>NC_142009.1:152620211-153332711 GCF_049901735.1 Notechis scutatus | reverse complement strand
TATTGCAGGCATTGAAAAAGAACCTAAGATCCAGGGTGGCACCAGGTTCTCCTACGCTTTTGACCTGTGTTCTTGCATGACAAAGAAACCATACTCCAGAGCAGTATCATGAGCTGAAAGAAGCAAACCAGAAATTGGGGCCTGCAGATCTCCAGATCTTGTCAATCGATGAAATTCCAGAGCAAAACAGATTCACAGATAGCAGAATGCACAACTGCACAACTACATCCCCCCACTAGAATGAACCCAATCACTTTGCCAGAAGGAGCAGATGGCTCTTCCCCATATTTGGGGTGTTGTGAGGGCAAAGCTCAGATGTGTGCTTATTCCATGCTGGGGCTAGTCCACTTGTCTCCAACTTTATTGACCACCTGGAGGAAATTCAAAATGGAGCTTTTCTGGAGGGCTTTTTGGTATCTGACACCACATATTGTTTTAGGATATTTTGTTTCTTACTGAGAGCTGTTGAGAATCTTAAAAAGGAATATAAATTCAGCAAATAACTACATAAATTACAGAATAACAGAGTTGGAAGGGACCTTGGAGGTCTTCTAGTCCATCCCTCTCCTCAAGCAGGAAACTCTATACAGTTCCAGATAAGTGGCTGTCCAGTCTCTTCTTAAAAATCTCTAGTGCTGAAGCACCCACAATTTCTGGAGTCAAGTCATTCCACTGATTAATTCTAAATCTCAGGAAATTTCTCCTTAGTTCTAGGTTGTTTCTCTCCTTGATAAGTTTCAATCTGTTACTTTTTTTCTTGCCTTCAGGTGCTTTGGAGAATAGATTATCCCCCTCTTCTTTGTGGCAAACTCTTAGATATTGGAACACTGCTATCATGTCTCCCCTAGTCCTTCTTTTCATTAAACTAGATAGATCCAATTCCTGCAACTGTTCATTTGTTTTATCCTCCAGTTCCCAAATCATATTTGTTGCTCTTCTCTGCATTCTTTTTAGAGTTTCAACAACTTTTTTATATTGTGACGAGTAAAACTGGATGCAATATTCCAACTGTGGTTTTACTAAGGCTTTGTAAAGTGGTATTAAAATTTCTCGGCATCCCTTATTAATGGGTGGCCTGCAATATGTGAAAAACCATATTTTTTTCATTTCTGGAATAGAAACCTTTTTAATTAAAACACAAATATAAGTTAAATCCAAATATGCATTAAAATAACTAATTTAGTATGGTTCTCTTGGTGACAATGAGTGAATTAGATTTTCATTGTCAGATGTATACCTGGCATTATTTACAAGTACAGCCTTTTCAAATTAATTTCCACTTCATTGCTCTATATGCTTATCTGAATGAATGGAAGCCAGTGTTGTGGTTAGCCGGCAGCAGGTGCAGATGGCTGAGGAGAGTGAGGACTCTGATGAGGGGCCAGGACCATCAGGGAGTGGACTGCTGCCTTCAGAGATTGTGGGGGCTGGCAGCAGTGATGAAGAGGTTCCCGAGGAGCCTGTGCCAAGTGCACGTGCACGAAGGATTGCTCAGAGGAAAGAACAATTACAGCAGCACAGGCAACTCAGGAATAAGTCTGCAAGGTAATGGCTCCTCCCTCAAGAGGATAAAAGCCAGGTTTGGAAAAGCGTTCTTTGCAGACAGCAAAGAAGCTCTGAAGCTCAACTTGTGGATATCTTAGTTGTGTTTGGAGAATCTTGTAAATTAGTTCTTATCTCTGGATTTTTGGCAGCATTGACGAACACCTTGACAAGGCTCTTTCTTGTTGGAGCTAATTAGTGGAAAGTAGCCTTTTATCTGTAAAGGAACAGCATTCGTTATTAAACCTTAAAAGGTGGGGGCTGCTGCCTTTGTCTGTGTTTGCTCTTTGGGAACCCGGTTGGATCAGAACAGCCATTTGCTTAGAAGGGGGGGAATTAAAAGAATGTCCTAGACTGATTTTTTCCCCCAGACATGCCACAAGAGTTAACTCGTGCTTCTTTAATATTTCTTCCAGATAACAAATATTTTATGCCACTGAAATCAGCTCAAATGATAATAATAATTTGTTCATCCCCCTTCTGCAACACAGTGTGCATTAATTTATATATTGTCTACTCACCTTATATTACATTTCTTGGCTTGACAGTAAAATGAGCAGAAGCTATTAAGCACAACTTTCTTTGGAACTCTATGGCATCACTAGCAAAAGTCTACTAAATGCTGTAATAGCTGCAGAATGGCAGGGTAACAATTTTCTCCATCCAGACTGTTACAATTAATCTTTTTTTTTTCTTTTTTCTTTCTCTTTCCAATTCCATCTTTTCATTCTCTAACAGCTAACAAAATGTTCCCGGCATTAGCAGCAAGCTCATGTGCCAATATTCAGATTGATCCAAAACAACCTTTGGTAAACTAGTTTTCTGCACCTCCTAACATTTAACAAAAAATTGCCTATTTCATTGATTAGGGCAAACATTTACATTTTGCACACCTAGATCTCCATATGCTCATTTTAAGACAAATAGTCTCTCATAAGTTAAAGTTAAATCCTGTTTCCCATGTAAAATCAGTAGAAGAAAAAATGTGTTTTGAGATTAAATTTAATTTACTTAGTTCTTCTACCACTTTGTTAGAGATTTTAGAATTTCTTTAGTAGTCTTTTTGAGGTGATGTTATTGTTCCAGAGGAAATAACAACAACAATAATTTTGAATAGAGAGAGCTGTTGTTTTTAACCTTATAGATCACTCTCGTTCTTGATCTGAAGAAAAAAAATGAAAGGAATGCAGAGAAAGCTGAAGTATGCTGGACACACAATTGCACACATCCCTGGGATACCTTATTACTAAGATAAATACTGGAGGAGGAGCAGAGAAAGAGATAAGACATTCTATCTTTATGATTCCTTTCCTCAAGTAGAGGCAATGTGTTCTGCCTTATGGAGTTTTGAGGTTAAGTCAGGCTATCTTCCCTATCTTATCTTCATCCATGATATCCAAAAGCATTCCATCAGGGAACTAACTTCCTTTTAAATGACAGTTGAAAGCTGTTTATTTCCATCTAATTATATGTGAATGGTTAAAAAAATAATCCAGAACATATTGTTGGTACAACATGATTTAAAAAAAAATTATTGACATTGAACGTGGTGATCTTTTTGACATATATCACAGTCTTTACATTGTTATATGAGCAAAATGTCATCAAACAGTATTAACATTTATATACATATATACAGCTATATATATTTACATTGTAAATTTTTGTATCAATTTCTATCTTATACATTATGTTGCAGTATAATCTCTTCTTACATTCTATTTCACATTTTTTGACTTTCTTTCATATCCCTCAAATTATAATTTTTTTTACATATTTCATAGAATTCTGAAGTATCTTGCTCCTTTAGTTCTAACGTCAAACTATCTAACTCGGCCCACTGAAGAATTTTTTCTATTATTACTTCTTCATTTAGTATTCCTTTTAACTTCCATGTTGATAATCAATTGATAATCTTGCAGCTGTGATAACATGAATAATTAGATATATATCTGCTTTTTAAAAAAATTCTCATTTGTTATTCCCAATAAGAACATTTCTGGTGTATAATTTATTTTAAGGTTTAACATTTCTTCTAACCATTGCCATATTTTGTGCCAAAATTCTTGTATTTTCTTGTACTCCTACCACATATGAAAATAAGTGCCCCGTTCTTTTACACATTTCCAGCATTTTGGTGATTGAGAGCTATACATTTTGGCTAATCTGGTAGGTGGGAGTTCCATTTGTAGAACATCTTAAGCAAGTTTTCTTTATAAGATGTGGTTAATGTAATCTTTTTACTCCAATCCCAGATTTGCTGCCATTGATCCAGATTATGGCCAAAGTTTCTAGCCCAAGTTAACATTGGTTCTTTCATCTGCTCTTCATACATCTTATAATCTAATAAATAGTTATACAATTTCTTTATTTGTTTCTTCTCTGATCCTCATAATATTTTATCTAATATTGCATCTTGATAATTTATTCCCCATTCTTTTTTATCCCTTTCATATCTGGATTGTACTTGGAGGTATGCCCACTATTCCAGTGTTAAACCCTGCTGGTTAAGTTCGAGTCTTTGTTTTAATCTTCCTTTGTCTGTTAGGATATCTTTGTATGTGATTGCCTTCTTCTGGTTGTAGAGGTTCAGCTATGGTATAACTTCTAAGGGGGAAAGCCAGCTTGGAGTTTCCATATAATTTTGCGATCTTATTTTGTTCCAAATTGAGATCAGAGCTTGTCAGGTTTTATGTCTCAAGAAATATTGATGTGTCAGATGTCTATTGGGTCATAAATATGCATGCCAGCCCTGTTGGAGATCATGCCCTTCTAAGAGTAAAAGTCTTTTATTTTCCAAATTCATCCAATCCTTGATCCATGTTAAGACGGCTGCTTGATAATATAGTTCCCAATCCAGAAAACCTAGTCCCCCTCTTTCTCTTGTAGTTGGTACAACATGATTTTAACAGCAGTTGTCAAAGTTCTATAAACTTTTAAGCAAGTTGAACAATGTATTTGCATGTCCTTTCATTTCTCAGTTGTGATGCCCTAACACTGAAGATGTTCAGTTCTTCTTTAATAATCAGGTAGTACTGCTTACAGAATACCAGTTTTGGAACCAACCATTAGACAGGGATGCATAACAATTTTTAGTCTAAGGTCATATCTGGTTGCTGAATTCCATACTGGGACCAGGTATGAACTAGAAATGCTTTTTTTTCCTCCCATTTTCCCTCATTCATTCAAAGTTCATTAAAATTAAATCGCCAAGATCCAGTCATCAGTTTCTATTACTTTCCCTACTTTGCTAAATAAAAAATTCAATTAACAACTTTTGGAAATTCCTCAGGGATTTTCCACTTCCAAAATTTTTGGAATTTATATATAAACCTGGAGAATGAGACAGAGACCTCTCTCATGAGAGACCAATTACATAATTATGCAACTTAGATGTATAATTCTTTAAATTATGTTGCTTTTTTCTTCTCCACCCATGTTTTTTTTTCTTTGCAACAAATTGGTTTGTTCAATTGGTTGTGCTTAACTTAGTTGTGTGGATAAGGTCAGATCCAGTTAAAATCATTATCTTGATGTACTTCATCAAATCAATCCAATCTCTGAATAATTCATTTCATTTCTGAATTGGATCATTGAATTGAGCCACTCTGATTCAAGTTGATTCAATTCAGAAAAAAATAGCCTTTTCATATATGTCCCGAAGATGACCAAAATGCTAGATCAATTTGGAAGCATCCAATTTGTTTCAATAAATCAATCCAAAATGACAATCCAATTTGGAAAGCTGAAAATCATCTTCAAATCAAAACTGCAAATTGAATCTTTGCAAAGTCTTATATACCTGAGACGCATAAGTATGGGCTAAAGATATTCAGCTACTTTATTTTTTCCATGGCATTAGCTTTTCTTCTTCTTCTGCTAATTCGGGGACCAAATCAAAATTGTGTCAAAAGTTACATTACATAACTTTAGAACAATGTAGGTCTGAAATTGAAAAATAAAATCATAGGAAAACTAAAATGTCTATTATAGAAAGGGTACCCTCAAAAAAAATGAGACATAACCGTTGGGTTCCATTTCTCTACTTTATTGAGTATGTTGATATATTTGGTAGAATTAGGTGAAGGGGATCATATTTGATCACTCCGAGGACAATATGAATAAGGTCTAGCTTTGATCTATAGAGACCACAATTTTTAGGACATACCATCTGTGTCCATTGAAACCTTGGCCAACTCAAATAGGCTGGCCATTGAGGCCAGCTGGGGTGGTAATTTTCATAAAATGGACATCAGGTACAGAACTGAGATGACTAGCTCCCTTCTCGGAGACTACTGAACAGCTGTTGGATGGTAATAACTTCTAATCACCACCGACATTTGAACCGACAGTATGTGTACTGCTTAATGGGAGTTATACACGCAGCTGGAGCTGAGAGACTTCATTGTTATGCATTTCCATGTAAACTGTGGCTTACACTTAATGCAATGCAGACTTGAAAGATAATATAGAGAATTTACAAAAAGCAGAGGAAAAATATGCATTTTGTTAACAGAGCTGTTTTTTCAACTGCAAGCTATGAAAATGTGTCATGGAAATATTTTATGGCAGTGGTGGGGAAGGAAACATGTTGGAGATAAACAAAGTTTTTTTTTTTTCGAATGCTGTATATACATTTGTAGGTTTTGATTATTAGCTCTTCAGCAAACTATTCAACACTGCAGGCTAAAAGTTCTCCAGAGGTGTATGTTTCAATCAAAAGCTAAGCTTATTTAAATAAATGAGCAATTATTATTTCCTTTTTCTTTGAGGCCTAATCAGAAATCTGTTTTCTCTGAACCTTGTCGCTTTTCTTCCTTTGTGGCTGGCTTACAATCTAATGGTTTATGCTACACTTGGTGAGAGAGTGTCAGTAATTTTAGGTCCTGAAACACAGGTCAGCTTTTATCACTGATGAAAGAAATCGTCTACAATAGATTAAAGTTTGTCAGACTTTCCAAAGAAGCAGGCAGCCTATTTTTTTTACTCCTCTTTTTTATGTTCCTTCTCTTTCATGTTCACGTAAGTAAATGCATATTATCACACACTTTTTTTTAAAAAAAAGGCTAAATATATCCTGAACAGGTCAAAAAAAAGTCACCATTTGCAACAGGATGTGGAACAAACTTTTGTTCTGAACTGCTACATTCTGATGAACAAATATCCCAGGATTGTTTAGCTTTTTCCTTATTTAATGAGCAAGAACCCTGAGGCTTCACAAGTTCATATTATTGTATTTATAGCACCTAACAGTGGTTTGAGGGGATAGTATATGCTAAGCATCTTAGTCAACATTATGATATGAACTATGAACTACTACAATGTGGTCTAATTTTTCCCCCCCAATTATACCACAGATTTTGGAACAATCATTTAGAAAGTTTAATCAATTCAAAACAGAATGAGCATGGAATGGGAATTGAATTATGAACCAGGGTTACTAGACATCCAGCAAAAGGAAAGCTTTTCCTCCTTTTTGTCCTCATTTACTCCACCTGGAAAGCATAGTTTTAAAACAAAACATTTTCTGGTTTTTTGAGTATCTCTTCCCGATCAGCTTTTTTCTTAATAAGTGCTAACCACAAGTTAACAAGCTTTGTTCTGTGGCTTTAATTAATTGATTAGTGCCCTTCGGCTGACTTTCCAAAGGTAAGTCAAGAGGCAACTGGACTTTCTTGTTTTTCTTTTTCTTTGAAGATGTTTTGCTTCTTATCCAAGAAGCTTCTTCAGCTCGGACTGGATGGTGGGGAAACTTCTGCTGACTTGTGCTGCTGTCTGAAATTTATAAGACCGGAATCAGTTACCACAGCCAGTTTGGTGTAGTGGTTAAGGCACCAGATTAGAAAGCAGGAGACTGTGAGTTCTAGTGTTGCCTTAGGCACAAAGCCAACTGGGTAACTTTGGGCCAATCACTGCCTCTTGGCCCCAGAAGGAAGGGCATGGCAAAATCTTGTCAAGAACCCTGCAGCAACTTTCCATAATCACCAAGAGCCAAGACCGCATCTTATTTTAAATTTGACTTTGAGCAAATTTTGCTTCCTTGTATTCTGAGTTGGAACTAAATCTGTGCTTTCCCACTCCCTGCAGGGAAAAAAAAATAGTGAATACGGCTCATTAGGACAAGTTACATCATATCCAGGTACTATAAAGCCCACAGATATGTAACAATGTATTTGTAATCACACTGAATTTAATGCTCCAAAACATGGCAGCAAACATTCATTTTCAATTGAACCATGAGAGAATGGATTTAACAGATTCACTCAGCCCTAGCATCAGATCAGCTGAGAGGTTTGCCTAATTCAATTTGTGTTGTCTTTTAATCAGTGGGACAAACATTTATGTCTTTATGTCTCAAGTTTCATCCCAGGTTCAACTATCTTCATCTGCATTCCCATAAGGATCAGGCATGATCTTTTCTGAGTCAACTGGCATTTACTGTTCTCACATTCCCTTTCCTGTCTCTTACGATATTTGGAGGAGAAAATCCATCGTGAGTCACCTTCCCTTTCTCTAACTCCTGGTTTGTTGTTTTGTATAAGAACAGACATTTAACATAAACTCAATTTCTTAGCCTTTAGGCTTGCTGAAGAATTGATTAACAACAATTAAATTACATTTCTGTTATTTAGGCAAACCAAACTTAATTAATCAATTAATTAATTTTCTACTGTATGCAGAAATTGACCTAAATCCTCTTTAACTTTAACTCTTCAAAAGTGCATCTGTTGAACAAAAGCAAAGTCCAAGATTCAAATGTAGAAAAGCTGGCATCTGGGAAAGAGTGGTCATGAAACAAAGGACCAAGAAAAAACATTGCAAAATGATCTATCTATAAGTGTAAGTCACTCTTTCGTATATATTTTTAACTGATATTAAAGATGGGATAAAAAAAAACTAAGGGCAGTGGGTTGCTGATGACATTTACTAGCATGTGATATTCATTTTATTTGCTAAGCATGAAAAAGGTCAAATTTAAGAATGTTTAGCACATTCAAAACTATTGGGTAACTAAAGAATAATAAAACCAGAAACTAGAATACACCAACATAGCTTAGTGAAGCATTACTAAAACTAAACTAAAGCAATATTAATTATGATAGTTAGTACTGAGTGTTATCTGTTAGGTTGTATCTCATGTAAAAAGTGTGAATAGTTTTCTCCTTCAATGAAAAGTGAAAGTACTTGTAATTGTTTGACCTCTGTTTTCCCAACTACATTTGCTGTCACCTTGGAAATTAAAGTAACATTCTGTAGTAAGTGAATTGGCTGTAATATTTCAAGAGGCACTGAGGACAAGGTTACAACTGAACAATCACAACACTATTAATAAGAGGAAAATATGAACGATGCCTATGTTCTTTTATGAAAAAGAAAAAAAATGTTATGGGCCATTAAGCTGATATTCCATCCAGTTTCAGTTTGTCCTTGTGTCCCATTGAATCCAATGAAATCCATATAACTCTTTTTATTTAATTTCTTTTGATCCCTAGTCACTTTTGAATACTGCTGGAGTTGGGTAAAACACTTATTGCTACAAGAGGGGAGAAAGGGAGAATGTCAAAACTGATGTATGCTACAAATTTGCGCTACAAGAAGTTAGCACTGTAATAGTGATACATTCTTGATCTAAGCTTCAGAAAAGATGGTGGAGATAAATATGTCTATACTGACAGCGGCATTCTAAATTCCATGATATATCATGGAAAGTGTCGATCCTGGAATGGGAAAATCTGAGATTATTCTTGTGTTTACTATAATGCTTTCTGAGAGAGGTCAGAACAAACAACACCACTTTGTCATCTAACTTGCCTCGTGTGATAGATATGAGATAGCTTGCACACCTGTTCAAGATAGCTTGTATACCTGTGCAATTTGGAGGAACCAGTAGGATATAATATGACCAGTACAAGTATTTATAGGAGTTAAGCCAGCCAAATTAATATTAAAATAATTATTTTAATAAAGTTAATCCACTTTTATTACTATTACTTGTATCTATAATAAAACATTCTAGCTAACTAGAAGGTAGAACATGTGAATGGTACAGTTTGAGTTTGGTTGGTATAAGAGGGTTAGGAAGCCAGATCCATTAGAGGGTGAGCTAATAGAGGCATCCATATAGTTGGGGATCCTGGTTTATTAGGGTTCCTGATCAGACTTCTGTTTACCTTCAATGTAATTAGAATCCCCAATATTTTCAGAAACTGGAGATTGAAGGGTGAGCTTCATGCATGTGGAACATTGGCCTACTGGGTCAATACATGTTTTATTTTATTGTTGGATTTAAATTCTGCCTTTTTTTTCAGAATCTCCAGGGAATGTACAAAGCATTTCCTCCCCACAACCCTGTAAGATGTGTTAGACTGAGAGAGATTGACCCAAAATTGACCCCATTCACTGAGCTTCCATAGCAATGGGTAGTTTTGAACCTGGTTTTCCAGGTCCTGGTCAAGCATCTTAATCATATTGACTTTCATGGGCAGTAATTAATTGCCTACATAAAGCATACCCACACTTTGGTTGTCTATAGAAAGCTTTGCAGGCACTGGCCTACCATTTGCAGAATCAGAAAGTCTAGAGGCAGCCTTGCCTCCATTAACTTAAAAAAAAAAAAACAGTTTCCAGAGATGCTTCTGGACGGGCCCTTTATCAGTTTGGAGTTCACTGAGCTCATTTCCTTCCCATTCATTATGACATCAACAGTAAAATTGGTCCTCCCGCCTTTTGCTCTGGCCCATGGGAGCCAACTTGATTCAGTTTTGTCTCTTTCACTGGCCATTATCCCTGTTGGGATTGTTCCTGTAATTATTTAGCCTTTCATGGATATCTGCCCATAAAACCCTAACCCTAGCCCTAACCCTTAATCAGCCTCAGCATAAAATATATAGATGATACATGGCTTTAAGAGATCAGGACATACTGATAGTCTCCTGCTTATCCTATTGACCAAAATTAAGGCAATCTTTTTTCCAAACATTTTGAATGTTGAGTTTAATTATTGGAATAAATATCAACGTAGTTTGATGAAGCTCTGGATTAACCTTTAAAAGGAAAAAAACCCTCTTGTGTTTTGTATGTTTGCTTAAAGAAAGGATTTTTTTTTTAAAAAAAGCTAAGAACTTTAATTTCAGGGCTAATGAAAGACTCAATTAAAAACAGAAGCATGATCTTAAAATAGTACTAATAGGATAAGGCCATTTTGAAGTTGATGAAATTGATTCATTATGTCTGAACTAGGGTTTTAGAAAACTATAGCAAGCTATAAATTAAAAAAAATACAGAGAAAATAAAAATTGCTCTGTTGATTCTATTGTATAAATATCCCATGAAAACCAAGCAAAAACTTCTTGGCTACTCCACACTGAATGTCTATTGTGCAACCAGCTATGAAGCTATGAACCTGAAGTATGAATCCATCTGCCTGTGAACAGACCCCAGATTACTAGTGATACTGCAGGCATTTGTTGCTATCAATATAATCTCATCTCTGCGTGGCATGCCTTGAATGTCTCATTTTGAAGTAAAAGTAAACATGTATGTTTCAGCTATAAACTAGTTTAAAGGCCTTAAGACACTTTGCCAGGGATCATCACCTGTGTTTTCCACTTATGCCATTTTTCCTACAGATTACAACAAGGGGAAAAGGGTAACTACAACAATCACAGGGAAAATGTACCTGGTACAAGGGAGCACCAGGCAATGTCTTCTTTACAATGTGTGGGGGAAAGAATGCTGCTGAGCTCTGTTTATTTTCAGGTCTAGCAATAGCCAGTCTTGGCAACTCTATCTGTATGTCTACAACTCCAGGGCTGAATGAATGCCTTCCATTCTTCCTTATCTCTATCCGATCTCCATGACTCTCCAAATTCCATTCCTTTCACAACAGGGTCCCTATCTATGACATCAATTCAACTCTTTCATGGCTTGTCTTTTTGCTTTTCCCTCCTACCTATGCCATACTTCATCGAGTTCAAAGTGCTTTCTTTCAAACTGCTAATTCTTATCACTTGATCAAATCATATATCCTAGCTTTATTCTAATTCCTGTCCTGTAGAGACCTTCCCTACTCCTGATTTGATGTATCGTGTGTCATCTTTGTAGATCACCCATAAAGTCCCAATATTTGCTTTAATTTTGAGGTATACAGATTCGGCCCATTGGAGTGATACATGCTGTATTGGGTTTCTTGTGTCTGGCCCCTCTGAAAACATGTATCTCAGTGTTCAACATGTTATAGGACAGAGTGTAGACATCAGCAATTACTAGCGATTCAGATACATCTATCTAAGCAAAATATAATTTCATGTTCTGAAACAGCATGGATATTCCAGTCCTTTTGCTGGTTTGTATTACTTTGGAAAAACTATGGTCATAGCCACATCTTTCTTTGTTTCCTGAGATTCTTTGCAATTCCTTTTCATTCATTATCATCATTATGTTTATATTTTTCAAAGAAAATGAGTGTCTGACATGCTCAGTGCAGTACACAGTGAAATAAATAGGAAGTTAAGAAAGAAAAATGAATAAAGAGTTGGGGAGATAACACTTGTATCCGGACTGTGCCCATCTTTGCACAGAGTAGAATGCTAGGAAAATGACACAAATCAGGCAAGTAGGATATGTTTTAAGGTGTGGGAGGAAAGTGGGAGAGAATGGTAAAAACAGGATAGTTTTTTTTAATGTAGATGTTCTTTTTCCTAGATGACTTTTCTCTATCACGGAACAAATAATGGGCAATTTATGGCATCAAAAAACCAATTTCAGTGGTAATACCATCTTATTTCAGGTTCTACAGCTGTAATTTGTATCTGGGGAAAGCCCCTTTTCTCTTGGTCAGGGAGAAAAGTCAAATGTTTTCATTAGAAATTTTGAAATTGATGGATTCATTTTTTTTTTAAAGCAAAGCACTAATCTGAATTGGAATAATCTGATAAACCAAATCCAAACGATGCTTCAGATACAATGAAAGACATGGCTAGGGCAAATCCTAATTAAATGATGAACCTAGAGGCTTACTAGAGTTTTGGGAAAGAAAAAGTAGTCTGAACACAGCATTTTGAGAGAATAATGTCATTATATCCTTTTTTATAATGCCCAGGAACATCCCATTCAGAGGTTCTGACCAGTTCTGGTAGTGGAAATTTTGAGTAGTTTGGAGAACCAGCAAATACCACCTCTGTCTGGAGATTTTACAATATTCTTCCCCTGTCACATCCACAAAGCCACGTCTACAGAACTGGTAGCAAAAAAAATTGAATCCCACCACTGTTCCCATTCCCAGACTGTAGAGAATTGAAGAACAGCCCAAGCAGTCCTGAGCTATCTTGGCCTCTGTATATGTCTCTTTCAAACTTGAGTGTAGAATAATAGAATAACAGAGTTGGAAGGGACCTTACAAGTCATCTAATCCAACCCCACACCCAAGCAGGAGACCCTACACAATTTCTGACAAACGACAGTCCTGTCTCTTCTTGAAAGCTAGTGATAAAGCTCCCATAAGGAGCTGAAGGCAAGCTGTTCCATTGGTTGATTGTTCTCACTGTCAGAAACATTCTCCTTATCCAGGCTGAATCTCTCTTTGATCAGTTTTCATCCATTATTCCTTGTGTGGCCTTCAGGACTTTGGAAAATAAGTTGACCTTCTCCTGTCTGTGACAGTCCTTCAAATATTGGAACACTATTATCATGTCTCCCCTTGTCCTTCTCTTCACTAGACCAGCCATGCCCAGTTCATGTAACAGTTCTTCATGTTTTAGCCTCCAGTCCCCTAATCATTTTTGTTGCTCTTCTCTGCACTCTTTCTAGAGTCTCAACATCTTTTTTATATTGTAGTGATCAAAACTGGATGCAGTATAGAAAGAAAGCCACAGGTGAAAAAACTTTATAGGCCCAAGCTACAGTCTAATCCTTTTATTAGGCATACCAAGGAAATGTTATAACTACCATCAAGCTCTATTTTTTCTTCTTTTTCAAATAAAAAGTCAAACTCAACCTAGAGGGGATTCTTTTAACATTGCAGGGACAATCCTTTCATTTAAGAATTGGAACATGATTGGAATGAATGACCCCCAAATGATCCCTGGACCAATTTCTGAAATCTCTGATCCAGTCCTTGAAGTTGATTAGGTAGTCTCTGAAGAACTCTTATAAAAAGCTTATTAAACTTTAATTCAAGTTTGACATCATAAATATTGCTTTGGACTGAATTTCATCTTCTTATACAATTATGCGGGTTCTTTTTAACGATTTAACAAAGATGGGGCCAATTGGTACACAATAAGGAACAGGCATTTAAAAACTCACGCAAACATGCAAGAATCCATCGCAAATTAGCAGTTCAAGTAGAAAAATGAAACAAGTCAACTCTGTTGCTAAAGTGCATTTCCGTGCAGAATGGACTGCATTTTAAGAATGCCAAAATCTTAGAGGATTGCATAAACTGAATCTATTTTAATCAAGAGCTCTGCCAGTAAGATGTTTGACCTTCTTGAACCTGAACAAGATTTCTGGAAGGAAAAAAAGACTGCTTCCAAATTCCTTGCAGATTAAGGACAAATAGCCTTTTGCTTATGTAAATCTCTAAACATTTAGGTTCTCCTTAGCCACAAATCTTCTGATTGTTGACATGAGTGGGCACCGAGCAATCAAATAAGGCATCTTAAATTAAGCATTACAACTAATATTGATTAATTTTCAGAGTAGCGCTGAATCAAAAGTTATGCTGTAATCCTCATAATGCAATAAGGTACACATTATATTTCTGCAAACTACATTTAAGGTGTATGGTAATAAAGGCTTTAATTGGCCAGAACCCATCTTCAGTTACTTGAATTATAGAAACAGACTCTGGGAGATATCTGGGGGATTAGCAGCCTTCTGCGCTTTTTCAAAATGTATTCATAGGATATATTTAGAATAGAATATTTTATTGGCCAAGTGTGATTGGACACACAAGGAATTTGTCTTGGTGTAAATACTCTCAGTATACATAAAAGAAAAGATACATTCGTCAGGAGTCGAGGATCATAAGGTATGACACTTAATGATAGTCATAGGGTACAATAAGCAATCAATCATACTAGGAAACAGTCAATATAATATAATATATAATATAATGTAGGATATATTTATTAACTCAATCAGTTCTTTATAAAATATCTGGGTTTCATTGGTTCAGACTATTAACAGTTTGAAGAAGGATATACTGTAGATATTCTTCATGTATTAATAATAGAAGTTGTGTAACCTGCTTATATTACATATGACAAATTCTCCTGGCAATCTTATAAATAAAATGGAAGGATGGGGTTAGAATTGAGTGGATCTCACTACAACTCTTTACACCATTGAATTTAAATAATCTGTTTTGGAAAATTATCAGGAATTGACAAACTATAATGTAAGGTTGCACTATGTTTTGAAACATTTTTGTTACAGATTGTGTGAGGGGAGACTTGTAAATTGAGTAGCACCTTTGATGGCAGTGGCCAATTAATCAATATTTTTTTTGAAGGGGTCTAAAAATTGGGGGAAATCACCAAAAGGAGTCTGACACAATTAACCCTACTCTTGGTCTGTTGTCCATTTTTCTTAATGCGTATAAGAAATTGATTCAGTTCCTGTTATTAGAGCTTGGTTTTCTACAGCAACCTATTATAAATTTAAATTTTCTCTTTCATTGGATTGGGAAATATTGCTCTGGATCAAAAAAAAAATGGCACTATTGCAAGAGAATCTTACAATTAAAGCTAAATATAGTCATCATTCTCATATTAAGACATTGCCCCCCATTACTATTTAATTTACTCTAATATTATTTTTGACATTGGAATAGTCTTCTTTAAAATCATACACTAATTTATATACATATACAAATATACACTATTTTTTTTCTTTTCTCTTGTCTGATTGTTTTGATTTTGTCACTGGTTTGTTTTTCTTTTCAGTATATTTTAGTGTTCTTCTATTTTGTAAAACTATTATTTTAAAAATACCTAAAATACCTCATAACTTCATACCACAAGTAGTTATATAACGTAATGTGATCAACTTCAGTAAAATCACAACAAAAATAGATAAATAGCCTAGCATTATAAAGTGCAACAACCAAAAGCACATATTTGATAAAGAAGACTGAAATATCCAGATATTTAACATAATAAAAATGTTTGGAGAATAGAAAAGCCTTGACCAAAAAGATAGCATTGTGGGTGTCAGGTAAAAGTTTTGGTCAAAGGGTCAACCTCTAAGTCTCAGAAGGGAGGCTGATGAGGATAATTTTAGGATAATGATTATGTGCTATCAAGTTAGCACAGAGTTTTAGTAATCATATCGATGATTTTTCTCCATGACAATCTTTTTCACAGCATGTCTTTCAGGTTTTCCAATGGTGCACCGTCTTCCTGAAATCACCTTACTAGTGGTTTCCTCCCACCTTTCCAGCATTATAGACTCCTCCAGAGAACTAGATCTTTGTATGTTTCCAAAACATGGGCCTATCCTGGAAGACAGCTGTGAATCAAAATAGATTGTTTGCATTCAATTCCATGCATGCATTTTTACAAAGGAATGTCTATATCTTTCTTATCACGCTAATTTACAAATAGTACCCTGTTTCCTAACTTTGCCTTTGCACTTTTCTTCCTTCTTGCAGCTGGTTCAAAACCAAGACTTGGTACACCAAGCAGCCAGAGAATCTGTTGCCGTTCCCGAGAGAAGAGCAGGATGACAATTAGCCATTGATCCAGCTGCTAGCATCATGACAAGGGAACTCCAACTCCCACCTCCTTGAGGCGATTGCTCTAAGGGGAAACCTTTGAACATCACCGATTCTCAGAGCTCACTGTTTCACTGAATAATCAGGCTCAGCAGAGCCTACTTCTCAAAGTAATAATAAGAAACAAACTCATAGGTACATCGGCACACAGGAATTGCCATACAATTTCTGATTCACTTGGAAACTGAGATTTCATTATTCTATAAAGAGGCAATATTGTTGGAGCCAAATCTTTAAAAAGCATAAAACTTTGCATGACTTCTAAAGTTAATTATGCTTGGAGCAATACCAAGAGCATTATTATTTTGTTGATGTTTTCAGAATAATTGAAGCCTAAATCTCCAGGTTTAAAAAGGCTCAATTGACATCTAATCCTAGGCCAGATCTAACTTTGAAAACTGATTTGTTCTAATCTCCCAGGGCAGCTCCCTTCATATGCAGTTTTTAGGTGCGTGTACAAGATTTATTTCATCCAAAACAAACTACCTACTCTCTGGTAATGGGTGAGATAAGAAATCTTCCTCTGAAAAGTGAACAGGGAAAAGCTACTTGTCACTAGGCTTGTACCTAGTATAGTAAAGGGTTGTTTCGCTATAGAGACTTGAGCAATGTGCCTCTTTTCCAAAGTTGCTGTATGAAGCACCATAGGTTCTTCATGCTTTTTTGCCCATCAGTGAAATTTTTTTTTACAATTGATAACATCCTGTCAGCTGTCACATGCTCCCCCCCCCCCCGCCTCTGGTTCAAGGTTAGGCTTATCAACTGATGGTTACCTGCGCAAATTTTTGTATCCATATCTTAGCAAGGATATCACACTAATCTATGGCATCTAATAGGCAAAAACTATTCAGTTATGAGAGTTTAACATTAATGACAGATGAAAAGAGAAAAGAAAAAAGAAAAGAAAAGAAAACCAAAAGCTGCCGTATATTAACTGCAAAACTGCCTAGGGCAGTGGTGGCTAAACTTTTTGGGCTCCTGTGCCAAAAATTGTGTGCACGCTTGCACGTTCGCACTCATGGGCCAGCCCCTAGAAGGCAATGTGTGCCTCCCATGCCCTCTATGCACGCATGTGCAATCCACTCCCCCAACCCATGCTGCCCCCTTACTTGCACTGCACCTCACAGCTGATTTTCGGTGGGTTTGAGGCCTTTTTCGACCTCCCGAAGGCTTCAGGAAGGCTTCTGCAGGCTTTGTAGGCCAAAAACTAGCCCAGTTTTGTCACTTCCTGTTTTTCCAAAAATACCAAAAGTGATGAAACGGGGCTAGTTTTCAGGCTGCAAAGCCTGCAGAAGCCTTCCTCAAGCCTTTGGGAGGCCGAAAAAGGCCTCAAACCCACCAAAAATCAGCTGTGAGGCACGCATATGTGCAGTGAGGTAACTTTGCCTGCAGCTCACGTGCCGGCACAAATGTCTTTGCATGGCACCTGTGGCACACATGCCATAGGTTTGTTATCACAGGCCTAGGGAAAGGACAGTGGGGCAGAATCTGCTGAATACCACCTCTGAGCCAGAGGTTGGGAGATAGTCCCTTCCAGTGAGAAACTAGCATACTGCAAAATCTACAAAATTCTAGTTCTGCTAGAATTTTAGTTGACCACAGCTGGGTTGAAATAAAATTTCCTGAGCTGCCTGGCATTGTTGAACTATGGCACCAATTCATGACTGGCTCCAGAGCTCCATTGACATTGCCTTCAGGCATCCTTGCTAAATTAATCTTATCTACAAACCCTAAAGCAAATGTAGAGGCTTTCTCTGTGGATTACTTGCTGTAACTTAGTCACTTGCTGTGCTTTCTGTAGAAAAAGAATGGGGAGTAAGGCTAGCCAGTCTGATGTATTTCCTTTGATTTATATCTTTTCAAATTTGCACTCCTTACACCGCAATGTTCTATCTCATAGCGCAAAATGATGAGAGAAAGAAATAATGTGTTGGATAGAGGTCATCAGGGCCAATCTGGAGACACCTGTTAACCTTTGAAAGATGGAGGTCAGCTGTGGAGTTCTGAATAAATAATGTGTAACTGTAAGAAAGGAGTATATAGTAAAATATTTTTTTATTCCTTGGACTTCTCTTTCTGGCCAATTTCCAGGTGCGAATGAAAAATGTCAGAAAGCTTGTTCAAACCTTGACCCTCAACTAACTTAAGGGGCAACATTTTGCAGGTAGACATCATGACATTTCCGAATGTTCTTGCTGCTTTAGAATGGCAATCTGAGATTTGTTGAATCACTGTATCCACTGAAAATATGTTGTATTTAGCTCTCGGATAATGAAATATTTCTTTTACTGCTGGTAATCCTTTTTCTTCACCTCATTAGAAATAGAAATCACATAAATTGTCTGAGGATCTGTAATGAAAAGAGCATGACTTAATTTCATTTAAATGTCATGAATAGAAGAAAAGCAAATACTCGGTACAGGGCAAGGCAAGCTTGTGGCTTTCAAGATTCATCCTAGAAAGTAAGGCTTGGAAGAGATCTAGGAAATCATCTAGTAGCCTTGAGCTCCTGGAAGAAAGGTGGTATATAAATCTAGCAAATATATTTGCAGTCCAGTAAGTGCATAATAGAGAGAAACTCTAATTATCTTGACACTATTCTTCTGCCAGTGTAGCCCAGAATTATAGATGATGGTGATGATGACATGCCATCAACTTGTTATCAATGCTTTGTGACCACATAGATAGATCTTCTCCATGATTCCCTTGACATTTCAGCACTTCCAACATTGCTACAGTAACTGAGTCTATGCACTTAGCTGTAATCATCCTCTTCTTTTCTTCCATCTTTCCCAGCATTGGCTCATTATTCAAAGCCTAGGTTTTGACATAATGTGTCCAAAGTAGGATAATTTTAATTTGGTCTTTTGTGCCTCTAGTGAAAACTCTGGATTGATTTGTTTTGTTTTGTTTTTCTGATTGTGTACTAAACGTTCGGGAGTCTTCTCCAACAGCAAACTTCTAATTGTCATATTCTTCCTATTTTAGTTCTTCAAAGTCCAATTTCTACATCCATGGAATATCACCATGAATACCATGGAGATTTTGTCAAGTACTTGTCCTGAAATCAGGATATGTTACTTCCACCTGATTCATGGTCAACTATGGTCTCTCAGATTGCTTTGGCATGACTGTCTTCCAATATTTGAGGACCCATCCTACTGAAGAGGGAATCAATCTATGGATGCATTGGAGTATCTATAAGAAATACAATTTGCTTGAAAGCAAGAACTGGTGATACCGCAAAATAGGCAAAGAAATAGAAAATGAAGAAGCTAAAGTTCTCTCCTGTCTCTTTTGTGTCAGAAGCAGAGGTGGTTTTCAGCAGGTTCTGACCATTTCTAGAGAACAGGTGGAAATTTTGAGTAGTTCAGAGAACAGGCAAATACTATCTCTGACTGGCCCCACCCCCATCTATTCTCTGCCTCCCGAATCCCAGTTGATTGGCTGGGTCTTCTTTTGTTGCCCTGTGCAGCAGAATGAAGCTGGAAAGCAGGTTAATGGGGTGGGGAGGGAATGGAGATTTTACAGTATCCTTTCCCTGCCACGCTCACCAAGCCACGTCCACCAAGCCACGCCCATAGAACTAGTAGTAAAAATTTTTTAATCCCACCACTGGTCAGAGGCATGATGTAAGGCACTTCTGGGTTGAAAGGATTAGTCAGTGACATTACCATTGACCAGGGGACAACCATGGGGGCTTCTTTAGTGTCCCTGTCAAAGAGCTGGAGTGAATGATAGAAGCTCACCTCATTATGCAGTATCACTCAAGTCTTGAATGAGGGTTTGCTAACCTCCAATCCAGCATCCTAATTACATGAGCCACCATGCTCCATACTAAAGTGCTCTGA
Source organism: Notechis scutatus (assembly GCF_049901735.1). NCBI lineage: Eukaryota > Metazoa > Chordata > Lepidosauria > Squamata > Elapidae > Notechis > Notechis scutatus. Next base: position 153,312,539 of record NC_142009.1, on the reverse strand, counting down.
GATTTTAGAATTCAAACAGACAAGCTTCTGCCACACAACATCTCAGATTTAACAATTTTTAATAAGAAAGACAAAAATCTGGATTGGGCAAACTCTGAGAGACAATGGAGGAAAGGGGAGTCTGGTGTGCTATATTCTATGGTGTCACAACGAATTGGATATGACTTAAAATAGAAGAACTGAAGAAAAATAAAAAATGCAAAGACTGAAGATAGAAGTAGCAAAACCACGTCAAAAGAAAGCAAAGGTAGGACCAATAGTAAGATGTGCCTTGGGTGCAATTCCAAAACAGCTGGAGCATCACTTGAGCAACATCTGCATTGATAATATCAGTCAATCTATCAGTCAACTGCAAGAGGCAGTTTTACGTGGAACAGCTTAGGTCCTATGATGATACTTTTAACACCATCAAACAATAGCATCTGCTTATCCTTAGGACACAATAGGTGGATAAAAATGCCAAATCCAATCTAAACATCTGGCTGACTGTGCCACCAACGATAATAATAATATAGGATCTTTGCATGAATGTTCTGCTTCAAACAAGCAATTAATTAAGGTTAATGTAATCATCAAAATAATGAAATCAAGGTACAAATAGATGATTAAATTTTCTGATTGTTTATTCATCATAACACTCATTAAAAGTTGTCATAGCATCTTGAAATTTAACTTACCTGTTTAAAGTGCACAATTTTTCACAAACTACCAGATGTTAGACTTCAACTTCCCAAACATGCTGGTCTGGGACTAATAGGTCCAAGAGCAACAACTTTATAATATCCTAGGCCTAATCCTTCTGAAATTTTCTTAGCTGTGCATGCTTCATCTTGAAGTGCTTCACATCGTAAATGCCCTCTAAAGCATTATATTGAGGTGACAAAGTGTTACAGTTTCTTCCAGTATTTGCAAAAGCTGAAAAATACAAGTGTGTCTATTGGAAGAAGCAGTTACTCTGGAGAAAGCATCATTGTTACTGTACTTGTAGAAGTGAGGAAGCAAAACACTCCATCTTCAACATAATTCCAAATTAAGCTTGGAAGAGACATTAAATAATGGGGTATTAGGTAATGCATGATGTGGAAAATTGCTGGATGTTTTGGATGTTTTACTATTCAAGATGGAAAATAAATATCTGTTTAATAAGGGGGCTTCCTCCAAACCTGAAACTGAATTTCCACCTTATCTTCCACCTTTTCTCTCTCCCTACCCCAGCCAGACAGCTAGCATGGTTTTATTACACTATTTACATAGCAAAAAATTGCCTTTCAAATTATGTACATACTATATGTGAATGTGTGCATTATCTACATTAATATTTTGCGAATAAGGAAGTACTTTTTTTTTTTAACAAAAGCCCTTTTTCTAATACAGTCCTTGACTGCCAGTTGCACATCAGATAGATAACTATCCCACAGATTCTATGTTGGAATCTGTTCTTAATTTGTTCTTTGTAACTTGCAGCAAGAATCCTACATTTTAAATTCGCTAATAGTTCAATCATGCCATGGATGAAGTTGTGCTTCGGCTACTTGAAGGGTAGGGAAATCCCTGTTTCTGTATTGTGTAATAGTTTTGAAATATTTCTGTTAAGCAGTGGATAAGAAAATGTACAGCTAGTGGAAAAATAATGTTTGAAAATTTTGTTATTGTGGACCATATTGCTTTTCTTGTAATTGCTGCTTTCTTAGCAAAACTGAACCAACCCATTATACTATTTCCTTTTTCTCTCTCCCCTCATCAGTATTTGCACAAGTATCTTATTTTGAAGAAACTGGGGGAAAGCTCAATCCTACTGAGTCTTAAAACTAGTCAGATAGCTGCTTAATTTGTTTTTTTTAATCTTCCAGCATTGCACGTTTCCAAGGAATCTCATATCAGTTGGCTTGTACCTTTTTGCATATACACAAAGTATGTCAATAAATAACTCTGTAAATTTAAGAGCTTAGAGTTATGATTAAAAGTAATTTATAATCTGTTAGTTTTCAGAGATATAATATTCATGCTTTTCAAGATTCAACTGTTTATTGTAGACAGTGTTTTATTACTTCTTGCTGCACTAAGTGTAAGTATAATCTCTAAGCACATTGCAGAAATAAATTTCTATTTGTGGAAGATATTCTGCTTTGTTCAGAGCAATTTGTGCTAGGTGGCCTAAAGTTCAAATATATACTAGATACCAAGAAGACCAGATTTTAAAATTTAACAGGGTGGGCCATAGGGTAGGGGCAGAAAATAATCAGAAAAAAGGGATATTTCTAAAAAATAAATATCCATTCATTGGAGCCATTCATTCTTCCTATTAGCTCAAAATTGAACTAAAAAAATGTTAAGGATTTGGGACATACTACAAATTATCAATAAGTTTTTGGACTCAAATGCTTTCAGTGCTGATGTTGTGATGGTGTCTAATGCTCCCCCTGGAGTAGACAATGAACAGAGCAAACGAAGTGGCTCATACCTCTTCCCTCAAGTATCATACTGCTATTTCTCAGAAGCTGCTATTAGAGATCATTGCCTCACATATCTAATGACAAAACTGATCCTGGATCTCCTGACTCACAATTTCTACTTTTCTATAAAGGAATGATGATCAGACAGGAGACTTAGCAAAGGGTAATGTCCAGCTCAGTTTGCTAAGTCAGTTAGGTATGATGTAAATGCGTTCTATCCAAGCAAATAATAATAGATTCAGAAAATATTCATCAATATCATCACAGTATTGATGAATATTTTCTGCACAATATTCATCAATACTGTGCAGAAAATATCAATACTGTGATAATACTGTTGGATAACAAATATCAATATAGATATTAATACTTCACGTGATCTTGTTGTATTTAGAGAAAGTGTTTCCAATCCAACCCACAATATGGGAAGAGGAATTTTAGTTCCTTCGTTTCTTATATCAACACACCAACATTTGCAAATTGCTTCATGATTATGACATAAAGAATTTCAAATTTTACAAAAGTAACTGAGAGAAACCAAAATTGACAGATTTATTCAATTGGTCAAAAGGTTTTGAGGACTTAGCTCTTAAAATCCGATTTGTTTACTTCTTGAATGTCTCTGGCTTGAATCTCTGTTTATTTAACCCTGGTTGGCATACTGAATTAGAGTTTTCACCAATTTTTCTGGCAAGCTCCTCAGTTTAAAAGCCAATATTATACATAAGTACCATGTTAATTACGCAAAGCCATATCAATCAGCCTTCTTGAAGCGTTCAACCAGCTCTTTACTGACATCAAAGAATGGCTAGATAACATGATTTCATAAAGTCAAAACTCCATTCATTCTAAAAAAAATAAATTATAGGATGTCTTATATAAGAGGAAATATTCTGTATTTGTAATGTTCTATTTGATTTAGCAGTTTGTTCATTTTTATATCTTGGTTTGGTTTACCCAACATTCATATTTGTCTTGTTTTGTAGCTGTATTAAATCTCTCTCTCTCTCTCTCTCTCTCTCTCTCTCTCTCTCTCCCTCTCCTCTCCCTCCCTCTCCCTCTCCCTCTCCCTCTCCCCTCCCTCTCCCTCTCCCTCCCTCCCTCCCTCCCTCCCTCTCTTCTCCTCTCCCCCTCCTCTCTGTGTGTGTATGTGTGTTGTGTATATTAAGGGCTTCCCAATTTGGGTTGCAGAAACGTAGGCAGCAGTTAGAGTTTGCTACAGAGCTGTGGTGGCACAGTGTTACTTCCTGATACATCTCTTGCTGTCACAATCTTCCAATAAAAGTTTCCTTTTGAAATGACTTTCATTTCAAGCATTCTTCTTTCTTGAGAAGACTAGCAAGGCAGGACCTTATAGCCAGCAGGGTTGAGGCCAACCTAACTCTAGAGGGATGATGGGTACTATGGCAGAAAAGCCTGTCCTATGGGGGTTCCACCAGCTGACATTCCAATGATACCTGTAGCATGTCCCTCCTGCTAGATTGGATATATGACTGGTAAACACAATCAAGATGATAGTTCCATTAGCCCCAAACCATATAGAGCTTTAAGGTTAACTACTGAAAGCTCAAATTGCACCCAGAATGAAATCAATGAAGCTCATTGAGCAGTGGTGTCACATGCATGGAATAAACAACATAATTAACTGAAGTTTAATCTGCTGAAACTTCCAAATGTCTTCAAGAGCAACACCACGTACAACACATTGCAGTAATCCAACCATGGGATCATAAGGGCATGAGTGACTGTGATCAGCAACTATGTTGAGCACACATGTGGCAGACTTTGGATGAATAAGGATAGTAGTGAATAAGGACTGTGTCAGTAGTTATACAAAATGTTTCTGACTGATCCATATTATTTGTTGCTGAGAACATTTGAGATTGTTCATAAACAGCCCTTTCATAGTTTACAAATGTAGTCACAAGAAGTTTAATGTTCTGGCACTATACTATATGACATATTCCTTGGAGCAACAGGAAAAACCAACATAACTAGCAGGACAAATTTTAAATACATTCCTTACTGAATTATGAGTGTCATGTTTCATTATAAATTAATTTATGACTGCTTGCTTTAGACTTCATCTCCATTTCCTTATCACAGCAGTTATTTTGCCATTAATAGATGATCATTAAGTAGATTGTGTGATAGATAGATAGATAGATAGATAGATAGATAGATAGATAGATAGATAGATAGATAGATAGATAGACAGATAAACAGACAGACAGACAGACAGACAGACAGACAGATAGATACTATAGATAGTCAGGCAGACAGACAAACACAAACGAGTATATATTCTTACATAAACTATAATAAATCAAAATGTGTGTGAGAATTGTGTAGCTGTTCTGCTATGGATAATTATTTTTCAGGGCCCATTTTCAATGCTGCAATTAATTTGAAAGAATCATTAAAACAGTTGCTAAGAAATATTTACTTTGCCACTGTATATAAAATTTTCACAACTCTCAAACTCATAGCATGGCAAATATGCAGTGCATTTATATTACACATGCAAATACAAGTAATATGTTGTTTTACAAAATAGTTTGGAAAGAGTGCTTTGCTTATGCTACCAACAGTTTTTTTAAAAAATGCCCAGCTTTTAACATGCTACCTGCTGGAGACTTCATAAACAACATAAATAGGCCCTCCTGCCCAAGTTTCTGAACTTACTGAATGCATTTGGTTTGTCACTGTATAACCCAAAGAGCTGGACTAGAATAAACATTAATTTGAATCAGCAGAGTTCTCCATTCTACTAAAGTTGCCATATCTTGGCTCCTAAAAGGACTATAAGATGCAGAAAGTAATTTAGAAAACATTCACTTTGAGGCCACTTAGCAGATCTTTAGATATTTGAAATCTAGATTTAGTAATATTAATTCTCGCTCCTGCAAGATTCCAGAATAACTGTGATTGGGACTTTTTAATGAATAGCATATAGTTTAAAGTTATCTCCATTTGTTTTGTGTTGAATTCTAATATCACCATATCACCTGAAGTGCAACAGGATAAGATTGGGTGATGGAATGTGGATCAGAAGCAGAAGGACATGGACATTTATAGGCAAAGCAGGAGCAGGAGGGAAGTATCTAAACATATGTGAAGATGTCTAGATATAAACCTGTGACTTATATACTTGCACCTATGACTTACATACTTGCACCAAACTTTGGGACTCTTTTGTGTAAAGATAGAATTTGGATCATGATGTCACTGCAGGCAACTTCTTAATAGTTGTGGAAAATAGAAGTTAAAAAATAGATTGTCAGCACAATAAATTCCAATGTCAGAGGACGGAGTTAACTCTACCTGGCCTCGCATATGTGTAAGAAGCTTGTTCAGAAAAGACAGCATGAATGTCTCAATTCCATAAACCAGAATGCAACTATAAATCAAAATTATGAACCATGAAGTCCAAGTTCTTTGCTATTGCAATTTTCTGAATTTCTCCATTCAATTATTAAACAGCATAAAATGCAGAGGTACTTAGAAAGGGATCTCTAGGTGTTATCCACCAGCACGTGAATTAAAACTCAATAAAAAGTATTGTGACTCTTTAGACTAATAGATATGTTGTGACATAAACATGCATATTATGACAAATCAATTCATATTTAAGGAAGCCTTCCCATCTCACAATATATTGAGCAGTTTCAGAAATCTGGCCTGCCAAGAATAAAAATGTTGGAAGAATAAATTCAGCTAATCTTAAATGCATTGGGTTGTGGAAAACTGCTTTAAGTTTTGGCAATATCTATTTTTTTTGTCTTATTTGTAACAGACGTCCTTTTCCTCCAAGCATACTTGAAACCATCAGAAACTGGGACGTCTGTTTTAAAAATAAAGAATCAAAGTAAAGGAATACATTAACCTTACTCTTTCTATACAATAAAGAAAGCCCTTCAGCATGCCAAAAAAAGCATGAGAATTATTACTGCATTAGAGTTTAATAGGCCTACTGGTAGTCCTCAAATTGTGACCATAATGGAGCCTGCCAATTACAGTCATAAGTCATCATGGTCATAAAGTGATCAGCCATGAGATTGATATGATTTATCACCTTTTTTATTATTAAGTGAACCTATGATGCACTATTGGCCAATTTTGCTAAAACCCAGAAGTAAATGCCAGGCTTTTTTGAAAAGCAATCATAAACAATCGTCACATGACCATGGAACACTGCAAACAGCCATAAATACGGACCCATTGCTAAGCACCTGAAGTGTGAATATATGATCACAGGGGAGGGTGACTGTCAGAACTCTGAATCTGAGTTATAAGTGTTAGATCGCGGGAATGAGATTCAGGACACCAGCATAGTAACCAGTTGTCTTTACTTCATTCTAGGACTGCGTGCTGAAGAAACCGCGGCAGCTCTTTTACAGTCGGGCTGCCCACGGCTATGGTCAGTGATGGCTCTTCAAATTTCCCGCCTCCGTGGACCAACCAATTGCAGGTGAGTATGTTAATACATAACACCCCTCCCCACCTGATCCAGTTCAACCAATCTGAGCCTCGCCTACCGTACCTAATCGCGTAAGTAGGTGGGGCCTTTATGGGTTCAACTGGATCTGCACAACTCAGTCGTGGTTTGGCCTCTGGACTGTTCGGACGGATCTGTTGTTCCTCCCATCCTTCTTCTTGGAACCTCCTGGAAGGTTGAGTTAGTCATGCCGCTCCCACCAGGAATTTCCTGGCTGGTTGAGTCGGCCTGGCTGCTCCTGCCAGGGGCTGCTTTCCCTGCTTTCTGGACCTGTTCCTGTTTTCCCGATCTGCCTTCTTCCGTGGTCTCAGGTACGTGCTTGAGTTTTCTGACTGGGGCTAATGTTAGTAGTGGTTTTTGTGTGTTTGTAGTTGTCAGGGTTTGTTCTGTTGTTTTTCTTGCTCATGGAGGGTCTCCCCCTCCCTCTCTCCTTGTGTTTTGTCTGTTTGAGGAGATTCCCCCCTCTTCTCTGGTTGTGTTTTGTTTGCTTGAGGGGTCTCCCCCCTCTCCTATGGTTATGTTTGAGGGGTTCCCCCCTCTTATCTTGATTTGTTTTGTTTGTTTGAGGGTTCTTTCCTCTCTTCCGTGGGTCAGTTTGGGTCACCCTTTATAATTCTAGATCCGAGCTGGTCTATGTGTCTCTTCCAACTCCTATCGTCTGTGGTGTCTACCCTGTACGAATGGGGGCCGGTTATCTGGGTCACCTTCGCCGGTATCCACAATGGTTCCCCCGTAAGGTTTTTTCCGTATACTGGGTCCCCTGTTTGAAATGTGTGGCAATTACTGGAGGAGTCTGCTGGTTTTTCTGGGCTATATGTGGGGTGCAGTCTGTCTAGGTGTGATCTTAGTTTTCTCCCCATTAGTAACTCTGCTGGACTTTTATTCGTTGTGGCACTGGGTGTCATGTGTTGTATGCTTAGTAGCTTATCTATCTTTTCTTGTGTGTCCCCGGGCCCCAGCTTTTGTAGTGTTACCTTTGTGTAATGTACCATGCATTCTGCCCATCCCTTCGTTGACAGATGTCCCAGTGCTGTCAGTGCATGCCTTATCCCATGTTGTGCTAGAAATCCCTCAAATGTTGTTGCCGTGAATTGTGGTCCGTTGTCGGATACAATTAAATCCGGCAGTCCATGTGTTGCAAAAAGTTTCCTGAGCTGTCTAATGACGGCTTCTGTCATGGTGGAGAGCATGATGCTTACCTCTAGCCATTTGGAGTAAGCGTCTACAACTATTAGAAATGTGTGTCCTTTGGTTGGGCCCGCAAAAACAATGTGTAATCTTGACCATGGTCCCCTTGGTGTTCCCCATTCATGTTTTGGTGCTGTGGGGGGTGTTGGCCTAGATTCCTGGCAGCGTTTACATGTTGCCACCCAGTCCCCTATTTCTTTATCCATTCCTGGCCACCATACATCACTCCTTGCCAGGGATTTCATTTTTACAATACCCGGGTGTCCCTCATGTGTGCTTTTCCTTAAAACATCCGTTATGACCACCCAATCCCCCCATAGTACACACCTCTTCAGAATCGAGAGTTCTGTTTGTCTATTCTGGAACGGTTTGGTGGTCCCATCGATCTCAGCCTCTGGCCATCCTTTTCCTACCCAATTTAAAATTCGTGCCAGGGTTTTGTCTCTATTCGTTTCCCTAGAAATGTCTGCTGCTATTATGGGTAGGTTTTCTAATGTCTCTATCTGGAGAGTCAATGTGGTTGGTGCTGGGTCATCTTCTATGTCAGGTAGAGGGCAACGGCTAAGCGCGTCGGCATGATTTATGTCCTTTCCGGGTTGGTATATTAATTTGTAGTTATAGGCAGCCAAGAATTCCGACCACCACATCATTCATGGTGACAGTATGTTAGGTGTAGCTTTGTTTCCTGCAATGATACCCAGGAGTGGCTTGTGATCTGTGACTAGTGTGAAAGTTCTCCCATAGATATATTCGTGGAAATGCTTTATTCCGGTGACAGCGGCCAATGCCTCTTTGTCTAGTTGGCTGTAGTTCCACTCCGGCTTTGACAAGGTTTTTGAATAGAAAGCTATGGGTGCTTCTTTCCCATCTGGTAACACATGGCTGAGGATAGTGCCAACGCCAAAAGATGGTGCATCGCAGGTTAGGGTTATTGAAAGTGTTTCGCTGTATTGTATTAGTACATGGTCTGATGTGATCAAGTTTTTTATTTCCTGGAATGCTGTTTCTTCCCATTGCCCCCAGGCCCAGGTTGCTTTCTTGTCAAGCAACCTGTGTAGTGGTTCCGCAATGGTTGCTTTCTGTGGTAGGAATATATTATAAAAGTTAATGAGTCCTAAGAAAGCTTGCAGATCAGTTTTATTCGCAGGTCTGGGGGCTTCCTTGATTGCTCTGACTTTATTTTCTGTGGGGTGGATTCCTTCGCTGTCTATAAGGTATCCCAGGAATTAAACTTTGCTGGCAGCTAATTGGCACTTCTCCTTTTTTACTTTTAGTCCTGCCTCCTTGAATTTACTTAGGACTTCCCTTAGGCGGTCCTGCAATTGTTCTTTATCCTTGGCTGATACGAGGACATCTTCAAAGTATGGCACCACCCCTTTTATCCCCTGTAATAGGCGTTCCATTAAGCTCTGGAACACCCCTGGGGCGACGCTGATGCCAAACTGTAATCTGTTGCATTTGAATGCCCCCCTGTGCATTTCGATTGTCTGGGCTTCTGCTGTTTTGGGGTCAACGGGTAATTGTTGGTAGGCCTGTGCAAGGTCTAGTTTCGTGAAGATTCCCCCCCCCAAGGGAATGTAATAGATGCTGTACCACTGGGACAGGGTATTCACTTTGTTGGAGCGCGTGGTTTTGAGTTGCTTTGTAGTCTCCGCAGATGTGCACAGACCCATCTGGTTTAATTGGCATAACAATTGGGGTTTCCCACGTGGTCAATTGGCTCTAGAACCCCTTGTGCGATGAGTTTATCCAATTGCTCATTGATCTTTGGTTTGAGTGTGAAAGGAACCCGCCTTGCCTTTAACCTTATGGGGCTATGGTTGGGTTTAGATTAAAGGAAATTGGGGTCCCCCAGTACTTGCCCAGTTCGCCGTCAAACACATCTTGGAATTCTTCCATCAGGTTCTCTTCCCACTCTGTCTCGGTGATACTCTTTATTCCTGTGACTTCGATTCCCAATGGTGCAAACCATTCGAGTCCCAGTAGGCTTGGCCGATTCCGGTCGACTATAGTTAGTGGAGGGCTCTGGTTTATATTTTGAATATTACCTTGAATTTTCCAGTGCCCACTATGGGTATTTTTTTTCCCTGGTAGTCTTTCAGCATCAGTATTTGTCTTTCAAGTCCTTTTTGGTATCAGACTTTTTATAGTGTCCCATGATACCATTGACAAATATGAGCCAGAATCCATTTCCATCCAACAGGGTTGGCCCTCTATGGTTACCTGGACGGGTTGGCCCTCTATGGTTACCTGGACATAGACTTTCCTGGCGTTTATTATGCTAGAGTGTCCAATGGTCACTGTCTGGTGTGTTTCATCTCTTCCGTTGCTTGTCTCTTTTCCTTACCTGTTTTGGTTGTCTTGGTTCCAAAGGCTCCCTGTTTGTTTCTCCCTCTCTCGGGGGGGGGGGGGGTTTGTTCCATCTTTGTCTAGGGCTGTAGTTTTTTCTTCCTCAGCATGCCCTAGCAATATGTCCCCACCATTCACAATGTTTGCCGATTGCATCTAGGAAACGGAACTTGGAATGTGGATGGTTCCCCTCGCAGCCGGCACAACGAAATTCCTTCCTTTTTATGTTCCGGTCCCTTCTGCCCTGTTCCGAATGGAGTTGATTTACCCCTTCGCCTTCCTTGTCATCTTCTGATGTGGACTCGATGTCCTCGTGGTGAGTTGTGGTGGTGTTTTTAGGGGTTTCCAGTGGCACTTTATTCATTTTCAACATGGTGGCCACCGATTTCTGTGTTGCTTCTGCTGCGGTAGCCTCTTTTATTGCTTCCTTGAGTGTTATTTTGGGTTTTGTTAATAATCAACCTTGTAGTGTCAAATCTCTCAGTCCCAGGACCACTCAGTCTCTTATGGCTTCATCCATGTTTAGGAATTCGCATGCTTCGGCAATGTCCCTCAGAGTTGCAATGAAATCACCGATGCTCTCGCCTGCTTTTTGGTTGCGCCGATAAAATTTGTGTCGTTTGATGAGGCAGGAAACGATTGGTATGTAGTGAGCCCTCAGTATTCTTTCCAGGTCCAGCCAGGCCATCATTTTTACATTGGTGGGTGCCACTAGTGCTTTGGCCATCTTGAATACGGCAAGGCCACAATGTGTGAGGAAGTTGGCTTTCTTCCTGTGTTCGGATATGTTATTGAGATTGCTCTCTTTGAGGAACATGAGGAATTAGTCGGTTTATGATTCCCAGTCTTCGGTTACTGGATCGAACGGTGCAGGTGGTGTGTTGTTTCCGGCCATTTCATCTCGATGACTTGCTGGTGTTCATCGATCGCCACATGCTCGCTGGTTCCTTTTGTCTCAGTATCCCACCTTCATCCCAGGGGAGGGTGACTGTCAGAACTCTGAATCTGAGTTATAAGTGTTAGATCGCGGGAATGAGATTCATGACACCAGCATAGTAACCAGTTGTCTTTATTTCATTCTAGGACTGTGTGCCGAAGAAACCGCAGCAGCCCTTTTGCAGTGGGGCTGCTCACAGCTGTGGCCAGTGACGGCTCTTCAAATTGCCCACCGCCACGGACCAACCAACCAATTGCAGGTATGTTAATACATAACAATAAGTATCCCCCAGGTAGGTCCATCATAATTTTAAACAGTTGGTAAGTGATCAATCATAAACTGAAGACTATCTGTGCTGTTAAAATCCACAACAGTAGATGGCAGCAAAGTTATGTTTGTTTGCTGCCATCTAGTGACCACCGTGAACTTTGAAACCTAGATGTGATAGCTCAGGTTTTCATTGTTAATTTCACAGAATTATAGGACTGGAAGGGGTTTGGAAAGGGTGTTTGGAGGTCTTCTAGTGTAATCCCACCACTTCCACAGAAATTTATTCTTCTCTTCTAAGACTGACCAACTATTAATTTTTCTGTAATCCACAGTCATTTGGATTACCCAATGGAACCAAGCATCTTGTTAACAAGAAAAGTTTTCAGATAAGTGTTACAATTATGTAAGGGGGTGTGCAGTGGTAGGATTATTATTTTTTTACTACTGGTTCTGTGACTTGGTGGGCATGGTGTGGCTTGGTGGGTGTGGCTTGGTGGGCAAGGCAGGGGAAGGATACTGTAAAATCTCCATTCCCTCCCCACTCCTGGGGGAAGGATACTGCAAAATCCCATTCCCTCCCCATCCCACTAACCTGATTTCCAGCTATGTTTTCCTGTGCAGGGCAACAAAAGAAGACCCAGCCGATCAGCCGACTCGGGAGGCAGAGAATAGATGGGGGTGGGGCCAGTCAGAAGTGATATTTGCCAGTTCTCCAAAGTATTCAAAATCTCTGCTGCCAGTTCTGCAGAACTGGTCAGAACCTGCTGAATACCATGTCTGAGGGTGTGTGGTAATGCAGTTAAAAAAGAGCCTTTCCCCCCAAACAAAGCTAGTTGTATCACCGATAAAGTGAAATATTAAAAGAAGGAGAAGGAGGACAGGACCAAAAGAAAAGGGAAGCAAAACTTTAAATAGTTTGATTCAAAATCCACATCTGTTTTGATGGCCAGTGTTTTGAGGACATGATATATCAAATTTCTATTTCCTTATTTTGCTAATTCAGAGAGAAAGAGTTGTGTTTTGGTGCCTGGAATGATAACAGTGTCAAATATCTTTTTCCATCCAGGGGAAAACTTCCAATCTCCCTCTCCCTTCTGGATATTTTCCTGTCATTCAGGAAGACCTGTTTTACTGTTTGAGAAATGGCAATGCCAATAAAGCCCAGAAGGATGGGAGTTCAGCTTATCTCCTCTCCTCTTTAAGATATGACACATAGCTCTGGGTAATAGCAGGCAGGTGCAAATTGTACCATATTTGATATGACATTGCTAATCAAAAGGAAAGGGAACAAAGTTCATCTGCTGCTTAAGAAATAAAGAAATGAAGGGGGTAGAAAGCTTTGGGAGACTGAAATTGTCCTCTGGCTCAGATTACAACATGAGAGTGGAACATTTGCCTGGTATAGGAGATGAGCATTACCAAAGATAGGCAGTCTGATCCCCTACAGTCTGCAGAGGTTTTCGGCTCCAAACAGTATGAGCAAAGGCAAGGAATTATGGGAGTTGGAATCCAAACTATCTGTCTAGAACTAGACTCTCTATCCCAGAGCATTATCAACTCTCAACAATCCAGGGACTTCCAATGGCGTTTCCGTCAAAGACGGACCCGAGACCGCGATCGTGTGTCACTTTGATCCATGCTTGCCCTGTTGGAGGCAACGGAACCATCTGACCCACCTTGTAGGGCTGGGGGAAGAGGGGGAGGCTGCCAGCTGGGTTGAGGGGAGCCGCATCTCCCCTTTCTGGCTTGGTACTTACTCCCTTAGAAGACAGGGAGAAGCGGCAGTTTAATGGCTGCCCTGAAGCGGCAGTTTAATGGCTGCCCTGAAGCTGTCGGGACCTAAGTTTGTGCTGGAGAGTGGAAGTGGTGAGCAGCATATAACTGGATAAAAGATTTTGAAAATTTTTTTTTTTTTTTGGAAACCCCAAAAAGAGGAAAGAAAGAGTTCTCACTTGGAAGAATGGTAGCAGCGAACGGAGAATAAGAGGAAAATATAAGGTAAAGGAAAAACTGGAAATAAAAGAATTATATGAAATCAGAGATTAAATTTGAACTAATATACAGAATTGGACATTAATTAGGCATTGGATAAAATGCTGGACTTATTTGGAATGGATAAAAAATTAACATTAATACTACGGAAAAGAGAGTTTAAAAAAACTTTGAAAAGAAAGTGATATAGAGCACCACCTATTGGTTAAAGATTTTCTTCTTTTATGGTTTTATAGAGAATTACTGGTCGCATAAATATTTGAAAGAGGGAAGAAATGGAATAAAAGATTATTAATACAACAAAAAACCCGGAAGTGTTTTTTTAAAGAGGGGACTATAGTAAAATATAAAGGAATACAATATTTTGGGACTGTTGGAGGTTGACTGTGACAAGAAAGCAGAAGAAAGAGAAAGTGAGAGAAACGGAAACTTTTGGCCAGGACTATAATAGAAAAATTTGATCTTTAATAAAGAAATGGAAGAAATAAGCAAAGAATTTAAGTCAGAGCTGCAAACTGTGAGAGGTATGTTAAAAGAAAGAATGGGGGAACTTAGAAAAGGGAAAGCTGGACACAATGATTAGTAAAGTAATGGCATTGCAGCTTACAGAAGAACAAAGAAAGCTCAGAGATGACGAGTCGGAAGAGGGAAACAACAGCCCAGATGAATATGGAGAACAAGGATTATTGCCAAAGGATATAAAAGGAATTAAAATAGAGACATTGATAACAGAGAAAGCAAATAAAAGAGATAAGACTCCCAAGACTAAGAAGAGGAAGAAGAAGGAATTATATAAGAAGAAACCCCAAAAAAGAGAACTGGAAAGGGTGGGGGAAAACATGGCTGACAGGCAGAGGGGAATAAAAATAATACCAGAAGGAAAAAAGAAGAAAGACGGGGAAACTTAGAAAAGGGAAAGCTGGCTAAAATTAAAAGAAATAATAAAGCTGAAAAATTTAGAGATAAGGGTTAGGGATTCTATAAGGGGGATACCACATGGAAATGTATATTGGTATTTAGTCTAAAATTTGCTGGGAAATATTTTAAGATTGTATAATTATATATATATGAATATGAATTATGCTGTTATAAACTCTTTCTTTGGAGGATTAAAAAAAGGGGAATGGAAATGAATTAAAATATATAGATAAACTTTGGCAAAATGGAAAGGAAGAAAAATATGATTATTAATGATTATAAGTAAAGTGAAGAGAAAAAGAGACATATTAAAAAGTTATTTTAGCGATTTACTGGGGGAGATACTTTAAAATATATACATTTTAAAATATACAGTTGATTATTTAATGGACATTAGAAGTGTACAATGAGAGTATTTTATTATGATTAAAGTAGAGGAATGAAAAATACCACGTGGATCCTAAATATATAGACTTTATTTTACCTTTACTCTTTTTAGATTGTTTATTATATATCGGCTTAGAGAAAATTAAGGATAATAATGATGTGTAATGTAAAATAAAATAGGTGGTAAGCTGAAAATGGAAATAATAAATAAAGAAATAAAGAATTGAAAACCTATTTGTGGATGAAATAATATTGATCTTAAATTAATGAATTGAAATATGTAATGCAAAATAATTTAAAGATGAGTGAAATGGATAATGATATGAGTTGATATTATATAAGATTAATGGAAATGAAAGTGTGACTATGTACAAGTGTTATAATCCAGAATCATGTTGCTCACATGAAGAGATGTGTAAAATTAAAAAAAAAACTTTTATAAAAAAAAACCAATTATATAATCAAATTAAGAAATACAGATTTAAGTAACACCTAGACATTTAGATTTCTAACCTTCACACTGAATTATTATGCCCTTCAAAACATTTCAACTTGCCAGTTTTTTTTTAAATATGCCTATGGATGTGATCAAAACAAGCATCTCAAGTTGTATATATTAAATATTTATCCATAATTATTTATGCCAGCATAGCCTTAAATGTGAAAAGCTATTGCATCCATCAGGAAATGCACCTGCTAATGCTTTACTTTAAACTACAGATACTCTACATGCAGTTCTTTTAGTTTAGCTGATATTACAACCTGAGTTATAATAATCCACAAAGGAAAAGGTAAAGCTAAATTAAAAGTGAGAAACACACAATCAATTCAAGTTAGTACAAAGTCACAAGCCAAGCTAACATTCAAATGTTCCTTTAATCAAGGGGAACCAAGTATGTCTGTCCAGCTTTGTCATTTCTCCCATTCCAGAAAAGTTCTCAAGATATCCTCCGGCTATTAGTTGGGATTCAAATACACCCCTTGGCCATTCTGAGTCATTCACCTTCTTTTATCCAATCACAGATTTTTACCAGGCATGGCTGTAAGGCAAAACACTAGTGACAGTCCATCCGCCAACAGCAATCAAGGGTAAGAAACAACAGTAGAGCATATCCACAAGAGCTTTTAACAAGAACTCTCAGCTTGTCTTGAATTGTTCATTTTCTCCTCAGTTCCCAATGATGTCTATCTGGTTTTATATTTTTCTGGGATCTGGTACTGCATCTTGTTAAGTTTATCACAAGCTTCACAAAAAAAGTAGCTGCATGGCTGTTATTGTTAGTAAGATTTGAATGATTTCCTTAGGCGTAATGATACAAAAATAGAATTTTGTTTGCTGTATTCATCAATTTCTATTGGCAATGTCCACTGAAGAATGCAAGGAGAGGAGAAGGAGAAAAGCTCACCCCTGCAAACAAGAGGGCGGGGGGGGGGGGAGAAATACCCATCTGAAATCCAGCTTATCCTGAAATAAAACAGAACATCTCAAATTAATTTTTATTTAACATTCAAGCATGAGCATAAGGTTCGCATCAAATTTTCCACAGCCCTGTCACCATTTGGATCTGCTCTCAGGACTCTTAAGACACCCAAATGCAGAAGTGTTGAAAATCCTGGCTGGAGTATATTGACAGCCTAGAGGAGGAAGGAGGAAGAAGGAGGTGACCACCTCTGCATATGGCTTTTGGAAACGCAATTCATCTTTTGCTTTATGAGCACCAAATTTATCAACAGCTTGGAGTCATTAAAAAGAGACATCTATCAAAAACCTCAGATGTCCCACTGACATTGTGTAAAATAAATCATGAAATTGTCAGCCTCCTCTCCCGTTGAAAAGATCGTTGCCAACCATCTTTAAACCATGGAAATGTCTAGTCTAATGAAAAGAATGTCTAGTTTCATGAAAAGAAGGACTGGGGGTGACATGACAGGAGTGTTCCAATATCTAGGGGGCTGCCACAAAGAAAAGGGAGTCAAGCTATTCTCCAAAGCACTTGAGGGCAGGACAAGAAGCAATGGGTAGAAGCTAATTGAGGAGAAAAGCTGACAGTTAAAACAATTAATCAGAGGAACAACTTCCCTCCAAAAGTTTTGGGTGCTCCAACATTGGAGGTTTTTAAAAAGGGATTGTACAACCATTTGTCTGAAATGATATAGGGTTTCCTGCCAGAGCAGGGGGTTGGACTAGAAGACCTCCAAGGTCCCATCCAACTCTGTTATTATTCTATTCTATACTTCTATTCTAAATAACTACGAGCGGGCAAAACTAAATTGTAATAGCCTCCCCCCGCCCCTCATAGCATCTTATTATCAGGCTGATTCTGAAATGAGAGGCAATAGAAGGGAATCTGAGTCAGGCTGATTTTTCTTTAGCTTTAATGGCAATGGCAGAGCGTCTGGCATTTCCTATATGGCAGCATTAAGTGACTAGAGCACTGTCTATTAAAATAAGAGTTAAAAACTTCAATAGCTCTTCTGTATGAAGCTGTCAGTTATGGAGGATTCTGTGATGGTGACATTGATTTGTCCATTCCAATGGAGGGGCAGGGGGAAAGTAAGGAGTTTTGTACACAGGGGAATGAGAGAAGAAATAGGTTTAATTAATCTTAAATGTCTTTGCACTCTGAGAATTGTAGACCTGGAAGAGTTCCTGTACTAACATGATTAGCAAATATTGACTTTTGAGTACAATAATAATGTGTCATCCGAAACCCTTGATAAGTAACTTAAGTACTTCCTTAGCTTGTGCCTTATTAAATTAGATGGGGTATATGGTTGAGACACATTATACAAAGCCTCACAAATGAGAAATCTACCCTAAAGATTTTAACATTGATTAAAGGAGAGAAATGTTACAATCAAATGGAATTCACAAGGCCACATTCTCATCTCTGTGATATTTAGGGTCAAACAACCGGTGACAGATCAGCTACGTACGTTTTGCTCTCACAGGCTTAAGATATTTGCAGAACAAATGCAGAGCTGAACTGAGTGGGAACAGCTCTGTTTGCTTGCCTGTGTGACTTTTCTACTTACATACAAAGCAGAGAGGGGGGACTTATTGATACAAGAACAAAAGTAATGTAAAACACAGCTCTACCACCACAGAAGTTTTGTAGTCAGCCTTGTTGTGTCGTATAAAGTGGCCAGGTATTCTCTTTTCAGACAGCCCTCTGTATGAAGGGCTTTTGTTCAAAAGCATTTCTATTGTACAAAAAGGCCACCTGCTAATTTCCAAAAAGTTGTGATCTATAGCAAATGCTTGATAGCACAATGAATTGAAAGGAGTTAAGAGAGTTGTAACTCTTAACATTTGGAGAACCCTGTTGCTGTTTCTGACTGTATTTAACAGAATGCTAATTCCAAATGAGATCTAAACTGAAACAAAAGTTTTAAAATGTGGAAGGAGAAGAGGTTTTGAAAATGTTAATCATTCAGATTAGAGACTCACTGAAGAAAAACACAGTACAGTATAATTCTTCATCATGAAATAATCTCTGATCAGGTTGCCTAGATCACAGGCTACTCTGTTATGGTTCTGTTAGTAGGTTCTGTTAGTATTAAAATGGTACTTTCAAATTTTCATATATAAATAAATACCGGTATGTGCTTAGTTCTAGCTATGCTGACATCTTGTTTTATGTTGCTTTCTCTGTAGCCAATTGAACTTGATCTTAAACAACAATAAAAACCTGTACAAACTGCTTTAAAACCTATTGTGGACTTGGAAGATGTACAATTATGAAGTCCACAGGATGACCTTGTGCCAATCAGGTTAGATAGATTGCTACCCTAAGGAGAGAATTAGGGAAGTACCCAGGCCTTCCACCTTGAGCTTCCAGAGGATAAATTCTATATAAATGCAATAAACAATAATTTAAAAATAATTATAGTTTACTCATCTGATAAAGTATTGAAAAGCAATGAATTAAAATCAAGAGTTCAAGTCCTGTCTTAGGCATGAAAGGCAGCTGGAGAACTTTGGGACAGTCATACCCTCAGCCCTGGGAAGAAGGTACTGGCAAACCACTTCTGAATATGTTGCCAAGAAAATTGTGTGGACTTGTTCCTGCAATCATTATGAGGCAGGACTGATTTGATGGTCCATAGCCACAACTTCTGATTGAGTCATGTAATTCCTCTGCTGAACCACACTGAACCTACTCCTTGATTAATGGCATCTGGTGGATTGAACAAATAAAGAAAACATACCCCAATAGGAAAAGAATGTTGTTTTTTATCATCTTTTTCTTCAGACTTTCCCTTTTCCTACACATTCACAGTCTTATGAGAGCCAAGTTAGAGAGAATAATAATAATAATAATAATAATAATAATAATAATAATAATAATAATAATAATAATAATAATAATAATAATAAATGTGATCAATTGTTGTTATGAAAGCCAGTGTATATCAGTCTCTTTTTCTACCATCACCTTAACTTCCAAGAGAATTTTATAAGTATTCCTGGGTTGATAGATGTGAAGCAGAATATTTAACAGATCTAAATTTAGTGCTATTTGTGCATCTGTCCCGATGCATGCAAGCAATTTTTGTATTTCCAGCATATTGATAGATGTAGCATATTGATAGATGTAGAGAGCTGTAAAAAAAGTGCATTGTTCTAAGAAGTAATGTAATATCACATCATACATATCATATATTTGATAGTTGGAGGTTGGTCAATCTGAAACAGCAATGGATTTTCCATTAAACCTGTCAGTAATTGCTTAATTTCCTCTGAGATAGATTTGGTTCCTAGAGATAAATTATTCCTTCACTTTATCTGGCACTGGAGGAATCTTGCAATATTTTTTTTAAGTGAAGGTATGAGGAATTTGCTTTATCACTTACCAAACTGTAGTGTTTGATGATCCTGCAAAGCAATGACATGCTCATTTTTGAGCAAAACAGTAATGGACTGATGGACAAGGAAAAGACTTGATCAAGTTGCATTGGTAATAAAATGGACATACATTGGCGATGAGGACTGATCCAAGAAGAAATATCTAGTGCTTGTTTGGGCCCCTTCTCAGTTTCCTGATCAAGTGATCTAGACCTAGTGCTGAGCTCATTTAATCTAAACCCATATGCTCCTCTTTCTGACATTGTGCCCAGATAATATCCTAAATGAGGATTGGCTACTAAATCAATCAGTTGAGCCTGATAGGACAACAGCAGTACAGATCCAATTGGGGAAGTTCTAAAAGATGATGCCTATTTCACTGATCTCTGTAGGATTTTATTATAGCTTAAATGAACATGTAGCCTTTATATTTTGTACGGTAAGTATCATGAATTTCACAGAATAACTGTGGTACACATTCATTATTTGTGACATTCTGACAGATGCAATCAATCAATAGATTATGGATGATAGCTGTATAATTTTAGTTTTATGGAAGGCTAACCAACACAGATTGTCAGGAGCTTTTGAAGTTAATGCACAGAAGGAAATCTTTGTCACACTTGTGTGCCTGTGGATATAGGCAAGCATCATTCATTCCGCTCCCTTCATAAGGTTTAACTTAAAAATGTGTAGACTAAGTCAAGAGTTAAAAGATGTGATCTTCTTTTCACTGAAAACTGACAGATCTTATGGTATTGATTAGTTTTCCAATGGTTTTACAGCCTGGACATCATAGCTATAGGAGACTTCAGAATGGAAGGGGAAAAAATGAAGGCTGCATGGCTGGGAAGGGGGAGAAGAGAACTTCAAATGTCATCAAAGCAAATGGTCTGTGAATGTTTCTTCAAAGCTACTCATTAGTTGGCAAGATATCTTGTCACAAAGGTTGTAAAGAGCTTTTCCTGGAGGGGAAGGTATGATAAAATGCACTTCTTGGCAAGACACTTTTAGCTTAAATTGCAGGCCACATTAATTCTTGCTTGAAACATGAAATTAATTAGAGGTTTAACATCTTTTGTGAAATTTTGCCAGAATTACTCGGATAGTCCATTCCCACCCCTCCTTTTTATACATTTTGCCAGGAATAGACCTCAGGCCCTTTCTGTACTCTAATGAAATTACAAATTGACTTGAATTCCAATGATGCTTGGCTAAAATGAAGAAAATTAAAAATGACTTCGTTACAAGGTGATGTATCAGCTGATTATTGCTGAAAAGAGCTTCCCAACTCATCATTGACAGAATAGATCAAGAACAGAGGTTCACTGCCTCATTGGATGTGGGCGTCCTGCCAATGACTTGGAATCTACTTCTGATCTCATTTGTCCTTCCAGTCAAGTAACTGCCATAAGTAGAGTTGTAGTAGGATTCATATACCACATGAAAAGAGCTGAAGTTTGAATTTACATTCAACTTGTGCTAAATAATGGGGTTTTGTTCTGACAAGTGCAAATACACTTTTCTTCTTACATCAGCATTCTAATTTTTCATATGCTGGTTGTACATTATGCAGTATAGGCACCTCTTTCAGAAATCTATGGGATTTCTACCAATCTAATTCCTTTTTTCATTCTTTTAACTAAAAAAATGTTAATTAAGAAGCTATCAAGTTAAAAAATAAATCATTACCCTTTACCGTCACCCTAATTTTCAAAATTTACCTTTGAATGCCACATTGATGGGGTTCACTAATGCTATTTGAAGATAAAAATGGTAACCCAGGGATTTGAATATATCCCCATCTGTTCCAAAACAAAGACAAGCTGGAAATAGTGACAATTTTGGGAAACTAGAAGAAGTAGTAGACAGACTTCTTATAAATAAGTGCTTTGCCTCTTGCTATATTAACCAAAACAGCCATTTGTGAGAACCTTTCCAGTATGCATTTAGAACTCCAAATGTATCATAAATGTGTTTATTATGTGAAAAGTTAGAAGAGATTTCATTTCTATTAATACACATACACAGAAAAAGAGGGAGAATTTCTGATATATTTTCTTTTACTTCTTTAACAAGCTTTGATGATTGGAAGAAGTTGGCTTAAATCATTTTGGGTAACTGGTAATTTGCTTTTCTCTCTGTCTTATGGCAAGGTGGTTTCTACTTCTTCTGCAGTCTCTGAACAATTGGCAGCTAATTTGAGAGAAGCAACAGAAATCTCCCATCTGCTGTTCTTTCCCTGGCCAATGCCTTAGGCCATAGCTGGCTGGAGAATTCTGGGAGTTGAAGTCCACAAGTCTTAAAGTTGCCAAGTTTGGAAACCTCTGCATTAGGCAGCTCAATCAATCACGTTCCACGATATCTTCTTCCTATTTATTACATTAATTACATCTACCTTTCCTCTAGGAGTTCAAAGGATTTTTTTCATCCCCATAAAACAAATCTATGAAATAGGTGTGATGGAAAGAGAGCAGCTGTTCCAAAGTCTGCCACTGATCACCGAGGTCTTCCCTTTTCAAGTCCAACAGTTAATCAGTGTCCTCCAAGCCCTCCTTAATCTCAAGTGGCCGGGGTGCTAAATTTGGGCTACACAGCTCTTGAGCAAGTGGCAGCAGGAGACTTCCTCGTTTTTGTGTCAGAGTGAGTGGTGGGAATAAGGGCAGGTTCCCCAAAACTGCTTGCCTGGCCAGCCCTTTCAAAATATTGCCTAACTATCTAATACTCACAGCTTTTCTGAACCTTATGTGAGTATTTCATAATTTCTTTTCTATGATAGAAAAGAAATTCCTGTATTAATTTCTACTAAATTATTCTAATTCAAATCTGGCTCAACGACTAGAAGAAAAGCCCAGACAAAACAATCCCATGGTTCCTTTTTGGGAATTCCCATAACACAACTGGATTTCATCCAAAAGGGTATTCTGCTCTTCACTTTGGTTTCCCTGAGGTCACCAAGACCAAGAGTGGGAAGGAAGTGGAATTTCCAAAGAAGCTTTTGACAACTTTGAAAGCTGTAATAACAAAAAAACCAGCATACAGTCATCCCATTTCCCCACCACACCTTTACTTACTAGAGTAGTCCTTTTTAAACTAAGATGATATCTTCTCAGTCACTTCCCTTAAATCAGATTGTTTCAGGGCTGTGTTGTGTAGATGCAGCCTAAAAGGTGCAGTTAGTATCAAGCAACATTGTAAATAGTAGTTTGTTGCATTGTATACCCCCTTAGGGCATTCTGAAAACATTGCTAATAAGTGGTAATGGATTAATTAGTTAGTCCATTGTCTAATAAAGTCAAGTTTGTCATTGGATGGGTTACTAACAATCATATATTATTCACATGGTTTCCTCATTTTCTTGACGATACGCTGTTTTACCATTAAGCCCTTGAGAGTCCTTAAAGAGAATGTGATAGCAATATTCAAACATCTGAAGAAATGACATACAAAAGAGAGTTTTATTTTCTTTTGTCCCAAAGAAGTTGCTTGTTAAAATTATTACGAAGGAACTCCATCATCAGGAGAAACTTGATATACTTCCAGAGGACATGATGAATTCTCTTTTGTTAGAGATGCTAACTGATGACCAAGTAGCTCTCTGCCAGGGATGCTTGAGTGGAACCTGCATTG
This sequence comes from Notechis scutatus, assembly GCF_049901735.1. Taxonomy (NCBI): domain Eukaryota; kingdom Metazoa; phylum Chordata; class Lepidosauria; order Squamata; family Elapidae; genus Notechis; species Notechis scutatus. Next base: position 153,289,068 of record NC_142009.1, on the reverse strand, counting down.
ATCAAAGGACGGAACAATATGACCTCTATGGTGATTTTATGATTCCTTTTCTTTTCTTACATAAATTACTTTTGAGATATAGCTCTTTTTGGGGGATAATTTAGGGTTCCCCATTTTCTAACATTTCTAACATTTAATATGCAAGCACTGCATGGCTTTAATACTGTGTTTCTCACATAATAAGGCCGGGCCTTATTTTTTTTTGAGCCCCGAAAAAACGGCTAGGCCGTCTTTTTGGGGGTAACTTAATTTTCTCCCTTTCATCCTCATCTAGAGCGCCCGCTGGCAGCCTCGCCACCAGCCGCTCCTAACGGGCGATCATGGCGAAGCGCAGAAAGCTCCCTACTCCCACCAAACACCTTTGCTGCAGACCCAAGACCTTTGGCACCTGCCGCTGTTGCTTTCCCTTCTGCCCATTCCGCTGCCATTTGGAGTGCCGTTGGAGCTGCTGCCGCCGTTTGGAGCTGCCTCTGCCATTTGGAGCCGTTGCCGTTTGGAGTGCCGTTGAAGCTGCTGCCGCCGTTTGGAGCTGCCTCTGCTGTTTGGAGCTGCCTCTGTCGTTTGGAGCTGCCGCCGCCGTTTGAAGCTGCCGCTTCTGCGTTTGGAGCACTGCCGCTGTTTGGAGCACCACCGCCACTCCAAACACGGCAGCAGCTCCAAACACGGAAGCGGCAGCTCCAAACGTGGCGGCGGCACTCCAAATGGCGGCGGCAGCTCCAAACGGCGGCGGCGGCTCCGCTTCCGTGTTTGGAGCTGCCTCTGCCATTTGGAGCCGCCGCCGCCGTTTGGAGTGCCGCCGTCACGTTTGGAGCTGCCGCTTCCATGTTTGGAGCTGCCGCCGTGTTTGGAGTGGCGGTGGTGCTCCAAACAGTGGCAGTGCTCCAAACGCGGAAGCGGCAGCTTCAAACGGCGGCGGCGGCTCCAAACAGCAGAGGCAGCTCCAAACGGCGGCAGCAGCTCCAACGGCACTCCAAATGGCAAGTCCCCCCACCCTTCCCCCTATTTTGCATGTTTTAAACTAGGTCTAAATTTGGGGGGAGGGGCTTAATTTGATTTTATGCCTAGAAAACATGCTGGGTCTTCCTATTGGTGGAGGCCGTATTGTTGGAGAAACACGGTAGAAGCTGCATGGAAGCCACCTCTATCTATAAAGATCACTGGATTAATGTAAGCATGTGTCCTTTTAGATAGTTTTGCACTACAATTCCTATGACTATTTTCATGGGGACAGAATCTAATGCAATATTTGGCAGCCCACACAGATCCTCTATTACTGCCCTAGACAGAGTTGCTGAGTGACTTATTCACCTGCATTCCTTAAAGGACATTTAGCAAATATCACACATCAATTGCCTTTAAAAGCCACCTTAAAGGTTCAATTTAGTTTGAAAGGTAAACTGTGGTTTATAAATCTTGAAAAACTGCTGAAAAGTCAAGGTTAAAAAAAAAACCCACTCCTAACCATGTAGCAACTCTGATTACAATATGAGGACAGATTTGTTGTAGTAAAAGCAGGTTTAGAGGCTATAATATAAAATAAAGATCACAATAAAAACCATTTCATCATTACCTTAAATAACTATTTCAAATTACAACTTTAATACATTCAATAAAAATATAAAAGTAATCTAAAAATTATGACTACAAGCTGTAAGATTCTAAGTTTAAAAGATAATAAAGTAAAAATGAGCTGGGAAATAATGAGCTGGGAAATCAATGCACTAGCAAATAATTACCCATTCAACTTCTAAGGCTGTGGATTTATTAATATCTAGTCACAGACTTTTCTCTCTCTTTATTGTCAGATTACAATCTAAAATATTTTCTCAGACTGCATGGAAGTGAGTATGCAAATTATTCATTTGCACTTATATCAGATAGTATGAGGTCAGCATTAACTCAAACTATGTTAATTACATTAAATTCAGATTACAGAGTTCTTTTCATTCTTGATGACTTTCTGAAGATGATCCTGTGTGTCAAACATTCTCTTTGCCCCTTTGTTAATAACTGCAAAAAGAGACATCTATTGCTTGTTGCTTGAATTGCTCTTCCACAATTTGACCAGAATGTTTTCAGGCCGAATCATAAAAAATAGGAAAAATGAAATGCAATCAAATATTTTGAAAAGTACTTTAGAGCAGATGTCTGCTTTGTAGAAGAGTATCCTCCCCGCTCTTCCTGGTAATATTAAAATATGGTTCCGATTTTAACTTTTGCCAGTATTTTAGTAGAAGACATTAAATTCCACCATCTGAATTTCAGTATTTAGATAATATACTCTTCCCTCCAATTATTGTGTTGGGACTGACCCAAAAGTAAATTCTAAAATCTTCCTCTCAGCCCCTTGGCATTTTTACAGTTGTTTTGTGAAGTCTTTCCGATTCATCAAGCCATATTTTCTTTGCAAATGGGCCAGAGTCAAGCTGATTTAGGACCTGTTCACACTGGGCTTACATCCTTTCTTGACTTGCTGCTTCTGTGCCATCTGAAATGCATGAAACTTGCCATTCTTCAATTATTCTGCTTGCTTCCAATCAACAGTGGTTGATTCTTGGTCATGTTCATTAGAATTTTCTGAAATTCAAGCTGTGTAGCTAGACAAGATATAAACCAAACGAATAAGCATTGCTCCTAATTTCCTTGCTTGGGAATACAAATAACAGAAATGGCAGATGAATTAAGAAACATGTAGGGATAGAATTAGGTTAAATGGAAAACAGCCCTGTCTTATTAACAGAAGTTTCTGGGAAAGTGTTGGGAAGTGGAATCAATCTTAAGATTTTTCATGTTCATTCAATGGATTTAGATATATATTTAATATCACAGGAGATATCGGACAGCACTGATTTTTTTGAAATTGAGAAAAGCTCTAAGGCCAGAAGGATTTCTTATAGAACAGTATAAAAAAGCTTAACTGTCTCTCAAACAGTCTGACATAAATGCTGAAAGTTTTTTTTTAAGGGACCATTTTATTCTTCTAAGAGATTCATACCGTGTTTTTTGTTTTGGTTTAAAAAAAATCAAGGAAAGAACCCAATAAACTGCAAGTTAACACCCAATATCTCTGTTAAATGTAAATGCAAAAATACTGAGTGCAAATCTGGCACAAAAATTGCAGCAGTGTTATCATTAATAATTTATCCTGCACAATCTGCTTTTATTGAAAGGACGCCAAGTTCTGATTATATCAAATGACTGGTAGAAATTTTTGCAATACAGTTTTAAGAATTATGAAATGCCTATAGTGGTTTCATCAGATGCAGAAAAGGCCTTTGATGTGCTATACAAGTTAAATTTTTGGAACAGATTATAAAATGGAGTTCCATTAAATGTTATCTTTTTTAGTAACATATTATTCCAGTTCTTTCACTTCAGTAACTATTAATGCAATTATTATATCAAGTGATGTATCAAGAAACTCATCTAGGACATGCTTATATCTTCTTATATTTCATTTCATGTTATCTTTGGCTTGTACAATTAAACAATCCAATGTTTTTCAAGGTATACAGATAGGAGACATTGAAAACATGTTGTTCCTGCATGTAAATGATATTTTAGGCATTTTTAATTATTATCAGAATCTAGATTATGGATGATATGCTAAGTTTTTCCTAAGATAAACATTTTCAGTTTATAATAAATTGGAAAAATGGTAGATTTTGGCAATCACCAACAAGGTTTTTATGGTAATATGGAAAAAAAATGGGACGTTAACTTTTCTTAAGATTCTGTGAAATTTTGGAGGGAAATTGTTGCCAGGAAAATACTCTTCTTGGTAGATCTGAACATTTCATCCAACAAAAAATAAATCAATCAATCAAAATAAAATTAAAAAGTTATATTAATATAATAAATAAAATAATAAATAAATATTAAAAGAAACAGACAAAAACTCAAAGGGCAGACTTGATGGACTACTGAGTTTGTTTCTGCCATCAGTTTTCCATGTTTCTATATTTCTGTTTCAAAATGTAGAATGCAGATTAATGGTGACATTTAATAGAGGTTGAAAATACCTCTAAGCCTACAGGGAAAAATAAATGTTGTGAAAATGTATATTACCTCAAGATTGGTATATATTTTAAGAAAAAATGTCTATATTAATTCCACTTACATGTTTTAAACAAGTTGTTTGATTAATACTTAATTTTTCTGGAATGGTCAAACAGGAAAGCTAGCTGTAACTTCCTAGAAAAAATATGGCGATTTATTTTCCTGATTTTTCCTTTTATTATGGAGCATATCTACACTGTATTACAGTGAAAATGACATTAATTATGTACTATTATAGGCCCATGGAATAGTTGCACCATTTGGATCCCCTGAAATGATGGCATGTGCTTGCTTTTAAAAATAGTATGAGCTCTGTTATATATCCAGCACTGAAAATGATCACATATATCATATCAGAGGTGGTATTCAGCAGGTTCTGACCAGTTCTGGAGAACTGGTAGTGGAAATTTTGAGAAGTTTGGAGAACCAGCAAATATCACCTCTGACTGGAGATTTTACAGTATCCTTCCCCTGCCATGCCCATCAAGGTAAAAATTGTTGAATCCCACCACTGTATCATATATATACCATGTTCTCATAAGAAATTGAAACTTTGGAATAATCTTTGTTTCAAGAATGGAGGGTTTGTGAGATGAAGTTTGTTGTGAAGAGGGAAGATTGGAGATTTTGAAAGTACAAGATGAAAATGGGATTATTATCTGGAATCAGCTAATCAGAAAAAAAATATTTTAAAAATTTTGAACAACTGCAGGTAGAATATAATTGTTTATCAACAGCAGAAGAATCAAACATTCAGTTAAAGCATTATTATTTTCTTGGACCAAATGCACTGGCTGCCTTGAAAACACCCTTGATTTTGAATGTTTTAGAGAAGGTCCTTATTCACCTAAACCAACAATTAAATTTTACTAGCAGTTTTAGATCTATTAAAATAAATATTGGCAATATGCCAGAAATTTGGGGCAGAGAATAAAAATGATTTATTTCAGGTTTTTAAGAACCATTAAATGTGACAATATTTACTATGGAGAATACAAATGACAAGTCTGACTAACAGAAGCCACCCCTCCAAAACGTAGCCTATAAGGGCCCCAATTATCTTAGACCTAGGCCTTGGAGAATACCCAGATCTTCAAGGTTTTCCCAAATGCTATACAGATGGGAGATATATGGATACTAGGGGGCATTTAATTCTGGACAGCAGGCAGCATTTCATTTAGAGTTCCCACATTTTGTCCCAAAAGTGCCGATGACCAACAGATGGCAGCAAAAAGAACTTTTTGTTTCTGTTGTTGCTGCCATCTTGTGGCCTCCGAAGGTTTGCCACTGAGGTGTAGTAGCATTACAATTTGACAATAGGGCTGCCAGTCAGTATACAGAAACTGTTTTGTATCCTGACAATCCTAGCTTCAAACTCTAGTGTTTATCAGTTGGGCTGGGAAAATTTTTGTCACGGAATCAGAGTTTCTGCCAGTTCTGTTAAAAATGGTCTGCTTCGGTATACTGCAGTTTTATATGCTTTTCTCTTTGTTGAAGGAAATATGCCTAATGATTAATTCTGAAGAACCACTATCCTCTTCTTTTTATATATTTTAAGTAGTGACCCATTCCCCATTAAATGCTTTTCAGTCACACCAATTTCAGTGAGAAAAATCTGCACATGTTTACCTCTCTTACAAAATGAACAGGCAACAAAATGAATTTTTTATTGAATTTCATCAAAATCATGGGAACTGAAAATGCTGTATAATTAAAAAGAAAAAGAATAGAACAAAAAACAAACTTCTCTCTTTGATTAGTTCAAAGAGAGAAGGTGTTTTTTTTTGTTCTATTCTTTGTCTCTTTAGTTATTATAAAGCAAGGTAGAAATAGGGAGAAATTTCCTAACAGTAAGAACAATTAACCAGTGGAATGACTTGCCTTCAAAAGTTGTGAGTGCTCCAGCCATTTGTCTGGAATGGTATAGAGCAGGGGTCACCAACCTTTTGGACCTCAGGGACCACCAAACTCATAATTTTAGATTCCAGGGACCACTAACCGGTTCTGTGGGCATGGCCTAATTTGTGGGTGTGGGTTGGATGTAACTGGCTGGGCATGGCTTGTATGTAAATATTATAAATATTTATATAAATATTGAATTTTTTAGAAAAAAGAGCAACTTTTACCCAAAATCAGGCAAAGCAGGCAGATTGAGTTGCTCACAGAATCACAAATTTACTCAGAGATCTATCTATCTGCCATTGGCTAGCTCAGTCTGTCACATAAAATTTGCTTGCAAGCAAACTCACAAAATTAACTCACAACACACCATGCATGTAAATATTGAATTTTTTATTGAAAAAAAGAGCAACTTTTACTCAAAATCAGGCAAAGCAGGCAGATTGAGTTGCTCGCAGAATCATTCAGTGATCTATCTATCTGCCATCAGCTAGCTCAGTCTCTCAAATTTGCTTGCCGTGAGTCTGCACTGAATTTGCTTGCAAGCAAACCTTCAGTCCTAAGGGAGGTTCAGCTGTGCTGAGCCCAAGATCTAAAGACTAGCTAAAAAGCAAGAAATCCAACCATTTCCTGCTTCCTAGTTAATCTAAATCTCCTGGCACAGCAGAACAGATGATGGTCAGAACAGATGATGGTCGGAAAAAGGAAAAATAGCAATTTAGCAGGCAAATTTACTGGGTAAGGAGTGAGTGGGCAGGGAGGGTTCCCGCAGGCCATGTGGGCGGCGTAGCCTTGTGTTTCTCCCCTGGATTAATTGTTTTGGGGGGGTGACCTCTGGTATAGAGTTTCCTGTTTGAGCAGGGGGTTGGACTAGAAAACCTCCAAGGTCCCTTCCAACTCTATTATTCTGTTATGTTATGTTAACAAATATACAGCTTTGAATATGTGGCTCTTCATATACACTATACCTTCTTGAGACAGATCATGCTGTTTTTGTGGCTTAAAATAACTTGAAAATATGTGTCCTAATATTTCAAGTGATATTGGGAGACCAACCTCAGAAACAGTGGTGTCTGCAACTGCCTTGCACCTAGATAGAAGCCACAATTGTCAAGAGAAGCAGAGCAGTTCTGCTGAAACAAAAAAATCCCAAGGTTTCCATTGTGGAAACCTTGGAAATCTGACAAAGTAAAGCATCCCTTTTCAAGTGCAAATATTTAAAACATCCTTATTTCATATTTCTACACAAAAGGGGATAGTATATTACTAAAGATATAAATTATAGTGCATGTTATTAGATCAAGTCCACGTCAGCTGTACCCACACAAGTCTCACAAGATTTCCCTAGGCTATCCTCACTATGCAAATAGTAAAATCTTCCAGAGGCAGTGCTGCACACTTTAGTTTATTTTGGAAGAGCACTCAGTGCAATATTTGTGTTTTCAAAGCAGAACATATTGGAAGAAAACAAATGTTTTAAAGTCAGGCAGCAGCACCATTTCCCCACAGAAAGCAATGTATAATTTAATTCTAAGTCTATACCTTTAGTGCCAAATCTCTCTTCCCATAATATCTTAAGTCACTTACTTTTCTCAACTTTTGTGGTCCATAACTAAAAAATTCCTTTGGCCCCTGAGCTAAAGTGCAGATCATACCTGTAAGATCATAGGTAGAGAACCTCTAGCCTTTCAGCTAGTGTTGAATTCCAACTTCTATCAGCCCACCAGAAGTGGTATTCAGCAGGTTCTGACCAGTTCTGGAGAAACGGTAGTGGAAATTTTGAGTAGTTCAAAGAACCGTCAAATACCACCTCTGACTGGCCCTGCCCCCATTTATTCTATGCCTCCCAAGTCCCAGCTGATTGGCTGGGTCTTCTTTGGTTGCCCTGCACAAGAGAACGGAGCTGGAAAGCAGATTAGTGGGGTGAGGAGGGAATGGGATTTTACAGTATCCTTCCCCTGCCATGCCCACCAAACCACGCCCACAGAACCGAAGGTAAAAAAATTTGAATCCCACCACTGCAGCCCACCCAGGGTGAAATGATAGGAGTTTTAGTCCCACAATATCCCTAAGATTACAACTTCACTTCCCCTTAGATTTTGGATATCTTTCATTTAAATAACTTTGTGGAAGAACAACAGAGGCTATCCTGTGATCACTGATCAACTTGAACTATTAGCCAGCAAACAATCTAATATTAACAATAAGATATGTTTGTTTAAGCTTATAGAAAGAACAAAACATGGGTGATGAAAGATTAACCCCTCTAGACTCAATACTTCTTTCTAAAATAAATGATAATCAGAAATATTAGGTAACACAGTGCCCTGGATAACGTTACACTATACATCTGGCAAACTGTATAATTTCTAGTGAAAAGTTGTATTTTCTCAACTGAATTCAGAGCTTTTATTAATCCATAGGTAAATGCCTGGCTTGCATTCTGACCAATGTTTATGGTGTTTGGCAAAAGCCCAGTAGCTACTTTACCTCAATATGATTAATTTCTTGCATAACGTGAGGCTTTACATATAAGGAGTTCAAATAATCTTAGTAGGTCGAAGAGAAATAAAAAGCCTTGTGTGCTTCGCATTGGAAGAACGTCTGAAACAACACCAGAATGTGAAGCGTGCCAATAATAATACCAGCTAGCCATGAAAAAAGGTGGCTAGCCATGAAAGAGACAACCACAAGAGACATAAAATTGCTGAAGGGTTACCAGTGCAAAAGTAATTGCTTGACTTTCAGAGCCAAACATACTGCATTAGAACTGGACTTCCCCAAGAGTTAAGAAGCTAAAGGAAGAGGACATTGCCAAAACTCCACATTTTATGATGATGGCACAACTGACGGACATTTTGCTGAACTCCCTTTCCTTCCCCCAAATTTCTTTGCCAATAAGAATTCTCCATTCTTCTGATTAATTCTACACATGGGAAAAAAAGACAGTTGCTGGTCCACTAAGTAACTTGGTGTTTCGATTTCAGTCCATGTTTCCAATTAAGCAATTTCTTTCATTTCTCTGAATGCTATTTCTGCTTTTTCTCAAGGCACAAATATACCTATAGCACAAAGGGACCTTTATGAATTGTGACACCCAAACAAACGGAAAAGAATTTTTAACCACAACCATTTTTGAAACAATAAAAATCTTGCCCTTTTGGAAGTAGTCAGATATTATGGCTTATGCTTTTAAAAGGAGCATTCCATTGCAAAGTAGCCAGTCCGTAGCCAGAATAATTAGCTAAACAAACAAACAAACATACAAACAAATATCTAGATGCTTTCTGGCCTCTGGTTTCACCTCCGACCACTGCTGTAAGCAGCATTTTTGCACTACTGTCCAACATTTAGCACACTATCCTCACTTCCTCCTCCTGAGTTTGACAGTCCTATCTTTAGTCAGTCAAAGGAAATGTACTTACAAACAGCATCTAGTTCCTACCAGGGCTTCTTGTTCTTCACTCACCTCAGCTCCTTTTTGTGGCAAGGAGGAAAAATATTTTTTTTTAAACCCTCCATCTATTATTGGGTGGAAGGAATGTCAAAGTAGCTCCTTGACATGACTTATGAAGAATGGTGAGGCTGTGGCCAAGTGCAATGGTACTATCCAACCTGACAGGATGGGAGCACTTCTGAGAATCAGAAGGTAAATGAATCAGAGAAAATACTGGAAATCGTTTTTCCACAGAGTCTCCTTTGGCTCAGCTTCACAAAGCTCAAAAAAACCCCATAATGTCATGATGAAATGCCAGATTGGTATAGAGTTAATATGCAAAAAGAGCTAAGTGTTAAGCCCACCCCTATCCTTGGGTTTATAAAATCACATTCCAATTCTTTTGGATTTTAAAGCAATTTTGGTATGATGGAGAAAATTACGCAGGGATAAAGTGCACAATATTGTCTTATCTCTATAAGCACCATAATAGAAAAGTAAGGATTCCATAACCCTATGATGTATCGATACTGTACATATCAGGGTAGAGCCATGGTCGCACCATGGTTAGAATACATTACTGCAGGCTACTTCTGCTGATTGCTAGCTGCCAGCAGTTTGGAAGTTTGAGTCTCATCGGCTCAAGGTTGACTCAGACTTCCATTCTTCCAAGGTTGGTAAAATGGGGACCCAGATTGTTGGGGGCAATATGCTGACTATAGAGAGGGCTGTAAAATACTGTGAAACAGTATATAAGTCCATTAATGCTAGTGCTATATAATTTCCACTATCTAGCACTAGCAGATAGTGGGCAGATATATCAAATCTAAATAATAAGAACAATAATGGATCCATGCCATTCACCAGTTCTATCAATATATTATTCTGAAACTGAAAAAGCTTTCAGAAGTGAGAAGGAAACTAGGCTATAGCTGCCTGTTGGATCAAGCTGAGCATTTGAGCCATGTATCTCCACATATAATCACTGTTGGTTAGCAAACATCCCATCCACATAGGAGAACATTATAGCCACCCTGGCTAGTGGAGAGCAATAGGAAGGGCCAATCCTCCAGAATCTGAAAATAATTCTCTGTTATGAAGGTTGTCCAACCCACATTGGTAGAATTAATGCTTCCTAATTCTGTGGCCAGCACCTCCCAGTAGGTTATAATGACAGTGATGAATTATGACAGAGGAATGTAAAAATTATGTAGATTCTACAGATGAAACATAAGAAACAAAAGAGTCACAGAACCTACTACATGTGATTCTGTTATTTTTATCTTGATGTACCCAATACATAACAGGAAGACGACTTGCTGGGAAAGGCCAGTTAAAATAAGTTATGTTTATTTGCATTGATAAAAATGGGAAAAATTAATGTTTGTGTACAATATATCTTTGAGACTGATAATTGAGAAAGTTGTTGGAGTTTATGCAAAGTAGCGCAGCTGGTCTATCACATTGCACTCTTGCAGGCCTCCTCGGGAGGGTAATTCTGTGGATGCAATTGTCTTTCTGGAAGATTGAAAACTCACTTTCTGAGACTCCAGTGTGCTGACATTTTCTTTTCTCTGGAGACTGATTGAAGAAAGAGAGTTATTGCCATGAAGAAGCAGAATTGCCTGCTGGAGTCATCACTAGCATTCAGTCAAAGAAGATCCCTGGTGCCTTCTCTAACAGATGTATCCCATATCTGTAGGGAGAACAAATTTCAGAGCTATTAAGTTCACTTGTAATCCAGACTTTCTGGCTAACAGGCCAAACACATAACTGAAGCTGATTTAGTAGCACTTAGAAGCACAATTTTGTGAAGCGACTTTCTAGCAAATTAAAAAAAAAAAAAATCAGGTTACATGGTAGAAATGTCATAGCATTCAAACTGCTTGTAGATTTATATCAGCCCTACATACTGTACAACCCTACCTACTGTACATATACATACCTGCACATATATACACACACACACAAATACACACACAAATACACATACATGTATACACTTACATTAATCCTAGGAGCCAATGTGCATTCATTTCATTTTAGAATTCAAATAACTCTGCCCATATTGGGTATGTGTTAGATTACAAATGAAAATTCTGAAGAAAATAAATTATTTATATGAATAGGTTCCAATGTTTTTGGTATTACAGGGGCACAATAAACTTCCTTTTGTTAAATTCATCACCATCAAGTGTTTTTTCATCAAGAATAGGATATTTGCACCTTGCTATGTAGACAGAAAATCCAGATCTTCATCTCTTTCTCATTTACAGCATCCTAGTTCTGTGACATGGGCATTGCCTCTTAATAAAGCTAGACTGGCCCTTTCAAATTGCACCAAGAGAAAAGTCTTCTATTTGTAGCACATGGGAACCTCCCTCCTACCCAAGTGTTATCTTCACAAACTTGAAAAGCAACTTCAGTTTAGAGACAATTGGCCCGTTTTAATCTATTCAGCTTCACAGGAGAGGGTAATTAGATTAACAGTGAATGAAACAACTGTACCATACCAAAATAGTTGGATAATTCTAAATATTATTTCCTATAAAGGAGAACAGTGAGAACAGGTTATATAAATGCAAGAAACGAAGCCCAGTTATTACTGTTTGATTTTATAAAGATTGTCCCAAATTCTGTAGGACCTGGTAAAGCCACTGCTTTCAGAAAACATCTTGGACAATTTTTAAGAGGAAATATTTAGGCCTTGGGGAATCCTGTGTCATTTCCCCAACTTCCCTGGTGTCCTAAAGGCCAGATTTTCTTTTCACAAATCATCTTGTCAAACGCATAAAACTTTTGAACATCAGGTATAAATGTAACTGTTGTTAAGAATAGCAACAACAAAAATATTATAAACCCAAGTTTAAAAACAGTACAGTTCTAAAGAACAAAATTAGACAACTGTCAGCTCTAATGATAATCCACTATCTTTCAGGGACTGCTACATTGACTTTGAAATGCAATAAACCAGGGGAATTATTTTTAATTACCTTACCTCATGGCTAAGACATAACTGACAAGTTCTCAGCAAGAAAATAATAGAAGATCGATCAGAACAAAGGAGAGAGAAAAACACAGAAAATAATGCATGATGATGATGATGATGATTTTTATATAGTTTGACTATTTTGCTGCTAAAAGGCAAAGGGGTGCCCAGAAGGAAGAAAGGGGAAAAAAAGAGGGCGGGGCATATTTTTCCTCTTTCTTACAAAGCCAATTTGCAAATCTCTTAAGGTATGTTAAGATATGTTATCAGGCAAGAAATAACTTGCAGGACCAAGAAGCAGTTTTCTGTTGCGCTCCACTACATTCCAGACATTTACACAAGTACTAAACATGTAAAATCATTAAAGTTCACAAAAATCTGATCCCCCCCGCAAAAAATTAGTGGTCTTAGCATAGTACATCTGATTCCATCAAAAGGAAAAGATGAATATATAATATTTAATAAGTTGTGATAATAATAATTGAATAATTCATCAACAGGCATTGTAAAGGATTTAGTTGTTCTGGAGTAATTAGAATGATAGAGGCTGATCCTTAGAGCAGGAATGGAAGAATGCTGCTAGTATACAAATGGTAAGTACACATCCCCATGTTTCAATGATTTTGCTCGATTTCTCTTTTCTAAATTTCATTGGTTTAATTCTACTGGGGGTACATGCTGCAGATGTCTCTGTGGATATGTTGTCATACTTTGGCACAATTTTGCAAATATTTACTTTCTTCTCACATTCTGCATGTTACTGGGAAAACTTTTTGAATTCCCTTGAAGAGCTACACTAATGCCAGATGGCTTTAATGGCTGTGTGTGTAATCAAACATGTATATTTACTCCATATTGATGAATTCCAGGCATTGCATAAAGCAGGCCAGTGTAAAACCAGCCTATTTTAGCATCTCTAAACTTTATTATGTAAGCCTGCTGTGATTTAGCTTCATTTTCTTTTTGCTACATCGGTAGAAGCTTTAAGAAGTATTGGTTGCCATGAATGAAACTGCATTAAGTGTATAAGGTTCATATTAACGGAGTCTCCAAAACAGGCTTAGCTTGGACATGGATTCAAATCTAGGTTCAAGGATCATCAGGACAAGATCTGACAGATCTGTTCTCCTTCATCTGTAGCACCTTAATCTCTAAAATGAAAGTGATGAATCAGCATTTAGCTTCAGTTGACACGTTTGTTTTGATTGGCTCAGGCAGGCCCCTTTGTGTTCACATTTCTTTGGCAACGTTATAGTTCAACATTTGAAAATTAATTGACATTACAGGGCCCATATTTTTACATTCTTTGCAGCTCTCAAGAGAAGGGCTTTTCATCAGTTACAGGAAGTGCTCTTTACATTTTTACTTGCATTCATATATAGAAAAAGAAAAGAAAAATAAACAGAAAAAAGGAAAGATGAAAAAACAAAACAAAAGCATATACACACTCACATATACACACACATTATTGCTCAATTTTTAAACACAGCCTTAAACTTGACTGCACAATTTTTTTTCATTATACTGATAGAAGCCACAGTTTATATTTGAGAAATCCATGACTCTTTACATAATGATACATTCCAAACTGTTGGAATATCATTCAGAATCACAATATTGGGACAAATCTAAATCATATGCATAAATTTCCTTTCTGTTATTTTACAATTTGAATATTACGAAGTTGGCAGCCAAACTTTTTGAAATATTTTTTTTAAATACCCAATCAAATGAAAAAATATTTTCTTGAATTAACCTCATGTTAATATAAGAAATATATTAACATTTTAAAGATTTCTCCCTATTGATATATGTCCATATGATATACCAAATCTTTATTCCACAGTTCTGGTAAATTACTAATGCTCAGCTTAATGATATTCCTTAAAGTCATAAATGTTTATATATATAAATGTGTGTGTGTATCCATATACAATGTAGATTTGAAGTTATCTATGACATATTTCAATGCTGTGAGTAATCCAGCAATCTTAAATGCTGCCAATGTGTCTGAAATCAAAAGTTGTTTAATAGGTTATAGTGCCATGTTACAATTTTAGATAATCCAGATTCCTCCTGAATTAACTCGAGTGATGATTGGCAACAAGCTGATCTATATCAGTAATAACTTTAGTGTAGTCAATGAATATAAAAGTTAAAAAATGAAATTTCAGACTGGGGTTATTCCAAGTATGCGCTTATCTTGGAAATAAGGATCAAAATAATACTTAAGTTCCCATAACTTCCAAATATGCTTTGTGGGTGTTAATATTGGAAAGACAACAAAATTTTGATTAAAAAAGGATCTGAACCCCTACTAGGTCAGAGGATCATATAATACACTTCTAATTGTGCTCACGGTGTGGCTTTGGGGTTTAATCACTTTGGATTCCATAGAGAAAAAACAGTTAAAATGTATCTCAGAAATAAAACTGAAAGTTGTTGTGTCGGCGCGTAAGTAGGCTCGGGAGTCAGTGACTAATTTTCAGCTCTTTATTAGTCCCGAGATCGACTCGGCTAGGGTATGCGGCGGCTTATATAGAACTTGCCGGCCAAGCCGCGGCCAATGACACCGCTTTGCATCTCCCGCGATCGGTTTCCTCCAATCGCGGGGGATTCGCAGCGGGCCAATCAGTGTGGCTTGCTTGACCAATCGGATCGCCGCGCGTCTTAGCCAATCAGAATGGTTATTTACAAGAATGCTAATGTACAATACAGAACAAAAGTCAAGACCTCTATCATCATATGGTGATCATGATTTGGATAAAGGAAATCTTGGGATTTGTCCTTTCTTTAAAAACTTTATATAAATGTATTTGAATTACCATCAACAGTATTTATCTCAATATAAATCAGGAATAAACAATGCTTGCCTCTATTAATAGCATTCTTTTTCTGATTTAAGATAAATAAAATAATTCAAACACCAAGCAAGGCAATATTTTTTACAGATTTCCATATTTACATTACAGTTTATAGGAACTGCATAACCCTTGGTTCATTTGTCTGAATAACTTGAAAATTTACCAAACTGTTATATTAAAATATATCAATACATTTTAATGTAAAGCATCCATACATATAAAAAAGCCATAATATTTCAGCAACATATAATTATTTGCATTCAGCTCCAGATACTTTATGCCTAGAATGTTTTTGGATTTCCTAAAAAAAGGCCAAAAGAAAAAAAAAAAAATACTTTCAGTATAAAATGCAAAGAATATTCTTGACTAATTTCTCACTAGCAATTTTTGAATTTCCAATTCTATATATTTGAATAACAAATATTCTAGATAAAAGATCTTTCTCTTCAGGAAATATATATTTATATTTCTGGGCAAAAAAAATAATGATTACCCAATTCAGTAAGCATTTGTGGTTTATCCTATTTGTGTGTGTGTGTGTGTGTGTGTGTGTGTGTGTGTGTGCCTTTTCAGAATTGACCTTCCCTTTTCTCCTTCCTAGGGCTGAGAGGGTTTGAGAGGTCATCCAGCTGGCAAATAATCTTTTTTAAAATTGAAGAAAAATGTATTAATGCAATTAAAAGCAGAAATAGCCACAGAGTGACTAAAACCAAAGATACAAGTAATGAATTCAAACGTGTTTTCCTCAAATATATCAATAATAAAAAATAGTCAATATTTAAATAGATTAACATTCCGAGCTTTAGCTCCAGAAGATACAATTTGTGGTATCTCCTTTCTCTATTTTAGAAATCTTTATGAAAAATCTCTGAAGTCTTTAATTCTATTCAAAGTGGAAAATACAAATTTCTATTTACATGTAATAGTTTGCACCAAAGGGACCCCTTCCCAAATTTTGGAAAAACTCCAGGATAATTTTGAACCTTAAAAAAGGTAAAAGTTCCTAGGAATTTTCATTTGATAGGTCCACCCATTGTAATTCTCAATGTGGGCTATAAAGTAAAGATTATAGTTTATCTAACTATATTAGCTTAATTGTTAGCTAGTTGATTAAAAGTGGTTTTAAATAAAATTAATCATAAAGATCCATCAGATTTTATTCCAAATTAAAATATATCTGCACCTATCTGGAAATTATTAAATATTATAAAAATGACTAAAGTTAATAAATTCTTACTAGTTATGTGTTCTTTAGATATATTTAGAGCTTTTGATACTCTGGAACTACCACTTTTAAAACAAATATTATTTAAATGTGAAGCCTGAGTTTGTAAGATGTTTGAACATATAAGGGGACAAACTAAAGTCCAAATAAGACTTAAGAATTATGACTCAGATTCTATCATGATTTTAAAAATCCCAAGCAGGGTTCTTTCTTATTACTGTATTATTCAACCTAGCTATGTAAGCACTACAAATAGCATTTGGAACTTAGAGTCAGATTTGTGAGATAAAATTGGGAGACAAGACATATCTTTTAAATCAGAGATGGTATGGTTCCGACCCTCTCAAATGTTTCCCATTCAGCTAACTATATTAAGGAGTTAGAGCACTGCTGTCAAACTCCTGGCCCATGGGCCAGATGCATCACATGCTGGCCACACCCACACTCAGTTTTGCGAAGGGGGGAAAAGTCTTGATACCTCACATGACACTGCCATGATGACGTGAGTTTAACACCCCTGAGTTAAAGTAATTTGCTGTTTTTAAGACATAGAAACAAAGAAAGGAAGGAAGGAAGGAAGGGAGGGTGGGAGGGAGGGAGGGAGGGAGGGGAAATAAGGGAGAGAGAGGGGGGAGAGGAAGCTTTTGCTTTCATGCAAAACATTTTGCATAAATAAAAGTATTTTATATAGACCTCAGAACCAGGGAGGCAGAGAAATCAGAGGTGGTATTCAGCAGGTTCTGACCAGTTCTAGAGAACCGGTAGCGGAAATTTTGAGTAGGTCAGAGAGCTGGCAAATACCACCCCTGACTGGAGATTTTACAGTATCCTTCCTCTGCCATGTCCACAGAACCGGTAGTAAAAAAAATTGAATCCCACCACTGAAGGAAATATATTATTTTTTTAAATATAAATTTTATTTGGGTTTTCACAAAAACATAATACAAATAAAACATCTTTTTTTGAGAATAGCATGATCCCGGGTTATCACTTCTTCATACAGACACAAACTCAATTTCATATTCATCTTTGTGTTCTATTCCATATCTTATCACTATTTTAACATTTTCTCCATAATTTTTTCCCTCCCTTGATTTTCTCAACTTTATTTTTAATTATCTCATATCTAAATTCAATTATATATCTTTTTCTAAGTTTCAATGTCTTTCCAATCATTATATTTATACTTTTGTCTGTCCTGTTTCAATTTCATATTATCTTTTCTCATTAAACAATTTTCCCCTGTAGTTACTAATTGGAGTATGACACCTTTATATCTTTTAATGTTATCCATTCAGCTCTTATTTAAACTTCAATTTATGTCTTTAAAATTATAACATTCAATATAGTACATGATTTCCCATTGAATTCTGCTTGGTACATTCTTAAAATGCACACTATGTTATATATATATATGTATGTATGTATGTATGTAAGTGTATATGTGTGTATGTGTGTGTGTGTGTGTGTGTGTGTGTTACTCTGAGAAGCACAGAGCCGAAGACACAAGCCTGAAGATGACGAATGAGACTTCGTCGAAACATCGCCAAGATACTTCCAAATTTACGTGGGAGAAAACCCGAATAACCAAAGACCTATATATATATATATATATATATATATATATATATATATATATATATATATATATATATATATATATATATATATATATATATATATGTTATGTCCCACCTTCTAAAATAAACAGTTAAGGCTGAAAGCAGCAGTCCTTGTAAAGAAAGGCAGCAAACAGGAAAATGTTATGTCCCACCTTTTAAAGTAAACAGATAAGGCTGAAAGCAACAGTCCTTGTAAAGAAAGGCAGCAAACAGGAATTTTCACAGATAGCTCCAATAAGTAAAAGTTCCAATGAACTAAATCCAAGACTCAACAAGATTCTTCAGATCAAAGTCCTTCACAAAATAATTCCAATAAGTAGAAGTTCCAACGAATTAAATCCAAATCCCAACAAGATATTTCAGATCAAAATCCTCCAAACTGTGCTCTTCAGTTCTCTCTTGCAAATAGACACTTTGTTCCGGACAAAGTGCAAAGTCATATCTCTCCCTTTATAGAGTAACTAATTAGTCTAATTGCTGGTCTGCTCTCCTACTGTAACCTCGTTGGTTCCTCCTTGTCAGGAGACGTCTTGTCCTGACATCTACCCAGCAATCATCCAAATTATCATCTTCTTCACCTGAAGATAACATTTGTTCCTCATTATCACCCGCTCCCGGCTGACCACCTAATTGAAGGGTGGAGGAGTTTGAAGGTTCAAGCCGATCTTGCAAATCAAATGCATTCATCTCCTCCTCATCGTTAGAACTTGCTGATTCATATAAGTCCTCCTCGCTGGAGCTGTCATTCAAAAACCTGTAGCAGATGCCGGAATCACAACACTATCCTCACCGCAGGGCCCTTCCCCGGGTCTGGCGATCCGGATGCGGTTTCAAGGGAAGCGTGCATGAAAGTCTCAAGCAGATCCGAAGCATGAAGTGTAGACGCATCCGTCCAGGAACAAACCTCCGAGTCATCTACCCTCCTCCTGACCAAATACTGGAAGCGACCTTGAGCCAACGGGAATCAAGGACGTCGACCACCGTATCGTCAACAGTAGGCTCCTCAGAAGGCAATGATAACGGACCCGGTTCAGCAGAATCACGTAATCGACAAACAGAAGAATCAGGAATCAAAAGAGATCGATGAAAGACGGGTGAATACGCATGGATCGTGGCAAAGTGAGGCGGTATGCCACGGGATTAATAACTGCCTCAATCGGGAACGGACCAATAAACCGATGATCAAGTTTTCTAATAGGGCGATCGACCTTCAGATGTTTTGTAGATAGCCACACTTTATCACCCACAACTAACGGAGGTGTATCTCGACGGGACCGATCTGCAAACCGCTTATAATCTTCTTTTGCCTTGTTCAATTGTTGTATCAGTAGACGGCGAACTGCGTGTAGTTCTTCCAAAAACTCTCGGGTCTCAGGAACCGGGAATCCATCATAGTTAATGGGAAGAAACGTGGATGATAACCCATATTTGCAAAAAATGGCGTGACACGGGTGGAGGTATGCTGCGAGTTGTTAAACGCGAATTCTGCTAATGGGAGGTATTTCACCCAATCGTTTTGTCGCAAATTAACAAAACATCTCAAATATTGAGTAAGAATCCCAATCACTTTCTCCGTCCCGCCATCAGTTTCCGGATGGTGCGCTGACGCTAAACATACTTTCACTTGCAAAGCCGCCATTAACTGTTTCCAAAATTCTGCCGTAAACTGGACCCCACGATCAGAAACCACTCTATCAGGCAGTCCATGTAGACGGAAGATATGTTGCAAAAATAACTGAGCCGTAAAAGGGACGATGGTATTTCCGACAGGGAATGAAATGGGCCATTTTAGTCAACATATCCACTACCACAAGCACTGTTGTGAACCCCGATGAAGACGGTAAATGTGTCAGAAAGTCCATAGAGATCGCTCCCCATGGTCTACTTGGAGTCGGCAAGGGTTGCAAAAGTCCAGGAGGTGCACCGGATGCTGCTTTCGCTTGCCTACATTGAACGCAAGAAGCGACGTAAGAAGACACATCATGACGAACTCGAGGCCACCAAAAAGTCCGAGTGACCAAATGCAAGGTCTTGTGTAATCCAAAATGACCAGCGGCTGGGTTATCATGACATTGTGTCATGATGAGAGCCCTCAACGGTCTGGTAGGCACATATAATAAACCCCGATATCAAGCAGATCGCCTTCAAAAGACCATGGAGAAGTTGGGCCAATGTCCTCCCGTCTCTGCTGCGTCCACACATCCAAACGTTGCGCCTCTCGTAGTTGGGCCCGTAAATCTACCGGTTCCTGCAGTACGGCTAGAGATTCCGGTGGTAACACTGTCCGTAAAGGAAGAGGATCTTCGGCATAAGTATACTCCGGTTTCGAGATAATGCATCCGCCCTCCGGTTCTGACCACTTGGAACGTAAGTAACCGAGAAATTAAATCTGGCAAAAATAACGACCAACGAATCTGCCTTTGATTCAATTTCCTAGCCGTGGTCAAATGTTCCAGGTTCCTATGATCTGTCCGAACCTCCACCTTGTGTCGAGCTCCCTCCAAATGATGTCTCCAAGTCTCAAAAGCAACCTTAATAGCTAACAACTCTTTTTCCCAAATGGTATAGTTATGCTCCAAGCTGTAAGCTTCCTAGAATAATAAGCCGAAGGAAACAAAAGAGCGCCATCCTCCGAAGCTTGTAACAGCACTGCTCCGATAGCGACATTAGAAGCATCTGTCTCGACCACAAATGGGCGATCCGGATCAGGATGCTTCAATATGGGTTCAGTTATAAATGCTTTTTTCAAAGTGTCAAAAGCCTGTTGTTGTGGAGGCCCCCACACAAATGGAACCTTCTTACAAAGAAGCTGGGTTATGGGATCCATTATCTTCGCAAAACCTGGAATGAAAGTCCGATAATAGTTGGCAAATCCTAAAAGTCGTTGCACATCTTTAACCCGACGAGGAGCTTCCCAACTACACAACGCCTCAACCTTTTGGGGTCCATAGCAATGCCCACAGGAGAAATAATGTGTCCCAAGAATTCGATAGACGACTGAAAAAGAAACATTTTTCTAATTTAGCATAAAGTTTATGTTCCCGAAGACGCTGAAGCACTTGACGCACCTGCTGAAGATGTTGCTCTTTAGATTTTGAATAAATCAAAATGTCGTCCAAATATATGACAACAAACTTATCCAACATGTCTCGAAAGATATCGTTCATTAAATGTTGAAATACAGCAGGAGCGTTGGTCAAACCAAATGGCATAACGGTGTACTCGAAATGACCATAACGAGTGCCAAAAGCCGCCTTCCACTCGCCTCCCTTACGCATCCGAACCAAATTGTAAGCTCCACGTAAGTCAAGTTTCGTGAAAATTGTAGCTTCCCGTAACCGCTCCAACAATTCGGAGATGAGCGGTAAAGGATAGCTATTTCTCACAGTGATAGCATTTAAGCGTCTATAGTCACAACAAAGACGAAGTTCTCCCGACTTCTTCTTGACAAAGAGAACGGGTGCTGAAAGAGGGGATGACGAAGGTCGAATAAATCCCCGAGCTAGATTTTTATTCAAAAATTCTCGAAGTGCAACTAGTTCAGGCTCAGACAAAGAATACAACCTCCCCTTTGGTAATGGAGCGTCCGGTATCAAATCCACGGGACAGTCATAAACACGATGTGGTGGTAATTGATCTGCCTCCTGTTCACTGAAAACATCGGGGAAATCCGACAGCTCTGAAGGAATCGAGGCAGCAGAAGCGACAATATGTTGGCCTGCACAGACATGTCTCAGGTGGTCCACACATTGCAAGCTTGGAAAAGAAACAGCGTTCTGCGCCCAAGCCACCAACGGATCGTGTAGACGCAGCCAGGATACTCCGAGCACCAAAGGAAGATGGAGGTTCGAAGTGATATAAAAACTTATCGCCTCCTCGTGATCCCCAATACGCATACGCAGTGGTTGGGTGGCAAAGCGAATAGGTCCCGACTTGAGTTCGCGCCCATCTACGGTTTCCACCTGCATGGGGGATTCACAGGCACTAAAGGAACTTTGAAATGTTTTACGAAATCATAATCCATAAAGCTAGTCGTAGCCCCTGAATCCACCAGTGCCACGGCAGGGATTCCCTCCTTCTGAGATTGCAAGAATATGCGAGTGTCCAAAAGTAAATGTCGAGGAGGGCCAGAATTAACTTCAGCAATTTGAGATGAAAGTGAATACTGTGCCCGACCTAGGGTTTCCCTGAGGTCGGGCCTACCCCGTTTCCCGACGGACCAGCAATGGGTTTTGATACAGGTCCACGAGTCCCCTTCCGAGTGCAGGAATTTGCAAAATGTCCCGAACCCCCGCAATAAAGGCACAAACCTTCCTGAAATCTTCTCGATCGTTCCTGAACTGTTAAACGAGGGCGGAGTGCGCCTATCTCCATCGGCTCCTCTGCTGGAATTCTGGATTGGAAAACCCTCATAGACGGGGTGCGTGAACGAGGAAACACAGGTGGCTCTGCAACGGTCCGTTTACACCCACGATGTTGTAGGCGAGCTTCAACACGTAAGCATTGAGTAATCAATGTGTCCAAAGTTGAAGCACGCCTGCATGAATTAGTTCATCCTTGATAATGTCGGACAAACCCTCTTGGAATGCTGCCATGTGAGCTGGTTCATTCCAGGTGGAGTCCATACACAACAAGCGAAATTCTGCAACGTATTCTTGCAATGAGTGTTTACCTTGAATAATATCCTCAATTTTCTGTCCACAGTTTGAGATTTAATTGGATTCTCAAACATAACGTTCATCTGTTGAATAAACCCCTGGAAATCGTCCAGTAATGGACTATCTTGTACTAATAAGGGAGTAGCCCATTTGGCAGCCTGCCCGGTTAACAAACTAATAATAAAGCCAATTTTAACTCGATCGGTTGGAAAATCCTCCGGCCTCACAGAAAAATACAATTGGCACTGACCCAAAAATGTTGAAAACATGTCCGTTTGCCCAGAAAATTTATCTGGCATAGCTATCGGAATTTTTCTCACAGGGGGTGCAGGGGGAACTCCAGCTGCAGCTGAAACAGTTTGAGAATTGGCAACGAACGATAATAATTGTGTTACCTGATTTTGAAGGGATACGTTGCTCTGGAGTAATTGATTTATTTGCATCTGTTGCTGCTCCACTAATTGTTGCATTTGAGTTGAATCCATCGTTGCAAAGATGGTCTGTTAGGTCCGGAACAAAAATGTTATGTCCCACCTTCTAAAATAAACAGTTAAGGCTGAAAGCAGCAGTCCTTGTAAAGAAAGGCAGCAAACAGGAAAATGTTATGTCCCACCTTTTAAAGTAAACAGATAAGGCTGAAAGCAACAGTCCTTGTAAAGAAAGGCAGCAAACAGGAATTTTCACAGATAGCTCCAATAAGTAAAAGTTCCAACGAACTAAATCCAAGACTCAACAAGATTCTTCAGATCAAAGTCCTTCACAAAATAATTCCAATAAGTAGAAGTTCCAACGAATTAAATCCAAATCCCAACAAGATATTTCAGATCAAAATCCTCCAAACTGTGCTCTTCAGTTCTCTCTTGTAAATAGACACTTTGTTCCGGACAAAGTGCAAAGTCATATCTCTCCCTTTATAGAGTAACTAATTAGTCTAATTGCTGGTCTGCTCTCCTACTGTAACCTCGTTGGTTCCTCCTTGTCAGGAGACGTCTTGTCCTGACATCTACCCAGCAATCATCCAAATTATCATCTTCTTCACCTGAAGATAACATTTGTTCCTCATTATCACCCGTTCCCGGCTGACCACCTAATTGAAGGGTGGAGGAGTTTGAAGGTTCAAGCCGATCTTGCAAATCAAATGCATTCATCTCCTCCTCATCGTTAGAACTTGCTGATTCATATAAGTCCTCCTCGCTGGAGCTGTCATTCAAAAAACCTGTAGCAGATGCCGGAATCACAACATATATATATATATGTATGTATGTATGTATGTATGTATGTATGTATGTATGTATGTTATGTCTCACCTATATTCACAAGTGAGAATACAGAGTTCCAGAGTTCAAAATATTCAAACAAGAACAAAACCAGACTAAAAAGGGTTAACAGTACTGTTTTCCAGTCCTTGGCAGACTTCCCGGCATCTGTCTGGTAATTCAGAATTGTCCATAAATCACAAAGGCTGCTCCACACGTATCCTTTCGACTCATCAAACACTTTGCTTCCAAGCAAAGTTTGAGAGTCAGCACGCCTCCTTAAATCACCTGGATGGGCGTGTCAGTTTCTCTAATCAATGTCTGGCTTGACGCCTCCCTTCAGATTGACGTTTCAATCTTCTCCTAGTTCTAGCGTCAAGCCAAGATCTGTCAGTTTCCCCACTAGAAGCGTCTGACTCATTTTGTGGATCAGTTGCTGGCATGAGCGAAGTCGAAGGTTCTGGGGAGGATTGTCTCTCCGACAATCTCTCATCCTCCTGGCTCACATCTGTGTCCTCTGATAATTCAGACTGCACATTCACAGCAGGCTCCAACCTTCCATCTTCAGAGTCATCAGAGTCAAAACTCCCAGCAGGATCGATCCTTCCAGTCACTATATATATAGTATATATATATGTATATATATATACACATACTTTACACAATAAAAGCACCACTACTATGACGTGGGAAAATACCCGAACAAAGCCGAAGGCCATACATTAAGTACCGAAAACTTAAGAAAAAAAATATATATATATATATATATATATATATATATATATATATATATATATATATATATATATATATATATATATATATATATATATATATATGTATGTATGTATGTATGTATGTATGTATGTATGTATGTAAGTATTCTTACTTACGTAAATTCTTAAGTTTTCACGGGTACTTATATGTATGGTATTCAGCTTTGTTCGGGTATTTTCCCACGTCATTATAGTTGTGCTTTTAAAGTTGTAGCAAAACACACATTAGTTAGTATTCAATTCTTTGTATGGCAGTGTTACTTATCTGCTCAAAACTTTTATGTCAAAAAGGAATAAGTTTGTCACACAACTGCCACAAATGAAAAACTGACCCCCAATTTCTCCACCATTTGAAAGAATAATGTTGATATTTATGTGCCAAACAGGAATCAAGTGCCTGCAATTAGTAATCTTTCACTGCAGTTCTTGCACTGTAGTGGAGTATCTATGAAGATTCTCAGTCATCCAGGTCATGGTTAAATACTCAAAACTGGTATAAAGCCATGTGGCTAAATTTCCAATGTTTCTATTGCATCAGAGAAATTTGAGTTTAAGCTAAAAGAACCATGGAATCTATCACCTATTTATTGAACTTTATTGAGAGGTATTTTATTACTATAAAGTATTTTAGTCTATAAATATTGTATTTTCTCAACTATTTCATTTTAAACAAACCATGAAAAGTATTTTGGTCTACATGTATTATTAAAAGGTCTTAAAGGAGAAGTATCCTTTCTCAAAGCTATATATTTAGTCTTCCAAATTTGAAGCATTCTTTTAGTAAAAACATTTTCAATCTGCTTTATTATTGAAAAATATTTTGGGTGAAAAATATTGATTTATCATATTATTTGGCACTAATAAATTTTCATTTTGGATCCATTGTTTAGAAGTATCTACTATAATAAATGGAATCATGTGCCTTAACTGTGCTGCGTAATAACATATTTCCTTCAGGAGCTTCTTTGGCAACGGACCAAAATCCTCAATCTTGCGTGGTTTTGATCTGTGCTCACCGCCAGAGTCCCCCGAGCCGGCTGGATTCGGGGCTAAGCCATCCCGGCTGTCAAGGCTTCTTTTATAGGCACTTGGGTGAAGAGGGATATGACATCAAAGCTCACTAGTAGGTCGCTGGGCTGTACGTTTTGTTTCTTTATGATCTCAATGAACTGGGATGAGTTTTTTTAAATGTGAGTTGATGGATTCTGCATAGGGCTGTAGTTGTTTGACACCTAAAAACCGAACTACACACTCTCACTGACGTACTAACAGCCAATGGATTCCAAAGAAAGAAGAGTACTCACCTAATCCAAAAAGAAACCCCAACCAAAATCCAAGACAGAGAACAAGAGAACGGCAAAGCCCTCCGCCCATATATAAAAGGCACTACAGACAAAATCAGCAAAATGCTCCAAAAACACAACATTAAGACAGCATTCTGCACAAACAGAAAAATATCCACCATCCTAAGAAACCCTAAAGACAGAATCGAGTTAGAAAACCAAGGAGTATACGAAATCCCATGCATCGCCTGTCCCACCACATACATCAGACAAACCAACAGAAGAATAAGTGCACGCATTGAAGAACACAAGAACTCAATCAAAAAAGAAGAACCGACCTCTTCCCTAGTCCAACATCTCAAAGCCACAGGACATGAGATTGACTTTAAAAATACCAGAACTATCGCCAAAACTGAACACTTCAAGAACAGAATAATCAGAGAAGCCATAGAGATAGAAAAACACCCACACAGCATGAATAAACGAGATGATACCTCCTGCATACCAGCCATTTGGAAACCCGCCCTCATTAACAAACGAGTACCTAACATGAAGAATGACACCAGACCCACACCCACGAGGGCCACACAACATGCTACCACCACACTTCCACGTAGAAAGCAGACTCACACCCACACAGATGATGAGACATGACCATGGACCAGAAGCCGTACCGCAGCTACATCACTACCAGCTTCAAACCCCTCCGACCATACATGAAGTGAATGAACGCCCACCATGAAGATGTGGCACGACCACGAACGCGAAGCCAAACAACAGGATCACAGCTCACCAGCTCAAATCCCCCGGCAACTAAGACTAACCTGAGCACAACCAAGCCCCCACCTGAATAGAACACATCCCCAGCCAATCAGAACACAGCTAACCCCCCAGAGCACAGCCAAACCCCCAACCAATGAGAACACACCCCCACCCAATCAGAACACAGCCAAGTCCCCACCCAATCAAGTCACACCCCCACTAGCAGTTAAAAGGAAGAAGCAGCTGCAAGCTCAAATTACTCGGAGAAGCACAAAGCCGAAGACACAAGCCTGAAGATGACGAATGAGACTTCGTCGAAACATCGCCAAGATACTTCCAAATTTACGTGGGAGAAAACCCGAATAACCAAAGATAGATAGATAGATAGATAGATAGATAGATAGATAGATAGATAGATAGATATAGATATAGATATAGATAGATATAGATATAGATATAGATATAGATATAGATATAGATATAGATATAGATATAGATATAGATATAGATATAGATTTGTTTGTTTTCTCAAGTTTTCGTAGGTACTTACATGTATTGCATTCAGCTTTGTTCGGGTATTTTCCCACATCATTGTAGTTGTGCTTTTAAAGTTGTAGCAACGTTTCGGCAGAATCTCATCTGCCATCATCAGGCTTCTGTATTGTGGGGTTTCTGTATTGACCACTGGTGGGCCAGGGATCACTGGTGGGGCAGGGTTGGGCCAGGGACCATGATGGGCCAGGGACCACTGGTGGGCCAGGGACCACTGGTGGGCCAGGGGTGGGACAAGGACCACCGGTGGGCCAGGGACCACTGGTGGGCCAGTGGTGGGGCAGGGACCACTGGTGGGCCAGGGGTTGGCCAGGGACCACCGGTGGGCCAGGGACCACTGGTGGGCCAGGCCAGGGTGGGCCAGGGACCACTGATGGGCCAGGGACCACAGGTGGGCCAGGGACCACTGGTGGGCCAGGGGTAGGCCAGGGACCACTGGTGGGCCAGGGACCAATGGTGGGCCAGGGTGGGACAAGGACCACCGGTGGGCCAGGGACCACTGGTGGGCCAGTGGTGGGGCAGGGACCACTGGTGGGCCAGGGTTGGCCAGGGACCACCGGTGGGCCAGGGACCACTGGTGGGCCAGGCCAGGGTGGGCCAGGGACCACTGATGGGCCAGGGACCACAGGTGGGCCAGGGACCACAGGTGGGCCAGGGACCACTGGTGGGCCAGGGTAGGCCAGGGACCACCGGTGGGCCAGGGACCACTCACACTCAAAATAGCAAAAGAGGGGAAACCTATACTTGTTCTTTTTATCCAATATATATATATATATATATATATATATATATATATATATATATATATATATATATATATATATATATATATATATATATATATATATATATATATATATATATATATATATTTGTTTTCTGAGGTTCTCGCGGGTATTTGTATGTGGATCTTTGGTTATTCGGGTTTTCTCCCGCGTAAGATTCAAAGTATCTAGGCAACGTTTCGGCGAGGTCCCACTCGCCATCTTCAGGCCGGTGCTTTCGGCTTAGTGCCAGTGCAAGCAGTGTGTGACCGGAGCTGCCATCTCTCTATATATACAAGTGGTGGGGGATGGTGTGCTGGGCTGGTTGGCTGTGCTGCAGCCTCTTGATTGGTTGATGGAGTTGATGTTGGTATAATGGGCTGTGTAATGGCCTTTTGTTGTAGAGATATCCTGGATCTTGTGCTGTCATCTCCTGGGTCGTTAGCCTCTTGTGTTTTAACGGCTTGGGTAATGGGTTGTGTGATGGGCTTGTGAGTTCTTTTGTTGTGGTATCCTGGGTCTTGCGTTGTAATCTCCTGGGTCGTTTGTGTTTTGATCTCTTTTCGATTAGCCTCCTGTGTAGTAACAGCTTGGGTAATGGGTTGTGTGATGACCTTGTGAGATTTATTGCTATGGTATCCTTGGTCTTGTGCTGTGATATCCTGGGTCATTTGCTGTGTTGTGACTTCTTGAGTTCTTGAGGTGTAATTTCTTGAGTTTTCTGATGTGATGTCCTGAGCGGGTGGCTGTGATGTAGCATTTTGGGTTTTTAATATGGCTTTGAGTTTGGGGTCTGGGTCTGTGTTCGTTTGGCTTCAAGTTCGTGGTCGTGCCACATCTTCATGGTGGGGGTCAGTTCGCTTCATGTATGGTTCGGAGGAGTTTGAAGTGGGTAGTGATGCAGCTGCAGTGCGGCTTCTGGTCTGTGGTCGTGTCTCATCTTCTGTGTGGGTGTGAGTCTGATTTTTACGTGGAAGTGTGGTGGTGGCATCTTGTGTGGCCCTCATGGGTGTGGGTCTGGTGTCATTTATCATGTTGGGTACTCGTCTGTTCATGAGGGCGGGTTTCCAAATGGCTGGTAAGCGGGAGGTGTCATCTCTTTTATTCATGCTGTGTGGGCGTTTTTCTATCTCTATGGCTTCTCTGATTATTCTGCTGCTGTGGTGTTCAGTTTTGGCGATAGTTCTGGTATTTTTAAAGTCAATCTCATGTCCTGTGGCTTTGAGGTGTTGGACCAGGGAAGAGGTTGGTTCTTCTTTTTGATTGAGTTCTTATGTTCTTCAACGCGTGCACTTATTCTTCTGTTAGTTTGTCCAATGTATGTGGTGAGGCAGGCAGTGCAGGGGATTTCATATACTCCTTGGTTTTCTAACTCGATTTTGTCTTTAGGGTTTCTTAGGATGGTGGATATTTTTCTGTTTGTGCAGAATGCTGTTTTAATGTTGTGTTTTTGGAGGATCTTGCTGATTTTGTCTGTAGTGCCTTTTATATATGGGAGGAGGGCTTTGCCGTTCTCTTGTTCTCTGTCTTGGATTTTGGTTGGGGTTTCTTTTTGGATTAGGTGGGTGATCTTCTTTCTTTGAAATCCATTGGCTGTTAGTACGTTGGTGAGAGTGTTTAGTTCGGTTTTTAGGTGTTGTTCATCAGCTAAGCATTTTGTTCTGGAGATGAGTGTCTCAGCTACGGAATTGATCTGTGCTGGGTGGTGGTGTGAGAGTGCGTGTAGATAGCGGTTTGTATGTGTTTTCTTTGGTAGATGGTGTGTCCTAGGGAGCCATTGGGTTTTTTGTATACCAAGACATCTAGGAAGGGAAGTTGATTGTTAGCTTCTGTTTCCATGGTGAATTGTATTTTGGGGTGTAGGCTGTTGAGGTGTGTGAGGAAGTTGTTCAGTTTTTCTTTCCCGTGTGGCCAGATTATGAAGGTGTCATCTACGTATCTGAGCCAGAGTTTGGGTTTGTGATCATATTTTTCTAGAGCTTGTGTTTCAAAGTGTTCCATGTAGAGGTTTGCGATGACAGGTGAGAGGGGTGATCCCATGGGTGCTCCTTCTATTTGTTTGTATTTTTGTCCATTGTAGGTGAAGTATGTATTGGATAGACAGTGGTTGGTCAGATCTAGGATGTGCTTGGGGGGGGTTGTATTTGTTTTGGATGGCTGTCAAGGCTTCTTTTATTGGCACTTGGGTGAAGAGGGATATGACATCGAAGCTAACTAGTAGGTCGCTGGGTTGTAAGTTTTGTTTCTTTATGATCTCGATGAAATGGAATGAGTTTCTTACATGTGAGTTGATGGATTCTGCATAGGGCTGTAGTTGTTTGGTGAGAAATTTGGCTAGGTTTTGTAGAGGTGAGCCTATGGAGCTGACTATTGGTCTAAGTGGAGTTCCTTCTTTGTGTATCTTGGGGAGACCATAAAGCTTAGGGCATCTGGATGATTTCTCTCTGGGTATGATTCTTTGCTGGATTTCTTCACTGATGGGGAGGCTTTTATTTTGGATCTGGTGGTTTTTTCTAGGTAGGTGGTGGGGTCTGTCTTTAGGGGTTTGTATGTGGGGTCTAGGAGTAGGTTGGTTAACTTGGTTTGGTAGTCAGATGTGTTCATAACCACTGTTGCGTTGCCCTTGTCTGCTGGTAGGATTATTATGCTGGTGTCTTCTTTCAGCTTACGTAGTGCAGTTTGTTCTTCTTTGGATAAGTTGCTTTTGGGTGGTTTGCTAGTGCAGAGGATGTTGGTGATTTCGAGTCTGATTCTATTAGCCTCATCAGGGTTGGTTTTGGTCAGGCTGGTTTCAACTCCGCATATGATGGTTTCTGTGGGGATGTGTTTGGGAGCAACAGCAAAGTTGAATCCTTTTGAAAGGACCTTGGTTTCGGCTTCGGTGAGGATCTTGTCTGAGATGTTGTGCACTGTTTGTTTCATGTGTGGTTGTGAGGGGGAGTTGGTTTCTGGCATTGTTGTAGTTTTCTGAGTTTGTTGGTGTGTGTGTCTGTCTTGAGGGTGGTCTGTGTTTCGGCTCTCCAGACAGCGAGTTGTTTGGATTTGTCCCAAAGTAAGGGGTGAATCTTGTTGCTGAGTCTGAGGTGAAGTGTAAGAAGATCTTTGTTGATTTGGTCTAGGAGAAATCTTTTTGTGTGAAGTTCATTTCTAATTAGGGCCAATTCTGTTCTTTTTAGGATGCGTTTGGTGGCTGCTGTGTTGGTGTGGAATTTCAATTGGAAGCTTGTGGGAATTAAATTTTGATCTCGGCAATTGCATAGGAATGCGAGGTCACATAAAATGGAAGCTCTTTGGACTTCAAGTTTTTCATAAGTCCTGGTCAGATGGTGGGTTTCCTCCCCGTAGAGGTGCAATATTTGTTTTCTGAGGTTCTCGCGGGTATTTGTATGTGGATCTTTGGTTATTCGGGTTTTCTCCCGCGTAAGATTCAAAGTATCTAGGCAACGTTTCGGCGAGGTCCCACTCGCCATCTTCAGGCTGGTGCTTTCGGCTTAGTGCCAGTGCAAGCAGTGTGTGACCGGAGCTGCCATCTCTCTATATATACAAGTGGTGGGGGATGGTGTGCTGGGCTGGTTGGCTGTGCTGCAGCCTCTTGATTGGTTGATGGAGTTGATGTTGGTATAATGGGCTGTGTAATGGCCTTTTGTTGTAGAGATATCCTGGATCTTGTGCTGTCATCTCCTGGGTCGTTAGCCTCTTGTGTTTTAACGGCTTGGGTAATGGGTTGTGTGATGGGCTTGTGAGTTCTTTTGTTGTGGTATCCTGGGTCTTGCGTTGTAATCTCCTGGGTCGTTTGTGTTTTGATCTCTTTTCGATTAGCCTCCTGTGTAGTAACAGCTTGGGTAATGGGTTGTGTGATGACCTTGTGAGATTTATTGCTATGGTATCCTTGGTCTTGTGCTGTGATATCCTGGGTCATTTGCTGTGTTGTGACTTCTTGAGTTCTTGAGGTGTAATTTCTTGAGTTTTCTGATGTGATGTCCTGAGCGGGTGGCTGTGATGTAGCATTTTGGGTTTTTTAATATGGCTTTGAGTTTGGGGTCTGGGTCTGTGTTCGTTTGGCTTCGAGTTCGTGGTCGTGCCACATCTTCATGGTGGGGGTCAGTTCGCTTCATGTATGGTTCGGAGGAGTTTGAAGTGGGTAGTGATGCAGCTGCAGTGCGGCTTCTGGTCTGTGGTCGTGTCTCATCTTCTGTGTGGGTGTGAGTCTGATTTTTACGTGGAAGTGTGGTGGTGGCATCTTGTGTGGCCCTCATGGGTGTGGGTCTGGTGTCATTTATCATGTTGGGTACTCGTCTGTTCATGAGGGCGGGTTTCCAAATGGCTGGTAAGCGGGAGGTGTCATCTCTTTTATTCATGCTGTGTGGGCGTTTTTCTATCTCTATGGCTTCTCTGATTATTCTGCTGCTGTGGTGTTCAGTTTTGGCGATAGTTCTGGTATTTTTAAAGTCAATCTCATGTCCTGTGGCTTTGAGGTGTTGGACCAGGGAAGAGGTTGGTTCTTCTTTTTTGATTTTGACCCCAAACTCAAAGCCATATTAAAAACCCAAAATGCTACATCACAGCCACCCGCTCAGGACATCACATCAGAAAACTCAAGAAATTACACCTCAAGAACTCAAGAAGTCACAACACAGCAAATGACCCAGGATATCACAGCACAAGACCAAGGATACCACAGCAATAAATCTCACAAGGTCATCACACAACCCATTACCCAAGCTGTTACTACACAGGAGGCTAATCGAAAAGAGATCAAAACACAAACGACCCAGGAGATTACAACGCAAGACCCAGGATACCACAACAAAAGAACTCACAAGCCCATCACACAACCCATTACCCAAGCCGTTAAAACACAAGAGGCTAACGACCCAGGAGATGACAGCACAAGATCCAGGATATCTCTACAACAAAAGGCCATTACACAGCCCATTATACCAACATCAACTCCATCAACCAATCAAGAGGCTGCAGCACAGCCAACCAGCCCAGCACACCATCCCCACCACTTGTATATATAGAGAGATGGCAGCTCGGTCACACACTGCTTGCACTGGCACTAAGCCAGCACCAGCCTGAAGATGGCGAGTGGGACCTGCGAAACATTGCCTAGATACTTTGAATCTTACGCGGGAAAACCCGAATAACCAAAGATACACACACACACACACACACACACACACACACACACACACACACACACATATATATATATATATATATATATATATATATATATATATATATATATATATATATACATATATACATATACACATATACACATATACACACACACACACACACACACACACACACACACACACAGACTGAACTTTGCACCCTGACTAAAATATTGACAGCCAACGGCTTCCACAAAAGCAAAATCACCAACTTGATCAACAAAAACACACTGAGACATAATAGAGACCAGAAGATGAACAGACCCATGGAACAGCTGTCCTGCCCTACATAAGAGGCACTACAGACAAAATTAGTAAGATACTATACAGACACCACATCAAGACTGCCTTCAAAACAGACAGAGAAAATAGCAGCCATCCTCAGAAACCCCAAAGACAAAATTGACCTGGAAAACCAAGGCATATACGAAGTCCCCTGTGCATCATGCCCGGCCACATACATTGGACAGACCAATAGAAGAATAAGCACCCGCCTGGATGAACACAAAAATGCAGTCAAAAAGCTGGAACACACTTCCTCACTAGTCCAACACATGGAAGCCACAGGTCATAGCATCAACTTCAATGGCAACAAAACCCTAGCCACTATAGAAAACCCTAGCCACAGAATCATCAGAGAAGCCATAGAGATTGAAAAAAGACCAGAAAGCATGAATAGAAGAGATGATTCCACCAATCATTTGGAAGCCTGCACTCACAAACAAAAAAATCTCCACACCACAAGCCAGGCAAACACCTGGGCACAAACAGATCCCCCCTGATACCTCCAGCTCAAACACATCCCAACCAGGCACCCAGATGAAACCCAGATTCCTAACTAATGATAGCCGTCCATTTACCGGAAGCCAAGCTGCACTAAAGGCCTCCAATAAAGTAACACAATGCTGCCAGCCAATCAAGATACAAAAAGAGCCAAAAAACAGACAGAAGATATTAGAGACACCAATCAAGCAGAACACAGCAAACTCCGAGACCAATAAACACAGACCAAGACTCCCAACCAATCAGGATGAAGAAAAAACCATTCTGGCACAGCAATAGGCTGCCCCAAATTTAAATCTGAAACCACTGTAAAGTCTGACTCACAGACGGACACAATACAGAAGCCTGATGATGGCAGATGAGATTCTGCTGAAACGTTGCTACAACTTTAAAAGCACCACTACTATGATGTGGGAAAATACCGAACAAAGGCCATACATGTAAGTACCCTGAAAACTTAAGAATATATATATATATATATATATATATATATATATATATATATATATATATATATATGTATATATATATGTATATATATATATATATATATATATATATATATATATATATATATATATATATATATATATATATATATATATATATATATATATATATATATATATATATGGATCTTTGGTTATTCGGGTTTTCTCCTCAAAGATTCAAAGTATCTAGGCACGTTTGCGAGGTCCCACTCGCCATCTTCAGGCTGGTGCTGCTTAGTGCCAGTGCAAGCATGTGTGACCGGAGCTGCCATCTCTCTATATATACAAGTGGTGGGGGATGGTGTGCTGGGCTGGTTGGCTGTGCTGCAGCCTCTTGATTGGTTGATGGAGTTGATGTTGGTATAATGGGCTGTGTAATGGCCTTTTGTTGTAGAGATATCCTGGATCTTGTGCTGTCATCTCTGGTCGTTAACTGCCTCTTGTGTTTTAACGGCTTGGGTAATGGTTGTGTGATGGGCTTGTGAGTTCTTTTGCTGTGGTATCCTGGGTCTTGCGTTGTATACCAGGATACCACAACAAAAGAACTCACAAGCCCATCACACAACCCATTACCCAAGCCGTTAAAACACAAGAGGCTAACGACCCAGGAGATGACAGCACAAGATCCAGGATATCTCTACAACAAAGGCCATTACACAGCCCATTATACCAACATCAACTCCATCAACCAATCAAGAGGCTGCAGCACAGCCAACCAGCCAGCACACCATCCCCCACCACTTGTATATATAGAGATGGCAGCCCGGTCACACACTGCTTGCACTGGCACTAAGCGAAGCACCAGCCTGAAGATGGCGAGTGGGACTGCCGAACGCTTGCCTAGATATATACGGGAGAAACCCGATACCAAAGATCACATAAAATACCGAGAACCTCAGAAAATATATATATATATATATATATATATATATATATATATATATATATATATATATATATATATATATATATATATATATATATATATATATATATATATATATTCTGAGGTTCTTAGGGTATTTGTATGTGGATCTTTGTTTATTCGGGTTTTCTCCCGCGTAAGATTGGAAGTATCTAGGCAACGTTTCGATGAAGTCTCATTCATCATCTTCAGGCTTCTGTCTTCAGCTCTGTGCTTCTCAGAGTGATGTGAGCTTGCAGCTGCTTCTTCCTTTTAACTGCTAGTGGGGGTGTGACTTGATTGGGTGGGGGCTTGGCTGTGTTCTGATTGGGTGGGGTGTGTTCTCATTGGTTGGGGTTTGGCTGTGTTCTGATTGGTTGGGGGTTGGCCATGTTCTGATTGGCTGGAGGTGTGTTCTGTTCAGGTGGGGGCTTGGTTGTGCTCAGGTTGGTCTTAGTTACTGGGGGATTTGAGCTGGTGAGCTGTGATCTTGCTGTTTGGGTTTGATTTCGTGGTCGTGCTGCAACTTCATGGTGGGGGTCAGTTCACTTCATGTATGGC
This sequence comes from Notechis scutatus, assembly GCF_049901735.1. Taxonomy (NCBI): domain Eukaryota; kingdom Metazoa; phylum Chordata; class Lepidosauria; order Squamata; family Elapidae; genus Notechis; species Notechis scutatus. Next base: position 153,252,998 of record NC_142009.1, on the reverse strand, counting down.
TCAGGGGAGTTTGAAGTGGGTAGTGATGCAGCTGCAGTGCGGCTTCTGGTCTGTGGTCGTGTCTCATCATCTGTGTGGGTGTGAGTCTGCTTTTTACGTGGAAGTGTAGTGGTGGCATCTTGTGTGGCCCTCGTGGGTGTGGGTCTGGTGTCATTCATCGTGTTAGGTACTCGTCTGTTCATGAGGGCGGGTTTCCAAATGGCTGGTAAGCGGGAGGTGTCATCTCTTTTATTCATGCTGTGTGGGCGTTTTTCTATCTCTATGGCTTCTCTGATTATTCTGTTGTTGAAGTGTTCGGTTTTGGCGATAGTTCTGGTATTTTTAAAGTCAATCTCATGTCCTGTGGCTTTGAGGTGTTGGACCAGGGAAGAGGTCGGTTCTTCTTTTTGATTGAGTTCTTATGTTCTTCAACACGTGCACTTATTCTCCTGTTAGTTTGTCCAATGTATGTGGTGGGGCAGGCGGTGCAAGGGATTTCGTATACTCCTTGGTTTTCTAACTCGATTTTGTCTTTAGGGTTTCTTAGGATGGTGGATATTTTTCTGTTTGTGCAGAATGCTGTTTTAATGTTGTGTTTTTTGGAGGATCTTGCTGATTTTGTCTGTAGTGCCTTTTATATATGGGAGGAGGGCTTTGCCGTTCTCTTGTTCTCTGTCTTGGATTTTGGTTGGGGTTTCTTTTTGGATTAGGTGGGTGATTTTCTTTCTTTGGAATCCATTGGCTGTTAGTATGTTGGTGAGAGTGTTTAGTTCGGTTTTTAGGTGTTGTTCATCAGCTAAGCATTTTGTTCTGGAGATGAGTGTCTCAGCTACGGAATTGATCTGTGCTGGGTGGTGGTGTGAGAGTGCATGTAGATAGCGGTTAGTATGTGTTTTCTTCTGGTAGATGGTGTGTCCTAGGGAGCCATTGGGTTTTTTGTATACCAAGACATCTAGGAAGGGAAGTTGATTGTTAGCTTCAGTTTCCATGGTGAATTGTATTTTGGGGTGTAGGCTGTTGAGGTGTGTGAGGAAGTTGTTCAGTTTTTCTTTCCCGTGTGGCCAGATTATGAAGGTGTCATCTACGTATCTGAGCCAGAGTTTGGGTTTGTGATCATATTTTTCTAGAGCTTGTGTTTCAAAGTGTTCCGTGTAGAGGTTTGCGATGACAGGTGAGAGGGGTGATCCCATGGGTGCTCCTTCTATTTGTTTGTATTTTTGTCCATTGTAGGTGAAGTATGTATTGGATAGACAGTGGTTGGTCAGATCTAGGATGTGCTTGGGGGGGTTGTATTTGTTTTGGATGGCTGTCAAGGCTTCTTTTATTGGCACTTGGGTGAAGAGGGATATGACATCGAAGCTCACTAGTTGGTCGCTGGGTTGTAAGTTTTGTTTCTTTATGATCTCGATGAACTGGAATGAGTTTCTTACATGTGAGTTGATGGATTCTGCATAGGGCTGTAGTTGTTTGGCGAGAAATTTGGCTAGGTTTTGTAGAGGTGAGTCTATGGAGCTGACTATTGGTCTAAGTGGAGTTCCTTCTTTGTGTATCTTGGGGAGACCATAAAGCTTAGGGCATCTGGATGATTTCTCTCTGGGTATGATTCTTTGCTGGATTTCTTCACTGATGGGGGAGGCTTTTATTTTGGATCTGGTGGTTTTTTCTAGGTAGGTGGTGGGGTCTGTCTTTAGGGGTTTGTATGTGGGGTCTAGGAGTAGGTTGGTTAACTTGGTTTGGTAGTCAGATGTGTTCATAACCACTGTCGCGTTGCCCTTGTCTGCTGGTAGGATTATTATGCTGGTGTCTTCTTTCAGCTTACGTAGTGCAGTTTGTTCTTCTTTGGATAAGTTGCTTTTGGGTGGTTTGCTAGTGCAGAGGATGTTGGTGATTTCGAGTCTGATTCTATTAGCATCATCAGGGTTGGTTTTGGTCAGGCTGGTTTCAACTCCGCATATGATGGTTTCTGTGGGGATGTGTTTGGGAGCGACAGCAAAGTTGAATCCTTTTGAAAGGACCTTGGTTTCGGCTTCGGTGAGGATCTTGTCTGAGATGTTGTGCACTGTTTGTTTCATGTGTGGCTGTGAGGGGGGAGGAGTTGGTTTCTGGCGTTGTTGTAGTTTTCTGAGTTTGTTGGTGTGTGTGTCTGTCTTGAGGGTGGTCTGTGTTTCGGCTCTCCAGACAGCGAGTTGTTTGGATTTGTCCCAAAGTAAGGGGTGAATCTTGTTGCTGAGTCTGAGGTGAAGTGTGAGGAGATCTTTGTTGATTTGGTCTAGGAGAAATCTTTTTGTGTGAAGTTCTTTTTGTATTCAGCTTTGTTCGGGTATTTTGACATTGTAGTTGTGCTTTTAAAGTTGTAGCATCGTTTCGGCAGAATCTCATCTGCCATCATCAGGCTTCTGTATTGTGTTCGTCTGTGAGTCAGACTTTCACAGCCGTTTCTGTTTTAAATTTGATGCTAGCCTACTGCTGTGCCAGAATGGTTTTTTCTTCATCCTGATTGGTTGGGAGTCTTGGTCTGTGTTTATTGGTCTTGGAGTTTGATGTGTTCTACTTGGTTGGGGTTTCTAATGTCTGGTTGGGGTGTGTTTGAGCTGGAGGTATCAGGGGGAGTCTGTTTGTGCCCAGGTGTTTGGCTGGCTTGTGGTGTGGAGATTTTTGTTTGTTTGTTTGTTTGAGAGTGCAGGCTTCCAGATAATTGACAGTCTGGTGGAATCATCTTTTCTATTCATGCTTTCAGGTCTTTTTTCAATCTCTATGGCTTCTCTGATAATTCTGTAGCTGGGGTTTTCTATAGTGGCTAGGGTTTTGGTGCCATTGAAGTCGATACTGTGACCTGTGGCTTTCATGTGTTGGACTAGTGAGGAAGTGTGTTCCAGCTTTTTTACTGCATTTTTGTGTTCATCTAGGCGGGTACTTATTCTTCTATTGGTCTGTCCAATGTATGTGGCAGGGCATGATGCACAGGGGACTTCATATATGCCTTGTTTTTCCAGGTCAATTTTATCTTCGGGGTTTCTTAGGATGGCTGCTATTTTTTTTAAAAGCACAACTATAATGACGTGGGAAAATACCTGAACAAAGCTGAATATTATACACATAAATATCCGCAAAAACTTAACAAAACATATGTGTGTGTGTGTGTGTGTGTGTGTGCCTGTGTGTGTGTGTGTGTGTGTATACTCTATGTCTATATATATATATATGTGTGTGTGTGTGGTATTCAGCTTTGTTCGGGTATTTTCCCACGTTCGTCTGTGACGAACACAATACATCCATACATCCATACATCCATACATCCATACATCCATACATCCATACATCCATACATCCATATATATATATATATATATATATATATATATATATATATATATATATATATATATATATATATATGGCATTCGGCTTTGTTCGGGTATTTTCCCACGTCATTGTAGTTGTTCTTTTAAAGTTGTAGCAACGTTTCAGCAGAATCTCATCTGCCATCATCAGGCTTCTGTATAGTGTTCGTCTGTGAGTCAGACTTTTACAGTGGTTTCAGATTTAAATTTGGGACAGCCTATTGCTGTGCCAGAATGGTTTTTTCTTCATCCTGATTGGTTGGGAGTCTTGGTCTGTGTTTATTGGTCTCGGAGTTTGCTGTGTTCTGCTTGATTGGTGTTTCTAATATCTTCTGTCTGTTTTTTGGTTCTTTTTGTATCTTGATTGGCTGGCAGCATTGTGTTGCTTTATTGGAGGCCTTTAGTGCAGCTTGGCTTCGGGTAAATGGACGGCTATCATTAGTTAGGAAGCTGGGTTTCATCTGGGTGCCTGGTTGGAGTGTGTTTGAGCTGGAGGTATCAGGGGGGATCTGTTTGTGCCCAGGTGTTTGCCTGGCTTGTGGTGTGGAGATTTTTTTGTTTGTGAGTGCAGGCTTCTAAATGATTGACAGCCTGGTGGAATCATCTCTTCTATTCATGCTTTCTGGTCTTTTTTCAATCTCTATGGCTTCTCTGATGATTCTGTGGCTAGGGTTTTCTATAGTGGCTAGGGTTTTGGTGCCATTGAAGTTGATGCTATGACCTGTGGCTTCCATGTGTTGGACTAGTGAGGAAGTGTGTTTCAGCTTTTTGATAATCTATATTCAGTATATTCTGTATAGTATATAGTATAAACTATATTCAGATATCTATACTGAATAGAACTGTAAACCCACATGACAAACAATTTCAATTTTCAGTCTGTATTCTGACTTGCAAAGCAAAAAAGACAAATCATGTAAGAATTTCTCCATATAAATTATTATCATACTGATCTTTCTCAAAAGTTTTAAGAAATGATTAGCAACCACAACATGCTTCTACAAAGTGGACCCTATTCTTTATTTGAACCTCTTTATTTATTTTCAATACCATTTCTACATCTGTACTATGTCGGTTATCAGAATTTTCAAGCTATGTAAGTTTTCCCCTGTGAATCCATCATAAAAGGTTTTCAGGTCTAGAGAATCAAATCTCTGCTTCATCTCCTGAAAGTATTGTTTCACCTCATCCACTTCATCTTATTTATTTCCTTACATTCAGTCATTCTAAAAAAACCTTAATTATGAATAAGGCTTTTAAAGTGATTAGCATCTGCATACAATTTCATGTCTATGATTGGTGTTTCTTGTAGGTCAGATATGAAGTCAGATTTTCAGGGTTCTTTTACTTCCACCTCTACAAAATTGTTCCAGGTGAAGAACAAGAGGGTGATTTCTGTTTGTTCAGTCTTCTTCAGTTTGTATCCATAATTTATCATAATTATAAAAAAGCTTGATGGGTTCTCAAAACTTCAATCAAACTGTTTAAGATCTCATGTACTAGCAGTCGTAATTAATGCCCCCAATACTAATTTATTTAATATTGCAACTGTTTTACAGTTTGTAACCCAAATAGCTATTTAACTATTAGCATGCTCCAACACACTGTAAGCCCATTTACTTTTACTGTGAATTAAGCCTGATTTATTTCAATGGATCCAATTTCTTAGACTTTCTTGGTACAGTGCATCTTAGTTGTGCTGTTTTTTGCTTGGGTATGATTTTAATAGTCTATTCATGGTATGACTATGACTGTGAAGTCATTGTAGCACTGATATGGATAGAGATTTTTTTTTTTGTATTTTAAATTTTTATTAGTTTATCAAAATATAAAATACAGAAATACAAAGAAAAATGGAAATAATAGGGAAATAGAGGGGGGAAATAGGGGGAAATGAAAAAGTGTAGGTTTGAATTGGATAACCATTTGTCTGAAATGGCTTAGGGTTTTCTGCCTCAGGGGGCTGGACTAGAAGACCTCCAAGATCCCTTCCAATTCTGTTGTTCTGTTCTGTTCTGTTTTATTATATTCCATTCCATTCCATTCTATGTAAAGGGGAAAAGAAAAAGAAAAGCATTGACTTCTGACTCTTTTTAGTGCAGTAGAATAAAATAATAACATACAATTTCAGCTTGTTGATTTAACATAATAAGATGCACAAGCCATTTCTATAACAACAAACCTATCTAATCAGCAAAACCCAAAATCAAAGTTTCATTTTTTTTTCACCTCAAGCACAAAATTTCCCAATTCATTTTTCACAAAGTCATAGCCATAGCTTTTTAAAATCCAAATTAAACCCTTCTTTCAATTGTAAATATGTAAACCAATGGCAAAAACATCCTTCTAATTTTGTAGCTCCGGGGTGCAATGGGGGGGTCCTTTATGCTCTCTGAGCTTGTATTTTGCAGATGTTTCATTACCTAATCATCAGAATGTTACTTAGTTTGAGTAATGAAACATCTGCAAGAAAACAACCAAGCTCAGACTACATCAAGCACCCGTCAGCATTGATATCCCTCAAGGAATTGCTTAAGATTGGATCTCACCAACGTGAGACAGTATCTCTATTTGGAAAATCAAATCATTTCACTGAAGCGCCAAAGGGATTAACACTATTTGGCTTGCCACTTCAATCTGGTGAAAAAGATCAGAATGTACAGTACTTAGAAATCTCTTTCTGGATCCAGATCAAGGGATGATTATTTGGGACATCTGCTTTAAAAGTGGGCTTCAACTGATGCTGTGTCACCCAGAAACACTTTTTTGAAGCTCCATGGGGGATATAATTCATGCTTTCTAGAGTTTGTGTCATGGGCATAACTTTCATTGCACATGCACTTTTCAGCAAATGCACTGGGCCAAAAATACAAACTCTAGAAATGCTTCTATGAAAGTAGCCAATTTTTATATAGTATCTCAAAGAGGTTTTGCTTCAGTGGATTAGTAATTAGAATATAAAAGCTTTCTTGCTCAGAATCCTCATATATAATATTTCAAATGTTTTTTGTTATCTATAATTTGGAAGAATTATACTCAGGTGGCTTTCATACACATAGTATAGAGGAGATTCCAAGATGTTATAAGCCTTATATCTGAAAATGCTTAACAATTTATTTGCCACATAGCCTTTGTTTAGTGTGTATTCATCTTTGAAAAAGTTCCTGGGTTCAAGGTTTTTCCCCCTTCCCTTTATACATATGAAAGGATTCACTCTCTGTCAAAATGTTTAACTCAATTAGATGCATGTTCTTCCAATGAACATAATAGTTAACATCAATAATAATAAACAATGGTTATATGCTTGCATAGTTCAAGCTCATGTTGGTTATAAAAACAAGGACTGTGAGAAAACATGGCTTTAAACTGCTATTAATCTTCTGCACCTATTGTGACGACCTATTACTTCTTGGTTTCTTTTCCTCTTTCTCCTGTATGTTGTGTGCCTTCTCTCACCTCAGATTTATTATTTCCCCCATTTCTCTGTCTTTTCTATTCTCCTTTTCTTTTCCTTCTTCTGATGGTTGGTCTTTAAATCAAATTGCCAGCTAGCTAGCCTTACTTAAGCTTTCAATTAGTTTATTATTTTGGTACCTGCCATCAGCCCTTCTTCGCTTCAGCCACTTTGACTGGAGTTTACCTACCCAATGGCTCAGAACATTTTGGAACAGGAATCTGGACAATTTAATATTCAAGAACCAAACAAACAAATAAAAAATCCTAACAATTGTACTTTGTAAAATCTCATTGTCTGCCCAGCTAAATAAATGTTTGGGATTACGTCAACCAGTCTTCTCAGCGCTGGTACCCGTTCCTGAATAGCTTGAGATTTTAACTTCCACAATTTCCAATCACTGGGACAAGTAACATAACTTCAGGGTTGATGATGATGTTATCCATTCAACTGTGTGATCTTGCGCTATCTCTCTGAGCTTTTCAGTGCAGTGGCTGGTGTCAGCTTTGATGGTAACTTTAGAGCTAACTCAGAGTTTTCTGAAATGATGGCTTCAGTCAGGGAATAGCTTTGTCACCAACATCACACCAACTCTGAATGTACCAAAGACCCCCTTAATTTGATTTTACAGAAAAGAGGGCTAGAGCCTGAGTTTCCATTTAAAAGCCCAAAATTCATCCTTCATCCACATTTCTCTATTCCGCCCCCCTAAACTTTACAGCCCAATGAAGACAATCAATAGCACATAATGAAATGCTACTCAAGGCATGGAAGTCATTATTTCTTGTGCTGTAAAACACAAGTAGACCTTGATTTACAACAGCTTGTTTAGTGACCATTCAAAGTTACTACAACATTGAAAGAAGTTACTTATGACCGATTTCACACTTACAACCATTGCAGCATCCTCACAGTCACAAGAACAAAATTCAGATGCTTGGCAACTTGCTCATATTTATGACCTTTGCAGTGTCCCAGGGTCATGTGATGACAATTCACTTAACAACTGTCTCATTCAGCAACAGAAATGTTGGCCTCAGTTTTGGTCATAAGTCAAGGACTACCTGCATTTACTTACAGATCAGGGCATCACAACTATAAACAGCTAAGAGTGAAAAACGAAGGAGGCTCAGAATAGAGGTTGTTCTCTCTTTTTTGTTGTTAAAAATATCTCCCAACTGGAAACAATACACAGCAGACATATTCCCTTTTTTGGGGTGGGGAGCAATGAAGCAGTGCTATGTATGTATGCATATACTACAATATTAATTATTAACTTAATAAATGGGATTGAGAACATATTTTCACTGCTATAGTAAAAATAATAGGACTATTCATAAGTATAGGTGTATCTGAACAAAAGTTTATCTGTGTTTCCATGTGTCTCTGCTTCTATAATCTTCAGAAGGGACAAAAATTAAAATGCTCTCCTTCTTTTGCTGCAGTCAGTGTCTACTGGCTTCAGCACATTTTGCCACCATTGGTGCCTTTTGAACTGAATGGGAAAATGTAACTTCTAAAGCCAGACTATTTTTATTACATTTGAGGTCACAAAAGCCAATTTTCCTGTAATATGTGTCACAACCTGGAAATCTGCAGCCTGGCAGACCTTATTCTAGCTCTCAGTAACTTCCCATGTTAGAGTTTTAAGGGTGACCCAGGGAAATACCTGAAGACAGGTTGGTTCATTAAAACTGGGGACTTATTTTGAAAATGGACATTTGGTGACTTAGTAAGGTATCAGTCACCGAGAAATGTCTAGAGGTTTGCCTCCAAGTAGATTTGCTGAATTAGACGAGCTATGGATTGATTGATCTGGAATGCTCTATTTATATGGGCTTTCAGCTTCTAAAGGACAGGTCTGTTGAATAAAAGTATGCTAAGCCTCACATACAAATGCACACATGGCTATAATCCTCAGGTGTTATTTCACCTTAAGGTATGTTAACAAACAATTTTTATTGTTTTTTTTTTTTTTTTTTTTTTGAGCTGCCTATCACCATTTCTTTTATTTTTCATACATCCCATCTTTCTTTCTGGAGCTCTGCGTAACATTCATAGCACTTTCTCCTGATTTTTTTTTCTATTCACACATTCCCCCCTACACAGACACACACACACACACACACACACACAGAGAGAGAGACACACACACACAACCTGCAAATCGATAAGGCAAACAGAACAGGGAAAATGTGGTTGGTCTATTTGAACTTTGCGGCTGACCATCAGCTTGAATCTGGATCTTCCTGGTCAGTATCTAATGACAATGCTGTACCATGCTGACTACCACTTTGGAGGATAAATTCAGATAAATGTGGTGATTGTGACAAGACATAAGGAAAGATATGGTTTTTAAAGTTTCTATCTCTGTCTCCCTCCCTCTTTCTTTTTCTTTTCTGGATAACTGTATCTTTCTCTTTATGAGGGGAAGAAGAGGGTAGAAAGGAGAATTCTCTTCTGATCTGTGAAGAAATTTTCTTTTCTCTTCTCATCTCATTCACAGAAGAAAACTGATGTCAGATAGATCCTCTTCAGAACCAATGACTGGAGATCCCTTTCTGTAAGATATCCAAAGTTTGAGAAAGATAGACTCTGCATTTGTCATTTTAGGTCTTATTTTTGTTGCCACCAGCATGTCATTTCTTAATTTCTCAGAATGAGAGAGTTGTGACTGAGTGGGTGATAGCTGTCTACTGGGAGATGGAGCCAAGGCCATGATTATGCTACATCATTTTAGTCCTCAGTAGACAGTTGACCAGCAATGGAACCCCTTGTTTGGGATCCCCTCTTCGTTGAGATTTATTTTTGTTCTAAAGCTGCCCTGACTTTAGCAATAGCAATAGCACTTAGATGTATATACCGCTTCACAGTGCTTTACAGCCCTCTCTAAGCAGTTTACAGAGTCAGCCTATTGCCCTCAACAATCTGAGTCCTCATTTGACCCACCTTGGAAGGATGGAAGGCTGAATCAACCTTGAGCCTGGTGGGATTCGAACTGCCAAATTGCAAGCAGCCAGCAGTTAGCAGAAGTAGCCTGCAGTAGTGCATTCTAACCACCACAGCACTGTGGCTCAGTGGCTCAGTCAGACTTTCCTAACTGCCATCTGAGGATACTTCTCCCCTGAATGCTTTATAGCAATCATTTCCCATGATAGAAAGCAAGATCTATCTTACTATAATGCAATAAGCTCTTGTAAGTGGAAATAGCCAGCATTATAGCAGGAAATTCCCAGTATTGGTTCCCAGCTTAGTAGTATAATTAACAGCAACACGCCCCACATTTTGACAAGAAAAGCTGCATGTGAAGTAGTCATGATTCCATGAGAATATTTGTGATATAACCTTGAATAATAAGTTTATTACATGTATGCGCTTTGACCAGTTTCTAAAACATTAAAAACAAGAAAAATAACAAGAGGCAAAAAGGAAGAATAAATAAGTTAACAAAAACAGATAGGAACGACAACAATTGAAAAAAATCCCATCAAGCCATATGGTCCAAAGGAGGTGTCACTCACCCTTGCTAAAGGCCTGGGTAAAGTCCTAGATCTTCAGGGTCCTTTGAAATACCAATGAGGTGGGAGCCATTCAGATCTTGGGGGGTTGGGAGTAGGAATCTCATTCCAGAGGGCAGGTGCATGTGTGGACAAGACAGCCTGACAAATAAAGGCTAGATTAGGAAAGATGCATCCAAATACCTTTCACTAGTCCCAGCCCTTAGGGATTGGAATTAAATCAGAGTTACTGTTAATCTCTGGTGCTAACGTATGTGTGCAAACTTGAGAAAAAACTAACCCATACATTATTTTCTTATGACAGTAGGTTTTTTTTTACACATTTCTTTCCTCCTCAATAAACCGAAAGCTCAAATATGCCACTGGAATCTACACCATGTCCTGGGGAAAGAAATGAATGACTTGGCTTATTTCCATCTTGTAGTTTCGTCTCACAATAAGTGAACAATGGGCTAAGTAGGATGTTGTATGCATTACTTTAGAGTGAAATATTGATAAACTGAGATTAAAAGTTTTCTCTCTCTTCTCCTCCCTCTCCTGTACACACATAGAGCAATTTATATCAAGTGCACATGCTTTGCCTCTTGGCCATTATGGAAATGTCAGAAGTTTAATTGGCAGTTGTGAAGAACAACACCTGCAAACAGCTCAGAGCTTGTTCCTGTGGTCTGGCAACTTTCTTATTCTATGCTTTAAATAAAGGCTAACTCAGGGAGACAGAAATAACTGACAGCTGATGATTGATTATCAGCCATCATGCAATGGTTGACATCTACCATTCACCAAGCTTACTTGTGGATTCCATTGATGAGGGAATGGTATCAAGGAGTATAAATGTTACATAGAATGTAATTCAGTTAATACCCTTGGTGCTTTGTCATCTTTCTAGTTCCAGTGCTTTTTGGAAATAACAGCAGCTCAACTGCCTCACCAAGAATCTGGTAGTCATAGTGATACTTGTGGCGGCCCTAGTTACAATCCATTCCATTACATGCATTCCATTACCTTTGCACTATTTCCAATGTATTTCTTGTTCAAAAATGCAGCTTCTGCCAATGTGAAAACACTGTCAAAAAGCAACAATCAGGTGTTAAAAAGAGCAACTGCCTCACAGTAATGAGAAAGCATACCTCAGGCACCACTCTAATGAGAGAATGTCTGAAGGTTATTTTGCTTCAAAATTCATATTTTGAAGAGATCTACGAGAGAAAAAATGTTTTCACATCTCAATAATGTGCAAGCATGTTCCTTTTCTTTGACAATAGTTCTTTCAGGATGTAGCTAGGTAAGAGTGCTTCCATTTGTGATCAGGAATCTGGTTAATGCTAATTGACACCTAAGTTGAATGTTGTAGACATTTTTACAATGAGGCGAAACAGTTTCTCACCCCTGAAAATAACTCATTTGATCACTATTATGAAGTTTCTTTCCAAGGGTCTTCTGCAATATATGGAATATATAAAGATATATCCCCTCAACAAGGATCTTACATAATGTGTAGTGACGTGCATAAGTGAATGAGACCACATGGATTAGATGCCACTGACAGAATTCTCATACCATATTATATTGATTTTAATACAATTTGTTTAAATGAAAATGGTTCATGCACCCTACTTGGAATCATCAAATAATGCACAAGCTACACCTGATGCTTGAAATATAAAGGACATTCTGGAAATGTATGGCTATTATTGGAGAGAGAAAAGGAAATTTAATTTGGTAAAGGTGAAAGTGCTGTTAATGAGGGATATTACTGACTTGGGGGGGTTAATATTAGAGATATGCTGTGAATGGATTGGATTGGATTCAGTTAGAAAAAAATGTTTCAGAATATACAGAAATATAAGGCAGTAACCACCCACAGTTCATTAAAGCACCTGCACCTGTCACCCAGATTGTGCCTCCACACAGCAGCTGCATGTTTCAGGAAATGACGTGGCTCCCTTAAGTAGACACAGACCAGAGCTGCATTCATATTTATCCACATTTGAAGGTTCCTGAACTGAATCCAAAGCACTGCACAACCATATAAAGATATTAAATGTACTTATGCAGGCTCAGTTTTGCAATTTTAGTATGTCCTTGGAATTGCTTCTTGTTCTTCTAGCAGCAATGGCTAAAGACATCTTTGTTTCAAAAATGTATATGCAACCATTCAACATTTTGCATGTTGCCCTTCAAGAATTTGTATTCTTGAGAAGTTTACAGCTTGGTTTTATTCACTTGGATTACAGTAGTGTTCTGTTTTCAAGATAAAATATGATCTCACCGTAAGCTATGAATATAGTTATATATAGCCCAACTTGATTACTATAATTTAGTTTATCTAGGGCTGCTTTTGAACAGCTTTCAGAAACTATAGGATTAACATGACAAGCAATTGCTCAGAATTGGCTACAGAGAACCTGACTTACCATCCAAAAGAGTTTCATTACTTTCCATTCCAATATTTGGAGGGGGAGCAATTGAAAAGGCTAAATGGTTTGAATGATTGCCTTCTGTCATATCAATTCCTTTTCTGAGATCAGTTTGTGGAATCTGATCAGCTCCTTCCTGCAAACATTTTTAATGCATATAAGAAAATGGTTCCTTGAACTCCTCATGTCAGATTTTTGTTTTTGTTGTCATGATATAAACTGCAAGTGGTTTTAATCTGCTATCTTGTAATAATTCTTTCATTGTGCCATGTTTCTAATTATTTTATTACATATCTTAATATTTTTTACTAACTAAAGAGAGAGCCATGTTGAATGGGGAAATTCTAGGTGGGATATGGATTCATTAATTAATTCTTCTTTTCCCTGAGATGATGCCCATCTGAAAAATAAGAAATCAATGATTCATACACTTTACAGGGTGTCCTTTTAGACTGGATTATTGTGCATGGGAAGAATTTCCTAGTTCAATATAATATTGTAACTCTAATTTATGTATATGAAACCCTTCACTAAGGATTCAGTGAAATCAGGAGCCATCAAGCAGCAAAGTCCAAGCAACTACACATAATTTAATATATTGTTTCAAGAATCTCCTTAGAATCAATTTGTGAAAAGGAACCCAAGCAATTTGGGTTCCTTTTCAGAAATTTGGCTACTTCCCTCCCTCTACAATCTGTACTAGTGTGCTCTGTGATATCTGACTATATATCTGAATGTATATAAGAGCAAAGGACATGATTGGATGATGGTTTATGATCTCTGTCTGATATTAGCTGCCAATTGGATATTGACTGCTTTTTGCTTTATTGTTGTAATTCTTTTGGATAAGACATCAGTGGCATTTTCAGTAAGGCTAACTGTTCAATTTATCAATGATCCAACAGAAGCAAATAAAGATATGTATGCAATGTGAATGCAAAGACTGATGCAGCAAGAAAAGCAAATAGTACCATGTCTGCCTTATCAAGATATACAGGTTGATACCAGTGGTGTGCTAGAACTAGCTTGCACAAACTCATGAAAACCATTATTAATTTTTCTGGACTTTTGCAAGCTGGTTGACAGTAGAAGTAACTTGATGCCTAGCACACTAATCAGCTGCTCTGCAACTATTGACACAGCACAATGGTGGCAATGGAGTCGGCAGAGCTGGTTCTTAAATATTTAGCAGCACACCAATGATTGACACAGCCAATGTCTGAGGTGGTAGTGAATGGAACTTCATATCCATGTCTCTGCAATACAAGGGTCCATGTATCATGGCCAAACAGAACACTAAAGCAGCATTTTCTTAACAAGGTGAGTTTTCAATACAAAAGGCCAAATTTTTTGGAACCCAGAAACAGAACCTAAATCTTTATTGGAATCCAAAAGCAAAATCTGTAAGCAGAACCCCAAATCTTCCAGCATTTTTATAAGTCCACAACCATGATAAAATGATACATGATAAAAAAAAAAAAAAAAAGCAATCCCTCCCTCTCCTTTGTATTTTGAAGAATTTTAAATTTAACTGTTGTTTTTTCTTGCCATATGAACCTAGATATATCTTTCTATCATTGCTTAAATGGTACATCAGTTGTCAAAGGAGATATTGTTTGAAACAAAAAGATCATTCTAGCTATTGAATGACACTTGTAATTTTTCCAACCTTAACATATACATTTTACTTCATTACACATTTTAATGTAGTTATTTTAAAGCATGCAATTCATATTTGTCATAGTAATTCCCAAGTAGTTCATTTTTTTCTCAATCTGAAAAACCATTTTTTTCATTCTTTTTTTGCTCTAACTTCATACTGTATTTTTGTTAACATCTTTATTTTCTCTTTATTGATTTTAAAGCTGGCAAACAAACCCAAATTCTTCCATTTTTCAATTAATATTTCAATTCCTCCCAAATGGTCTTTCAAAATTACCACCAAATTTATTCTTCACTTCAGCAATTGTCTCATCCTGTTTTAGGTTCCTGTTCAAATCTTTACAATCCAGAATGAGGAAGCATAGGGATAAAAGACATCTTTATCTGGTCCCTTTTTGTATATAACGGGATTTTGTTAACTTTCCATTAGTTGTAATTAGTTGTATCTTTTATAGAGTATAAATTGATTCCCTTCCTTTAACAAAGTTTTCTCCAAAGCCTATATCTTCTAGAAATTTGAACAAAATAATCCAGTTCAAATTACCAGATTTCTGCATCTAAAAAGATCAATGTAGCTTGTTTTTCATTATGCTGATCTGTGTCCGGTACTTTTCTAACATTGTCTCTTAGGTATCTTTTGGGTAAAAACCCATTCATATTCATGAATAAAATCCTATAAAACTGTTTTCATCCTCTCAAACTAAATCTTTGTACATAGTTTATAGTCATTGGTCAATAATGATATTGTAATTTTTTCCGTATTTTTTTCATAAAGCCAAATATTGACCTTCTGTAGGAATTAATATTATATTGGCCTTTATCCAACTCACTACATCTATTCAGGAAATTTATAATGGTGATTTTGGACATTGTATTCTTTGTGTATGTATATTTGTACACACACAAATATACAAAATAATATATACATATATATTCTTTCTAGAAAAAAAATCATATTGGAAAAATCCAGGGATCTTTGTCACCAAATCATATATATTGGTTAGAAGAGGCTGGTTTATAGAGCAAAAAGAATGCATAGGAAGAAGAATAAATAAAGTTAAGGGTGCATTAACTTTACTTCTTTCCTTTATATTTATATAAAAAAATATTATTGAGGCTGGTGCGTGCATGAAAGAAAAGAATAAACCTTATTTAAGAAATAGCATAATGGTTGAAAGCTCCAAGTTACATGACTCTACTTACATTTAAGAGCCTGAAGGGTTTACTTCCCTCAAAGAACAAATCAAATGAAAATCTGAACTGCACATTCAGGGGTTAGAAGGAAAAGAAAATTGAACTGAGAGAAGGAAATGAGGAAAACATTGAAGATATGCAGCAGGAAGCATGGTATATAGAGACACATAAATTAAACCTTTTAAGGGGAGAAAATAGAAGTGCAGAATCCTTCTTTCTAATATTTCTGTTGGTCAGAAAGCAGGTGCATGAATTCTATATATATATATGTGTGTGTTATTCAGCTTTGTTCGGGTATTTTCCCACGTCATTATAGTTGTGCTTTTAAAGTTGTAGCAACGTTTTGGCAGAATCTCATCTGCCATCATCAGGCTTCTGTATTGTGTTCGTCTGTGAGTCAGACTTTCACAGCCGTTTCAGTTTTAAATTTGGGGCTAGCCTACTGCTGTGCCAGAATGGTTTTTTCTTCATCCTGATTGGTTGGGTGTCTTGGTCTGTGTTTATTGGTCTTGGAGTTTGCTGTGTTCTGCTTGATTGGTGTTTCTAATATCTAATAGATATTAGAAACACCAATCTAGTTTCTAATAAATATTAGAAACACCAATCAAGCAGAACACAGATAGATATATATCTATATCTAATAGATATTAGAAACACCAATCTAGTTTCTAATAGATATTAGAAACACCAATCAAGCAGAACACAGCAAACTCCAAGACTAATAAACACAGACCAAGACTCCCAACCAATCAGGATGAAGAAAAAACCATTCTGGCACAGCAGTAGGCTAGCCCCAAATTTAAAACTGAAATGGCTGTGAAAGTCTGACTCACAGATGAACACAATACAAAGCCTGATGATGGCAGATGAGATTCTGCCAAAACGTTGCTACAACTTTAAAAGCACAACTATAATGACGTGGGAAAATACCCGAACAAAGCTGAATACCATACATGTAAGTACCACGAAAACTTAAGAAAACAAATATCTATCTATCTATCTATCTATCTATCTATCTATCTATCTATCTATCTATCTATCCATCTATCTATCTATCTATCCATCCATCCATCCATCCATCCATATTCAGGAACATCAGTTCTGCATTCTCTGCCTGTTCAGAGAAAGAATGATCAGGGAGAAATGTAGCTAAAACTTTTGAGTTATTTATTCTCCTCATCCCTCCACTGGAGGCTGGATGAGCAAAGAAAGTGAAGGTGAGGATTTACTTTTACTGTGAATTAAGCCTCGATTTATTTCAATGGATCCAATTTCTTAGACTTTCTTGGTACAGTGCATCTTAGTTGTGCTGTTTTTTGCTTGGGTATGATTTTAATAGTCTATTCATGGTATGACTATGACTATGAAGTCATTGTAGCACTGATATGGATAGAGATTTTTTTTTGTATTTTAAATTTTTATTAGTTTATCAAAATATAAAATACAGAAATACAAAGAAAAATGGAAATAATAGGGAAATAGAGGGGGAAATAGGGGGAAATGAAAAGTGTAGGTTTGAATTGGATAACCATTTGTCTGAAATGGCTTAGGGTTTTCTGCCTCAGGGGCTGGACTAGAAGACCTCCAAGATCCCTTCCAATTCTGTTGTTCTGTTCTGTTCTGTTTTATTATATTCCATTCCATTCCATTCTATGTAAAGGGAAAAGAAAAAGAAAAGCATTGACTTCTGACTCTTTTAGTGCAGTAGAATAAAATAATAACATACAATTTCAGCTTGTTGATTTAACATAATAAGATGCACAAGCCATTTCTATAACAACAAACCTATCTAATCAGCAAAACCCAAAATCAAAGTTTCATTTTTTTTCACCTCAAGCACAAAATTTCCCAATTCATTTTTCACAAAGTCATAGCCATAGCTTTTTAAAATCCAAATTAAACCCTTCTTTCAATTGTAAATATGTAAACCAATGGCAAAAACATCCTTCTAATTTTGTAGCTCCGGGTGTAATGGGGGTCCTTTATGCTCTCTGAGCTAGATTTTGCAGATGTTTCATTACCTAATCATCAGAATGTTACTTAGTTTGAGTAATGAAACATCTGCAAGAAAACAACCAAGCTCAGACTACATCAAGCACCCGTCAGCATTGATATCCCTCAAGGAATTGCTTAAGATTGATCTCACCAACGTGAGACAGTATCTCTATTTGGAAAATCAAATCATTTCACTGAAGCGCCAAAGGGATTAACACTATTTGGCTTGCCACTTCAATCTGGTGAAAAGATCAGAATGTACAGTACTTAGAAATCTCTTTCTGGATCCAGATCAAGGGATGATTATTTGGGACATCTGCTTTAAAAGTGGGCTTCAACTGATGCTGTGTCACCCAGAAACACTTTTTGAAGCTCCATGGGGATATAATTCATGCTTTCTAGAGTTTGTGTCATGGGCATAACTTTCATTGCACATGCACTTTTCAGCAAATGCACTGGGCCAAAAATACAAACTCTAGAAATGCTTCTATGAAAGTAGCCAATTTTTATATAGTATCTCAAAGAGGTTTTGCTTCAGTGGATTAGTAATTAGAATATAAAAGCTTTCTTGCTCAGAATCCTCATATATAATATTTCAAATGTTTTTTGTTATCTATAATTTGGAAGAATTATACTCAGGTGGCTTTCATACACATAGTATAGAGGAGATTCCAAGATGTTATAAGCCTTATATCTGAAAATGCTTAACAATTTATTTGCCACATAGCCTTTGTTTAGTGTGTATTCATCTTTGAAAAAGTTCCTGGGTTCAAGGTTTTTCCCCCTTCCCTTTATACATATGAAAGGATTCACTCTCTGTCAAAATGTTTAACTCAATTAGATGCATGTTCTTCCAATGAACATAATAGTTAACATCAATAATAATAAACAATGGTTATATGCTTGCATAGTTCAAGCTCATGTTGGTTATAAAAACAAGGACTGTGAGAAAACATGGCTTTAAACTGCTATTAATCTTCTGCACCTATTGTGACGACCTATTACTTCTTGGTTTCTTTTCCTCTTTCTCCTGTATGTTGTGTGCCTTCTCTCACCTCAGATTTATTATTTCCCCATTTCTCTGTCTTTTCTATTCTCCTTTTCTTTTCCTTCTTCTGATGGTTGGTCTTTAAATCAAATTGCCAGCTAGCTAGCCTTACTTAAGCTTTCAATTAGTTTATTATTTTGGTACCTGCCATCAGCCCTTCTTCGCTTCAGCCACTTTGACTGGAGTTTACCTACCCAATGGCTCAGAACATTTTGGAACAGGAATCTGGACAATTTAATATTCAAGAACCAAACAAACAAATAAAAATCCTAACAATTGTACTTTGTAAAATCTCATTGTCTGCCCAGCTAAATAAATGTTTGGGATTACGTCAACCAGTCTTCTCAGCGCTGGTACCCGTTCCTGAATAGCTTGAGATTTTAACTTCCACAATTTCCAATCACTGGGACAAGTAACATAACTTCAGGGTTGATGATGATGTTATCCATTCAACTGTGTGATCTTGCGCTATCTCTCTGAGCTTTTCAGTGCAGTGGCTGGTGTCAGCTTTGATGGTAACTTTAGAGCTAACTCAGAGTTTTCTGAAATGATGGCTTCAGTCAGGGAATAGCTTTGTCACCAACATCACACCAACTCTGAATGTACCAAAGACCCCCTTAATTTGATTTTACAGAAAAGAGGGCTAGAGCCTGAGTTTCCATTTAAAAGCCCAAAATTCATCCTTCATCCACATTTCTCTGTTCCGCCCCCTAAACTTTACAGCCCAATGAAGACAATCAATAGCACATAATGAAATGCTACTCAAGGCATGGAAGTCATTATTTCTTGTGCTGTAAAACACAAGTAGACCTTGATTTACAACAGCTTGTTTAGTGACCATTCAAAGTTACTACAACATTGAAAGAAGTTACTTATGACCGATTTCACACTTACAACCATTGCAGCATCCTCACAGTCACAAGAACAAAATTCAGATGCTTGGCAACTTGCTCATATTTATGACCTTTGCAGTGTCCCAGGGTCATGTGATGACAATTCACTTAACAACTGTCTCATTCAGCAACAGAAATGTTGGCCTCAGTTTTGGTCATAAGTCAAGGACTACCTGCATTTACTTACAGATCAGGGCATCACAACTATAAACAGCTAAGAGTGAAAAACGAAGGAGGCTCAGAATAGAGGTTGTTCTCTCTTTTTTGTTGTTAAAAATATCTCCCAACTGGAAACAATACACAGCAGACATATTCCCTTTTTTGGGGTGGGGAGCAATGAAGCAGTGCTATGTATGTATGCATATACTACAATATTAATTATTAACTTAATAAATGGGATTGAGAACATATTTTCACTGCTATAGTAAAAATAATAGGACTATTCATAAGTATAGGTGTATCTGAACAAAAGTTTATCTGTGTTTCCATGTGTCTCTGCTTCTATAATCTTCAGAAGGGACAAAAATTAAAATGCTCTCCTTCTTTTGCTGCAGTCAGTGTCTACTGGCTTCAGCACATTTTGCCACCATTGGTGCCTTTTGAACTGAATGGGAAAATGTAACTTCTAAAGCCAGACTATTTTTATTACATTTGAGGTCACAAAAGCCAATTTTCCTGTAATATGTGTCACAACCTGGAAATCTGCAGCCTGGCAGACCTTATTCTAGCTCTCAGTAACTTCCCATGTTAGAGTTTTAAGGGTGACCCAGGGAAATACCTGAAGACAGGTTGGTTCATTAAAACTGGGGACTTATTTTGAAAATGGACATTTGGTGACTTAGTAAGGTATCAGTCACCGAGAAATGTCTAGAGGTTTGCCTCCAAGTAGATTTGCTGAATTAGACGAGCTATGGATTGATTGATCTGGAATGCTCTATTTATATGGGCTTTCAGCTTCTAAAGGACAGGTCTGTTGAATAAAAGTATGCTAAGCCTCACATACAAATGCACACATGGCTATAATCCTCAGGTGTTATTTCACCTTAAGGTATGTTAACAAACAATTTTTATTGTTTTTTTTTTTTTTTTGAGCTGCCTATCACCATTTCTTTTATTTTTCATACATCCCATCTTTCTTTCTGGAGCTCTGCGTAACATTCATAGCACTTTCTCCTGATTTTTTTTTTCTATTCACACATTCCCCCTACACAGACACACACACACACACACACACACAGAGAGAGAGAGAGACACACACACACAACCTGCAAATCGATAAGGCAAACAGAACAGGGAAAATGTGGTTGGTCTATTTGAACTTTGCGGCTGACCATCAGCTTGAATCTGGATCTTCCTGGTCAGTATCTAATGACAATGCTGTACCATGCTGACTACCACTTTGGAGGATAAATTCAGATAAATGTGGTGATTGTGACAAGACATAAGGAAAGATATGGTTTTTAAAGTTTCTATCTCTGTCTCCCTCCCTCTTTCTTTTTCTTTTCTGGATAACTGTATCTTTCTCTTTATGAGGGGAAGAAGAGGGTAGAAAGGAGAATTCTCTTCTGATCTGTGAAGAAATTTTCTTTTCTCTTCTCATCTCATTCACAGAAGAAAACTGATGTCAGATAGATCCTCTTCAGAACCAATGACTGGAGATCCCTTTCTGTAAGATATCCAAAGTTTGAGAAAGATAGACTCTGCATTTGTCATTTTAGGTCTTATTTTTGTTGCCACCAGCATGTCATTTCTTAATTTCTCAGAATGAGAGAGTTGTGACTGAGTGGGTGATAGCTGTCTACTGGGAGATGGAGCCAAGGCCATGATTATGCTACATCATTTTAGTCCTCAGTAGACAGTTGACCAGCAATGGAACCCCTTGTTTGGGATCCCCTCTTCGTTGAGATTTATTTTTGTTCTAAAGCTGCCCTGACTTTAGCAATAGCAATAGCACTTAGATGTATATACCGCTTCACAGTGCTTTACAGCCCTCTCTAAGCAGTTTACAGAGTCAGCCTATTGCCCTCAACAATCTGAGTCCTCATTTGACCCACCTTGGAAGGATGGAAGGCTGAATCAACCTTGAGCCTGGTGGGATTCGAACTGCCAAATTGCAAGCAGCCAGCAGTTAGCAGAAGTAGCCTGCAGTAGTGCATTCTAACCACCACAGCACTGTGGCTCAGTGGCTCAGTCAGACTTTCCTAACTGCCATCTGAGGATACTTCTCCCTGAATGCTTTATAGCAATCATTTCCCATGATAGAAAGCAAGATCTATCTTACTATAATGCAATAAGCTCTTGTAAGTGGAAATAGCCAGCATTATAGCAGGAAATTCCCAGTATTGGTTCCCAGCTTAGTAGTATAATTAACAGCAACACGCCCCACATTTTGACAAGAAAAGCTGCATGTGAAGTAGTCATGATTCCATGAGAATATTTGTGATATAACCTTGAATAATAAGTTTATTACATGTATGCGCTTTGACCAGTTTCTAAAACATTAAAAACAAGAAAAATAACAAGAGGCAAAAAGGAAGAATAAATAAGTTAACAAAAACAGATAGGAACGACAACAATTGAAAAAAATCCCATCAAGCCATATGGTCCAAAGGAGGTGTCACTCACCCTTGCTAAAGGCCTGGGTAAAGTCCTAGATCTTCAGGGTCCTTTGAAATACCAATGAGGTGGGAGCCATTCAGATCTTGGGGGTTGGGAGTAGGAATCTCATTCCAGAGGGCAGGTGCATGTGTGGACAAGACAGCCTGACAAATAAAGGCTAGATTAGGAAAGATGCATCCAAATACCTTTCACTAGTCCCAGCCCTTAGGGATTGGAATTAAATCAGAGTTACTGTTAATCTCTGGTGCTAACGTATGTGTGCAAACTTGAGAAAAACTAACCCATACATTATTTTCTTATGACAGTAGGTTTTTTTACACATTTCTTTTTCCTCCTCAATAAACCGAAAGCTCAAATATGCCACTGGAATCTACACCATGTCCTGGGGAAAGAAATGAATGACTTGGCTTATTTCCATCTTGTAGTTTCGTCTCACAATAAGTGAACAATGGGCTAAGTAGGATGTTGTATGCATTACTTTAGAGTGAAATATTGATAAACTGAGATTAAAAGTTTTTCTCTCTTCTCCTCCCTCTCCTGTACACACATAGAGCAATTTATATCAAGTGCACATGCTTTGCCTCTTGGCCATTATGGAAATGTCAGAAGTTTAATTGGCAGTTGTGAAGAACAACACCTGCAAACAGCTCAGAGCTTGTTCCTGTGGTCTGGCAACTTTCTTATTCTATGCTTTAAATAAAGGCTAACTCAGGGAGACAGAAATAACTGACAGCTGATGATTGATTATCAGCCATCATGCAATGGTTGACATCTACCATTCACCAAGCTTACTTGTGGATTCCATTGATGAGGGAATGGTATCAAGGAGTATAAATGTTACATAGAATGTAATTCAGTTAATACCCTTGGTGCTTTGTCATCTTTCTAGTTCCAGTGCTTTTTGGAAATAACAGCAGCTCAACTGCCTCACCAAGAATCTGGTAGTCATAGTGATACTTGTGGCGGCCCTAGTTACAATCCATTCCATTACATGCATTCCATTACCTTTGCACTATTTCCAATGTATTTCTTGTTCAAAAATGCAGCTTCTGCCAATGTGAAAACACTGTCAAAAAGCAACAATCAGGTGTTAAAAAGAGCAACTGCCTCACAGTAATGAGAAAGCATACCTCAGGCACCACTCTAATGAGAGAATGTCTGAAGGTTATTTTGCTTCAAAATTCATATTTTGAAGAGATCTACGAGAGAAAAATGTTTTCACATCTCAATAATGTGCAAGCATGTTCCTTTTCTTTGACAATAGTTCTTTCAGGATGTAGCTAGGTAAGAGTGCTTCCATTTGTGATCAGGAATCTGGTTAATGCTAATTGACACCTAAGTTGAATGTTGTAGACATTTTTACAATGAGGCGAAACAGTTTCTCACCCCTGAAAATAACTCATTTGATCACTATTATGAAGTTTCTTTCCAAGGGTCTTCTGCAATATATGGAATATATAAAGATATATCCCCTCAACAAGGATCTTACATAATGTGTAGTGACGTGCATAAGTGAATGAGACCACATGGATTAGATGCCACTGACAGAATTCTCATACCATATTATATTGATTTTAATACAATTTGTTTAAATGAAAATGGTTCATGCACCCTACTTGGAATCATCAAATAATGCACAAGCTACACCTGATGCTTGAAATATAAAGGACATTCTGGAAATGTATGGCTATTATTGGAGAGAGAAAAGGAAATTTAATTTGGTAAAGGTGAAAGTGCTGTTAATGAGGGATATTACTGACTTGGGGGGGGGTTAATATTAGAGATATGCTGTGAATGGATTGGATTGGATTCAGTTAGAAAAAAATGTTTCAGAATATACAGAAATATAAGGCAGTAACCACCCACAGTTCATTAAAGCACCTGCACCTGTCACCCAGATTGTGCCTCCACACAGCAGCTGCATGTTTCAGGAAATGACGTGGCTCCCTTAAGTAGACACAGACCAGAGCTGCATTCATATTTATCCACATTTGAAGGTTCCTGAACTGAATCCAAAGCACTGCACAACCATATAAAGATATTAAATGTACTTATGCAGGCTCAGTTTTGCAATTTTAGTATGTCCTTGGAATTGCTTCTTGTTCTTCTAGCAGCAATGGCTAAAGACATCTTTGTTTCAAAAATGTATATGCAACCATTCAACATTTTGCATGTTGCCCTTCAAGAATTTGTATTCTTGAGAAGTTTACAGCTTGGTTTTATTCACTTGGATTACAGTAGTGTTCTGTTTTCAAGATAAAATATGATCTCACCGTAAGCTATGAATATAGTTATATATAGCCCAACTTGATTACTATAATTTAGTTTATCTAGGGCTGCTTTTGAACAGCTTTCAGAAACTATAGGATTAACATGACAAGCAATTGCTCAGAATTGGCTACAGAGAACCTGACTTACCATCCAAAAGAGTTTCATTACTTTCCATTCCAATATTTGGAGGGGGAGCAATTGAAAAGGCTAAATGGTTTGAATGATTGCCTTCTGTCATATCAATTCCTTTTCTGAGATCAGTTTGTGGAATCTGATCAGCTCCTTCCTGCAAACATTTTTAATGCATATAAGAAAATGGTTCCTTGAACTCCTCATGTCAGATTTTTGTTTTTGTTGTCATGATATAAACTGCAAGTGGTTTTAATCTGCTATCTTGTAATAATTCTTTCATTGTGCCATGTTTCTAATTATTTTATTACATATCTTAATATTTTTTACTAACTAAAGAGAGAGCCATGTTGAATGGGGAAATTCTAGGTGGGATATGGATTCATTAATTAATTCTTCTTTTCCCTGAGATGATGCCCATCTGAAAATAAGAAATCAATGATTCATACACTTTACAGGGTGTCCTTTTAGACTGGATTATTGTGCATGGGAAGAATTTCCTAGTTCAATATAATATTGTAACTCTAATTTATGTATATGAAACCCTTCACTAAGGATTCAGTGAAATCAGGAGCCATCAAGCAGCAAAGTCCAAGCAACTACACATAATTTAATATATTGTTTCAAGAATCTCCTTAGAATCAATTTGTGAAAAGGAACCCAAGCAATTTGGGTTCCTTTTCAGAAATTTGGCTACTTCCCTCCTCTACAATCTGTACTAGTGTGCTCTGTGATATCTGACTATATATCTGAATGTATATAAGAGCAAAGGACATGATTGGATGATGGTTTATGATCTCTGTCTGATATTAGCTGCCAATTGGATATTGACTGCTTTTTGCTTTATTGTTGTAATTCTTTTGGATAAGACATCAGTGGCATTTTCAGTAAGGCTAACTGTTCAATTTATCAATGATCCAACAGAAGCAAATAAAGATATGTATGCAATGTGAATGCAAAGACTGATGCAGCAAGAAAAGCAAATAGTACCATGTCTGCCTTATCAAGATATACAGGTTGATACCAGTGGTGTGCTAGAACTAGCTTGCACAAACTCATGAAAACCATTATTAATTTTTCTGGACTTTTGCAAGCTGGTTGACAGTAGAAGTAACTTGATGCCTAGCACACTAATCAGCTGCTCTGCAACTATTGACACAGCACAATGGTGGCAATGGAGTCGGCAGAGCTGGTTCTTAAATATTTAGCAGCACACCAATGATTGACACAGCCAATGTCTGAGGTGGTAGTGAATGGAACTTCATATCCATGTCTCTGCAATACAAGGGTCCATGTATCATGGCCAAACAGAACACTAAAGCAGCATTTTCTTAACAAGGTGAGTTTTCAATACAAAAGGCCAAATTTTTGGAACCCAGAAACAGAACCTAAATCTTTATTGGAATCCAAAAGCAAAATCTGTAAGCAGAACCCCAAATCTTCCAGCATTTTTATAAGTCCACAACCATGATAAAATGATACATGATAAAAAAAAAAAAAGCAATCCCTCCCTCTCCTTTGTATTTTGAAGAATTTTAAATTTAACTGTTGTTTTTTCTTGCCATATGAACCTAGATATATCTTTCTATTATTGCTTAAATGGTACATCAGTTGTCAAAGGAGATATTGTTTGAAACAAAAAGATCATTCTAGCTATTGAATGACACTTGTAATTTTTCCAACCTTAACATATACATTTTACTTCATTACACATTTTAATGTAGTTATTTTAAAGCATGCAATTCATATTTGTCATAGTAATTCCCAAGTAGTTCATTTTTTTCTCAATCTGAAAAACCATTTTTTCATTCTTTTTTTGCTCTAACTTCATACTGTATTTTTGTTAACATCTTTATTTTCTCTTTATTGATTTTAAAGCTGGCAAACAAACCCAAATTCTTCCATTTTTCAATTAATATTTCAATTCCTCCCAAATGGTCTTTCAAAATTACCACCAAATTTATTCTTCACTTCAGCAATTGTCTCATCCTGTTTTAGGTTCCTGTTCAAATCTTTACAATCCAGAATGAGGAAGCATAGGTATGGTGGTTTGACATTGAAATGAGACACAGGGAACTGTCTCTGAGAAAAATGCCAACCCTGAGAGAACTCAGGTAGCAGTATTTATTGAGAAAAAACACAAGCAAAATACAGTATGCATATTCAGAAAACAATGACCTCAACAGGAGATTACTTCACCAGCATGAGAACACACAATCTTGGAAAGTCCCAGATGTTACCTTGCTAGGATGAGATCATACAGCCACAGAAAGTCTCATGGGAAAGTTTGGAAAGTCCCATGAGAAAGCACAACTATGTACCTTGAACTTTCACCCATTTTCCTATTCCTTCTAAACTGGCAGAATCAAAACAGAATGAGGCACTCTGAGCAAAGATACTCCTACCCCCACCAAGAATGCCCACATCTCCTAGACTTACTGCTAGTTATACAAAGGCCTTACAGAAAATGATAAAATGATCAATAAAATATATTACCACATTCCCTCCTTTTTTATTTATTCAAAGATAGGGGGTGTTTTAGTGGCATAGTACACAGTTTCCTCATGACCTGATCCCACACGCCGGAAGACTGAGGTACACATTTGTAATAGATTAGGAATACATTGAATAAAACAACATAATAAGATACATATAGCAATAATAATAACAACCCCTTGCAATAAGGAGCGAAACCATGATCCATCAGGAAGCCAGGACCACAGACTGTCCCAGAATGATGCATCAAACCCATCGGCTCCAGATTGATGCTGAGCAATACGATCTTCCATGTCCTGAACAGTTTTTGTAATGTTTGGCTCATAATTATGTATAAAAA
Source organism: Notechis scutatus (assembly GCF_049901735.1). Classification (NCBI taxonomy): domain Eukaryota; kingdom Metazoa; phylum Chordata; class Lepidosauria; order Squamata; family Elapidae; genus Notechis; species Notechis scutatus. The sequence goes on along the minus strand of NC_142009.1, from coordinate 153,225,639 downwards.
CACAACAATGTGAATGAATTAAAGCACAAACTCCTCCTTGAGCAGCTAACATAATATCTAAAGCATATCGATTTTGCAAAGTAACTGTACGAATTTCAGACATTTCTACATTAATCATCTTAATATTCTTTATAGTATCATTAAACATAGCAACAGTAAAATTATTTAAAATATGAATATCCCTATAGTTCATTGCAATTCCCAAAGGCGGGATAAGACCTCGAGAAATTTGTGTCCATAGATTACCTCCCATGGTTAGACCCGAATCCAATTCCCGACGATTTCGGATCCGAACCTCAGGAGGTAATGTATCTAACTTATAGATAACCGGAATGACAAACCCCAAAGTACATGTCCCTGACCAATTTGCAGGGATTTGTCGATATGCCCACAGTCCACATAAAAAACCAAAACCCTTCCAGCTGTACATAACCTTGTTGACTTGCCGCTTGCATCAGCTGTTTCATGTCTAGATATTGATACTGGCCAAATGCGTCAGACTCATTTTTCCCATTTACCCAAGTTATGTTGTTCTCTGAACCATTTGTCCATTTAATAGTGTAATTGCAGACACTATGATTCCCCAAGAATTGTGAGTTTGTAATGTTTTGGAAACATAAATGTGCTGGAGACTGCAGTGCAGTCTTCACCTTGACTGTGAAGTTCATGGCATATGAAATGTTATGCTTTCCGGTCTGCAAAGTAGACCGATTAAATGGAACTCCATGTAGAGTCAGTCCTTCTCCCACTCTCCCAGGAAGGTGCATACACAACCAACAATTGGTGATGTTCAAGTTTTTGGCAGTTGTGCGCAAATCTTTAATGTAATTATTATCTGTCCACAAATCATCGCCCAAATCTCCGGCACGCTGAACATGTTGTCGCTGCTCTCTCCGCACCCGAGCAGCCCAGGACAGATTAGGCAGAATCAACAGGATCAGGAACCACAGATGCACCATCCTGCTCCTCCGAAACTTCCTTCACAGGTGCCTGCGAATGATCAGGCCGAACGCACCGACCAGGAACCCAACGAATTTGACCAAGATGTTCAACTGCTGCATAACCACGTCCCCACGTTATCAGCTCAGCAGGAACCCATGCCGGATCCGGAAGGAACCGCACCAACACCCGAGGTCTTACCGCATCTGTAGAAGGAGAAGAAAAATGCCTGCTGGCCGCGCTCGCAGGGGGGTTACCAGACAAATTTAAAAAAATTTAAAGTATATAAAGCTAGATTTAATTGATCTTGAATCGCCGGAAGCCCCAGGAGCTTCCCTCCTTTTTTATTTAATTTAGTCAACATGGTCTTGAGCGTGGAATTATGACGTTCTACAATAGCCTGCCCAGTAGAATTGTATGGAATCCCAAATTTATGTTCCACAGACCATTGTTTGCAAAACTGATCAAAACCGGTGCTCCGATTTTTAAAGTTTTAGGTGTACCAGCAACTGAAAAAGTCTTAATGCAATGATTGATGACATGTTTAACCATCTCACCTCTTTGAGGGGTAGCCATTAAAAATCCTGAGTAAGTATCCACAGTCACATGTATATATTTCCAGGGCGCAAATGGCGGATATTGAGTAACATCCATTTGCCAAATCATTGAAGGTTTCAACCCTCTGGGGTTAACTCCCATAGGGATATTCGTGCCCTGCTTTGAACAAGTTGGACATTGTTGAATTATGGCAGCAGCTTCTGCAGTAGTAAGTTTAAATTGCTGTGCCAATGCTTTAGCGTTTTGATGAAAATAACTATGGCTGTCCCATGGCTGGACAGTGAGGACTGAAGTTACAGCACTGTCAGCTTTGGCATTACCTTGTGATAAAATTCCAGGCAAATTACTATGACTACGAATATGAGCAACAAAACACACATTCACACGCTGCTCCAAACATCCTTGTAACAGCAAAAGCAATCTTAAAATATCAGGTGATATTCCAGGAGACAAATAAGAACCTGCTACAAAGGGTAACAAATTATACACATACAATGAATCCACTATTAAATTAAAATCCTGATTGTGAAAATTTTGAAAAGCCAAAACTACAGCAGCAAGTTCTGCCTGCTGGGCAGACTTCTGCTCTGAAGTCACTTTTGTATGCCAAATTCCAGATTTATCTTTCCAAACACAAGCACCAAAACTTTCCCTCCATCAGTAAAAACTGTAGGAGCATCTGATATGCCCAATGGTATCCTTTCTTACATTTTGGGCACACTGATTTAGGACGAACACCCTGTCCCATTGATCTCTTATTCTGCTGACTTTGACCTCCTCCAGGAGCCCGACATTGCGCTTTAAAATGTCCAGGCTTCCCACAATTGAAACAATTCCCTTTGAGCATGTCCTGTTTGTAAAGCCAGAGCTAAAGTTTCCATGTTAAAAGACTGACTTCCTACCTTTCTACATGCATTAATCAAATCCGCGATTTCTCGCTCTCCACTTGCTACCAGTGGATTTAAAATCTTTTTGCAATCTGTGTTAGCTTGTTCTACTGCTAACTTAAAAAGCAACTCTTTCTGGGCGAATTGATTATCAATTTGTCTTTCAATAGCCAATTTCAGTCTGCTAATGAAATTTTCATAGGGTTCATTGTTCCCTTGTTTGATGTTAGTAAAGGTCTTCTCACCACCTTCGCCGTCAGGAGAGACCCTATGGCTTGAAAAAATTATTTGTGGGAGAAGAATGAACCCTTCCTCAGGCATACCATCTCTCTGTTGTTCCACTGTTGTAAAATTACCAGCTCCGTAAAGCTGATCTGGGGTAACATTTGCTGTTCCCCTCTGGACTGCCAGCTGTCTCCATTTCTGATCTAACACCAAATATTGAGCTGGAGTTAAAATCATATTCAACAGAGCTTTCCAGTCAGCCGGAATCATTTTATTTCCATAACCAACTGCTTCTAACAATGCCTGAGTATATGGCGTTCTAACACCATATTCTTTTGCTGCTTGCTTAACTTCCCTCAAAATTCTGAGCTGTAAAGGCTTCCACTCCCGCTGCGGATTTAATGCAGCATCCATGACAATTTCCACTGGATTAAGTTGAACCTCTACTCCAAACTCCACCAAATCATCTCCTGATAGTTCCCCTCTATTCTTTGCTTCTTGAATAGCTGCAGTAACTGCATCCACCTGAACCCTTAAAGGTAAACTCTTATCTTCTGACAAAGTATTTCTAGCGCCAGACAGTCCCCCAGATTTATCTGGAGGTGCCGTCGGCGGCAACAAACGTACCGCATGGTAAAGCGGCAAACCTTCTTCAGGGGGTGCTAGGAGCGGTTGTTCATAAGTAGCTAATGCATCCATTATCACCCTCCAGGTTAACAAAATTGAAGAAGGGGCACGAGGCTCCTCGTGCAAAAATTTCCCTATCTTTTTCCAGGACTCTACTTTAATACTACCTCCCTCCGGATATGACTTAATATTTTTCCAAACATACTGTAGTAAGTCCTCAATTTCTTTCTTTCCTACAGCACAACCCCTACTGCCAATTCCAAACCCAAAACTATTCCCAATGATCCCTCTCAATTCCCTGATGTGCTCTTTCTGAGCCTTCGAGAGATCTCCCCCCATACTCACGAAAAGAATCTATCTTCGTCCAGCGAAGAAGATGAGGGCCCAGTCGACGTCCGCGACGATGAGTATAGGATGCGGGAAACGTATAGCCTTCCAAGCTATCACGTCGGGGTCACCATTTATGGTGGTTTGACATTGAAATGAGACACAGGGAACTGTCTCTGAGAAAAATGCCAACCCTGAGAGAACTCAGGTAGCAGTATTTATTGAGAAAAAACACAAGCAAAATACAGTATGCATATTCAGAAAACAATGACCTCAACAGGAGATTACTTCACCAGCATGAGAACACACAATCTTGGAAAGTCCCAGATGTTACCTTGCTAGGATGAGATCATACAGCCACAGAAAGTCTCATGGGAAAGTTTGGAAAGTCCCATGAGAAAGCACAACTATGTACCTTGAACTTTCACCCATTTTCCTATTCCTTCTAAACTGGCAGAATCAAAACAGAATGAGGCACTCTGAGCAAAGATACTCCTACCCCCACCAAGAATGCCCACATCTCCTAGACTTACTGCTAGTTATACAAAGGCCTTACAGAAAATGATAAAATGATCAATAAAATATATTACCACAATAGGGATAAAAGACATCTTTATCTGGTCCCTTTTTGTATATAACGGGATTTTGTTAACTTTCCATTAGTTGTAATTAGTTGTATCTTTTATAGAGTATAAATTGATTCCCTTCCTTTAACAAAGTTTTCTCCAAAGCCTATATCTTCTAGAAATTTGAACAAAATAATCCAGTTCAAATTACCAGATTTCTGCATCTAAAAAGATCAATGTAGCTTGTTTTTCATTATGCTGATCTGTGTCCGGTACTTTTCTAACATTGTCTCTTAGGTATCTTTTGGGTAAAAACCCATTCATATTCATGAATAAAATCCTATAAAACTGTTTTCATCCTCTCAAACTAAATCTTTGTACATAGTTTATAGTCATTGGTCAATAATGATATTGTAATTTTTTCCGTATTTTTTTCATAAAGCCAAATATTGACCTTCTGTAGGAATTAATATTATATTGGCCTTTATCCAACTCACTACATCTATTCAGGAAATTTATAATGGTGATTTTGGACATTGTATTCTTTGTGTATGTATATTTGTACACACACAAATATACAAAATAATATATACATATATATTCTTTCTAGAAAAAAAATCATATTGGAAAAATCCAGGGATCTTTGTCACCAAATCATATATATTGGTTAGAAGAGGCTGGTTTATAGAGCAAAAAGAATGCATAGGAAGAAGAATAAATAAAGTTAAGGGTGCATTAACTTTACTTCTTTCCTTTATATTTATATAAAAAAATATTATTGAGGCTGGTGCGTGCATGAAAGAAAAGAATAAACCTTATTTAAGAAATAGCATAATGGTTGAAAGCTCCAAGTTACATGACTCTACTTACATTTAAGAGCCTGAAGGGTTTACTTCCCTCAAAGAACAAATCAAATGAAAATCTGAACTGCACATTCAGGGGTTAGAAGGAAAAGAAAATTGAACTGAGAGAAGGAAATGAGGAAAACATTGAAGATATGCAGCAGGAAGCATGGTATATAGAGACACATAAATTAAACCTTTTAAGGGGAGAAAATAGAAGTGCAGAATCCTTCTTTCTAATATTTCTGTTGGTCAGAAAGCAGGTGCATGAATTCTATATATATATATGTGTGTGTTATTCAGCTTTGTTCGGGTATTTTCCCACGTCATTATAGTTGTGCTTTTAAAGTTGTAGCAACGTTTTGGCAGAATCTCATCTGCCATCATCAGGCTTCTGTATTGTGTTCGTCTGTGAGTCAGACTTTCACAGCCGTTTCAGTTTTAAATTTGGGGCTAGCCTACTGCTGTGCCAGAATGGTTTTTCTTCATCCTGATTGGTTGGGTGTCTTGGTCTGTGTTTATTGGTCTTGGAGTTTGCTGTGTTCTGCTTGATTGGTGTTTCTAATATCTAATAGATATTAGAAACACCAATCTAGTTTCTAATAAATATTAGAAACACCAATCAAGCAGAACACAGATAGATATATATCTATATCTAATAGATATTAGAAACACCAATCTAGTTTCTAATAGATATTAGAAACACCAATCAAGCAGAACACAGCAAACTCCAAGACTAATAAACACAGACCAAGACTCCCAACCAATCAGGATGAAGAAAAAACCATTCTGGCACAGCAGTAGGCTAGCCCCAAATTTAAAACTGAAATGGCTGTGAAAGTCTGACTCACAGATGAACACAATACAGAAGCCTGATGATGGCAGATGAGATTCTGCCAAAACGTTGCTACAACTTTAAAAGCACAACTATAATGACGTGGGAAAATACCCGAACAAAGCTGAATACCATACATGTAAGTACCCGCGAAAACTTAAGAAAACAAATATCTATCTATCTATCTATCTATCTATCTATCTATCTATCTATCTATCTATCTATCTATCTATCTATCTATCTATCTATCTATCCATCCATCCATCCATCCATCCATCCATATTCAGGAACATCAGTTCTGCATTCTCTGCCTGTTCAGAGAAAGAATGATCAGGGAGAAATGTGTAGCTAAAACTTTTGAGTTATTTATTCTCCTCATCCCTCCACTGGAGGCTGGATAGGCAAAGAAAGTGAAGGTGAGGAAACAGTGAGAGGCACCAGCAATACAGCTTTTCTCATATTTTGGTCTGGCTGTCTTGGAGAGTCCAAGTTACAACAGTATGGAGAGAAATACAGAAATATTGTTTTGTCCCTAATATGAAAACCTCAGTTCCCCAAAGCTATTTGTGCATGATTGTTTAGGGTATGTAAATGTTGTTGTTTTGTTATTGTGTTTTTGACTTTGTTAATGAAACTGTATTGCCTTATGTTATTTTCTGGAGTCAGATTTATTTTGCTGTTGATGTAGCATGAGTATAAAAGATTCATGGCATAGAAAGGCACATTTTATTGTTCTGATTATTATTGCTATTTACACAGTCTACTAGATTTTTCTGATTGGATTGGGTACTTTTGATTATCAGCTGTTTAGTTAATGTTGTTTTGTAATATATGTGTCAGAATTCCAGAAAACACCCAATGGAACTTGCTGTTCCAAGTAACTGAATGTTATAAAGCTTTTCTTAACATTTTACCAGAATCTGCCTTCTTTTAACTTAACATGATTATTTGGTATCTTGCACTCCAGGATAATGTTACGGAAACAAGGACTTTCTAACCATAACACTTCTAGTAATTCAAGAGTGCTGTCATATCACTCTAAAGCTGGAGAATAATTCTTAGGACCAAGTTAAAAGCTCCTAAGCCAAACTTTTCTTTCCAAGGGGAAACAAACCATTGATTCAGCTATATGGTATCAAACTGGGGGACGGCTTGATTACAAAAATATAAATAATTCTTGACTCATGAACATAATGTAGCATTATGGTCATAAAATATGACAGTTTTAAAGTGGATCATTCTGAGACTGACCCAATTTTATGACATTTTTTACAGTGGTTGTTCAGTAAATTACTAAAGTTATTAAAGTGAATTTGCAGTCATTTAACAATCACCATGCTCATTAATTGAACCCATTGTTTATTATAGGTGGGTTTTTTTTCCAAAAACCAGAAGTAAATGCCAGTTTTAGGCAAAAAAAAGTCAAGTTGTAACTAGTGATCATGTAACTATGGGATGCTGCAAACAGCCAAAAATTCAAGTCAATTGCTAAGTGCCCCAAAGTGCACTCATGTGACTGGGGGGGGAATCTGTCAAAACTTTGGAACTGGGTCATAAGTATCTTCTGGAGGGGGGTGTCTGACATCACTTCAAATGATTTAACAACCATTCCTAATTTGAGGCTACCTATACTTTCCCAGCAAAACTACAATGTCAGCTTAGCCACAATGCAGAGAGAAGGCCAAGTAATGATAATTTGATAAAGGATACTGAAAGAGGAGCAGAACTCTGAGAACACGAAAGAAAGAAAGTCTCTAAAACTAACAATGTTTCTGAAAGAGGCCCTCTTTGTTCTTTCAGAAGCCTGTTGTCTTTGTAATTCTGTTCCATTATTTCATCTAGCCCTTAGGACCTCACAAGGCACATGATATGCTATATCCAGAGGTGATATTAGCAGGTTCTGACCAGTTCTGGAGAACTGGTAGCGGAAATTTTGAGTAGTTCAGAGAACCGGCAAATACCACCTCTTACTGGAGATTTTACAGTATCCTTCCCCTGCCATGCCCACCAAGCCACGCCCACAGAACCAGTAGTAAAAAAAAGATTTAAATCCCACAACTAGCTATATCCAACGAAATGCCCGACTGTTATCCAATCACATGCAAATTCCAACTTGCATGGGTCTGTAAAGAAGGACTGTGACTCCATCCTTCTTTAGGCCTTTCTTTACCTCCATTGCTACATACATTTGTGCTTCAGGATAATATGTCCTTGTCTCCAGTTCAAATATGCAGCTTAGAAGCTCTACCATATGTTTTAAAAACTACACATATTAATTTAGTTCAATCCTTTCTTGCAGGATTTAGTTTCTGTCCCTTATTGTCTTTGTTGCCCTTCTTTGCACCTGTTCTAACTATCTGAATTCATCTTAAATCTTGGCCTGGTAGTGAAATAGCAAGGATTTTGGGCAAAGAACTTTTGGCTTTTGGCTTTGATTTATTGCTTCCTTTGACTGAATTCTTTTCAGGCCAACAAAACAGATCTTCTGAAACATAGGTGCTCCACTGAGCCAGTTCAGAGCAGCATTATTGCTCTTACACAAGCATTTGCAGTTTTGTCAAAATTGCTTTCTTCAGAGAATAACTTTCCTTTGAAGATATATATCTTTCTCTGCTGACAGAAAAGCATGTCAGCACAACATTGGGTACTCTGATGCCTGGCTTTATTCTGTCACAGTATCGAGGCTGGTTTCATTTACCCTTCCACTGAACACCACCAGCCACTTTCTTTAACCTATGGTGGGATGGGGTGGGACAAATGTAGGAAGGGTGCTTAAATTTGCCCAATGGTGAGATTGCAAATACAGGCCTTCCTTCTTGTGGCCCATCATTTGAGCTTTTTCTGGAGTTGATTCTAGTGCTTTTGTGAAACAGGACTCGATTTATGTCCCAAAATAGACCAACTGAGCAGTCTCCATCATGAAAAAAGAGTGTGAGTTAAATGGGAATGAGTAGTAAGGAGTTAGTTGAAAATTGACTTAGCCTTCCATCTTTCCTAGGTGGGTAAAATAAGGACCCAAATTGTTGGGGGCAATATGCTGACTCTATAAGCCACTAAGAGAGGGCTGTAAAGCACTATAAAGTGGTATATAAGTCTAAGTGCTATTGCTATCCTTAGCTAGGATTGTAAGGGACCATGTCTGGCATCACCCAGAAGAGCCTGATTCCTCCTCTCCAGCCCAACTGCAGGTAGTCTTTGAATTATGGCCGTAATGGAGCCTCCCCGTTATGGACATAGGTTGTGATGGTTGTAAATGATGTTTTCTGCAGCAGTCATTAAACAAACACCATGGCTGTTAAGTAAACCTGTGATTCACTATTGGCCTGTTTTGCTGAAAACCATGATTAAATTCCAGTTTTCAGCAAAACTGTTATAAAACCCAGTCATATGACTATGGGATACTTCAAATGTCTATAAATGTGGCCTGGTTGCCAAAGGCCTGAAATGCAATCATATGGGGGAGATTTGACCATTGAAACTTTAAATCTGGGTCCTAAGTACCCCTCCCCCAGTAACTTCAAACATTCATTACCTGTACTACAAGGAGTATGTCAGTATGAAATCGCTTATCAGCAGACGTAATGAAAAATCTATAATGCTTTCATTCGTGATTACACCAGAAATACCAAGTGAGCAGCACTTAGCTCTTCTGCCTGGCTAAAACCAAGATTTTGTGCATTACAGGAGCTGGAGAAAGATATAAAAGCTCCAGTCAGACAGTACTGGGTGGCACAGTGGCTCAGTGGTTAAGACGCTAGGCTTGTTGGTTGGAAAGCCCAGTTTTGAGGCCATAAGCACCATGTGACAGGGTGAGCTCCATCCTCCCCCACCCCAGCTCTTGCCATCCTAGCAGTTTGAAAGAGTGCAAATGTGAGAGATAAATAGGTACCATTTGGTGGGAAGGTAGCAGCACTCCATGATGTCCTGATGGCTCCATGACCATAGAAATGTCTTCAGATAGCACTGGCTCCATGGCCTTGAAACAGAGATAAGCACTGCCCCTTATAGTTGGTGACATAAACTAGTGGAATAAAATCTGCAGGGACTCCCTTACCAATCTTTTAGTCGGACAGTATGGAACTAACTCCTCTGAACAATCCAGACTGCAGCCTATGCCAAAATGATAATTAAGGAGAATAACCAGAGAAGAGTTGGCATGCTCCCAGCTGCCTAAAATGGCTAGTAAAAGCTGAGCAGATCCTGGCCTCTCACTGCATTGTCAACCACACAACAGGAGAAAAAAAATGTGGCCGGAGAAATGGGAACACACTACTTTAAAACTGGCGAAGCTAAGATCAAATTTAAGCTTCTTCTGCTGTTGCTGGGTTTAAGTTGAGGTGGTATTCAGCAGGTTCTGACCAGTTCTGGAGAACCGGTAGCAGAAATTTTGAGTAGTTCGGAATACCATCTTTGACTGGCCCCGCCCCCATCTATTCTCTACCTCCCAGTCCCAGCTGATCAGCTGGGTCTTCTTTTGTTACACTGCACAGGAGAACGGAGCTGAAAAGTAGGTTAGTGGGGTGGGGAGAGAATGGAGATTTTACAGTATCCTTCCCCTGCCTCGCCCACCAAGCTACATCACATCCACCAAGCCATATCATGCCCACCAAGCCACGTCATGCCCACCAAGCCACACCATAGAACCGGTAGTAAAAGTTTTGAATCCCACCACTGATCCTGAGTACATATAACTTAAAACCATTACTTAGGCATGTTCCTGTCATAGCTAAGGGAATGTGAAGATGAGCCCTCGCCCTTAATTGTAGTTAAAGTAATGCAGGCTTTATAGTTAAAGTAATGACTTAAAAAAAACACCTGTGCAAAAGATATACCTTCTATAGTAATGTAGAACATTATTTTATGGTATTATAAATAGCTTTCCATACTTTCTTCCTAAAGGTAACTAATTATTCAACTAAACCAAAAGTAAAAGTAAGGTTGAAGTATTGAGAAATTGCTGCTCTGCCTCAAGTTTTCTCTGCTCTGCCTCAATGTTTCCTCAAGTTTTGCTTTGAGGTTCGTTGGTGGTGTACTTTAAAGCAAAGTTGTTTTTGTTGTGGTTTTTTTTTTTTTAATGCTGATACTTAAGGCCACTGGCTTTCTTCTACACCTTTTCCTTCCACCAGTGACTGCTTTGAAAGGTTAAGCTAACCTCAGTTCATCCTCAGTGACTGAGCTAATCCATGATTGTCTGTAAAAGCTTTAAAATATGGCGCCAACTTAAAATGTGACATTCTGGATTCAGTTTTGACAGGTATTCCTTGGTTTCACTTATCCAGATGGAGCTAATTTGGCTGAACTGTGCTGACCCACATTCGGAATCGTGAAATGTAGATGGTACAAATGTAACTTTCCTTGCCAACAAAGTGTTCAGTGTTCAGATTTCCAAGATCTGACTCCCAAAACAGACCTTATAAGGAGCTAATTCTGTCTGTAGGGATTCCTGCAGCTATTAATCTATTACTTGTTTCAACAATAGAACAAAATATGGAATGAGGTCACTAGGATGGATGGTCTGGTAATGACTATACAGTCCTTTTTTAAATTAAAAAAAAGATTTAATTCTAACACAAGTTACAATTGTCATATGCACATGATTATGAAGACATTTCAGTATTAGTCTTTAAAAATACAATTTCAAGTGAGGAGCTAAAATTACATAAAGAAATGAGCATTGCATTGAAACATCATTCTTCCCAGTGTAATGTTGCAACCAGATTGTTTCCTTGTTTATTTTCAGACTCTGGAACAAATTGAATAACTAATTAGGATAGTTTTCATCCTTCTTGTCTGATACAATTGAGACTGTTTTGATCTCATAACAGAACCTTTGGACAAAAGTCCTAGTTTTAACTCTGCTGTATTCTTCAATGTCTTTTTTTAAACTGTCCTACCATATTAGGGCTTTTTCACACTGATTCTGTAGTAGGAATATATGGAAGCAAATGTTCCATTAATGTTCTAAAGAACTGCAGAAAAAGCCAACCTGTATGGTGAACCCACCATTGTTATATTTTAGAAGATGCTGTAGAGGTAAAGAAAAGATGAATCCTTATCCTAGGGAAGAAAGTAAGGACATATTTAGCATAATTCAGGATAAGTATATTTCTATAACAACAGAGATCAGAATAATTAAAACAGTGGTCTTTCCAGTGTCATGGTATAGCTCGGAATGCTGGACATTGAGAAAAATGAAGAAATAAATTAGATACCACTTCAAATTAAGGATTTGGAAATAGTTAAGAAAAGTTCTAGCAAAAAGAATCAGTCAATAATTTCTGATTGAAATCAAACAAAGAAGTCCTTTGAGGTGATAATCAGCAGATAAAAATTCTCAGTCTTGCCACGTGATGCAAGCAGATAATACAGTGGAAAATATGACTATGTTTGATAAGATTGAGTGAAAAAAGCTATCAGTAAGGAGGAGGGATAGGATCAAGAAAATCAACAGAGACAGGTAATAATGGCAGGCATACAGCCCATATAGGATCAGGCCCAGTTCAAAGGTACCTTAGGCAATACAGCAATTTCCATTGAGTAGAAGGAGCAAAAAGATAAGATGGCACTCATGGAAGTAGAATTGAACCTCCAGCTTTTTTTAATCCTTGAATCAATTTGGCATACATGTATAAAAGGGCAAGGCTTTGTTTGCATTGTCATAACCACCATCTTGCCTTCTTTGATCCCACTTCATGGATCCACAAATATAAACATGGACACCCATTCATCTGTATAATTTATTAATCTATATATAGTAATGTATATGTTACACACACACACACACACACACACACACACACACACACACACACATATGGTATTCAGCTTTGCTCGGGTATTTTCCCACGTCATTATAGTTGTGCTTTTAAAGTTGTAGCAACGTTTCAGCAGAATCTCATCTGCCATCATCAGTCTTCTGTATTGTGTTCATCTGTGAGTCAGACTTTCACAGCTGTTTCTGTTTTAAATTTGGTGCTAGCCTACGCTGTGCCAGAATGGTTTTTTCTTCATCCTGATTGGTTGGGAGTCTTGGTCTGTGTTTATTGGTCTTGGAGTTTGCTGTGTTCTGCTTGATTGGTGTTTCTAATATCTTCTGTCTGTTTTGTAGCTTTTTTTTGTCTTGATTGGCTGGCAACATTGTGTTTCCTGTATTGGAGGCTTTTAGTGTGGCTTGGCTCCGAGTAAACCGACTGCTATCATTTATTAGGAAGCTAGGTTTCATCTGGGTGCCTGGTTGGGGTGTGTTTGAGCTGGAGGTATCAGGGGGAGTCTGTTTGTGCCCAGGTGTTTGGCTGGCTTGTGGTGTGGAGATTTTTTTGTTTGAGAGTGCAGGCTTCCAGATAATTGACATTCTGGTGGAGTCATCTCTTCTATTCATGCTTTCAGGTCTTTTTTCAATCTCTATGGCTTCTCTGATAATTCTGTAGCTGGGGTATCTATATCTATATCTACCATCTATTATTTATTATCTATCTATCTAAAACATTTACATGTGTGTGTGTGTGTGTGTGTGTGTGTGTGTGTTTGTGTGTGTGTTTGTGTATGTATATATGTATATATGTTTTCGTAGATTGATGGAGTTGATGTTGGTATAATGGGCTGTTGTGGATATCTCCACAACAAAATTCACAAGGCCATCACATAGCCCATTATACCAACATCAACTCCATCAACCAATCAAGAGGCAGCAGTGCAGCCAACCAGCCCAGCACACCAGCCTCCCCCCCACCAGTATTTATAGAGAGACGGCAGCTCTGATCACACACTGCTTGCACTGGCATGAAGCCGAAAGCACCAGCTTGAGGATGGCGAGTGGAACCTCGCCAAAACGTCGCCAAGATACTCTCAATCTTACACAGGAAAAGACCCAAACACACCTAGACCTACATACCTGTACCCGTGAAAATCTACAAAAACATATATACATACACACACACACACACACACACACACACACACACGTAAATGTTTTAGATAGATAGGTAATAAATAATAGATGATAGATATAGATATATGTGCTTATGTGTATGTATAGCATGTAATATTACAAACAGTGGAAAATTCTCTCAGTCTTTCTTCCCAGACTGCCAGGACTATGAGACAAAAATAATAATTATTAGTTGCTGTTTGGATTTAGTTTTTAATCAACTGAAGTTTCATTTACATGAATGAGTCATTTATTGGTTGGTATTTGTCTATATGGTTGCTAAGAGCTGACACTGAATGCATGGTATGCAATCAACCAATCACATATTAACGGCCTTTTGAAACTCTCTAATAAGACGTTAGAGCCATGGTTTAAGTAGATAGAGCAGTGATTAAAATAAAAGTCAGAATAATTCTCACTTTAGTACAGGGTTGTCATAATACTTCCTAGAAAGACTTCACTCTAAATCAGAGTGGAATGGTCATTAGTGATGTTACAATTGTGTGAATGTTAATGTGTAGGGTAATAGACACAATGAAATTGCTCCAATAGCTTTCCAAACAAATAATTAAAAAAAAAAAACTTACATGGAACTTATATGCTGAATAGTATCAACAGATCAAATACTTCATTTTATATAAATAGTGAGGAAGATTTGGATCCAGGTTAAGGCATACTGGGTCATTTTGCTACTTGTAACATAAGAAAAATCCAAGATATTACATGGTTGTTTTTTTCTAGGTTTCTCTTTAAGATCCTGACATTCTACCTGGCCATTTTCATATCTAACTTTTCACTTGGGACCTGATAAAGTCAGCACTAGCTATTTTTATTGCTGTTATATGTCAGATATATAGTAGTTTATGCCAATTTCAAAGGACTTGAGTTTGGCTTTTCTTACAGGAAATAATAATACTTGGAACTCCCTATTGTCAAACTTCATGTGCATTCCTACTTTATATGGCAAAGCCTATAATAGTTCTTGCCAAAGGAAGCCATATATGTCATATATTTGGAAAATGTAAGTAAAATATCACATAATATCAGATCCAGGTCATTCTCATTGAAGACCAAAACAGAACATGCAGTAGTCTTAAATTTCTATGACTGCTGTTCAATCCTTTTGAACTATGCAGATCCAAAGTACTGCATACAATTAAATACAAGGAGTCCTCATTAAATGACTACCCATTCAGTGACCATTCAAAGTTATGACAGTACTGAACAAGGGACGGTGGCTTATGATAAATCCTTGTAATTACAGCCATCACAGCACCCTGATAGTCATGTGATCACTGTTTGCAACCTTCTCTGTCAACTTCCAACAAGAAAGTCAATAGGAAAGCTGACAGAAAGCTGCAAATGGCAATCATGTGACCAAGGAAAATTGCAACTGTATAGGATTCACTTAACAATGGCAATTGGAACTGCAGTAACTGCCATCGTGAATCAGATAGTCATGTGACATCATGCATTATGATTGCATCACTTAGTGAGAGAGTTGCTGGTCCCAATTATGTCAGCATGCGAGATCTAACTACATATGTACAATAGAATGCAATATCTTCCACTCATTGGGATATGATAAGCAACTTCAAAGGTTCACATCAACCTTCATATGCCTTTGGTTTTGCTAGATTGATGGGAATTGTAGTCTAAAACATCTGGAGGCCATGCTAATGCCAGCCTGGTTTGGTCATCATTTTTCCTCCCTTTAACTGTGGTTATCTAGTATCAGAAGGTTCAATTTCTTTTGTATGGTTTTCTAAATCCAAATAATAAATTATTATCTGAATATGTATGAGGTATGTTTTGTATACAAAGGCTGCCATCCAATACAGAGTTAAGCATACATAAACCCACTGATTTCAATCAGCTTAAGTGCACTTAACTCTCTGCTGGATTTTGGCCAAAATGTGTATCATATCCCATATTGTTGAGCTATTGTTTTTTATCTCTTTCTGACACATCTGGCTTAGAGATTGGCTCAAATAGATTTGATATCCAATGCCACTTTATGCAGAGGCTCTGCTCCAGCAGACATATGGATTCTTAGTGGGTAGTCACATTCTCACGTCCAGACCCAGGTGCACCTTTCTAACTTTGAAACCTGCTATGTTTTTTATCCCATGATTATATATTTCCCTTCTATTTCCCTCCTTCTCATCTTAAGAAACAGCCTCTCCCAATCAGAAGGAATGTTAAAGGAGCTTCATGTATGAAATGGGCAACAGAGATTCAGGGATGATTCAATTACATGCCAACAAGGATAACTCCAGTTTGGTGGTGGGGGTTGTGGAGTGTTCAGCTTAACTAAAATTTCCACACAGGTCTTCATGCCATCTCGCATCTTGCATTCCATTTAAATTTATCAGTGCTATAAGATGTCTGCCTCTGTGTTAACAGCATGGCCTTTTTAGAGTAAAATAAAATGGGGCAGTTTGCCCATTCAAGAACGTATTGGCTTGTAAAACAAAGCAGTATCTTTTTTCATCCTTTAACAGCACACTGGTTGTTATTTATCATTAGCCAATTGTTCAAAATCTGACAGAAAGAGAAAATGGCTCCTCCAGGCAACTAAGACCCTTAAATTCCATACTTTCAAGAAGAAACTGTCAACCAGATTTGAAAGCAATAATTGTAACATTACACTAGAATGGTTTTTCATTCTGGAGCTAATACTGTTAGGTAAAAATGAAGGACAAAAAGACCACAGTTTGCAAGTTGAGGATTTGTTTTTATAATTGGTACACATAATGGCCAGGTGGTAACTCTTTCTGAGATCCTTGCTGATGAAGAAAATTTCAACTAATAATCTTAGATGCATAGAATCTACCAGATAAAGAGGTGATGAGCCACAATGAGTCAATTAAGATTTATAATCAGTCCGGACTGCCACCGATGTAAAGAAGCGAGTGAGTGACAGTTTGTGAGATCATTAGGGAAGAGTGTGATAGGGGAAATTAGCAGCGGAGAGTAGGATTGGAAAGTTATTGACTTGTATTAGGCTGTTACAAGTGTCTGTCTGGAGCCCTAAAAGAAAGCGGCCAAAAGCACATGCGAGACAAGTGAAAGTGATAGGGCTCGGCAGACAGAAGAGAGAGTGAGGACAATAACGGGCGAAAGGAAAATTGATGAGGTTTGAAAGCTAGCATCTAGGAAGAGTTTGGAAGTCGTGGAAGAGTTGGACTATCTGATTTGTTCTTTATCCAGATAGACTTTATTAAAGCGGAGAAGGGAAAAAGATTGAACTCGATGGAAAAAAGACAGCGCGGCACCATAGGCGATACTTAGAAACCCTGAAGTCATTGTAACAATATAACTGATTTAACCGATACAAACCACTTAATAGATCTTTGGGAGAATACTGATCTATCTGAGGAGGCAGTTTTATCTGAAGAAATCCAGGACAATTAAACTATTGAACTTAGGAACATTAAGATAAAAAGCAAAATTGGAAGATTTCGAATGAGTGGAGATACTATGTAACTGCAATCATTATTCGGCATTTTTACCTTCCCACTTCCGGTGCGTTTGGAGTGAAAGCTCTTAAACTTAGAGACTGAAAACTAAAATCTTACCTCTAAATTCCTTTTTCCCCTTTTCCATCTACTCCCCTTTTTCTGTATATATTTGATCAATCTTTTTTTCTTCCTTTTTCCTTACTATTTGGTGTTATGATGAACTATCTCTCCTTCTTTATTTTCTCTTTATAATGATTATAAATATGCAAACTGTGTAAAGGAATATTGATTGTTGTATTAGATTGCTAAATAATTGAACTAATTGATTTAATTGATTTATTAATAATAGTGATTGTTATATTTTGACCAGACATATAGGAGAAATAGTAAGAACATTAAGTATTAGTTAATTAATAAGTACAAGGTTCTATATATTAATATTACAAGTTATTGTGTGACTATAATTACAAAAGTTAGATAAATATACATATAGATTTATAATATTTAGATATAGTTGGATTTGATATAATATTTATTATATAAATATTTATTACATGAAGTATAGAGGTTGAGCACAGACCATACAAATTATATATTTGATTTAGAATCAGGATCTAAAATAATATATACATTCCAGTAACTAGTTAAGAACACAGCTACCCAGTAGATAGATAGATCAAGTAATTAGATACCGGTCAATCTTAACATAGAGATTATAACACTGAATGTTAATTTGGGATAATATATTTAACATAGTTCAACAACAAAAACAAATCTTAAAAGAAATGACTTCCACAACTACTACAGCTCTGAAAACTGGAAGGAAGATCACCCCAACACTAACAACTACCTTGGCAACAACTTCACCTATGGCACAAAATACCATAGAAGAAACATTACCAGTAGAGAAACAAGCCAATATCTCGAATGCCAACATCCAATCGATGTTCTTGACCTTACAGGAATCGATGACGAAGCTGCAAGAAACAATGACGAAAAACCATAATGAGATGAGAGCAGATATCAATGAACTAAAAGAGGAGATGGGGAAATTAAAAGCAGAAATGAAAGTGGACATCTCTAAAGTAGAGGACAAAGTTGGAATATTACAGCAGGCCTTGGAGAAAAATGAAGCAACAATAAAAGAGGTAGAGAAAAGGACTGAACGAACAGAAAGGAAATTAGAAAGGGTAGATGAAGAAAACTTTAACCAAAAACTTTAACCTTAGACTGTCTACTATTGACCTCACCCCTTTCCTAAGAGGTCTGTAGGGGGCGTGCATAAGCGCACCAACGTGCCTACCGTCCCTGTCCTATTGTTT
Source organism: Notechis scutatus (assembly GCF_049901735.1). Taxonomy (NCBI): domain Eukaryota; kingdom Metazoa; phylum Chordata; class Lepidosauria; order Squamata; family Elapidae; genus Notechis; species Notechis scutatus. The sequence continues at coordinate 153,207,120 of NC_142009.1, read as the reverse complement.
CTCTTATTCTTCTTTTATTTTTCTTATATGTACCCATTTCATGTATTCACAACTATGTATACACTTATACTTATTATCTTGTAAACAATTGGCAAATAAATAAATAAATAAATAAATAAATTAAAGAATGCGAGCAAAGAAATGGAAGACTCACTGGTCCTCCTAGAGATGGACAAGGCAGCTACATACTTGAGATTCCAAAATGTGGTGGAATCCAGAGAAGAAGACCTGGAACATCTAATGGCGGAAATACTGGCTGGACTATTGGAGAAGGACAAAGATGACATCCTAAGGGAGTTTGACGAAGTTTATAGGGTCAGTACTAATTATGCGAGATGCCACAAATGCCCAAGAGAAGTCCATATATGATTTGTGAGAAGAAGTGTCCGGGATATTATTTATAGAATGTCCAGAGATGGATCAATCATGTACAAAGGTAAAGAAATCTTGATTCTCAAACAGATACCGAGAAGAGTAAGAGAACAAAGGCGAGATTACAAGTTCTTAGCAGCTAACTTAAACTAGAAAATAATTGCATTCAAATGGCTTATCCCAGAAGGGATGTTAGTGTCTTGGAAACAAAGGAAAATTAAAATAGATTCCATGGAAAAGTCCCAGGACTTCTATGAGCAGCTGGTGGGTCTGGAAGATCAGAGGAGTAAGGAGGAACTGGAAACAAACTCCCAGGAAGATCACGGTGGTTACAAAAGTAAAGATGGAACTGCAGGAAATCAAGGAAATACTCATTTACATCAGGAGACAGAAGAAACTACACACCTTCAGACAAAGGAGAGATCGGAGTTACAAGACAAAGAGCGAAACAACATTAATTAAATGGAAGAAGAAGAAAAAAACTACTATCAATTAACATAAATGATTTAAACTCTACGATAAAAAAAGAAAAGGATACTAGCCAAACTAATCAAACAAAATGCCGATATAATATGCCTACAAGAAATTCATATAAAGAAAACAGATGAAAAACACTTAGAATGCCCGAAATTAGGAAGCTATTTACCGCACCAGCAGACACGGGAAAAAAGAAAGGGGTTGCTGTATATGTTAAAGAGGATTTGAAAGCAGAGTTAATATGGTTAGATTCTGAGGGAAGAACTCTGGGTTTGCAGATCTGGATCAATGCCATCCCAATTCTCTTAGTGGTAATCTATGCCCCGAATGGAGATCAAAAAGAGTTTTTTAAACATCTTTATGGAAAAATGGTAGGATTGGAAAAAAAGAAATATTTGTATCATAGGAGATTTCAATTCTATTGCTGATTATCAAAAAGATCATAGTAATGGGGGGAAGAATAAAGGGGGACGGAGAGAGCTTCCTAAGGTTTGTAGGGAAATGATGAAGGAGTTAAATCTGTTTGATATATGGAGAAGATTACACCCCGAAAAAAAACAATTCACATTCTATTCAAATCCCCATCAAATATGGACACGGATTGACATGGCATGGATGAATGGGGAAATAGCAAATGAGATAAAAGAGATTGAAATTTTACCTAATGAATGGGCAGATCATAATCCAATTCAGATAATATGGAAGGGTAGGGCAAAACCAAAGAAAAGGTGGACGTTAAATACTCAATTAATAAGAGAAAAAGAATATACCAACAAACTTAAGGAGGAATTAAATTATTTCTTAAAGGAAAATGATAATGGAGTAACCACGAAACAAAACATTTGGGATACAATGAAGGCAGAAATAAGAGGTATAACAATCTCTTATAATGCCAAGAGGAATAAGGAAAAATATGCCCAGCAAAATAAATTACAACGAAGAATTAAGGAACTAGAAACTCAATTACAAAGTACCCCAAAGGATTCAAAAATGCAAAATCAGATAATGATAGCTAAATATAAATTGAATTTAATTGAACAAGAGAAAATGATTATGAATTTGAACTTGACTAGACAAACTTATTTCGAGCATGCTAATAAGCCAGGAAGATGGCTATCTTATAAACTAAAAAAAAGGAAAGAAAAGAGATTGATATATCAGCTAATAGACAGTAAGGGGGATATGCAGCAGGAGATAGAACAGAAAAAAGAAATTGCTCATAAGTATTTTGAAGATTTATATAAAAAGGAAGATGTTAATGAGGATAGAATAAGAAACTATTTAGATGAAGTGAAGGATAAAGCAATTGGGGAAGAAATGGTAGAACTATTAAACAAAGACATTACTTGGTTGGAATTGAAATCAGCAATAGAGAACCAGAAAAACAACAAAACCCCGGGCCCAGATGAGATTCCAAAGGAGCTGTACAAGACAATTGCAGAACAAATTGGACCTCTTATGGTAGAAGTTTTTAATTATGTTTTATTGGCAACCAAGATGCCGGACTCATGGAGGGGGGCATTGATTTTGCTGATCCCGAAAGAGGATTCGGATCCCAGATATATAAACAATTATAGGCCGATTTCATTGTTAAACACTGACTACAAAATATTCACTTCTATTATAGCAAGCAGATTAAAAAGAATGCTAAATGTGCATATACATGAAGACCAAAATGGATTTCTGCTGACCAGACAAATCAGGAACAATTTAAGAACAGTACTAGATGTCTTAGAATGTTATGAAGCTCACCCCGAAAAACAAATTGCACTTATGTTTCTAGATGCAGAGAAGGCCTTCGACAATTTAAATTGGCAATTTTTAATCCAAAAAATTTATAATATGAACCTAGGCACCAAATTTGAAAATATTGTAACAACTATTTATGATACACAACAAGCTAATATTATAATAAACGGGGAATATACCCGCCCAATAAAAATACAAAAAGGAGTTAGACAGGGCTGTCCACTCTCACCCCTGCTCTTCATATTATCATTAGAAACATTATTAATGCGAATTAGACAGAACCCAGATATAAAAGGATTAAAGGTTAAGAAAGAAGAATATAAGTTGCAAGCGTTTGCGGACGATATGATTTTTTTTATTGAGGAACCAATAGATAGAGGACAAAAATTGATGAATGAATTAGAACAATTTGGAGCAGTAGCAGGACTCAAAATTAATAGGAAGAAAACTAAATTAATGACTAAAAATTTAACAGAAAAACAGAAAATACAGTTAGAAGAAGTTATGGAAATATAAGTGACAAAGAAAGTAAAATACTTAGGAATATGGTTGACAGCACATTGTAAGATACTCAAAGAAAATAATTATGATAAATTGATGCAACAGGTAAAGAAGGACTTAGAATCATGGGGTAAGCTGCAACTTTCATTATTAGGCAGGATTGCTACCATTAAAATGAATATTCTTCCTAAATTTCTATATCTATTTCAGACGATCCCAATTAAACTACACAATTTTTTTTTGAAGAACTCAACAAAATAACTGTTAAATTTATTTGGCAAGAGAAAAAACCTAGAATAAATTTAAAAGCAATGCAGGATATGAAGAGTAGGGGAGGACTGGCACTTCCAAATTGGGGGTTGTATTATATTGCTGCCTCTTTAGTATGGTTGGAGGAATGGGTGAATTTAACTAACAAGAGAATATTATTTTTAGAAGGCCAAGATCTGCAAAGGGGGTGGCACGCTTTTCTATGGGATGTAGGGAAAACTAGTCAAAAATATTTCCACAGACATCTAATCAGAGACTCATTATTAACTAATTGGAAGAAAATACGGAAAAAACACTATATAAAAGTACCAATTTGGATTTCAACAATGGTGGAGATGATCCACCCAAATAATTTGGATATCACCAAAATGATTAAATATAAGGACCTATTGGATACACAAGGAAATGTGAAATCGAGGCAAAAACTTCAAGAGCAAGGACAAAAAATTGATCAGTGGGCATACCTTCAAATTCAAAGTAGATACAAACAGGACAAGAAAGAATTCGGAATCAACAATAAACTCCGGCAATTAGATAAAATTTTATTAGGATTAGGCAAAAAAAAATAACAAAAATTTATAATTATTTATTAGAAGTTGAATTAGAAGAAGAAATTGTAAAAGGGAACATGATTGCCTGGAGTAGGAATGTAGGACGCAGCATCATCTTAACAGAATGGGAAAAAGTCTGGGGTAGAAACAATAAGATTACAAAATTGGTAGCATATAAGGAAAATGCCTATAAAATGTTTTATAGATGGCACCTTCCTCCTTCGAGGTTAGCGAAGATGCACCCCAATATGAGTCCGAATTGCTGGAAATGCAAAAAAAAGAAGGAACCTTTTTTCATATGTGGTGGTCCTGTACAGAAGCCCAAAATTATTGGAAGAAAATCAAAATTTGGCTAGAAGAAATGACAAAAGAGCAGATCGAATATAAACCAGAGTCCTTCTTGTTAGGGATCTTTGACAAACAAATATCAAAAAAAGCGAAATACATAACAATACACATTTTAACAGCGGCCAGATTAGCCTTCGCCCAATGTTGGAAGCAGCCTCAGGTTCCATCAGAGGAAACGATCATTCAAAAAATCTCAAGTTGTGCAGAAAAGGACAAACTAATTTTGGCACTAAAAAACAAAGACACCTCAATATATTACAATAGCTGGAACTGCTGGTACAAATGGATTGACCAAAGATAGATTTTACACTATAAGGCAAAAGAGGATAGGATAAACCTATAGCAGTGATATACAGATATATGTAAAGATTAGGTGTGTATATATGGCATAAATTAAGGGTTATGAAAAAAAAGAGATCTTACAAACTGTTGAAGATAAGAATGTTTTTAATTGCTTTCTATTCTTTCTTTCGATTTTCTTCTCTTTCTTTTTTTTCTTTTCTTTCATTTGTGTATGTGTTGTTGGTTTGTTTTAATTGTAAAAAACATTTATTTATTAAAAAAAAGATTTATAATCAGGATTTTTAATTTAAGTTTTTAAGTGTGTCTGTGTACGCCAGAGAGAGATCATGTCATCTATTTTCAAAACAATGTGCTCAAAACTGGCTCACATTATAGGTGTCCTGAGCTTTTTGACAGAACATGAATGTCTGCATTTTTTATTATCTTTATCTAGTTATCTCCATCTAGGTTTTACAAATAGTTTGATTTAAATTTCAACCAATCTATTTTAATCATCAGTCATTATTTCAATTAATATTAATTTATCTTTTTTTTTTCTGGCCTTGGATAGGCCTCTGATCAGTTGTATATGTATATACATACCTAGTAATATAAATGTTTCATGCACATTTCTTGGGTATGGGGTGAGCATCAGCAACTATAGTTGACCAAGACAGAAAAGTTGGGCAGCATTCAATATATTTAATTTTGTTCATAACATTTTCTTCATTTCTTCAATCTTTTTAAAAAAACAATCTTAAATATGGAACTTTTCTCTTGGAGAACATAGTAAGGAATAAATATTACAGGCCATCACCTATGCTTTAGAAGTACTACAGATAACAATGTATTTCACAGATAGTTTTGTATGCATGAAAAAGACAATCCCTCCTTCATTGAAATAGATATGTTTATGAGAGAAAACAATGACTTCCTTTCTTAAACAATTTAAGATGAACAAAGTAATTTCCTGTTTCATTATTCAAACTTCTTTGTTAAGTTTGGACTTACTTCATGTTATATTTTATTTTTGCACAAAGGTTTCCATCGATTAGCCTTTAGGTATACATGCATAGCAGAGAACATATTATTTATTTGTAAAAATAAATTTAACCATGGAGTAAATTCAAGAACCAGAGAGAGAGAGAGAGAGAGAGAGAGAGAGAGAGAGAGAGAGAGAGAGAGAACTGTACATTAGAAAATGATATTTACTGAACTTCAGTTCTTGGCTCACCCACATTATGAAGCAAGTTCACATTCATTAACACAATATTCTTATTCATATCAGTATCTTATTTTATTCTAGTAGATGCTCTTATTTCTCCATACTTTGAAATGTACACCCAGAAATACTTTCTTTCCTTAGTGTTGAAATGTTTGATGTGTATTATCTGTCATTAGAGTCTTAAACAAGTTCCAGAGAAGCAACTTAGCTTGTTGCTTGAATAGCAACAGTGACCTCTAGTGTGTCTTTTTAATTTGTTTTTTTTTTTTTCCTTTCTAATCCTTGTTCTGATAACCCTTAGGACAAGTTCTGGAGGGAACAAAACCCTGTTTTATTCTATTGACTAATTTTCATATTGATTTTCCTAAAACACAAAAAGTTCCTGATCCTGTAGGTTTTACAATATAACTGCTATGAAATAACTGGAAATAATCTTTAAACCTCATAAAAGCAAAAATAGTTTTATTAATTGAATGAAAATTGCTTTTTAAAAAAACCATCCATCTTGCAGCAATTAATGTCCTGATCTCAAACCCAGACTGTATCAACTGGCAATTTCTGCCAGATGTAATAATTCATTTCTGGTGCACTAAAAGAAATAGGGTGTGCAAGAAAATCCACAATTACACTACATGTGTATATCTGCAATCTTTCTGTCGTTTTCTCCATGTGCTTTCAAAAATGCCAAAAGTTGAAGAATCTTCTATAACTTGTTCTCTAGCCAGGCAAGCATTCTTTCCAAACACGGAGATTTTTTTTTTTAAAGTGAGCTGAATTTTGTTTATGTCAATAGAAACAGATCAAACTGCTTAAACATGATAAACTTTAAGACATATAAGTAAACATTTCACTGATGAAGTTATCATCTTCTTCTGGGAAATTTGCACAAAGCTCTCCATTCCACCCCTTTTTCTGTACTTGCAGGTGATCATAGCTTATGTACTATTATACATTTCATGAAAAGAAATGTATTCCAGCTGTTTATAGTAACAACTGCCCAAGTGTAAAATCATCATGCTCTTATTTATATTGATATATTTTATTTATAAATGTTATAAAGCTGTCCCCGAAAGATAATTGGAAAGAGCAGAACACAATTTTTAAAAAATACTGAAAGAAACATAGTTTTAAAAAAAAAAAGATAGACAAATTAGTTACTGTCCTTACTAAGAGAAATTTGGAGAAGTCTTAGGTGATAAAATCCTGAGATGGCAGAAAAAAGTAGAGGACTTCATACTGCAGCTGGAACTCTTCAACATTCCCCTAGTAGGACAAAAAAAAATCCTGAAAATTAGGGGTGTGCAACAACTTTTCTTTTGAGTGTTATGCTCAAGGCTTTTTGCCATATCCTTAAATATGGCAAAAATGCACAAAGAAAAAGATGATCCTCCTCAAAATCCTGACTATTACTGATGATGTTACCGAGTTAGGCTAATGAAGCATTTGCAAGAAAACAAGCAAGCTCAGAGAGCATCAAGGACCCCTCAATCCTGGGATTGAATTTAAATTTATGGCAGAGATACCCTTGAGCCAATGTCCTGGTGACTATATATGGACATATCCTTGCAGTGGTTTGGATACAATAAAGAAGTAGTTTGCCTCTACCTCCTTGCCAGAGTATATTCATGAACTGGAATAGAGCTTAGTAACAAGGTCAGCCAATGAGAGCTGAGTTGAGGGCTGAAACTTAAAGAGAGAATCTGGGCATGGTTTATCTCTGTTCTGTGCTCAGCTCTAAAGTGAAAGAGAAACTAATTTGCTTGCTTGCCTGCTGAACTAAAGTGAAATTGATATCTGTTTCTGAGCTCCTGAGTTGCTATTCTGTTCTGAACCTGTAACATGTCTGCTTCTGTTTAAGTTTGCTCAGTGTTGGAGAAATCTACAACTGGTATTGTAAAATTTACTTTATATGTTTATAAAGAAGTTAAATGAAGCCTCAGTCATCTGTGTTTACTTTTCTGGCACTGAATTTATGCTGCAACACTCCTTCCAGCATGTTTTTTTTCAGCTTCTCGATCCAGCCAGCAGCCCCAGATTCCAAGTACTGATCAGGGTCAATCAAGGCTAGAACGTGTGGCTGCCAGTGAATTGATGCAATCCATATGATCATTCCCCACTTATTACTATCCTCCCCCTTTAAAACCCTTTAATGGGCTAAGCCAATCAACAAAAGAAAAATACATACAACAACAAGAGAGGATCAACTCCAAATGAATTAAGCAGAGTATTAAAAAAAAATACACTGTAGCGGTAATAACTTTGGAAGGTTCTTTGGGAGGCCACGCAGATAGGTGATACATTCCATGTAAATAGAAGTCTCATACGTCAAGAAAAAAAGGTTTATCTCTGCTTTCCTTCTGTTGCCTTCTATCGATTTACAAGGGGGGGAGGGAATTGCTTTAAAAAAATTATTTCCATCTGGAGTAACAAAAGATACAGCCTTTCTGTTCTACTTATTTGGCATCTTCATATAGCTGCAAGCCTTCGTTGCAGCTTTTCCAGTTCGCTGGGATGCTGACTCATTGGACCTGGGAATGTTCGGCCATTGGTTTCCCAAAGTGCTGCTGAACCTGTTCCATGGCATCTAATTCCTGGTGCTGTTGGGCTGCTTAACCAGGGGGGGGGAGGGAGTTTCTTCTCTCATGTGTCAGCAAGCTTCCCCACTTGGCTCTGACATCGCCTCGCTGTGACATATAAGTGTAATCAAGAACTACATTTTTATTACCAGTAGCAACCCCCAAAGTGGAAAAACATCTGCAAAAGATTCCTCTTTGCTACAAATACTGTGAGGATGTGTCAAGAGGATAGCTAAAGGGGAAAATAAGGCATGGAGGCTTTATGAGGCAGGAGAGAAGAAAGCAGAGGTGGAGAAGGACCGCTTCAATGAATAATAGTAATATAATATTTCTGATTTCTCGTGGCAGAGTTCATGTCAACCTGTATGACTGACATAGCATAGATATACTATGTATGGGTATTACAAAAAAACTTAAATGCATTTCTCATTCCTCTTTCATGCTGGATTTCTAGATTTCATTTCAGGGCTTTTCACCCATCCTCAGTGATACCAGCTTCATGCACAAGGCATGTAAGAAGCAAAATAGTGAATCAGTTGCAAACTACATTCCCAAACAGGGAGGGAGGGAGGGAGAGAGAGGAGGAGGAGGAGGAGGAGGAGGAGGAGGAGAGAGGGAGGGAGGGAAGACAGGAGAGAGCAGGGCGGGGGAGCTCAATTTAATGTACAATGATTCCTCTACGTGTCCACTCTAAAACAACAGGGAGGTCCCCCATTACTTAAAACACCTACATCTGATGCTCCACACTCTGGTTCTTTTAAGGTATGGCTTCAATTATATACCATTCAGGACAATGCAGATAAAAAGAAAGATGAAAACCCACATGGTAAAAATCAATGTTTGTTTCAACAAAAACCTGACAGGTTAGATAGGTGAGTAATTATTTTAAACAGAATATTTTTTATACGCTCTAGTAAAAATATACTTGGAATTTTGAGAGCAAACTATGACTATTTCTCTAAGGTACTCAAAATCCTCATCTTAACTTCTTTTTTTATTTCCCCCTGTGGAAATTCTTCCTCTCAGCTCAAATCCCAGCCCAACATTTCCTTTCTTGGGATGAGGTGCATACTTTCACACAAGCTATTGCATGGATGCCTTACAAAGCCAGGCTTGATAATAAATGCTTATTATAGATGCTTTCCTTACAGAGTGCTGGCTTCTCATTCTTATATTATAAGAATCTTTAATAATAAATAAAGTCAGGTGATTCAGCTTTATGGGCAACAAAAGAAGTATCTCCTGACACTTATGGAATATATATCACATTAACCACCTCCAGTAGATACATCAGTCCTAGATCTGTAAACTGTACTATACATTGACTTGGCACCAGTCTTCCAAGGAGTTAAGAGGAAGCCTTTCTCATCCCTTCTATGTCACTGAGAATCCTGGACTTTGGCCTGAAAAACAGATGCCCTCTTATGGAACTGCAGATTTTCTGGGAACAAAATGGGTTGGGTGTGACAAGGCATCAGGTGAAGGTATGGACTCTGTACTTTGTGGGAGCAAGAATGCCAATTAAGTGCACCTCTGTGTAGCAGAGGGATAACCAAAATGATATTGTTGAGAATGTTCACTTGACATACAGTAATAACTTGCCTCCTAATAAAAGGAAAACTCTGTAAATGAAAGGCATTCCATTCAACAAATGTCAGTGCTTTTCTTAATAGGAAGACACCCATCTGGTTACTCCCCCCCCCTCCACACTATTCTCTCCTTTCTCTCGCCCCCTTACTGAGTCTGTAAACAGCATAAATTAGTAATCAAAAAGATACTGCCTCCTGAATATTTTATGATGGTGCGAATGGAAGGGAAATGCGCAGACCAAGGGCTTGGTGATGCAAACATATTTGTCCACGCTTTTCTTTGTTTAAGCAGAAGAGTGAAAATGCTGGAGGCTGGCCCCTCCCCTCCCCCTGTTCATTGGGAAATAATTATCATCTCAGCAAGCGGGCAATCTGATTCTTAGCCACTGTGTGTTGGGTGGGTGGGGGGATGAGTTGGTGGGAGAGAGCTGGGGGCCAAGTTGCTTACACAACATATCAGCTTGCTTCAGTTCTCTGAATGCCCCCCTTCCACTATTTGATCTATAGACAGCACAGCAGAAAGTTCTATGAGAGGATTGGGCCCCAAACAAACAAAACATCTCGATTAGACTTCTCATTTTACCTGTGAAATGGCCTGTTTTGCTCCAGCCTTCAAAATACAACTATACTCTTCAGCAGATCTCTTATGCTTACCTTTATAACCATGGAGATTTCTGTTTGCTGACTGTGTAATAGGGAGAGAGAATAGAAATACTACTGTATTCAACACATCCTATACCAAGAAAAAATAGTCACTGTCAACCAATCAAATTCTGATCCTTCATGCATAATTCTGTAATGTTTTGTTTCTGTAATTGTGCATAATTTCTTGGTCATTGGCTGTTTAGCAAAGTACACCAAACTAAATTTTTGCCAGCAATTTCTCTCTTTTTCTTTTTCTTTTTTAAGATTTGGTCTATAAACTTAAAACTACATACTTGTAACCAAAAAGAGCAGTAATTTGGGGTGGGGTGGGGAAAGGGAGGCATAACATTTTTCTTGAGGAGTAAAAATCTTACTGAATATCATGGTCTCCACTTCCCCACTGGCATAAAGTACAATGCACATAATGTCTTGCTTATAACAAGCATTTTCCTACAGTGATTGGATTACTGGGGGAAATGTAGAAAGATCTTAATGAAATTTTGAAAATTTCTTATTATGTTTGCCATCAAGCTTAGCAATCATAATTTCTGATAATGTTATTTAACGAGGGAAAAATAAGTTGAGGAAAGAATCAAGAATCATCCTGTGTTTCCTGTAAAGGTAGAATAAAAAGGCAATACATAATAAAGTTACTCTGCTCAAATAAAAGCATATCTAAGATAATAATCATATTGACCTCTACAAAGGACTAAGCATCACAGAATAAACCACTGTATTGTCTTGGTAGCTTATGTACCTAACAATATGTCCTTAGAATTCAATGACGACTATGTCCTACTAAAGAGGTAAGTCATTTATTTTCGTGTGTAAAGTTAGTACCTTATTCGGTGTAATTTGAAAGGATTTAACATCTAATGGATTGTGCCTATGAAATCTATTGTAAAATCTTACTTTTCATTTGCTTAATTTTTTTCAATAACTATGGAACACCTGCATTTTTTTTCTGTCATGTCAGTCTTGCCTTTTAAAGTCCTGTAATGTGAACAGAACAATCAATTGTTGCTATTGCAGACAATAATTAAAGTTCTTAGTCTTTAGAGCAGATATGTGAAGATCCATTAAAGTGAGAGCTGTCCACAGGTGACTACATAGATGCTTCAGCTTAAATTTCTGTTTAGGCTAAGGGGAAGGGTGGATGGTTTAATGACAGCAACTACTGGCCCATCAAAGACTTAAACTTTGCCCTTCAGACCATAATCCTATATTTATTTATATGGGAATAAGTTCCATTGAACTCTAAGTCATTGATATCTAAGCAGATGAAAAGGATTATTTTAGGAATACTTAGCTTGAAGTTATTGAACAAAATATGACATTTGCATTGAGTGCAGAAAAAAGAATTTGCAGGAAAAGCTACCACTGGAAGGGTAAGCACAGCAGCCTGCTTCATGCATTAATTGAACTGCAGTTGGTTTAATCATAGTTCACTGGATAAACCACCATTTGTTGGATTCATAAATCACAATAAACCAAAAGCCATGGTTTACCAATCATAATTGATAGATCTGCCCTTTACATGAAATCAAAACCAAACAAATTACCTCATATCATACAATAGAATGTATCTTTGGTTGCTGCTATTTGTGTAAAAAAATATTGTCCAAGAACTATAGGAGATAAGACCAATTCCCAGAGAGATACAAACTGGGAGAAATAAAGGTCAGATACAGCCCAGGCAGGTGGGTGGGCCAAAACATCAGCAGACATAGATCCAGTTCTATGTCTGCTGCTCTTCAGAGCTACCGGTTCTACAGATCCGGACAGAACCGGTAGAATCCCACCCCTGGTTACATGCCTGGGCAGAAACAACAATGGAAGTTGATTTGTCTGGTGTAAAAATGACCTCTGAGGTTCCAAAGGGAAGGAATGGGATAAGAAAGAGCTTCCATACTCCTAAACTATGCAACTCCCTTGGAGATAATGAAAAAATGGAGTTACATTGCTGTGGATTAAGTATAAAGAGTAAGAAAATAATACTTCAATTGAACGCTAAACCAAACATCCTAATTTGATTTTACATTATTTTTGAAAATGGTAATGTCTCAACGTGTTAGTATGACATAAATTTGGAAAGCTTGCATCATACACATCCTTCCTCCTTGTTTGATGGGTTCTGTACATAACCAAGAAAAACAACTTGATGGCTAACCTGAAACAGAGCTCAATAAAAGTTTTTATTTTTTTCCAGATCTGAGGCAGACTTTCCAGATCTGAGGCCTTTGGATCGTCATAAATATTTCCATTAAAGTTAATAAATTATATTTCACACAGGATACTTTTGTTGAAACGGCAGCCTTCATAGGTTGCATTAAGGATGATTCTGTTCACTTTTAGTAACATCAAACACTGGGGCCAAATTGCTTATTAGTTCTGAAAAGGCTGGTAGGTCAAACTTTCTGTCAGCTACAAGATGTTAACATTGAATTTTACATGTTTACATGTAAAACAAAATCTGTTTTATTTTTTTAGCTAACCCTGTTTAACTATGTCATATTGTAAAGCATATACAATGTAATCAAGTTGAAGCAACATACTATTTAAATCTTTTTCTTAATCTGACAGATTTTGCAAAAATATTACAAATTTACATCTGATGTGATTAATTCGTGGTACTGATGTGAGTCTTAAAGTCAGAAACATATGCAGCTCGTTCAATATGAAGTTTTCTACCTTATCAAGCCACCATTTCATTGCTAAGATGAGCCTTTTTAGAAGGGACACCGTGTATATAGGTAGATTTATGCACATAAATGTAACTTTATTTTTAATGTAACCTTATTAGAAGCAAAATATTGTAGTATTTGTGAATTTTCTGTTTTCTTTCTTCAACAAAATAAAATATTAGATTTACAATATCTAAAAAATTATGAAGGTAAATTTATTTTCATGGAAATAAATATTGATGGAATTTAAGCTTCCTCTGAAGCATTTCTATAGCAATTCTGGCCACTGTGGTGACTCTTTTCTTTTTTCTTTGAGTTTGGTTGGATGACCAAATCACCCCAGAATTGCCACTGCCCACTGATGCACAATTACATTAATAAATTGTGGAAAATCTCATTCTTCTACATCCAATGCAGCACAAGGAAGATTAGAGCATAAAAATATTTGCTGTGTTTTATTCAACTGCAAACAACCTTAAGGGGCCAGGCATGTAAAAGTGTTACTGTGATTTTCCTGGAGTTCTGCTTGTTTCTGCTGTTTTATTCAGAGATACCATGGAAAAAAAAGTAAACATGTAAGGAGTGGAAGGTTTCCTGGAGGTTTCTGAGGCAATATAAGCAGCCCAGGGAAGTCTATACTAGAAGCTCCACTAGTGGACAATATAAACAATCATGAGTCGCAATCAGACGACCCAATGAATATGCATGATGTAGATGTGGGAAAAGCCTATTAGGAACTGTGGTGCTATGAAATATTACCAAACTATTCATTCATAAATCATGATCATATCCATTCCTTCACATATACCATAGATGTGACTCATAACACAATAAGGAATCTTTGCAATGATGTCTAGGGGTTAGGGTCGAATGATTTTGTAGAAATCAGGATGGATGCAGATGGACTGAATCGCCCCCATTTTTCCTGCTTGGAGACATGGGGTAATTTAAAATGCAATGAATTCCTGAACATGGTGAAAGCATGTTAGAGAGAAATGTGGATATGTTTTCAATGATGATTCACAGGTCTCCCTTGCTGAGATCAGACAGGGACTTGTTTTAGGAAGTTCAGCGCTGTGTTGTTTAGCCAAAATGTACAGAACAAAAGACACCATATGGTCGATTTCAAGGTAGAGTATATGGTGAATTTCCCAGATCTGCTGGGTTAGACATCGGGCTTTTTACAAGACATGACATTATTAGAGCTAAGGATCTCTATCACAGAACAGTTTGGTTTTTTTTACTGAAAAGATGGTTTCATATATCCATAACTTTGAAGACCATCTTGGAATAACCCTTAAGATTCTCATTTACATCTTAGTACAAACTCATTTTATTAATTTTTCACAGATGCATGCCTTTGAAGAACATCCTGGTTTAACCATCAAAGTTTTTATTGTATTTATTTGATGATCTAATCATCAACGTTGCATTTTGTTAAAACCATCAAAGTTTTAAAAGTGAGAGCTTTTTTTCTCAAGAAGGCTCTCTCAACTACAAATGATTGGGTGTGAAATACATGCTTTATGATTTTGAATATTGTCAGTAAAGAAGAGTTCACCTTCCAAATTATGTCTACATTTTGGATAAACTGGAGTAAGAGGATGGTGATGATTTGGTCAGATGAGAATATTATAGTACTGGGTGCCTGTCTTACTTTATGAAAAAAGAAATGTAATAAAAATTATGACTAGCAGGATGTTTTTTCATTGCTTCAAGGGTTATCATAGCTGACCTGAGAAAATATTCAAGAAAAACCTGTCATGCAATGGAGTAATCTGCTATATATTACACTATCAATTTTTAAGATTCAGTTTATTGGCTGCCTTTGGTGTTTATCCTTTAAATTAAGCAAACTACCCATTGAAATTGCACATTTCCCACATTGGCCATTCCCATACAAAAGCTGGTGGGACCACTTCCCAACCATCAGGCGGTACCTTGACAGAATAAGATAAAGACCAGGGCATTCAGAATGATGAAAACCAAAACTGCACCGTCTTATGACATAAGCATATCAAGGTGAGGCCTGCAAAAGACTGATGATAGGCTCTTTTTAAATTTACTGTGAGATAACTTTAGGTAGAGCACCAACCATGCAAACATATTTATATTGACAAGCCCCCAGGAATTGTTCAAATATCTTTTTGTCTTCCTGTGTTATTTCTTTATGTAAATTTATTGACATGGAGACAGGTAATGTGACATGGAAAACTGCCAAATACCACCCTGTTACTCACACATAGTCGCATATTTCTTTAATTCACATGTACTAACATATTTCTTTTTCTGTTTTAATTCAGTTATGCGAGGGGGAATTATATAAGCTCCTGGAGAGTTTGGGCAAAAGAAGATGTCAGCATCATGACATGGCAACATCCTACCAAACACCACTAGATTGAGTTTATGTCAGCAAGTCCAAAAATGTATAGGTTATGCTTTTTCAAATAGGAAAGTGGAGCTGATGGTAAAGATGTTAATTGTAATTAAATTAATGTTGAGAAGCTGAAAGATGTGGGTGGGTGCCTACTGTTGCACTGACGATGAATATAAGAGAAGAGATGGACCAGCACAGAATTGTTAGCATTAAGAAATAGTAGCTGCTAGAATGGGAGTATTTCCGGGGAGGCGGGGGACCCTAAATGTGGCATGCAGTAAAAGGGTGCTGAAGAGCAGGGAGTATTGTACTCTATCTTGTTATTATCTAACATGATGGAAAAAGTGTCCAGTGTATATCCTTTCTTTTGTAGTGAAAGCAGGTGTTCAGGAGAGTTCTCTTGTGTCTTTAACTGACATGTGTTTAACAATTCCAGATGTCTTTGTGCTAAAAAAAAAAACAGTGGTAAGAAAAAGGTGCCCCGCACCTGGTGCCCCCAGTTGATTTATCACCAGCAAAATAATCTCTTTCCTCTGGAAAATTGTCCTAAGGGTGACTTTTTAAAGAACTGAATAGCAACCCAGGCCAGCAATTTTACTAACTCTCCTTGTCTTTTTGCAGGGAAAAAAAAAAGTTAAATTGTTGCATGTCTACTGCTAGTTGTAATACAGGGGAAAGGCAGAAATCCTTGTGACAACTGACTCTATGGTTGAATCTCATTAATTGGCATCTTAATGCAATGTTTGTTTTACAAAAAAAATGGCTCCTCTTTGCTTCACATTTTACTCAAGTGAACTAGCAAGCCTGGTGATATCACGTTGGTTTGGACATAGGAGCGGCGACTCCCCTCTGAATGTCTGATTTTTCCATATCTGGATGCCTGACTAAGTGACAGAGGACTCTGGAGAGGACTGCGATAGAAAGGGGAAACTCCGAGGGTAGCGGGTGGAGACGCGATCCCCCACTCCTGTAGGAGAAACCCCTTGAAAATGGCCTGGAAGAGACTGGCCCTAGGGACGGATCCAGAGGTGTGATGGCCCAAGAAATGGTGAAGGAAGCAAAGAGTGAGACAACGGAGGCAAACAGTGAAGAGTGAAAATGAGAATTGACAGAGAGAGGTACCTAATCCTCAGAGATAAAATGACTCCGGAGAGGAGAATTTGGCAATTTAGCAGTGGGAGCGGAAGATTGACAATCGAGTACAGTGAATGTTTTCCAGAGTGGGAGAACTGACTAAAGATTAAAGCTAGAGCTTGGAACTACTTTTAATTTATTTAAGACAGATAATTTGACTATTTGACTGGAGTTTGGCGAGGCTTGCCTAAATAGACCAGAAGGAGGAGTTTTTTAAAGAGAACAGAAGAGAAGTGCTGAAGCAGAGCTAAAGAAATCCGGCTGGGTTTGTGACTCTGCAGTGACTGTGCATATTAGAAGGAAGATGACATTTTGTACTGAGAAGACTTGAAGGCAGAAGTATAAAGAATATTAAACATTCTAAATTTTTCTAAGGACATCTGGACATTTGGACTTAAATACAAAAACTTGGAAAGAACAATTGTGTAACATCTGATAATATAACAATAAGATAAAAAAAGAAACAAGAGGCATTGTGATTGGTAGACCATAAATTGATATTTGTAACTTACAATTTATGATATATATTGATTGATGAACTGATACTTATTCTCCTTTTGCTTTATCCTTTTTCTATATGAATTTTATATGAAGTTTAGCTTTATATAATTGAATTAATTAGACAAGTTAAAATAAGACTGTGAAAGAAATTATTACTGATTATTGGAAATTGTGCTGATATTAACATGTGATTTATTATCCATCACCTATTATTATTTACTTATGGATATTTACTAACTATTAATCAATTGATATTTACTACTATTTTTATTAATTGCAAATAACACACACACACACACACACACACACACACACACACATATATATATATATATATATATATATATATATATATATATGTGTGTGTGTGTGTGTGTGTGTGTGTGTGTGTGTGTGTGTGTGTTTTCTTAAGTTTTCGTGGGTACTTACATGTATGGTATTCAGCTTTGTTCGGGTACAGAAGCCTGATGATGGCAGATGAGATTCTGCCGAAATGTTGCTACTACTTTAAAAGCACAACTACAATGACGTGGGAAAATACCCGAACAAAGCTGAAGGCCATACATGTAAGTACCCGAAAACTTATGAATATATATATATATATATATATATATATATATATATATATATATATATATATATATATATATATAATTTATTGACTGTCTGATATCAACTGTATGGTACCATTTTGGTTATTGTAGATAATTAGATTATTGATTATATTACTGGGACAAAATAGCTAGTATAAAAGTATTACTGATATATATTTATTGAGAGTTAAATAAATGATACATAATGATTAAGATTAATTAACATAATATAGAAGATATAATAACATAGATTCCTATAAGGAGGCTTATAGAGGGTATTGTATTTATTTGACTATGATATTGTAACAGATATAAGAATAGTGCCCAGTTGGGTTGGGAATTTATGGTATTTTGGACACAGCTATATAATATTTTGAGAATGTCAACTACTATGATGACGACGATGAAGACAGGGGAAAAAACAATGTCAATGATGTCTTCCCCATCAGGCCAAAGGTCGATAGAGAGTATGCTGGGAGGTGAAAAGTCAGGTTCAACATTAAGCCTACAGAATCTACAAACAACTCTAAACATGATGCAGGAGATGATGATGAAAACCCAGGAATCTATAACGAATAACCATGATGAAATCAAAGGTGGTATGGAAGAAATGAGGGGAGATATCCGTAAGCTTGATGATAGGATGGGATTAATACAAGAAGCGATAACGAAGAATGAACAAAAAATTAAAATGGTGGAAGTTAGAACAGAACATCTGGAGAAGAAAGTTGAAACAACAGAGCAAAATATGATGGCTGCAAACAAGTATCTGGAAGATGCCATTACGCACCTAGAGATGGAGAGAGCTTCATTCTACCTACGATTTCAAAACATAGATGAACATAAAGAAGAGAATCTGCCAAACTTGATGGCAGTGCTGCTAGCCAATGCATTACAGAAGGATGTCCAAGAAATGAAAAATGATATAGACGAGGTGTACCGAATTTATACTAACTACGCATGGAGGCATAAGCTGCTGAGAGAAATACATGTAAGATTCTCAAGAAAGATCATCAGAGATGAAATCTATGGAAGAACTAGAGAAGAACCACTAATGTACAAAGAAAAAAAAATTGTGACATTAAAACAGATCCCTAGAAGGGTAAGGGAACAAAGACAGAACTATATATTTTTTTGTCATCACAACTAATTAAATCATGTTCAGATGGTTTATCCCTGAAGGTTTGCTGATTTCATGGCAGGAGAAGAAAATTCGTATAGATAGGCTAGAGAAAGCACAAGAATTTCTTGAACACTATATGACACCAGATGAAGAACTGGATAGTAGAGACGAGGTAGAAAGCTGAAGCCAGGAGGAACAATCAGTGGAAGAAAAAGGATCGAAACAAGAAGTAAGAGAAAGACAGGAATCTGAACACCAAGAAGTAGAGAGGATAAGGACAATGGTCACAAAGGGAGATAAGAACAAGGAGAGAAGAGAGGACTCAATATAAACAATATAAACAATAACATGGCAGAAGAAGTTACACTTCTATCTTTAATATAAATGGATTAAATGCTCCAAGAAAACGAAAACAAATATTGACTAAACTTAGAAAACAGAATGCGAATATTACCTGCCTGCAAGAAGTCCACATTGAAAAGAAGTATAGTAATTTTCTAGAATCTCCTAAATTAGGAAAATAGTACTTTGCATTGGCACAGGAAAAAAAAGGGATAGCAATGTATATAAAGCAATGGTTAAACCCGACCCAAATATTTGCCAATGAGGAAGGAAGAACCCTAATGGTAGAAGTTCAAATAAATCAAAAGAAAATATTGTTAATAGTAATATATGCCCCAATTATTAATCAAAAAGAATATTATAGTAAGCTGCATAGGAAAATAATCGAACTAAAACAAGAAAATATATGTATGATAGGTGATTTCAATGTTGTAGTAGACATAGAAAAAGACTACACAACAAAGAAAAATAAATTAACACAAGAATTCAACCTTAAAGAAATGTGAAGAGGACTTAACAGACAAGAAAGACAATATACCTTTTTTTTAATCCACATAGTTCCTGGTCTAGGATTGACATGGTGTAGCAAATGAGAGGTAGCAAAAGATATAGAGAAAATAGAGATATTACCGAACATAATTCATTGTTAGTGAAATGGAAAGGGAGAAGAAAGAGAGGAAGATGGACTTTAAATCAGAGACTATTTAAAGATAAAAATTATACACAAATGTTAGAAAAAGAATTAAAATTATTCCTGAAGGACAATGTGAATGACCAAACAACATTGCAAAACCTATGGGACACAATCAAAGCATTCATCCGAGGCCTAACAATTGCATATGGAGCAAAAAAGAGAATAAAGATAAGAAAAAACAACAGATAGAATTACAAGAGAAACTTGAAGAATTGGAACATAAAATGCAGAAAGAACCAAAAATCAAATAAACTAAAAAAGAGAGGGAGGTGATTAAACATAAAATAAATTTAACTCTACAGGATGAAATCTCACAAAACTTAAGATGGTAAAGCAAAACTACTTTGAGTATGCTAATAAACCTGGAAGATGGTTGGCCCATAAACTGAAAAAAAAGGAGAGGAAAACAATACAAACCTTATATGATGAGAATGAAACACCACACCATCTGGCAGAAGAAAAACAACTTATTGCCCAGAAATATTTTGCAGCATTATACACCCATGATGAAATACCAGAAGAGAAGATTAAATAATATTTGAATGAAAAAATACACCTACAATCCTGGAACTTACAAAGGAAATGTTAAACAATGAAATCACAATGACTGAAATGAAAGAGGCAATTAGCAAACAAAAATGTAACAAATCACCAGGACCAGATGGGATCCCTGCAGAATTATATAAGGAAATTCAAACACCATTGGAACAATTAATGTTAAAATTGTATAATGAAATATTAGAACAAGTAAAACTCCCAAACTCATGGACAGAAGTCTACATTACCCTTATCTTAAAAGAGAACACCAATGACCAACAGATACAAAATTATAGACCGATTTCATTACTCAATGTGGACTATAAAATATTCACCACAATAATTGCGGAGAGGGTTAAGAAAATTTTGCATGAATATATCCACCCCGACCAAAATAGATTCATACCACAAAGACATTTGTGATGATCCAGAGTATAACACAAATGTAAAAAAATCCAAAACATAAATAAATGTCCTTTAATGCCTTCAACTTGGCCCCACTGTTCAATAATTCTCAGTTGGAGATAAAACGTACTCAAAAATAGTCTTCAAAAGAAAGCAATACAGTCTGAATTTAATGAGCAGATAGAGGTGAAAATAAAAACCGAACAAACTACAATGATGAAATTTCCACAATGGAACAGGAGAAGTATCAAGGAGATAACAAGGCACAGTCTGTTAGAAGGACGCCAACCCAGATAATCTCAAACCAAAATAAAACATGGTTTGTCTCCAGCGTTGGCCAGAACGCAGGTCCAAACTCTTATGCAGTTCTCACACCTGCAGCCCATGAAGAGGATCAAGGCTCTCTCCTCCTGAGTAGACCACATCTCTCCTTTATCCTCTTTTCCCTGTGTGTCCTAGGATGGATAGGAGATGGGCCTGAGTCCTCCTGTGACTGCTGAGCTGGCCTCTGCCCTTCCCCAGCCTCCTCCACAACCTCCGGAGCCACATTTCCACTCCCTGTCAACTGTTCCTCCTCTCCCTCAGAGTCAGTCTCCACCAGGGGCATGACACATTTAAGAAATAATGCTAGATTGATAATGAATGTATTGGAGTATTACAAGGTAAACCCAGACAAGCAATTGGCGCTAATGTTCATGGATGCACAAAAAGCCTTTGACAATTTGAACTGGAAATTTTTTATTAATCAATTACATTTAATGAATTTTGGAGAATTTTTTTTTGGATATGATTAAAGCTATATATACCACTCAAACAGCAAAGATAATCTTGAATGACAAACTAATGGCGAAATTTATTATATCAAAAGGAGTAAGACAGGGGTGTCCTCTTACTATCACATTACTATTTATTATTGCAGCAGAGGTACTATTAACACAAATTAGAAACAACCAAGAAATAAAAGGTTTGAGAATCAAAACTGAAGAATATAAAACGCAAGCATTTGCCTATGACATGGCATTCATTATAGAAGATCCTCTGGAAACAGGACATATATTATTACAGGAAATTGAAGAATTTGACAGAGTGGCGGGACTAAAAATAAATAAAGAAAAAACAAAGATTCTAACAAAAAATATGACGGTGAAACAGAAGGAGGATCTGGAGAAGAAATTGGGGATTCAAACAACAAAAAGATTGAAGTATCTCGGGGTATGTGTTGACAGCTAAATGTTCATTGATAAAAACAGATAATTATGAGAAATTACTAAAACAAATATAAAAAGATTTGGAAAATTGTGGGAAACTTCAAATATCATTAATAGGGAGAATTGCCACAATTAAGATGAATATACTACCCAAGATTTTATTTCTTTTCCAAACAATTCCAATAAAATTAGGAAAAACCTTTTTTGAAGAATTAAACAAAATGATTAAAACATTTATTTGGCAAGGGAAAAAGGCTCGGATAAAACTAAAACTCCTACAGGATAGTAAGGATAAGGGAGGGTTTGGACTTCCAGATTGGGATCTTTATTATCAGGCCACAATAACAACATGGATCAAAGATTGGGTAAATTTAAAGAACAAAAGAGTGTTAATATTAGAAGGACATGATCTGCAAATTGGTTGACACGCGTTCATATTGGAAGGGAAAAATAAATCTTATTAGTATTTTCAAAGGCATCAAATTAGAGACACATTACTAGGAGTATGGGAAAAATTAAAACGAAACCATTACACAAAGATTCCAATCTGGATGTTAACCATGGAAGCTATGATATATCCAAATGTTTTAGACTTGAACAAGACAGTGAACTATAAAGAGTTATTAGAATGAACAAATCTAAAATCTAAACAGGAATTAATGTCACAAAGAATACAAGTAGATTGGTGGCTGTATATACAGATACAATCTAGATACAAAAAAGATATAGAACAATACGGGATAAATTTGGATCAACAGGAATTGGATAAAATCTTACAGGGACCAGATAGAAAAATGATTACCAAAATGTACAATTATTTGTTAAGATATAAACTGGAGGAAGAAACCATAAAAGAAACAATGATAATCTGGGCTAAAAATTTTGGATATAGCATAAATTTGGAAGATTGGGAAAATTTATGGAAAATAAGTTATAAATTAACTCTATCTGCAACTTACAAGAAGAATTTATACAAAATGTTTTATCACCGGCACCTACCACCAACGAGACAATGTTTCCTTATAACTTGGCAAGCTTTTGGAAATGTGGATATGAACAGGACACCTACTATCATATGTGGTGGTCCTGCCCAAAAGCAAAAAAGTATTGGAGGAAAATTAGTAATTGGCTTGAAGAAATCACTAAAGTTAAAATTGAATGGAAACCAGAAATATTTCTATTGGGAATTTAAAACAAAACATTAGTAAAAAGATTATTATATATTATACTTCACATATTAACAGCGGCAAGGCTCACCTTTACCCAAAATTGGAAATGCAAAAATACTCCCCCTGACTTCATGATCATAAAAAAAGTTTTGGAATGCTCAGAAATGGACAGGCTATCATTGGAATTTAAGAACAAAGAGGAATCAGAATATTATGAGATTTGGAATTGTTGGTACAATTGACTGGAAGATAGACATGAAATTAATTAAACAAAGTCAAATAAAAAGGTATGACAGAAACTAGTAACACTATATGTAACTAGATTTGTAATACATAATTAGATGAAACTTTGTATTATATGCTTAAAATAAAACTGTGAATGAATATTTTACACAATTTGAGAGATGTCAGATTGAGTGAACACTGTTTTGCTTAAGTTGCAATAAGCGGAAAGTTTGATTTTATTGTATTTGAATAAGTATGTTTAATAAAGTATTTTTATAAAATAAAAAATAAAAAAGTGAACTAGCAAGTCTGGGTAATTAGCTTGTTTTCCCACTCTTGGCCAACAATTTTCCCCATTATTAATTATAGCTGTAGCTCAGAGGGAAGGAGCATTAATTAATATTATTATTATTATAGGCTGTGCTTGATCTTTGAGAGGCATGCCAGGGGCTGCAACCCAAACATAGGCAAGGTCAGCCCAAAGAAGACACTCTGCCCAAACAAAACAATTCAGTATAAATCCATACATGAATAACAGATGCCCAAAGGGTGGGGTGGAGAGATACCAAGAAATTGGGTTTTGTTGAAATTGCATTAATGATTCATGCTCTTTTTACACAATTCTATGTTGCATATACAATACCTATCATACCAGTTACAGCAATTTTCTTACCTATTTAGAGCAAGGGAGAATAGATATGCCATAAGACTGTCTTCTCCACCCAACTGATTAAATTCTTGCTTTCTCTGTCTGCCTTTCACATGTTTGGACATCCATTGATTGCACTTGAGGGCTTGTAACAGAATTGCTGAAGTTGGATCATCAGGTAATGGAAATGAATGGCTTATTGTGGAGACTTAGCCCACAGGACTCTATATTCATATGGTACCTACACCATAAACTTCACCATGCAAAATCTGCACTGGTAAACATACATCTACAACTTTCTATCCTTATTTTTGGAATGGTAATTAAAGTAGTTCCCAAACAACTGTTATGGATTTTTATGGAAGTGAATTTCCAAGATCTCCTAAAATGGACATCAATAGAATATAGCCCACTAGCATCTGTTTTTCTCCACTTAAATGTAAGCATGAGTACATACACTCATATAGTGGAGCATGCAACACAAACTCAACTTGGTTTAGTAAGATATATTTGGAAAAGAGCAATTGGTTCAGAAAGTTGCTTAGAAACCAGAGGAATTGCCTTTTTAAAAGAGTAAAAATTATCAAGTAAATTGCATTTTAAAAACTAGATACCTTAAGATGCATTGAAAATATGTTTAAAGATCAAAATATCCCCCTACTAACATAAACAGTAAAATGAATGGGTTTTATACTGATCCACAGATGTCTGCTCTCATTAAAAATTCACTGAAAAAAGATGAGTACTTTTCTAGTATAAGCAACTTCTCAAGCCAAAGTGGAGCTCAGTAACAAATTAGCCAAACAAAGGTATTTATATTATAGATCATGGGCAACAAGGACGAATATGGAACAGCCACATATGCTGATAATTTAACTATGAGGGCAATGTCCCTTTACAAAAGTAAAGTGAAGAGATTAAGAAACAGGGGTATCAAAGGATTTAGTTACCAATCTTGCAAGGGATGTATTTGCATTTTTTGGTAGGATGAACATTGGCATAAATGAAATTTCAAGAGAGTTTGTCCTGATATATAAGATGACTTGGGCTCTTGACTTTGTGTTTCTTTTTTCAGCAGAAGTTGCTTATGTAATCAGAAATGTGTGATATGAGCATGAAGGAAAACAGGAAGACAATACATGTTTTCTTAACGATTCAATAATTTCTGAAATTATCATACAATCATATAGTTGGAACTGTCCATTTAGACTAGGGGGTCCCTCCACTCTTCAGCTAATCATCCCCTTCATGAAGTTTCAGATGGTTCATGAACCCTTAAACATTTATTATATAAAATAAATTTTATGAATGCCAATAATATTCATTAATCAACTAATAATACCACAAAAACAGTCTCTGAGGTTTGATATTGACCTGGTTGGGGAGTCTACCCCATGCTAGAGGTTGGTGTAGCACAAAATGACCTTGAATCCATGCATTATTATGTGGTCACAGAGTTATACCAAGGAACTCTGCAAAGAAGAATCTGAGGAAAGCCGCCCCTCCCCCTCTTTAAAGAAATGGGAGCTTTAAAAAAAAATTAAAACAAAGGCTGTAGCATAAATGTACAGCATAACTCGGCAGGACATTATTGCTGTGGAGGAGAGGGATGGGGAGCCAAAAGTCAAATCTCATTTTCTGTGTTTGCAGATGGAAATATACCTCTTCTCACAAACAGCCCAAAAAATTTAAGTCCTGAAATTTCATAACAAATCTGGACCTAAATCTTTTGGAGTAGAAATTCGTCCTGCAAAATTGAAATCAAATGATTCAGAACTGAAAATTAGTATGGAACACAATTGTACAGATGTTTTAAGAAAATATTGAAGTGCTATGTCTTCACTAACATATCCAAAGTGGTTTAACCCTATATAAATCTGCAGCTTGGTTTTAGTTTGAAATGTCATTATATTATAGTACTTCAATAGTTAGGTGATAGCAATAGCATTTAGCGTTATATACCACTTCATGGTGCTTTACAACCCTCTTTACAAAGCATATTACCCCCAACAATCCAAGTCCTTATTTTCCTGACCTTGGAAGGATGGAAGGCTGAGTCAACCTTGAGCTGGTCAGGATCGAACTCCTGTTAGTAGAACCTGCAATTCTAACCACTGTGTGATGCACAGAAATGAAAACTTTTTATCAATGTTTTTTTTTTTTAGGGGGATAAAAGTAGAATTAAATTGGTGAGGCTGTGACAAGATAGTTAGATGACTCAGATTAATTTTTCATATCTCTGTTTTACATTTTCTCTCAGGTACCTTATTATATGGAATGATGAAACATTAACAGAATTGGAAAGAATCAATGCCTCCCTCCCACATTGCTGTACATTTTGAAGACTTCATCTGATCAATACATTGTATTAATTTTATAAAACCTTCCCTAGATTAGATTCTATACCTCATTACATGATGGCATGCCTGCTAACTGGCTGGAAGCTCATTCTTTCCTGTTGATGCATTCCATACATAATGCTTTATCTTTTACTTCAGTTAATAGAGAAAATAATGAGGAGAATTCTATGTGGCCATTATAATAAGGGGTTGTGATATAATAGCAATTGCCCTTTTCTTTAAATGGATTAAGCCAGCGGCCTTCAAGTTAACCCGCAATGAAGGGATGCCCTGATCGAGTTATTCCAGTAGCAAGATCACATTTTTAATTTTTTTTATGTCATTTGAAAATGATACGTGTTAGTAATAATAAACAGCAAAAAGTTAAATAGTGTTTAGGAAGAAAAAAACAAAGAGAAACCAGGCACATGTGAAAATTCATGAAACATGGATTCCTAGGTTTTGCAGATTTGAAGGTGAAGTGGTGCGTTTCTAAATGAATTCTGTATACTAACACCCTGAAATATCTTCTGAATTTGGGGAGCTTGTTTCTTAATTGTGTTCTGTTTATTTCTTATATTTTGTCTCAAATTTAACACAAAAACTTTTCCAGAGCTTTAAGTCCCCTCCTTTCTCCTTCTGTATGACTGATGTGCATGTTTGGCACAACACATTCTTGAAAGGTCCACATATATGGTTGCATCACACATAGATATTTGTGAATCATTACAGAAGAAATCTCTTGACACAGTGGTAGATACTTGTTTCAAACTGCATGGCTTTTCAGTTAGCACACTTTAATTCAATCAGGTAGCTAGGAGCCTTCCTGAGGTTTCTTTTCATTTACCAGAATTAAACTATTGATCTTCTTGCTGTGTCCCATCCTGAAGCTAGCCTTGGAGACATTCAATCTTTTCTGCCCTTTTATTTTGAAACTTGTAAATGCCCTTGAAATTGGTCACTTCTTTCTTTTTTGCTTGAGAACCTGCAATATTGGTAGATTTGAGTTTTTAAAAGCATGCTGAACGTGGCTTGGCTTGGCTTTCAAGACTAGGTTTTTGGGATTCTTTTGTATTGAAATGCTAGCCCATATTTTGGTGCAGAATTCTATCATTTCTTGAAATACATTATGGCCTTATTTGAGGATATGTTGCATTATGTAGTCAACCCCCAGCCCCATGAAATAATGCCCTCTGTTGTTTTTTTTTTTGTTATCAGAGACTAACAGAGTTCTCTTATGTCAGTAGCATCTTGAGACAGTGCCACAAAGTCTTTCAACAATCTAATCATGACTCTTCGATTTTCAGCATTCTTTTACTTAGATTTCTTGCTTCCTTACTTTTTACCTTACCCTACCTGCCATTTTTTCCCTTTGTCATTTTATTGAGTATGGAAACTACATATTGTAGTTGTAAGGGAATCTCCCTAATTCCCTGAAAAATGCCTTGCTAACCTTTCTTTCAGGACATGTTCTCCTGACATAGCCTTTGTCTCATCCCCAGCTTATACCTAAGGTTCCCTCATTTCATATTTGGCTGACCCAATCTCAAAATGGCACTTTAAATCTTCTCTTGACTGTCTTGCTGTCTGATATATCTGCAACAAATGCAGTGACAATTCAGCCAGGTGCCTACCTCCCAACCTTTTTCCTCTAGTCAGTAGGCCCTGCTCTCCATAACAATCTTGATTTGTACTCTTAGACTGGTATGATATATAGTGACTACAAGCAATCACATGGACTGATGCTTTCAGGAGCAGTTCAAGCCATCAATCATCATAGAAATTTTGCTATCAATCTTCACACCCAAAAGGAGGCACCGATTCAGGATGTTAGATTTAGCTGGTTCTCTGCCTATAATCATCCTACTTCATTCCATGGTCCTCCAGCATACCACCAGCCTATCAACCTGGCAAGGAGCTGGGTGTGGTGTGTGTGTTGGGGAAGGGGTGATGTGTCTACCACTTTCCTGGAATAATGTTATAAATATTTTCACAGCACGAATTATCACATTAAACAAGAGGAAAACCTTCTACGCACAAATTCCACCTGTGCTTTCTACAATTTTGTAAACAACAAACTAAAAGACTCAAGGTCCATCCCACCCCTGAAAGGACCTAATGGCAAAGACTGCAACGATGACACCATCAAAGCAAACCTCTTTAACACATTCTTTGGCTCAGTATTTGTAAACAGCAATGGATCATGCCCAGTATTTCCTAGTCGAACCACAGACAACTACAATGATCTAATACATATCGATTTTACAGAAAACATTGTTGAAAAAACACTGCGCAATCTAAACCATCCCTATCTATTGGACCAGACAGAATATGTGCCCACTTCTTTAAAAAGCTATTCACTGCCATAGCCAAACTTCTAAGCATAATCTTTGAAAAAAATTTCAGGACCAGCTCCTTGCCAAAACTATGGTCACAAGCCACGGTCATCTCCATCTTCAAAAAGGGAGACCCCAGCCTAGTTGAAAATTACAGACCAATCTCCTTATGCTGTGTCACCTGTAAAGTCATGGAATCAATTATTAACCAATCCATTATCCTCCAATTAGAAACAAACAACCTACTCTCTAATAAACAATTTGGTTTCAGAAAAAAACTATCCTGTAATCTGCAACTCTTACACTGCAAAAATATATGGACTACACAACTCGATAAGGGCAAAGCAATAGACACAATCTACATAGACTTCTGTAAAGCCTTTGATTCAGTGGTACACGACAAACTACTCCTAAAACTAAAATCTTATGGTATCTCTGGACACCTGCATAACTGGATAGAAGCATTCCTGTCAAACAGACAACAAATGGTCAAAATTAGGAGCGTCCTATCAAATTCTGTACCTGTCACAGTGGTGTCCCCCAAGGCAGTGTTTTAGGACCAACTCTCTTCATACTTTACATAAATGACCTCTGTGATCATATTAAGAACAACTGCGTTCTCTTCGCTGATGATATAAAGCTATTCAACACCACAGACAATACTACTACCCTCCAAAAAGACCTTGACTATGTATCAGAATGGTCAATCAAATGGCAACTTCAAATATCAACAAATAAATGCTCTGTCTTACATATTGGCAGAAAAAAAAATCAAAAAATAAAATACAAGCTAAATAGTCAAGACCTTGTTGAGGATCCAAACTTTGTCAAGGACCTTGGAGTACTCATCTCAAATTACCTGAGTGCTAGAGCCCACTGTAACTACATAGCCAAAAAGGCATTAAGAGTTGTTAATCTAATCCTATGTAGCTTCTTCGCTGGTAATATCCCACTACTAACTAGAGCATACAAAACATTTGCTAGACTTACACTTGAATACAGCGTATTAGTCTGGAATCCATATCATGTATCTGATATTAACACAATTGAAAAGGTCCAGACATATTTCACAAGAAGAGTTCTCCGCTCCACTACTCATTGTAGAATACCTTATGCCACCAGACTTGAAATTCTAGACCTAGAAAACCTAGAACTATGCCGCCTTCGGTCCAATCTAAAAAAAGTATATAAAATCATACATTGCAATGTCCTACCTGCAAATGAATACTTCAGCTTCAACCATAACAATACAAGAGCACACAATAGATACAAACTCAAGGTTAACCGCATCAAACTTGATTGCAGAAAATACAACTTCAGCAACAGAGTGGTCAGTGTTTGGAATACTCTACCTGACTCTGTGGTTTCTTCCCCAAACCCCCAAAACTTTAACCTTACACTTTCTACTATTGACCTCACCCCCTTCCCAAGAGGCCTGTAGGGGGCATGCATAAGTGCACCAATTGTGCCTACCGTCCCTGTCCTATTGTTTTTTATTTTTCTTATAAGTATCTATCTCATGAATTCAAAACTATATTTATTCTTATACCTATTATCTTGTAAGCGATTGACAAATCAAATAAATACTAAAAAAATACTCTAAGTGTAAGTTCATCACTGCAACGTATCTTTGTGCCAGCAGGCTGCCACCGGATCAACTTGAAAGTTTTCCCAAAGTATTTATTTTGGTTTCAGTGTAATTATTAACATATCAGCATGGGTATAATAGGTTCTGGTGGAAGAGGAGCACCCAGTCTCTGATTCACAGATTCTCAAATGCAAAGTTATCTCTTACCCTATGGTTAGAAAATCCACCCCTTTTTCCCCCTATCATTTATTTTTTTCTAATCATCCAAACCACAAGATAATCATTTTCTTTTCTGTTTCATCCAGGATACCCTTTTCAGGTGCATTACTGAGTAGAATACAGGCCACCTATCAAGAAAGAAAAAGGAGATTGATAAACAGAGTTGTGCAAAAGTGGAGGCAAGCACATCAAAGTGACTGCTACATCTAAGTAAGCAATGTCCATATTTTTACAGGCAAGGCAAGGCACTTGGATGGAGTTGGATTCTAGCACTGTTAGCAAGTCGAATGATGGACCTTTTTTCATGAGGCTTTATTTTTGAAATGTGCCTTCTTCTTTCTACCATAACAGGAAAACTCTGACTAATTTTCCATACTCAAGATTGGTGCTAATGGGGCTGTGATATTCACCTCCTGAGACAGAGGCAAAGGTACAGTATGTCTCTTATTAATAGACTAATAGAAATTTAATGTACTTAAGTTTTAGCTCCATTTCTTCTCTGCTCCCCTCCCCCCCAGACTTTCCTGGCTCTGGCTTCACTATCATAGGCTGAGGAAGGAAGGAAGGAAGGAAGGAAGGAAGGAAGGAAGGAAGGAAGGAAGGAAGGAGGGAGGGAGGGAGGGAAGGAAGGAAGGAAGGAAGGAGGAAGGAAGGAAGGAAGGAAGGAAGGAAGGAAGGAAGGAAGGAAGGAAGGAAGGAGGGAGGGAAACAAAACCTGCCTGTCTTCAGCAAACCAAGACATTGGCTGAAAATATATCAATATTTCATCAGGCCTTTGTTGAGCCCCAGTTTTAGCTTTTCTTAATGGTGCACTTTACCAGGCAGCTTTTTCATACATCATTAAACAGCAGCTATAGTACTTGTGTGCCCTGTTTCTGATTTACCGTAGATAGTAATGTTTAAGATCACATTAACAGCGCACAGGCTCTCAGCTCTTTGGCACTGCATCCAAATAATGAACAGTCAATAGTATTTCCAAATTAGCCTGTTCTCCAGCTCCCACTATTGAATGAAATAACTATTCTTAGTTCTGTTGGAAAGCGGGGGATCAGGGTATGGCAATTAATTCAGTGTCTAAACTAAATGGACAGGCCTGACCTGTCCATACTAGAATTTCTAAAATAGAATATGGGGGTGATATTTTAAAAATGGAGAGATTTCCCTGGCTGGCATCCAACTCTGCAGACACAAGGGCAGCAAACATAGCCAAGCATAGAAATTCTGGTTGCATATTCCTGTCCCTTGAGGACTACTTGATTGTTTTAGTGTACTCTTGACAGTGTAATGGAAGCAAAATATTATTAAAAAGCCAAGAAATTAATGTGTCTTTCCAGGAAAACCAACACTACTATTTTGAGAGGGGGAAAATATCTACTGTTTAGTCAGTTTTCACATAGTATATTGTTTAAATAAAAAAACCTGAACTTCCTTGCAAGAGGGTTCAGCTTTCTTCACTGAGGGCGTTATCCTATTACTGAGTTGCCTAGAAATAGATTATTTTGGCTTACAATTTGCTGTCCTGTTTGTCAATCCCTATCCTGCCTCTGTTGATTCTTTTCCATCACAGCCTGTCACCTGATTTCCTCCAAAGATTGAAAGTAACAGATCCTGACTGGTTTCGTGGACTTTGAGTGTCTATAGATGAGGAATTTTATCAATCATATTCAGTCCACTCAAAATAGTTATAATATTTTTCCCAAGTTACATCTCAATTTTTGCAGTACACATACAATATGCAGCTGACAGGAAAATCAGAAGTAACAGCAGGAAGATGCTGGGAAGATCAGGAGACAAATTGTTAGGAAGATAATCAGAAGTTCAATGTGGATGGACTAACAGGAATGTCAACAGCACCAGTGGGTTGAAACTAGGAGTTCTCAATTGAGTTTTGCTTAGTTTAGATGCTGCTGCCCATCTTTTTCAGTTTCAAAGTTATCTGGGCATGTCTTTACTTTCACAAAAGATACTTTGCTTGGGAAAGCTGAAGAATATGACACTAGGCCATACAACTTTCCTTGGCTTCTCTCATTTATTAAAATTGAAAATTTGTATTTGGGTAGTAGTATGAAATGAAATCGTTGAAATCCCAGTTCAGTAGATCAGATTAGGAAGGTGGGGGGAAAAAACCATTCTGAAAGAGTTCTGACTACATTCTAGCCAAGAAAACTATATGGCCATATCCATGTAATTACCAGGAAATAACTTCAACTTAAAGGAGCCGAAATCATAGTAAGAATTTAGCTAGCAAAATCTCCATCAGTATATATAAAAGTAATGGAAGTCAGATTAATAATCTATCCAGAGAAAAATACACAAGATGTTGAGGGCTGCTCTTTAAAATGGAGGGTCCAGAGCCCATTGAGGGAATTGAGGGGGGTTAAGGTCAGACATTAATGTAAGATTTTGACTATTTGACCACACCCTTACTTTTCTGAAATGTATGCAACTACAATTTTAGTTCCACCCATCTTGAAATACAAATGGAATCTATTTGGTCTCTGAGGTTGATTTCCATACAGGACTATTCCCAATTCTTTTTTTCTGAATACAAGGAAGAGAGGGGGATTATGCACTTAATCTCTTCCACCTCCATCACCATCCCCCTGCTCTCAGTGAATTCGAATGAATATCTCTAAGAAAAGAAAACTTAGGGTTCTACTTATCCATCAGTGATTTAGAAACCTAACATTTTACAAGAATCTATATCAGCCTAATTGAGGAGCAATGTGCAATCTTCCAGATGCTGAGCATAAATGGGCTAGAACATAAATCTCATTCAATGACCCTAACAATTCACTGAGTACTGAACTATTTCAACTGTTAACTTTAAGTGTAGGGTCAGCGAGAATAGGGTTAATTTCCAGAAGTTTTGATCACAACTTTTATAATCTCTACAATTTCTCCAGAATGACTGCATCTAAAGTGTCTTAATTCATGCAGATTCCTGGTAGTTTTTCATAGCTTTCCCTGCCCAAAAGAAACACAGTCTAAACATTTTTTATTCATGATTTATAGGATCACCTAAGGCAATAAATCACTAATGCAGATAACTTTTATATCACTAGAGGAATAGCTGGGTGATACTATCAGTTGTTAGTGCAGAAATGCTCATAGGTAGAACTTTTGAATAAAAAATGGGTTTACGGCAGTCCTTTGAATGGAGCATAAAGAAGAACCAGAGCCACACAGGAGTGATTCAGTTTTGTAAGTTAGGGCCTCTTCCTCTCTATTTAGAGGCTACTTCCCTCTCTATTTTATCCCACTTGCTTCACCTTCTGCCTGCACTATTTTTCAGGATTATTTTACTTTCAGGTGCTTGCTTCATTTGGGGACACATTCTTCCTCAGAGTTCATTCTGTTTTCTGGTTGACTGGTTATTTTCAAATATCTATAAGCCTGGGAAAGAGTAAAGATTTTCAAAATTAACAGAGCACTGCAGGAAAATGTTTAATATCCAAAGAAAAATAAGATGTTTCACAGAAATAAAATACTGTTATGCAAAACTAAAAAAGTAATAGTCAGATGCAATTATGCCCTGGATATTTTATGTATTTTCCATCACTACATCAGTAGACATTTCATACTTTAGCTATGCTTAATAGTTAAACTAAACCCATATTAATCCAATTGTATTGTATATCTGGAAACTCCTGACTCTCAACCTTCATTTACTATCAGCATAGCAGAACCTTGGGAATCGTGCCAGACGGAGGAATCTTCCTACCTATTTTTTCAACCAATGCTCAATCAGTTCAATGAACAAGAATTTGTTTTAGAAATTCCTTTGAGGAGAAAAGGATTCTGGAGAAAATGGTGTATGTGCTTAAGTTTATTAAAAGGTAGCCAAGGGGTCTACGTGAATTCTTATATTGAACAAACAT
Source organism: Notechis scutatus (assembly GCF_049901735.1). Taxonomy (NCBI): domain Eukaryota; kingdom Metazoa; phylum Chordata; class Lepidosauria; order Squamata; family Elapidae; genus Notechis; species Notechis scutatus. Next base: position 153,172,531 of record NC_142009.1, on the reverse strand, counting down.
TGCTCCAGTGTCTGCAGATTCCTGAGTTTTTCATCCTACAATTAAATTGGAAGGAAGACATCATGAATCATTTTTTTTTTCAACTGAGTTTTCAGAAGCAACATTACTAACCGTGCTAAGGTAGAATTCCTTTAGAGACTGTTGGAAAATATTCCTTCCTCTGGAGAAATTTCCCCTTAGTTTCTCTCCCCATAAATGCCATGGAGGAATTCAAAAGGCTATTGCTGGCCCACATTAGGTATGAATATGCCTAATGCAAATCAACAATAAGGAAAATACGTAATTGAAATATGATTATCAAAATTGGGCACCAGTGTTGATTTGTAAGGAGGCAATGACATTTTAAGGCCACAGGCCTTTTTATTAGAGTTCTGCTCATAAGTGAAATGGGAGCTTCACCTAGACAGTGTTCAGAATGAAATATCCATCTAAAGCTGCTTTGTGAAGTAATCTGGCTTCACTCTTTATCAAGAGAGAAATGATGCTGCAGTGTTGTTTCTTTTCATGTCATTTTGATGATTTCTGACAGCAGTTCTAGAAGAGGCCTGTTCTAACCACTTGATGTGTTAGAGAAAGCAGCGGGAACTACATGAAGTATCTCAGTGATGTAAGTTGTGACATCTCCATGCCTTGACAAGGGGGAAAGTTTCACCTGCATGGCATGAATGCTTCATTGAAGAAATTGCTATTGTTTGTGTCAGTAGTCAGTATTTCAGCTCTTGCTATGTATTTCAAAACTTAAGATCAAGTTGGGGAAACTCATAATTTTCAAGCAAGTGTGCATAACAACCAATGCAACCACAAGCTTTCCAACACATGGAAATAAGGAAAGCGAGAGGGAAGAAAAGCTGTTAATTATGGCAAGTGACTAAATTTTGATCCTTCTACAAATAAAAGATAATAAACCAAATCCAAATTATTTGTTCTTGCACTTAGGTGTGAGAGCTTGGGGGTGTCTGAGGGAATTTCTCACTGGGCACAGAGGATCTCTTGCATATGTTTTCCTTTGATTGGCAATAAATATTTGCACTTCAGGATCCACTAGTTAACAGTTAAAATCTAAGAATAGTTAAATTCTACTAATGTTACTTAAAGTGGATCAGGAAGTATAAGAGGAATTAAAATGCCGTGACTGGAACCATCTACAGCATTCTCTCTAATTGGGACATGCTTCATCAGGTAATCAACTTAATCAGGACCTTTCCCAAGGAACCCAATTAAAAGTTTAATGATACTGTGTGGCACGGGCTGCTGCTTAATTGGGATGATAATTCTGTTCTTTATAATTGGCATACTAGAAGGTGATTAAAGGAACCAGAACAGAATGTCCTTTGTGATTCTTACAAGCTGAGAGCAATTTGCTTTTTTTTTTTTTTTAAAGAGTCTCTGTCATGGATGTTTCTAGCAATCTTTCCAGATTCTGAGAGTTGAGATGGCAATAATAATAACTCATTCCAAAATGACAATATTATTGCACAAAGATAGTAGAACTCAACTTTCCCAATCAAAATGCATTGGTCGCCCAAATCAGTTCTTGAGATGTTCATTCAGAAAGAAAGATACACAGGGGGAACATTAGGAAGGCATGCTAGAATAATCCCCGTTTTAAAAAAGCAAGCTTGTTCTCTTGAAGAGCCACATTTTGCACATGTTTATATATGTATTGATAAAGTGCAAACGTGCACTGATCATCTGTCACAGGAAAGGAACCTGCAGGTATGTAACTGTTGTTAGAAGAGTAGGTTCAATGCAGGGGATTATTTATAGGGAAATCAAGCTTTGTTTTTTAAAACTGACTGCTATGTTTGCAGACCAACATAATATATATATATATAATTCTGGTCCTCCCATCCCAATAAGAAGACTCTGGAGCTGAAGAAGATGCAGAAAAAAGGAGAAAATGAGTGATTTTTCTTTCTATCTTTTAAAGCTGGAATCATCCAACATAGTTAAAGAGTAAAAGAAAGAAAGAAAGAAAGAAAGAAAGAAAGAAAGAAAGAAAGAAAGAAAGAAAGAAAGAAAGAAAGAAAGAAAGAAAGAAAGAAAGAAAGAAAGAAATCAGAATCTAAAGACTTTTTCTGCCATTAAATTTAAAGAATTTTTCTGCCATTAAATTCATGACTGATGGAGATTCATGGTTGAGTGGGAATTCCTTGCTGTTTATGGGCCTTCTGTTGGGATCTACTATGCCACAGTGGGAATCTACACTACAGGCCTTTAGTCTCTTCCAAAGAATCACTTGTTTATGCCACTGTAGGTATGTGCAAGAGACAAGTCAACCTGAAATCAATCTTTGTGCATTTCCCTTATGTTGATAGGCTTCCAAGAATCTTATCTGCAATTTCCTCAGTTCAAGTTCCAGAGGAAAATGTGTTGATGAAAAATTTCGTATAACTTCTCAAATGTCAGATGAAGCAACTTCGCTTTGATGGAAACTCTGCTTTCTTCTGCTTCATGTGTCTGGGATTTTTCTCCTTCCTCCAGAAGACAAAACACTAACATTTTTGGCTTCCCTCTGTTTCCTTTCACCCTTAAAAAGATAACAGAGGGAGTAAAGAATGGGGATGAGGGCAGCGTGTCAGCCAGGTTTGACTTTAGAATATTCCTTCTTCTTGGCTCACAGGAATGAGATCCAACTCAGGCAAACTACCCTAGTAGAGATTGTGTAGTGTGAGATTACTGTTACTGTTACTGTTAGTTTGGGCAGTAAATCTGGAGATACAAAACATAAATGTTGGAGTCCCCAAATAACATTAAAATTACCAAATTTTAAAATATTTGTCTAGTTAGGTGGTTTCTGACAGATTCTGTTCTTTAAGTCTGGCAAAGAAAGATGGGATAGATACTTTTAATCTTACCAAACCTCACTAAGGTTAACCAGCAATTAGAAGTGTATGAAGAGTTATTTATCTTACACGACACATATAGCTGGTTTAATCCTTTAGTTTTCTGCAGCTAAAAGTTGATTAGTCTACAAGCTGAAAATATCTTCTTGGCTAAGAAGTTATTATTGCTTGGAGTGCAATATTGGAAAATAATGGGCCAAGGTACATAGATATCCAAGAAGAGCAAATGAAGAAATGGGAATCATTATGTCAAAACTCAGATCCTGACACTTACTTACTTGAGTCTTATGCCAAGAAGAGGTGTTAGAACATTCCATTTTCCTTAATGACACCAGAGTCTTGGATTTTTAAAAGAGCTGATTTCAATAAACTCAGAGAGAACTTGGAAAAGATTCCATGGATGAAAATCCTAAAGGGGAAAACAACTCAAGAATCTTGGGAAACTCTAAAAAGTATGATCATAGAAGCCCAGACCAGCACAATACCACTGAGAAAGAAAAACAAGAAATCCAAGAAGAAACCAGCATGGCTGCACAAAGATCTCTCTGGCAAATTGAAAGAAAAAAAGGACACGTACAAAAAATGGAAAGAAGGACCTACAACTAAGGCAGAATATCAGCAGATAGCCAGAATCTGCAAAGATGAAGTCAGGATAGCAAAGGCTCCAAATGAATGAAGACTTGCAATAAAAGTCAAAGATAATAAAAAAAGTTTCTTCCAACATATAAACAACAAGAAAAAAAATCAAGGAAACAGTTGGTCCACTAAAGAGAGAAGACGGCAAGGAATTAACAGGCAACAGAGAGAAAGCAGAACTGCTTAACTCATTCTTTTCATCCGGCTTCACGCAAAAAGAAACTATAGCTCAACCCACCAAAAACATAACTGTAAAAGACAGACCAGAAATAAAAGTTAAAATAAGCAAAAAGATAGTAAGAGAACACCTGTCTGATATTGATGAAAACAAATCACCGGGGCCTGATGGATTACATCCCAGAGTTTTAAAGGAGCTGGCAGAGATCATCTGAGAACCACTGCACTATAACTTTCAAAAATCCTGGAGCACTGGGGAACTACCAGAGGACTGGAAAAGAGCTGATGTGGTTCTCATCTTCAAAAAAGGAAAAAAGACAGACCCAGGAAACTATAGACCAATCAGCCTAACATCAATACCCGGGAAGATAGTGGAAAAAATAATAAAAAAACAGATCTGCCAACATCTAGAAACAAGTAAAGTAATAACTAGCACTCAGCACGGGTTTGTTAAAAACAGATCATGCCAAACCAATCTCATTTCATTCTTCAACACAGTGACTAAATTAGTAGACCAGCAAAATACTGTGGACATAATATATTTAAATTTCAGCAAGGCATTCAACAAAGTAGACCACAACCTACTTCTTAGTAAGTTAGAAAAAAGTGGAATAGATAGCACCACCACTAGATGGACTCACAACTGGCTGGCAAACCATACTCAATGAGTAGTCTTTAATGGGTCTACGTCTACATGGAGGGAAGTAAGCAGTGGGGTGCCACAAGGTTCCGTCTTAGGCCCAGTACTCTTCAATATCTTCATTAACGACTTAGATGAGGGAATAGAAGGGGAACTTACCAAATTTGCAGATGATACGAAGCTGGCAGGAATAGCTAACACCCAAGAAGATAGGCTCAAGATCCAGATGGATCTTGACAGACTAGAACACTGGGCCATATCTAACAAAATGAAATTCAATGTAGAGAAAAGTAAAGTCCTACACTTAGGCAAGAAAAAACAAAAGTACACAAATAGACTGGGTGAAACCAGGCTCAATAGCAGTAACTGTGAGAGGGATCTTGGAGTCCTAGTGGACAACCTAAATATGACCCAGCAGCGTGTAGCAGCAGCCAAAAAAGCTAATGCAATCCTAAATTGTATTAACAGAGGGATACAATCAAGATCAAGGGAAGTACTAATACCACTCTATAAAGCCTTAGTAAGACCACACCTAGAGTACTGCATCCAGTTTTGTTCACCACATTATAAAAAAGATGTTGAAACTCTAGAAAAAGTACAGAGAAGAGCAACCAGGATGATTAGGGGACTGGAGGCTAAAACATACAATGAACGGTTGCAGGAACTGGGCTTGGCTAGTCTAGTAAAGAGAAGGACCAGGGTAGACATGATAGCGGTCTTCCAATATTTGAGGGGCTGCCACAGGGAGGAAGGGGTGAAGCTATTTTCTAAAGCACCTGTAGGCCAGACAAGGAATAATGGATGGAAACTGAACAAGGAGAGATTTAACCTGGAAATAAGGAGAAACTTTCTGACAGTGAGAACAATCAACCAATGGAACAGCTTGCCCTTGGAAGTTGTGGGAGCACCATCACTTGAGACTTTCAAGAAGAGATTGGACTGCCATTTGTCAGAAATGGTGTAGGGTCTCCCGCTTGGGCGGGGGGTTGGACTAGATGACCTACAAGGTCCCTTCCAACTCTGATTATCTGTTATCTGTTACACACTATCTGAATGGTGTATTTGTATATGTGGGGTCTATGTGGAAAATGTGTGAAGATCCAATCTGGGTCGGTCACCGGGAGCAGGGGTTTAGTCTTCCGAGCTTTCAGACTCATTCTGGAGACCATCCTCAGGCAACTTCTTTCTACCGGAATGTCTCTATACCAGAATGTCTCTATACACATTTCGGTAGAGAGATGTTCGGTAGAGCAGGGGTCCCCAACCACCGGTCCGCGGAAAGCTCACCAGAGGATGGGCTCCAGCATAAGTCTGAAAGCTCAAAAGACTAAACCTCTGATCCTGGTGATCAACTCAGATTGGATCCTGCAACATTATCTTGGGACACGTATATTTATTTGTAATGTGTGGGGAGATGTATTTACAGATCACTCATATATATCAAATAGTAGAAATTTTTTTCCCCTCCTTTATAATACAGTTTGTTAATTTTCTTCTTTACAATCGATGCTTTTGCTCATTAGCTCTATAACAGATATGTTTTAGTAGAAAAGTTATACACTCTTATCTAGGAACTTCGGTTGCTTTAATTAATTAATGGCACTAATAATAATGACTGCTAATTTACTCTAATTATGTTTATGAATTAATTGCTCCAATGTTGTGGCTTGTAACCATTACACACAAACATGACAGCTCAGTTTAAGCGAAACATGTATGGCAGACTTTTCAGCCCTACCAGAGCCCAGTATTTCATTTGGGTAGCCCCGGTTCCCTCTGCTTTTTGCCATCCATTGATTCATAAAACCACTGTCACTTTGCTTTTTTTTTTTTTTAATTTATGAGCTACCACAGAAAGTGTCTCCTCTATGTCAATGTTCACATTTCCTTGGTGATTAAAGATTTGTCCACTGTTACATCAATGTAGGAAATACTACACAACTTCTGGGCATCTCATGTTCTACATTGTATGTCTCCAGATCTCTCTTTCTCAATTTAAACCTTTCAGCCTGTTAATTTTTTTAATTTTTGTATTTTCCTCTTGGCTTTTAGGTGCTCACTAAGAAAGGATTTTTTGAAATGACCATAAGAGCATTAGTATTTCCTATATTATTATTAACATGCTCTGATGCTAAAGAATTCTACTCCCCATCCCCACCTGAAAAGAAATCTGTTCCAAATGCAAAACACAAGCTGAGGAGAGGAGTTTCAGTTTCAGTTTTAGTTTCAAAGCACCAAGCAGCTTTAGTACAGAACAGCTGAGCTAAGCCACGCCCTTGCTGTCTCCTTCTTGCTCACACAGCAAATACTGTTTCACTTTCCAAACAACCCTCAACTCTCTCACACACTGACAGGACGCCAGCCAGATGAATGCCAATGGATGCTGGTAGGCAGAGGCAGATTCCCCCCCCCCCTTATTTTCCTCCCCAAAAGCTAAGCCCCGATCATATAGTTTTGTAGCAAAGCACAGGTATAGAGCTAGTCTCTGATATAGGCATTTAAAAATGCAGATTTTACTGGTGTAAGCTCTCTTTTAAATCTTACTTTCACTGTTTACATATCTCCTTTCAGATGTTTAGAATGTGTGTTTGTTTTTGATCTGGAAAATGTGACTATTTGCTCCCAACTCTTTATTGAGCCAAGATCAGAAAATCCAGTCTGTACTCCAAAGGCGGAGCTGTCCCCAGTTTGGACAATGGCCACCACAAGACCTGACTGGTTGCTCTTCTGCTTCTCGTTCATCCCATGCACATACAAAAAAGGCAGAAATCCTGGCTGGCTGATATCTGGCTAGACAAGGTATCTGTATTGGCTTTTTGTTTTCAGAGATTTTGTCTCCTTGCTAGTCTTCATATTTTTCTTTTGCTTTCCCAAAAGTTTGTAGACATGAATGGATTTTAACCTCTTCCCCTTTAACACTAAGATAAATCCTTTCTTTTTACTCTTTATGTGCTACAATAATCAAAGCAATAGGTGAACAGATTGTACATATCTACAATCTTGTATGGAAAGATTTCCATGGAAATCTTGTGTAAGGAAGTTCAGCTCCATCGAAATAAAATAATAATATATTTATTCGTTCATTCATTCATTGACTCACTCACTGGAAGGGAAGAGAAGGTTTACAAGTTTTGCTGGGGATGGGAAAACAAGGTAAGCAAGCTTAACCCAACCTGAGCAGAAACACAAGGGTGTCTGGGGGATCCTAGCATTGTTACCTAGTTTGGGTAATGAAATGTCTGCAAGAAAATAACCAAGCTCAGAGAACACCAAGGACCCCTCTTTTCATCCCTGTGCTATAGATATTCTCCTTTACAAAGTTGTCTACTAGAACAGGATCCCCAACCTTTCGACGCCGGCCGGTTCGGCGTCAAGCGTCACCTGGGCCCCATCTTTTGAATTTCCGGTGACATCCCTGTCGCTGAGCTTTTCGGGTAGAAATGGCTTTCTACCCGGAAAAGCTCACGAGCGCTGCGCCGCCATCTTTTTGAAAAATTGCTTTTTACCAAAAAGATGGCGGCGCCCAGCAACCAGCGGCCCGGTAAGGCTTGTTCCGCGGCCCGGACCGGTGTTGGGACCCCTGTACTAGAAGATGTAAGGATTGAATCTTGTGTAAGCTTCTATGTTTGAGGATAGTTCACTTCACTCTAACAGGCCATCAATAGATCAAGCCCAAGATTATTTTTTTAAAAATTGTAACTGCTGGCCAATAGAGAATATAACAGCTTGGTTATATTCTCTGTTGGTCAGACAAAATGCTACCCACGGCAGTAACCAGCCACTGGAGGGAAGGAGTCATGCCAGGCACTGCCCTGCAGCCAATCAGAAGTGGGTTGTATTAAAATGCAAAGCAGGGTTCAAGACTACTCAGGCAGGAAGACATTTTTGACTGAAGATGGAAAACATGGATAAGGAACCCATCTCTGATTAGCTGAGAGTGAGAGGAGGACAGCGTTATTCATTTCTGCAGTCATGAAGTGGTGAGTACCCTAGATTGGGAATGTAACAAGCAAAAAGTCAGGATCTATCCCCCCCCTCTCTCTCCCTCCCTCCCTCCCTCCCTCCTTCTCCCTCTCTGAACATCTCAAGTGATCCATCTACTTCATCTTCAGCCTGTACCAAAATTTGCCTTCTTTTTATGTTGTGCTATATACTTAACAACTTGCATAGTAGTTGGCAAGCCCTTGGCCCAATCCGCCGCCTCTCACCACTTACCCAATGCAATGCACGCGTTCCAATAATTAGATATATGGATCAGAAGCATTTCTGAGCTGCTTAGCCAAGTGCATCTCTTGTCCTTTGTACACATATTTGTACAAAGTGTTGCCTGTAATTTTAAAGATGCTTGCCTGAGGGAGGTTTCATTTTTCCATTGAAGTCCCCTTGATTTACTGTATGCAATATGTTACAGCTTCCTTATTTGCTCCTCTGGGACACTTACTGACAGTAAATCTCTATTAAAATATTCTTCCATATGGTTACATTAAAATTTTATAGCAGTGAGCCTGGGGCTGAAGGTCACAGCTGAGTAGCTGCAGTTAAGCAGTGCAGTCTATAGACTTGGAGGTACATCTGTTCTGGGAGTGAGAATAAAATTAGAATTTTACTCTGTGGCAATTCTTGAAACTAGTTACGCTTGTTTATCATAGCCGGCCTGCACCAAAGCAATGTCTTTCACAGACACATTATTGAATATGGTGGTTACACATATTAGATTGTGAGTCTAGATAATAAGGGAAAAATGGCAAACCCTAATGAATATTTCATTTATGATAGAGGGATGTATCTTGCTTACATGGTTTATTAATACACGCAACGTATTGTTCACTACAAAAATTTCTGGATGTTGGATTTGCAAGCTTTCTAAATGATTCATTGCTATTATATTTAATCAGCTTGTTGAGAGGAAAGAGGTCAATTGTAGGCAATCACCAATGCCGTTAAGACAACAAGATTGTTGGCAACGGGTGTTGGTCCTTAGAAGCGCAGAAATGGGGTGCCAACTTTTTGTAAAACTCATGGTAATATGCTTCCAAATGTGTTCCTCACAAAGCATAGGATGTACATGTGACTCTAAACGTGCATAGTATCTGACACAAGGGTCAGCCAAATGTTAATCTATAGCTTGTTGTTTGCTTGGGAAGAAAAGTAGGGATGTTTTTAATCCCATTTTATTGAGCAACAGCACAAAATCTATCAAAAAGAATTCAGGCCAGAGCAAATCTTTCCAAATTCCAAGTGGGATGCAACTGGAGAACTCTCAGAGAGAAATCTGTCCTAAAACATATCTCAGAGGGTTAGTCTATTTTGGATGGTGGACAATTCCTCTTAAAACTATTCTGACCCATTTAGAACTAACTTCTTTGAAGTGATGCCAAATACCTTATTTTTCTTTCTTTTTTTGAAACATTTATCATCAGATTGTAATTAATCATAATGGAGGGCAAACTTTCTTGCATGCCGAGGCTCGAGATTTTGTTCTCCAAGTTATGACTTATTTAATTAATTAATGGATTAATTTTGCATGATGCTCGACTCCCAGCAACTCTGGGTTGGCTCACAAGTAGAAACATTAAGAACAAAATGAACGCAGTAATAGGGAAAAATAAAAAGAGTAAAAGATGGCCATGACAACAGAAAATAGAAAGAACAACAGAGAAACAAACTCACCCAATCGAAGGGAGTCTTTACTCCTACTGACCAAGGGCCTGGATGAAGATCCAGGTCTTCTAGGTCCTTTGAAATATCTGCAGGGTGGAAGCCATTTGGAACTCAGGGGGAACTTCATTCCAGAGGGCAGGTGTTGTTGCTGTAGAGAAGGCTGAGTCCCAAAAGACAGCATTGTTTAATTAAAGAAACCCAGAGTGTGTCAACTCTGCCAGATCAAATTGGCCAGACAGATATTATGGGAGACAGGCAATCCCTCAATTAACCAGGCCCTATGCCATGTAGGTTTTTGTAGGTAATAACCAGCACTTAGTCTTGGAAGCAAACTGGCCACCAGCATAGCTTGAGAAGCAGAGGTGTTACTTGGGCATATCAAGGCATGCCTGTTATTGCCCATGCCAGCTGAAACTTGTGAGCTGTCTTCAAGGGCAGCCCCATGTAGAGCACATTGCAGTAGTCAAGCCGTGAAATGACCAGTGTGAGTGACTGTCCAAAGAGCATCCCTATCTAGGAAAGAGCACAATTAGTGCAACACACGAAGCTGCACAACGGCCTTTGTGGTCACAGTTGCCACATGATCATCGAGAAGCAGCTGTGAGTCTAGGAAAACATCCAAACTGCACAGCACTCTTGAAAGGGAAGTAGATTGCCCAGGAATACTTGATAAGGGAGAATATGGATCTCAACTTTTGAGAATATTAATTAACTTTTCTTCTTTATTTTGTTGGAAAATGAATCGATGGTCCTTATAGTTGCCAAGCTACAGTATAGCTTTATACAGGTAATCCTCAACTTACAACAATTGAGCCCAAGTGAGACATTTGTTAAGTGAATTTTGTCCCATCTTATGCCACAGTGGTTAAGTGAATGACTGCAAATGTTAAGTAACATGGTTGTTAAGTCAGTCTGGCTTTTCCATTGGCTTTGCTTGTCAGAAGGTCACAAAAGGGGATCACACGATCCCCAGGACACCGCAACGGTTATAAATGTGAGTCAGTTTCCAAGCATTTTAATTTTGATCACATGACCATGGGGATGGTGCAGTGTGAAAAATGGCCATAAGTCACTTTTTTCAGTGCCATTGTAACTTCAAACCACCACTAAATGAACTGCTGTAAATCAAGGACTACCTGTAGCTTAGTTATAACTAAGCTGTGACACCATGAAGGAATATCTCTGCAAGGATGGAAGAGTGGGTAGCTGAAATAAAGTTTCAATGATTGCTAAAGGAAGCTTTGTGCCTGGTACCAATCTAGACTCTTCTTCATCTCTGAAAGAAAACAGCCAATCTCTCTCTCTCTCTCTCTCTCTCTCTCTCTCTCTCTCTCTCTCTCTCTCTCTCTCTCTCTCTCCCTCTCTCCCTCCCTCCCTCCCTCCCTCCCTCTCTTTCTCTCTCTCTCTCCGTAAAAGTTCTTTCAAATGCCCTAAATCCCACTCTTACTCATTTCCCCTTAGAATAACTTGAGCAAGTACATTAAACTCAGCCCCACCACCAATGTGACCCGTGCCAATTTGCCCATGTTGTGGGGGTTTGAATGATGCTTGGAAAGTCAAGCTAATGAAGGATGGATTAAGCTTCAGAGGAAATGCTGTAAAGGCAGATTTATAACATCCCAGTTGGAGCTGTGGGGCACCTGTATTCTACTGGTAGGAATGTTGCTCCAGTCACCTCCCAGGCCTTAGCAGTTTTCCCCTCTGTCCTGTAGCCAAGGCATTGCACCATCTTGGCTGTTTCCCCCAGTTCCTTCAAGGAAAGGCTGCTGCCCCTCACAATGGCTGGATGGGGGTTTAAAAACATCTTTGCCTCAGTGCCAAAGCAAACAAGGGAAGGGAAAGAGAGATGGTGTGCTAGCTGTAAGAGAGAGAGCACAACGGTGAGGAAAGTTGTCTGGCGCCACGAAACTGCCACAAAGGAAAAGCGAAAGGTTGGTGCATGTGCCGAAGTGATTTAAGAAAAAAAAAAAAGTAACTTCTAAGAAGCTTGATGGCCAAAGCAGAATTTTAACCTTGGTTTCCCCAACTTTCACACTGTTTTGTTGCATCGGTCTTCCTCATAAATTGCATATATGTACAGTTTCATTCTAGGAAGCCTCTGTTAAACCTGGTTATTTCAAAATATTTTTGAAATTGTCATAGTTTTCTTACATTTTTTTTTTCTCATCAAAGCAATATTTTTCTTCTTTTGTCTTTTTTAAAAAAATTCACTGAAGAAAATAATGATGAAAACCACATATAGATTTTGCAAAGAATCTTTAGAAATATACAAAATATTTCAAATACACAAACACCTACTGTCATGAAGCCATGTGTTTTTTTCTGGAAAGAAAAATCAAATTGAGTCGAGTAGAAAACAAGAGAGACAATAGGGGAATAAAATAATATATCTGGAATTGTAGTTTGCGAGGCAGGAGTACAGGAAAATTAGAATCTGGGAGGACAAAATCATGGTTCCGAATCATTTATTGCTGGAACCCTTCCCTCTCTCTCCCCCACCCTCCCTCCTTCCCCCTTGCTCTCACCCATCTCCTTCCCCCTACCCACCTTTTCTCAATGGTAGAACACAACTCTGGTGCCTGGTCTCAGATTACAACACCCCTCCCTTTTCACATTATGTGCTTGGGTGTGGAAGTAACAGCATCCATTTCCTGTTCTCAAATTTCTATTCTACTTGAGATGAGGAACATAGAGATATTAAAGTAACTTCCCATACACCATCCACATGGTGGTTTCCAAAATGGGAATAATAATACACTTGATATTATAGCCAATAGGCTTGCATTGGGAAGGGAAGGGAAGACACACCTACCCCGTCCTATTTTCTGTATACAAATCTTAGCAACAATAGAGAAGTTTTTCCTACTTTTTTCTTCTTCTTCTTCTTCTTCTTCTTCTTCTTCTTCTTCTTCTTCTTCTTCTTCTTCTTCTTCTTCTTCTTCTTCTTCTTCTTCTTCTTCTTCTTCTTCTTCTTCTTCTTCTTCTTCTCCTCCTCCTCCTCCTCCTCCTCCTCCTCCTCCTCCTCCTCCTCCTCCTCTCTCTTATATTTTTACATTTCTTTAGCATTTCCTAGTGGTTTCCTATCCAATTATTTAAACAGGCCTAAATTTGCTTAATTTCCAAGCTGCCAAGTTCTACTAGCTGCTTATATTAAGCAACAGTAGTGCAGGATGAACTGCTTCATTGGAAGCGGTGGGGGTTGTCCTGTTTTCCCCCCTTGTCCTGTTTTTCCACTGCTGCTGAATAAACAGCGTAACAGTGTATTCTGGTCAGGAACCAAAGAACCAAGTTAGGCATAACTCTGAGCTTTACTTCTTTTCAAATCAGCAAATCCCACAGTTCTTTGATGAACTGCCACTCAATGTTTCTTAGAAAATACATTTTAGTGATGTAGGAGAAATTATTCTCTGGGAAGTATCCCACTGCTGCAAGCAGAGAGAGGCAGAAATACTTATACAGTTATTGAATACCCAATACCAATTTATAAATGGATAAATCTCCTGGGGGAAAAAAAATAAAGCTATCCCTTCATCTGTCTTTCGTGGACCAAGCTCGCTACTCCAAAAACCAATTTCCAATACCAAACTATCAAGCATTTCTTTCTCCAGCAATTGACTTTTGTCAATCCAGGTGAAGAATTCAAGATTTGGGACCTCAAACAAAATCTCTCCCTCCCCCCTCTCTCCCCCTCTCCCTCTCTCTCTTTCTCTCTCCAATTAGATGAGATCCAAATTCTGGCATATACCTAATTAATTCACTTGTACCCTATTTTTCAAAGAAGATGGATATCAGCTTGCTGTAATATTTTACTAAAGTGGATGCACGCTGGGGTGGTTTGAAGTGAATTCCCAGCCACAATCTCTGACATCCTGACAAGCCAATAAAAGTGATATTAGGTGATTAAATGTAGGAATAAAAAAGAAGGTCGACATAATGATAAACTGTAATGAAGTCAAACAGCTGGCTGACTCCTTGGTGAATTTGCCACCTGATGGCTTATACTAAGAGCCAGGCAATGCCTCCAGCTTGCTAGTCATCTGGCAACCACAGCTATACACACCAAACATTGCCTCCCATTCATTAATTGGCTTGCTAGAAATTTGCTTTCTTGCCATTAGACAGAGAACACCTTTTTTTCAAATGGGAGGGAGAATGTGGCCTATTTGTAATGTACAGGAACCGTTGATTAATGCTGATAAATTACCGCTGGCTAATCTGCAGACAGGGCTAGATTTCTAATATCAAAAACCACAGAGAGGCTTTCTTTCTACTTAACTTTGAGTGGATTTGACTCAAGGTGAGATGTTGATGTAACAATTAATGGTGGGCGGGGGGGGGGGTGTAGAAAGGGAGCTCTTTGTTTATATTTCCAACATATATGAATAGAATGTATGGTTAGCTCAATATGACTGCAGCTTGACTGGAGTTCCCCCACTTTCCTGGCATCCGTTCTCTTCCTCCCCCATCCTTCCATTGCTCTACTATGTTTTTCTTTCAGCTGCTGCTTTGGAATCTGAATGGCGTTTAGGTGTGAATAATGTAGTGTAAACTGCATAATTTCTCATGTGTGCAGCCTTGAAAAGAGCAAGAGCAGAACACAATGGAATGCTGTACGATTCAACAGGGAATAAGGCAGAAGACAAAGAAGATGGATCTTGGCCAAGCGCCCTCGAGGTTTCAAATCAGAACACAGATCCTAGGAGGAAACGCAAATGCAGATGTAACTTTATTGTCAAGCTGCAGTGACCATCGTGCTTCTCTTCTTCCTTCCTTATAGGTGGGGGTACTGGGAGTAGTGATCCAATACATCTGGAAAGTACCCAGCTGCAGAAAATCAGCATACATAAAAGTAATATTGTGACTACATGTTAGGAAAAATGGAGGATACCATTAATGTTTTCCTACTTCACGTCAGAATAAGCCACTTCAGTGGAATAGCAATAGCACTTCTACTATTTATTTACATATTTATTTACAACTTACTTACTATTTACTTAATTACTTACTACTTATTTATCATTCCATAGTGCTTTATGAAATCCTCCTTCCCAAAAGGAGTGTTTATAATTGTGGTTGTTATGCTTGTGTGAATTTTTTAAAAAAAACAACAACAGGTATCTTCAGGACACTTCCCCTCTGATCTGGATCATCACACCTAGTGAGTAGTGAAGAACTGTTCAGCGGTTTTTGTGCTCACAGATGCCTCCTTGCTTAGCCCTTGCTCTCCTCAGCCCAGCAGACTGACTACATTCTCAGCAGTTCTTCACCACCTCTTAAACACACTTTTATGAGGACGGTAACGTCAAATCACTGTTGCTTAATTAACATGACGGCAAAGGCTCCCATCCAGCTGCACAATAGCTTCCCTGACCTTGCAGGAAGGATGCATGACTTCATTATGAAGTATATTGTTTCCTATAAACATATAAAACCTGCGCCAATAACAACCCCATCAGCTGAAATGAAGTTATCCGAGAACAGAATTAAACTCTCCATGACCCCTTTGCTCTACTCTGTAGACCCCTATTAATAATTTCTAATTTAATCAACAGGGGTAAGTGTGCTCTATGCAACCCATGCCAGGCACTCTGCCAGGAAGGACCTATCGCTGTCCCTCTCATTTATTCCACTCCAAAGCTTCTTCGTCAGAGGATGTATTTTTCACTGGAAGGCCACTGGTTGATTTCCTCTTTTGTTATCTTTTCAGGCAAAGTCATGTCCTTGTAACAGATAGACGGCTAGCTTTGTAAATAACCCTGGAGTGACTGATGGTGCTTTCGCCAGGGGAAGGCGACAAATCTCCGAGCATTATTCACGCCAGGCCTATGAAGGCAGAGCTGCAGCTGACAAATTTATGACAGATACCAGCTCACCCCTTACACAAATATATGCTTTCCTGGCAAATTCATCACCAGTTTTTAATGGGGCCCAGGTCGAATTTGTCAGCTGTCTGTCCCAGTATGTTGTTTCCCTTTAGGTTTCCATCAACGATTGCTAGCTGAAAGCATCTTTCAGCTGCTAAGCCTAGGAGAGATCAATGATGACATATCTATTGATGGCATTTTACCTTCAACTCTTTGGCCATTCATCATTTTAACAATTCTGATATGTTTATTGACTCTCTGTGAGTGTCTAGAACTAGATGGAACATGATGGTAGTCTACATCCCTTCACCTCAGCCCTGCTTGCTAAGGATTTCTCATCCTTGCTTACTTCCTTGCTCAATCTTTTCATCAGAAGATGCAAAGCACATATCAGAAAAGGAAAGGGACTAGGTGAATGTTTCTCACTGCTAGCTGGGAATTCTGGGAGATGAAGTTCACACATCTTAAAGTAAACACTGGACTAGAAACTAGATCACTCTCTAAAGTTGTAGGGCTTCTTTTTTTTTGTTTAGAACATGGTTGATTTTGTATGAGTTGACTTTTTATGCAAAATCAGTTTTATCTCAACATTTCCTTTCTCTTCAGATATATACAACAGAAAACTAACTGCCATAGCCTTATTTCCAGATAATTATTTGGGTCTCCAATTTCCCTTAGTGTGAAATTTGAAATAATGCAATCATATGAATGGACTTGTTCACTTCAGAAAACCATTGTTCAATTAAATAAAAAGATGGATGTCTCAAACTAGAAACTGATGAGTTCAACATAACCTATCTAAGAAAAGTTTGCATTGATTTTTCAAAGCCCTGTCCTTCCAGAACACCAATTTGGAGTTATTAAAGAACACCAAATGTGGATCAGATGCCATCTGAATGGGAAACCAGTTCAGAAAATGAACTGTGAAAGTCAAATTCCCTAATTCATGCAAACCTGTAGCATGGATCAATTCAGCATTTGCTAACTAGCTCAAAAATAATGAGAAATTTTGCATGTAACAGAGCCTGATGTGCTGTATGGATATTTTTGCATGAAATCGATTGGTATAATAAAATGTGCTATTTGTAATGTTCAAATTTCATCTAGAGTTTGCCTTCTAAAAAGCATCCTTTTAGTGAATTGTAAAAGGGAAGGAAGGAGGGAGAGAAGGAAGGAGGGAATTCCCCAAAGAAGGATTGTTAGTTGGTATGGATTAGTTTTTTGCATAACTAACATAATCCTGAAAGCAGATACCAAATATGCATCCATAATGGGCCACATTTATAATTTTCTTGAATATTGCCATGTAGAAAGACAAAATATATTTGTTTGGAATGAGAAAAATAGTGAGAACATGTCACAGAAATCACTGCTAAAAATTTCAAATAAGAAAGTCACATTTAACCTGGAGGGAATGTATTTTTCCAACTTCCACCCACCCTCAAAAAAGCAGTCAGAGCAGGGACTTCCGGTTTGTCGAGCGCTTCGCGAGCGGCAGGGATTCACGAAGCTGCGCGATCCCTGCTGCGCTAGCCGCTTTTGGTGGTTCGATCCGGACGGGTCCGGAGCTAGGCTGACCTGCAGGGGCAGCTGAAGATAGGGGGATCCGGAGAGGGGTTTGGGGGTGTTGCAGACCCCTCCCCAGCCAGCAGAACCCCTTTTCCCAAGACGGTGCAGCGGCGGTCCGCAATGGCTGCCACAAAGAAGCTGGCAGTTGGGTAAGAATGCGCAGGAGGAAGTGGAGAAAGTATTTGAAAAGAGAAAGTTTTTCTTGGTTCCCAGGACTCTAAGACATATTTAACAAAACTCCTGAAAATTATGACTTTCTGAATGATACCTTCTAGAAGAGGAAAAAGCGGCAGTTTGGTGGTGCTGAAAGGAAAGTTTACTCTCCTTCCCGACGAATTAATAAGTGGACATTGAGAAACCTGTTTTTTTCAGGTAAAACTAGCTTTATGGGATAAGTCGGAAGGGAGAGGACAAAAAATATATTCATCTGGTTTGATTTTGTTGGAGGAGATGCCTTAAGGATTTGAAGACAGAAATAGAACTCCAATAAGGCTTCAAAATACAGATTTGGGCTTTCTTTTTTCTTTTGTCTGATACTACCCCTGGAAGAGAAAGGGAGAATTTTGTCTTGGCTTGGATTGATTGAGGATTGTGGATTTTGGGATTGTTTTTACTTTTTTTTTGAAATATCTTGGTTGGTGTAAGAAGAAAGAGGGAAAAAGAAAAGAAAAGAAAAGATCTATAATGGCTTTTTCTTTTGAGGAACTGAGGGAAGAATATGAGCAAACAAAAGCAGCCGGTAAAGATGGTATGGAAAAAGCCTTCCTATTTTTAGAAATGGCGCTGGTTAACTATCAACAAACAATACAACAGATGGAGGCAGAAGAACAACAAGAAGAAGAAGATGAAGACGCCATCTTTAATGAATTCCAAAATTTAACTAAGAAAGAAGGAAGGAAGGAAGCGAGGAAAATGAAGGACTTAAGATCTAAAAAAACATTTAAGAAAGAGAAAAATAAGATGCAAAATAAATATAATGATAGTAAACAAAAGAAAAAGGGAACACAACAGAGAAGGGATGCCAGCAAGGCAGAGGCTAGAAGAAGGGGGGTAGGAAGATTTGGTGGGGGAAGAAAGAAAGGGGAAAGGCGGAGAAAAGCCAGAAAGTTTTGAAATTAGATGGGAAAAGAGGAATTTTTTTAAGGACAAAGGGTAAAGTACAATTTCCTTAAAAAAGATTTTGCAAGGTACATAAGATGGTATTGTAACATCTGTATTAGAAATAGAAAATTAGAATGGCTTAAGAGTTAATAAGAAATTAAAATGTTGAAATGTTTAACAATGATTGATTTTAAAATGTAATAAAATATTAAAGGGAAAGGCAATGGGAATGTTATAAGATTTAATATTTAGATTTATTATTTAACTATGTATTTAATCATTTTGGATTTATCAATCTGTTTTTATTGTTATTAAAAAAAAAAAAATTAGTAGATAGAATGTACCAAGCAGAATCAGATTGGGTATTAGGTGTTATTTTAAATGTTAATCTAATTAATTTAGGGGAGGATAGAAAGGCATCATACTCTGATTAGTGACTTCAGGAGAAATTCTTTTTTTTTTTTATAAGGAATGAGATAGAGGGATAATAATGAATGGGCAAAAGATACAAATATAATGATTTAAATTAAGATGGATTAAATAAGATAGAATTATGAAGAGTGAAATGTGTGGAGAAGTTTATATAGAAGATATAGAATGGTAAACAAAATAGGTAATGATATGTAAGATGAGCATGAATATAATTGAAGCCCATATAAAGAGAGGTACCTGGGGCCAAGTTACTTTCCTAAAAGATTTTTATATGTTTGTTTGTTGTGTGTTTATGTTTTTGAGAGTATTAATAAAACCTTGTAGAAATACAGAATGAGAATAATGGTAATCAAGTCAGAAAGAAATAGATGAAATAATAATAGTGAAATTGAATAAGAGTAAAGAGAAGTAAAGAGAAATTGGATAAGAGGTATTTTTATGCTCATATGGAAATGGCTTAAAATAGAATTGTATTGTATAAAATAAGGTTTTATCTGACTTGTAAAATTTATAATGGAAAAAGGTTCAAATATGTAATGGTTGATGATGATTTGTTTGTCTTTGAAATTAATAAAATTTGCTTAAAAAAAAAAGCAGTCAGAGCAGTCTACTGGCATCATGAGAATGCATGTTCATGATCTTCAAAGGATATTAAAAAAATAATATTTTATTTCTGTCATTTGGAAGATGTCTGCTACAAAATTGGGCATTCCTCTGTTTGAAACATTACCAGCCTTCTGTTTCATAATGTCAAAAATTGAAGGAAACATTATGGCTAGTCCAGCTTTTTGACAAGAACCCCTTTATAATTTTCATATGCCAACCATGTTGGTGCAGAACAAGCTTTAGACTTGGAAACTGATGTAAAGGCACACTTTTTTAGTATTAGCCATCAGTCGAGACACTGCCTAAATGGTACACAGTTTAGTAGTATCAAATATACCTCTCTTGTGCTTTGGAATAGGGTATAAATCAGGGGTAAGTAATCTGTGGCCTAAGGGCCACATTTGGATACCCAACTCCATTTTCGTTCTCCCAGAACCTAATAGGATCACAGTAAAATGGTGGTGTTTGATGGTATGATGGAGGGTAACCAATTTAAACTGCAAAAAAAAAAAAGGCATTTTAAGGAGGGATTAGTTTGTCCATCAAACAAAGAACAAATCACAACCTCTAAATGTAACAAAAATGAACCTCGAATACTCCTTTCTCTAAAAAGTGATGTCATGTACTGGTCAGATCTCTTCAAAGACTTCCCAAATAAACATGGCACAAACCTCTAGTGGATTCTGGTGCCATGTTTTGAAATGCATGAGGTTGTGAATTAAGTTTCATTGCCTGGGGACCAGATGTACCTGACATATCAAAGGCATCTAAGAAGCTGGAGTAATATCTCAATATGGCCACAGAGTTTGATCGGAGTTCTTTGGTCTATTCCATACTATCTACTTAGGACTGAAGAATAATATAATTATGCAGAACAGTCTATGGTCTCTTTAAGACCCTCCATCTATTGCAATGAGTCTAAGATTGGCTGAGTCAGCTTTTTAAAATGCTTAGGGGACTTTGGAAAGGAAAATCAAGGGTTTGAGTCTGTTCACTGCTTCTTTTACCTAGATTTAACACTCAAAGCAAAGGATGGCACACAACTGCAATAATTTGGAGCAAGCAGTGAGAATCAGGAGTCTTTTAGGACACATAGCTTTGATCTAAAAATTTAGAAGGTTCTGTTGTTGATGGAGATATTGCTCTGCTTTAGCCAGTACTCTTTTTTATTTTCTGTACTTGGGTGTCTACTATAGAATTGCAGTCAAATGATAAACGTTTATGAATAAGTGAATGACTGGAAAATATCTCTTGATATATTTTTTTTCACCACAGTTGAATAGCAGGTGGAGAAAGGATCAAATTGATGCTTTACCAGAAAACTTTAAACATCTCTGCTATTTCTTTTATCAAAGGAGGACAAGTACTCAACCCATATTGCAAAATGATCCCACATTGTTGTTGTTTTTTTAAAGTATGATTTTTTTCCTATCTTGGTGCTAAATAATAAAATTTCCGCAAAGGAAAATAATGCTAAACATCCGTTACTTGTCAGTGTCACTGTCTATAGTCAATCACTTTATCATGGTATGTTGTTCAAAACCAGTTGATTGGTTTTCATTAAATACTTCTAACATTATTGTGCTTATTGGAATGGCAGAGTAAAGGGTTCCTTTCTAAATCCCTTATGTATAAACTGAAGCATCTTAACCTTTTTTAAACTAATTTTCTACTTACAGAATGCCTTCTATTACCAAGAGAGTATATGCCCATCTACCCTTTAAATACTGACTTTTGGAAATTCTTCATGACACATTAAAGGTGCGATTTTTCTCAAACTTTAATAAAAATAAAGCATTCAGCTCTAGGAAAATCCGTAAGATTTAAATACTGTTAAACCCATTAATATTGGTGATGTTTAACACGTTCATCAATTCCATGGATTTTTGTCCATAAAACAATTTCTTTACCAACATTTCTATCCACGTAGCTGATAAGAACAGATTTCCACAAACATTGTTCATACAAGTACTCTTTGACATGCCTATGCTTGCATTTATATAATAGAACCTAACCATGTAGGACTTCGTGCACACTGAAAAAAGATAGGGTTTGTTGATTTGGCTGGTCATGCCATAACTAGTTTATTTGGCAAAGGAAAAGGTAAGCCATCAAATGAGATACTATCAAAGCCAAATTGCATGCAGTTGGAAAAGAGGGGAAAGATATTCACTTTAAAGCTTCCCTTGCTTTAAATTTGATAGCCAACAAATGCAAATTTTTAATCTCTTAATTGTAGTAGCTTGTATGGAGCATAAAATCTAAAATCCAAAGCAAGTAAGTTAAAACTGAAGAAGCTTCTTGGATGTGAAGTGAAATGTTTTCAAAGGAAAAAAGAACCCAAGAAAGTCCAATTGCCTTTTGGGGAAAAAAAGCACCTCTGTGTTAACTTTGACTTGGATAATTGAGAATCTCCATAGATATAAAATCTAAAAAGATATTTATAGGAGTGTCCTTTAACATTGTCTTGTTAAGACTAAAAGGTTTAATTCATTTCTCTATAAATGTACAGTATATGCTTCCCAAACTTCCAAAGTTACATAATTTCAAAAGCCAAAGATTGGGAATGTCTATGAAATCCCATTTCAACAACTGCTTTAATAAATAAACCGAGTGTGAAACCTTTCCTATTATAATATGATTAAGAATCACTTCTAAGTTATTTAGCCACTCCATAGATATTTGCAAGAATGTGATTCAGGAGCAGGTTGGACTTCTAATTGAGTCTCCTGGCTTCACAAAGAGAGCTGAGTTCCTATTAAATGTAACATGAGCTGTCCCTTGAAAGTGTTTAATAAAGACATGACACTTCTCACTGGAAGAGATGCCAGAGTTTTAAGACTTACGAGCCATATGCTTATGTCAAGACTATCCACTCGGGGTCTCCTTCTTGACTTCAAAGGGACCTTTGGGGTGCTTTGCAGATGGTCAGGCTATGCTTACAAGAGCCTGACTATTGCATTCTGATGGTTTGGGGGGGATACTTGGCCAGCCTAATCCAATTCATCACCAGTAGGCCTCTTCAGCCCACCCTGGTGAGCTGGAAGCAGCGAAACCAAGGTAGCTCCATGTAAGCGTGGTCTTTTTGGTCTTCTGGAAACACCTATTAGACACAGGCCAAAGAAGGAAGTGAGAGATCCAGAGAACAATTCTTTATGCTGGAAGCAAGGGTTCTGTCAGCCAGCGAAGAAGGGTGTGGAAAGCCTAAAGGCACATGGTGGCCAGCCAATTTTCTGAGTCATACTCTCTCAGCAGGGGCAGGCAGGGAGGGAGGAAATCTGGAGATGTAAGGATAGCAACAAGTGGGGGAAACCCACCTGGAAAAGTAACTCACGCCTGCAAAAGCAGGAACTGTCACTCTTTCAGCAAGTTTTAGCAAATACTCTTACTTTCCCGAGAGACTGAAGGTAGAAGAGTTTTTAAAGAATGGAGACTAAGAATGAATAGGAGGCAAAGTTGGTTCCTTTATCCAGGAATGTTCTCATTAACCATGATTCTTTGCAATAGTCCAACAGCTGGCCTGTGTGTTGCCTTCTGCAGATGAATCAGACAAGTCAGATGTGCAGCTGTGCATATTGAGCACATAGGGATATGATTAGCTATTTGCTGGCCAGAAAGGAGCAGGCTGCATCTGGTGGAGTGGTGTGGGGTGAAAGTCCCAGAGTAGCCTCTGGAGTCATTCATCTTCTACAAGAGGCTAAGCTGCCTTAGAACCAGAGCTGTTCCTCAAATCTGTCATATTTCTGTTATAAATACATCCACTAGTACTACAAAAAGAAGTAGTACTGAAGGCTGAGAAACAGCTGAAGTATAAAGCTCTACTCTATGGCTGTGGAGGAAATGAATCTGCTCAGGACACGGAAGCAAACTGTCTTCTGGGAATAAATGGATTCTCTTTCCAAGTACTTTCCAAGTACTTTGCAATGAATAGGGTTATCACCTTATGCCAGATCATCCTGTTATAGCCAGGCATTCCTTCTTCATGAGATTGCCCTCCAAGCACGAAGGAAGGAAGGAAGGAAGGAAGGAAGGAAGGAAGGAAGGAAGGAAGGAAGAAAGGAAGGAAGGAAGGAAGGAAGGAAGGAAGGAAGGAAGGATTAGAGAAGGGAGGAAAAGCACTGAACCCTTTGGCCAGTTGATTCAGAAAGAATTACAGTCACATTTTATCCTATGAATAAAATGCCAACAGAGAGTCAGTTTTGTCTAGTGATTAAGGCACCAGCTAGAAACCAGGAAAGTCTAAATTCTAATCCCTTCTTAGGCATGAAGCTGGCTAGGTGATTTTGGACCAGTCATTCTCTCTCAGCCTTAGGAAGAAGAAGGCAAAGGCAAGTCACTTGTGAAACCATGCCAAGAAAACTTCATGGACTAGTCCAGGCAGTTGCCCCGTGTCAACACTGACTTGAAGTCAGAATAGAAAAAGAAGAAAGAATATGGTAATACCACTTACATTTTTGAAATCTATGACATTATCAAGTTTTCTATTTTAGCTCTAAAGACAATTCTTTTCCTAGACCAGGCATATGCATAAACCTATTTCAAACTATTCCAACAAGAACAGCTAGCTCCATTTTAGTTGAATTTACCATTCTTTTTTTTTTCCTGATGGACATAACTGACGCTGGGACAAGAAGCCATAGAGGTCCCCAAAGGTGCTGTTTCAAAGGCAACTTGACAGTCCAGAATTGAAGAAGTTTTCAAGGAAAAAGCCAAGAAAGTCCAGTTGCCTTTTGAAAAAAACACCTTTGGCACAACCATGTCCTAGATGTCTCAAAAACTCCATAGATATCAACTCATAGAGGTGTTGGGTGGCTTCCCATAATTGAGGCAATCCAAAATGTGTAATTCATTTATGTACCTGGGAGTTTATTTATTTATTTAATTGGCTAGCTTAATCTGCTATTTTCTGAGGATTAATAGTGGACAAAAAAATCAACAGATAAATAATTTGAATAGAAGGGGGGAGGATCATTAGTTCTGCCAGGCTCAGGACACTGTTAATGAAGTAACAAAGTAACAGCCACATGACCACTTGACAAATGACCAAGTCACTACTGTAAGTTAACACCGTGACTGCTAGGAAAGAAAAAAACCTTAATAGCTATAAATATTTAATTATATAGGAGATGAATAATAAATTAGCCAGAACATCCTAATGACATAAACTTATAAGGAAGTCTACCACAGACTGTGAACAATATGGCAAATACCATTAAAGCAGGATTGTGCGATTGTTTGTCTTTTGTTTTTTTCTTTTTTTTTTCTTTTTTTACAAATTCAAACTGAGATGGTATCCCCACACAGAGACACGCACCTTATTCTGTATTCATTCTGGATACAAACCATTAAGTCAGAGGTCTAAAGGGGCTTGAGCCATCTGCATTGTACCAGCTTAAAACCGTAATTTCTCAAATCTATTTCCCAGTAACCATGCCAACATCCATTAATACTGCTGGCAAATTAAGTGATATTGCGGATGCCCTCTCTCAGTGTCTGGAGGCTGAAGGGGTTTGGATGGGGAAACAGCAGGCTTCAGCTCAACTGAGTAGCAAGACTGAGTAGCTCTGGGTTTTGGGACCTTCTGATTCCAGAGATTTACCATCTCTTATTCTGGATGAGGAGGCCTGGTCCACAATCTGGGGGTTCTCCTGGACTCACAACTCCTGCTCAAAGAAAAGGTGGCAGCCTTGGCCAAGAGGGCCTTTGCACTGTTGTGTGTTATGCTCCAGTTGCACTCTTTCCTAGGAATTGCATAGAAGATTCTGCTCTCCCACACTCGTGTCCTGGCTGGCTACCTCCCAAATGGACTACTGTAATATCCTGCACAGGGAGTTGCCTTTGAAGAGCATTCAGAAACTTCTCCCGCTTGGGCGGGGGGGATTGGACTAGATGACCTACAAGGTCCCTTCCAACTCTGATTATCTGTTATCTGTTACTTGCTGGCAAACAAGTATCACCATAGCTACGTGACACCCATTAACTAAAACTGATCAAAAGGCAGAAGTTCAGACAGCTATTCCTTGAGCAGCATGTTATACTTCTTATCCATGAGCACCATTGTCTACAGAGTGCTTCTGGGTGCAATTCAGGATGCTAGTAATGATCTTACCCAATGTCGCATGGGGTAAGTGTATTAGAGAAGCTGCTTTTCCCTGTTTATATCTACCTGAGCCATCAGATCCAGCAGGAAAGGTATATTATGACTCCCTTCTACTAAGGAATGTTATATGATGGGATCTAGAAGAGACCCTTTTCTGACATGGCACCAACCCTTTGAAACACCATTCCCCTGGAGATTGGATTGAATCTACCCTTCTGGACTCTAGAAAAGGCCTGAAGAATTAGCTATGCCATTGGGAGTCTGGTTCAACAATAGTAGTGAGTCCTGACAATGGCTGCATTTAATGAATATATGATTTATACTCACCAGCTGATTATGATATTGTCATATTGAATTGCCTTTGGATAAAATAGCCCTATTGTCTATGTCAGATCACAAGGAAGGGGCAACAAATCCAATGAGACTGTTTTCTCTTTTTTAAATAATAATTTTATTTAAAAAGTACAATTACAATGAAAAAAATGAAAAAACTAACAAAGGAAAAAAGAAAAAGGTACAGAAAAGGGAAAAAATAGAAAAGAAAAAAAATGTGAATATAGTAAATAGAAAAACTATATAAAGAATTCACTGCCTCCATCATCACAAGATAAAAATTTAATGATTTATCATATTCTTTTAAAATACAAGAAATTATCTCATATTCTCATATCCATCTCTTATCTATGAACAAATCCTTTTAAAAAAACCCTCATAATTTCAATCCTTATCAACAAAGTCTAATAAGAGTTACCAGAGACAACATTTATTTTAATCTTGATCAAATCATCAACATCAAAAGAAGGTTGGGGATGGGGGATGGAATGGTTCTCAGGGAAGGCAGAAGAGGACATCCTATTTCAGTGGTGTCGAGGAACAAGAGGTATGGGAGACAAGGGAGAAGGCAGGCACAGGGAACACAACCTCAGTGTTTAGTACCAATCTCGGTGTTTAGTACCAATCTCAATACCAGTTCTGCCCCATTGCACTCACCTCATTTTCCTGGTCAGCAGATCTGTGGAGGACCTAGTCTTAGACTTCTGCTTTTAAATGTGAGATCAGCTTGCAATAAGTCTTATTGCCGATTTGATCCTTGAAGAGAAGGCTGATCTGGCTTGTATAACTGAAACTTGGCTGAGCCCAGAGGGAGGCATTCCTCTTGCAGAAATGTGCCCAGTGGGTTATCGAGCATGGCACCAGTCTAGACCTCAGGGCCAGGGTGGAGGTGTGGCTGTTGTTATCAGAGAATCTCTAGTAGCCTCCAGAGGTGCTGTTCAACAAGTCCCCGGCTGTGAGACCCTTTTTCTTAGATTGGGCTCAAGGGATCATGTGGGGTTGCTGCTGCTGTACCAGCCTCCCTGCTGGCAGCTTCCCTACCTGGGCTCCTGGACCTCACTGCAGGACTTGCAGTGGAATTCCCCAGGCTTATAGTTCTGGGGGATTTCAACCTGCCTTCTCTGGGTTCGGGATCAGAGGTAGCCCGAGATTTTATAGAAACCATGACTTCCATGGGCCTGTCCCAGATTATCCAGAGCCCGACTAGTAATAGTGGTCACACTCCCGATTTGGTGTTCATGTCAGAGCAGTGACTATGTGACCTGGAATTGGTAGACCTCTCCTTGTTCCCCTTGTCATGGTCAAATCACAGTCTGGTGGCAATGAGTTTCTCAAAAACTGCAGCCCCCCGCAGGGAGGCAGGACCTATTAGATTGGTCTGTCCCCATCGACTAATGGATCAAGATAGGTTCCAGAGGGAGCTGGGGGTTATAACTAGAGATCTATTGTGCAGTCCAGCCGAGCTCTTAGTCACTGTTTGGAATAGAAAGGTGATTGAGGCTCTGGATAGGATTGCACTTGCAAAAGGGAAGGGGGGAAAGAGAGTGAAAAATTTAAGATCTGAAAAAACAACCCCAAAAAAGAATAGTTTGAAAAGTAATTACAACATTAGGAAGAAACAGAAGAGAGGGTTACAGAAGAGAGAAGGGTCAAAAAGAGAAGGGAGAAGAAGAGGGGGAAGAGGGAAAGGAAAATAAATTATAAAGGACAGAAACAGGACATAGAAAAACAGGGAAAATGGACAAGGATTAAGGGTATAAGTGTATTTAGAAGACACAGAGATAATGGGTGAAAACTTAATTGAAAGGGGGATTCTGCAAGGGTACATAAGATAGTACTGTTATATTAGAAATAGAAATGAACTTTGAAAATATGAAACAAGTGTGATTAAAATGATAGATAAAATACTCATTGTAATGTAATGGAATGTTTAATAAATAAATGAAATAAAGAGAATGAGAGAATGAAATTAGGAAAGGAGGGGAACATTTTAATTATTATAAATGTGTTATAAAAATTTAAGTGAAGAGGAATATGAAAGAAACATGAAAAAATTATGGAAATATTATAAGTATTCCTAGAAGTATGATATCCTATTGAAAAGAAATGTTAAAAATGTCAAAGATTGTACCTAACATTAATGATAGAGATGAATTAGAATAGAATAAGTATTTTATTTATTAATGTATATATATATATATATATATATATATATATATATATATATATATATATATATATATATTGTGTGTGTGTGTGTTTTCTTAAGTTTTCGTGGTACTTACATGTAGGTGTTGGGTTGGTTCTCCACGCCATTGTAGTTCTTTAAAAGAACTACAATGACGTGGAGAATACCAACCAAGCAACACATATATATATATATATATATATATATATATATCAACTTCAATGGCACCAAAACCCTAGCCACTATAGAAAATCCCAGCCACAGAATCATCAGAGAAGCCATAGAGATTGAAAAAAGATCAGAAAGCATGAACAGAAGAGATGATTCCACCAGGCTGTCAATCATTTGGAAGCCTGCACTCACAAACAAAAAAATCTCCACACCACAAGCCAGGCAAACACCTGGGCACAAACAGATCCCCCCCTGATACCTCCAGCTCAAACACACCCCAACCAGGCACCCAGATGAAACCCAGCTTCCTAACTAATGATAGCCGTCCATTTACCCGAAGCCAAGCTGCACTAAAGGCCTCCAATAAAGTAACACAATGTTGCCAGTCAATCAAGATACAAAAAGAGCCAAAAAAACAGACAGAAGATATTAGAAGCAGAACACAGCAAACTCCAAGACCAATAAACACAGACCAAGACTCTCAACCAATCAGGATGAAGAAAAAAACCATTCTGGCACAGCAATAGGCTGCCCCAAATTTAAATCTGAAACCACTGTAAAAGTCTAACTCACAGACGAACACTATACAAAAAGCCTGATGATGGCAGATGAGATTCTGCTGAAACGTTGCTACAACTTTAAAAGCACCACTACTATGATGTGGGAAAATACCCGAACAAAGCTGAATGCCATATATATATTCTCTTTAAGAACTTAGTGCATATTTTAAGAATTTACCAAGCAGAATTCGACTGGAAGTTATGTGTTATATTGAATGTTATAATTGTAAAGGCATAAATTGAAGTTTAAATAAGAGTTGAATGGATAAAAATTAAAAGATACAAAGGTGTCATACTCCAGTTAGTAACTACAGGGGAAAATTTTGTTTAATGAGAAAAGAAAATATGAAATTGAAACAAGACAGACAAAAGTATAAATATGATGACTAGAAAGGTATTGAAACTTAGAAAAAGATATATATAATTGAATTTAGAAAGGAATGAGATAATTAAAAGTAAGATTGAGAAAACTAAGGGAAGGGAAAAATTATTGAGAAAATGTTAAAATAGTAATAAGATATGGAATAGAACACAAAGATGAATATGAAATTGAATTTGTGTCTGTATGGAGAAGTGATAACCCGGGACCATGCTATTCTCAGAAAAAGAAATTTTACTTGTGTTATGTTTTGTGAAAACCCAAATAAAATTTTATATATATATAAAAAAAGACCTGGTTTTGCCAGCGGGCCTGGGGAACCCAGCGAGGGATGGAACCCATCAGATGGTTAGTTTGACCCGCTGTCGTCGGGGTGGGGGGGGAGTTGGTTTTTGTTTTGTTTTGTTTTCCCAAATTTTGTTCTATTGTACTTTACTAATTTATTTGATTCTTTTTGTTAGTTCTTATTGTTTTTATTTTTATTTTTTGTTTTAAATATGATTTTACATTGTGTAAGCCGCCTTGAATCGCCATGGGCGAATAGACAGCAATATAAATCAAATAAATAAATAAATAAACGAACAAATAAGCAAACAAACAAACAAATAAATAAATAAATCATTTTAGCCAATGTCTATCCACTGCAGGACGAAGGCCTCTTCTGTATATTTCTTGAGCTTTTCTTTGCCAGTTGGGCCCACTATACTTGCTGATATTATTGATCCATCTTGTTTTAGGTCTCTTTCATGGATGCTTTTTATCAAGTGGGACCTATTATATGACTGCCTTGGTCCACCTGCCATCAGTTCTTCTCGCTATGTGACCATCCCATTTCCATTTCAATTCTTTTACTCTCATAATGAGATCTTATATTTCATTTGCTCTCTAATCCATGTGCAGGTCTTTCTATTTTGTCTTGTAATGCTGAGCATGTATCTTTCCATGGCTCTTCGTATCACTTGTAGCTTTTGTATTGATGGTAAGGTTAGTGTCCATGTTTTACCAGCATATCTTAGAGCAAGTAGCCCACACTTAATCAAATAATCCAACTTTATATTCTTTTCTTTTACTTATAACAATCTTAGTTTTTTGTCCTTTAAATAATGTCCTAAACTATAATTTCTTTTCATTTTTTATTTTGTCCTTTCTCACAAAATTCTTCAAAGCTTTAACAAGCTTTTTTTTTCTTTTTTCTTTTTGGAAATCCAGTATAGGAAGGTTACCTGGGTCACTTTCTTTCATTGTTATTTGTAAATTCCTTTTAATTATTAAGACATTAGCCAGTTTCTTTTGTATGTTTAGTGCAGGGGTTTCAAACTCAAGGCCTGCGGGGTGGCCCATGATGTGCTTAGATCTGGCCTGCAGGGCAACCCTGAAAATAGCAAAGGACTGGTCCACAGTACCTCTGCCAGTGAAAATGGAGCTTGGGAGCCTGTTTTCACTGGCAGAGTGTTTGAGCCACCACAGGCACACACACCCAATACAACTGACATCATGCTGGCCACACACACCCTGGCCACACCTATCCCAGCCCTCGAGGTCATACACAATCCTGATGTGGCCCTCAGTGAAATTGAATTTGACACCCCTGGTCTAGTGCAGGGGTCACCAACCTTTTGGATCTCAGGGACCACCAAACTGATAATTTTAAATCCCAGGGACCACTAACCAGTTTTGTGGGCATGGCCTAATTTGTGGGTGTGGCTTGGATGTAACTGGCTGGGCATGGCTTGTATGTAAATATTATAAATATTTATATAAATTTTGAATTTTTTATAAAAAAGAGAAACTTTTACCCAAAATCAGGCAAAGCAGGCAGGCAGATTGAGTTGCTCACCGAATCACAGATTCATTCAGAAATTTATCTATCTGCCATTGGCTAGCTCAGTCTGTCGCATTAAATTTGCTAGCAAGCAAACTCACAAAATTAACTCACAACACACCATGTATATAAATATTGATTTTTTTTTTATTTAAAAAAAAAGAGCAACTTTTACTCAAAATCAAGCAAAGCAGGCAGGCAGATTGAGTTGCTCACAGAATCATTCAGTGATCTATCTATCTACCATCGTCTAGCTCAGTCTCTCAAATTTGCTTGCCGTGAGTCTGCACTGAATAACAGAACCTTCACTCCTAAGGGAGGTTCGGCTGTGCTTAAAAGCACAGCCGAAGATCTAAAGACTAGCTAGAAAGCAAGAAATCCAACCATTTCCTGCTTCCTAGCTAATCTAAATCTCCTGGCACAGCAGAACAGATGATGGTCGGAAGAAGAAAAAATAGCAATTTAGCAGGCAAGTTTGCTGGGTAAGGAGTGAGTGGGCGGGGAGGGTTCCCATAGGCCATGTGGGCAGCGTAGCCTTGTGTTTCTGCACAGCCTGGTTTAATTGCTTTGGGGGGGGGGGTACTCTGGGGATGAGATTTCTCTGCAGCCCACCACAATTTTCTCGCAGCCCACTGGTTGGCGACCACTGGTCTAGTGGATGATTTTTCCATATTATACTTTTAGCCTGTCATTTTCAACTACACTTTCAGATCAGTCTTAGTCTTCTCTGGTAAAACTTGCAAAACACAATCAGTCTATAATGGCAGATACTCTCAAAATTAGCTTCCATATCCATTGTTCAAAAATATCATTCAATATGTTGAATGTCAAAGTATTTTTGCTCTGGTCTGTATTGATAAGTCAAATTTAACGTTGTTCTTTAATTGTAATTTTTCGTTTCTTCTAGTATCTAACCTTCAAAGTCCCATCCCGTCCTATCATTTTTTTTAAAGAATTCAAAACAAAACCATCTTTCCACATGAAGGGTAGTTATAATTAATTTCAAAATTATGTTTCCTGAAAATTTAAATACATTTTAGAATGAAAATTTAGATAAATCATGAAATTTATCTCAACCCTATCTAAGTGATTAGAAAAAAGAAGTAATCAAACCTAGTGTTAAAGTTGCAGAATATTTCAGCTAGATGCTATTCCCTTGTCTCCCAGAACTAAAACCACAGGAAATCACTTTCTTGCAGTCACCTCATGAAGAGCAGCTGTATGAAATACTTGTGAATAATCTCAAGTCCTCTCCTTTTCTTGCTCTTTATTTCATGACATGAAATCAAATGATTTTCATTTGATTAAGCATGTAAAAGACTGCACTTTTAACTACAAAAACTATGCACACTTAGCAGAGTGTAAGTCCCATTGAACATCTGTGAGACTTGTTTACGCTTGTACAGTCAGCCATTTTGTTACATTTGTTACAGCACAGAAGTGTCTATTAAGCAGCATATTTTATAAAATGAATGAACACCTGTGAGTAGACTTGTTCACGCTTGTACTATCAGCCATTTTGTTCACTTGGGACACAGTATGGAAATGCCTATTAAATAGCATATTTTTATAAAACTAATGAAAATGTTTTATGCACTCAGGTGAGCTAGCAAACTTTCACAGAGATTATTCTTGAGGTCATATCAACGACAGAGAAAAAAAAATCTAAAATGAAATTCTGCTATAAGTCATAGCAATGTTTGTGGTCCTGTTATAAAAAAATCATAATTTTAAATCTTGAGCTGCAAATCTTGACACAGCAGGTAGTTGCCAGGGCAATGCTTAAAGCTCTACTTAGACAGGAGGACTTCAAACAAAGCAGGGATGAGCAGGCAATAGCCAAGAAAAAGAAATATTTAGTATGGTTTAAAACCACTGGTTAACATTTTCCAGGGCAGAGAAAATGTCTCTAGAGCTTTTGAAAACCCTGCAGAGATTTTTCTTTATGTGATTATGTATCACTAAGTCAATGCTGACTCTTAGAGATGACATAGATTTTCTCCATGACAATCTGGACATCTGCCCCAGATCTTCCAACAGTTCACCTATCATCATTGTAATAGAGCTTGTTGTGAATCAATAAAAGTGAATAACCTAAATGCAAATTAGGGGTTGAAAACCTGCACACTAGATTGGTCCTTATACAACAACTTGGGATTGGGCCAGAACTAGTCCCTGATTGGCCACTTTTGGGACTTTTCTTATTGGTTAGTAGTTTGAACTTGTTGCACATTTTCATTGGTTAATAAGGCAGCAGCTAACCCTATAAAGGGTTACTGCTGCCCATAGCGTTGCTCTGTTATGTTCTATTACTTATTAAAGAGTTGAAGTCACTGGTCAGATGTCTGGTCTCCGTTATTCTCCATACTTAACAGAGCTAATCCACCTTGGTCACCCTCTTCTCTTTCTTTCCACATTTCCCAATATTAGAGCATTCCCCCAGAAAGTTATGTCTCTTCATAAATTGTCCAAGAAGGATAATTTGAGTGTGGTGATTCATGCCTCAAGTGAGATCTGAGTTGATTTATTTGATGATCCATTGGTTGTTTTCTTGGCTGTCCATATTCTCAGGAGTCTTCTCCAAGACCAGAATTCAAAGGTATTGATATTCTTCCTATCCTTCTAAGTCCAAGTGCTTTCATAAAAGCCAACTGTTTCCATTTATTAAAAAAATACTAATTTTTTCTATTCACTTTGAACAGAAAAACAATTAGTATTATTTTTTAATAAATACATATCAAAGCCTATATATTCCAGAAATACATACATTGGTCAAATGTCCCTAACGAAAATCTTTCTGATACAAATCCCTTGCTAGCACAGGGAAATAAAACACCATAGAGAGAGAACACCTCAGAGACAAAAGCTGACAAAACAAGTGCAATGTTATTTTTATTCTTCAAAGCAGTGAACTTTTAGGGCAATGTCTCTGTTAGCCTGGCATTCAATTTCTCTATTGCTAAGAAATGTAAACTTTCCCCCAATTAGGCTGATTTGATCGACAAGTTTTCATTGCCAGCCTTAAGCCAAAATTCAGAGCGTTTAGAACTGAACTGAATTCCAACATTCTGTTTACACAAAAGAAAGGGCAAAAGAAAGGCAAGTGGCTGCCGTGTTCAATAAACTGAGAGATGAGGAAGCAAACAAAGCCCGAAGCAATGTTGGACTTCCCTTTCCAAAACAGGTGTGATAAATTGAGAGCTGAATGATGAAGTAAGACTCATTGGTTAGCCCCTCATATTGAAACCACTCAGTCCCTCTTTCAGCTTTCCTCAGCTATGGAAGCAAGCTGGTGGTGGGGCAGGAGGTGGGGAGATTATTTTTTTTCTGAATGGTGTAGCCCAGTTTATCTAAAACAAGCGGGTCCCTCAAATCTTGGCCCACCACTCCCATGACATGGGTCTAGCCTATGAGCCAGTGTAGTTAAGTTAAATTGCGGTGTAAGTTAAATTGCAGCATTGGATATTCTCTATACCAGGGGTCACCAACCTTTTGGACCTCAGGGACCACAAAACTCATAATTTTAAATCCCGTGCACCAGAGACCCTGGAAAATCCCCAAAAAAGTCTTCAGAAAATTTCCGCACCCTGTTTCGTACCGA
Organism: Notechis scutatus; assembly: GCF_049901735.1. Lineage (NCBI taxonomy): Eukaryota > Metazoa > Chordata > Lepidosauria > Squamata > Elapidae > Notechis > Notechis scutatus. Next base: position 153,137,845 of record NC_142009.1, on the reverse strand, counting down.
TCTATCATTCTTTATTTGGGATCGCAGAATACCAGCTCCAGCTCCATTCTCAGGGGGAGAGAGAGAGAAAGAGAGACTTTTGGCTTCATGCAAGGAAAGCAGCAGAAGCAGCAGAAGTCTTTCTCTCATCCAAACTCCTCCAGAAATGAGTCTTTGTGAGATTTGTCATGCCAGCACTGGTGCTCTGGGGGTGACATTTCTCTGTGGACCACCAAAATTTTCTCATGGACCACCAGTGGTCCCCAGCCCACTGGTTGGTGACCATTGCTCTATACTGTATCCATACCAGAAATACAGGTTCAAAACAGAATATAAAGTTATCCATAATACTTTCTAAGAGAATCTCTGAAATTCAGAAGATTCTTTGTTGATACTCTTCCTTAGAAGGACAAGGCAATAGCAGAAACAGGAGCAAGCATAATCACATATATTGTAATTCAGGGGGTCAAATGTGCATCATTATAGTGTTGTCACATGACATACTGTGACTTTTCCCCCCTTCGATAAACCAGGCATGGATGTGGCGAGCATGTGACGCATCCAGCCCACAAGCTGCGAGATTGACAACCCTGTTATAATTGATCATCAGGAAATCTATTCTTAATTACATGGATTATAAAACCCCAGTTTATATTGGAACGATTCAATAAAGAATATTTGTAGCTTAGGGTTGAAATGAGGGCTCCAGGTGCTCTTTGAACTTTTTTTTTCTTATAAGCATTTCATTACCCAAACTATGTAACATCATCAGTGCTAGTTATTGTAAAGTAAGCTAAAGGTAAAGGTTCCCCTCACACATACGTGCTAGTCATTCCTGGCTCTAGGGGGTGGTGCTCATCTCTGTTACAAAGCCGAAGAGCCAGTGCTGTCCAAAGACATCTCCATGGCCATGTGGATGCCATGACTAAATGCCAAAGGTGCACGGAATGCTGTTACCTTCCTGCCAAAGTGGTCCCTATTTTTCTACTTGCATTTCTTATGTGCCTTCGAACTGCTAAGTTGGGAGAAGCTGAGACAATTAAGGAGAGCTCACTCCGTTACACAGTTTTAGGGATTCGAACTGCCAAACTGCTGAATGTCTTAGCCACTGAGCCACTGCAGCCCTCAATAGTAAAGTAGATAATAGTAAATAGGTATGTTGTTTTAATTATGGCCTAGCATTACTGAGTTTGATGATTAAGTGACTATTGATCAAGATGTAGGAGATGACCAGGCTGAGCCCAAGACAAAGTCAAATGCATCATCAGTCATGAGTTCCCTTTGTACCCACAAGAGACCTAAGTCCAACCCACCTTGAATTCCTTATTTACCAGCAAATTGCTTTGACGGTTAATAGATTCCTGTAGAGAGCTTAAGCTTGCAATAAATCTTTATACCCATTTGAACTGCCTGGATCTCCTGATTTCCCTGGTGCTTGACACAAGGTTTCTAACCTCTTTTTTTCATCTTTATTCTGTTCTGCTTCCTACCAGAAATCCAAGGTGATCTGGACTTCGGACTATCAACTTTTCTAATTGCTGTCTGAAGGTTGTTGTGGTGTTTTAAGTTTTTGACAAACTATTGACTCTGTTTTCTTTCAAATACCACACACGTCTACCTCAGTGCAGATCAACCTAGATTGCAGAGCAGGATAAACTTAGAATATGTTTCTTGTGATGTCTATTCAAAATCTGAATATTGCTCAAAGCCACATGCAATCTGGGAAACTCCATTTTAAGTTTTTGCTGACTTCAAACTGATCTTGGCCCAATTTATCTTCCACAAGAGATATGGTTCAGATTTTTCTGTTGCTTAAGGCAAGTTCAGACAGCTGAAAAGAATGAATGGTATTATAACTTATTCAAAGTTCTTATCTCAGGAATATTATTTTGTTTCAGGAAGCAATCATGTACGTAGGTGTGACTAAGCAAACGCAAAATTGAGAGTTAATATATTAACTAACTATGATAATTGGCATTTTTTTCTTGAAAATTGCACAATATATGTTAATTTATGCTACCTCTTTTAACCTGCACATAGGAACTATTTTTAGACTTGAAAGAAATGTTAGCTTGACTGCAGGAGTCACTAAGCAGTTCTTGAACACTTTCTCATTCCTCACCTCCCGTAATTATATAAAATGATTCTTTTGGGTTTTTTCCGTGACCAAAAGCTGATTTGTTTCTCATGTCCTTGAACACACAGATGTCCGATGTAAACCAAGGTGAGGAGAGAAAAAATGATGGAATGTGCATCACTACATTATAACATGAACCCTGGCTTTCATACCTGCATACCAACACCAGATATGTACAGAGGTGGTGTTAAGTTTGGAGGAGAGGGCGTAATAACGAAGACAAGGCATCAGTAGTGACACAACTCTTTAATAGTGACTTCAGAACAGAGCAACCAACTTGGGCAGCAGCAGCTCTTTTATAGAGCTGGCTGCTGCTGCAATAACCAATGAGAACGAGTTTAACCGTACTTAGTCTTCCAATCCGGAATGGCCGCTGTCAGCCAATCAGGTTAGCCGAAGGCAGCCAATCATGATCGCTTACTTGCGGACCAATCCGAACTGCAGGTTTACGAGCCTGCAGTTGGAGCAAAGCTCGGGGAGTTCTCAATAATGAGTTTATTTAGTTAGTTCGTAACACCCCTCCCCCCTAGGTTCCTTCTGAGGGGTGGGGTGAGGTATTCTCGCAAATAGGCAGGCCGTTTCACCTGCCTATTCGATTTCCGCTGTTCTACCGGTTTCCGTTCAGGTTCCGATGGATTGTTTGTAGAACCGGGTGGTGACGACGGTTCCACCATCTCGCTGGGTGAATCAAGGCTGTTTCCTTGGCCGTTTTCTGGGTTCTCTGGGCTTGCTTCCCTGACTGGGCTGTTACGTGGCGAGGCCGTCCCTCGGCTCGGGCTTCCGTCGGGTGGTGAGTATCCCCTGGCTGGTTGTACCGTCTGCTGGGCTTTGCTGATTGGGTCCTCTGTTATTTCTATTTCGGGCCCCTTTTCTTCCCTTCCCCCCCCAGTTGGAAAATCAGGGGGTGAGAGAGGGTTAGGCGCCAAACGGGAACGAAGTTGGTCTATATGGCGCTTCCACAGTTTGCCGTCATTAGTCTGCAAACGGTACGATCTGGGGCCTGTTAGCTGCGTAATGGTAGCGGAGACCCACAATGGGTCAGCCGAGAAGTTTTTTGCAAAAACTAAATCGCCTACCTTGAATGCACGATACTTGCTGCTGGAACCGCAAGGTTTTTCTGGCGTGTAGGTTGGGTGTAAGTGATCGAGGTGTGAGCGAAGTTTCCGGCCCATCAAGAGTTCGGCCGGGGTTCTGTTCGTGGTGCTGTGCGGCGTGATGTGTTGAAGAAGAAGCATCCTGTTTATCTTGTCGTCAATATCGCCATGTTCCATTTTGTGCAGTGTTTTTTTAAGGAATTGTACCATACGCTCGGCCCTGCCATTGGCCGCAGGGGGAGCCGGTGAAGTTAAGGCATGGCGGATGCCCCGATCCGCTAGGTATTGCTCGAATGCAAGGGCAGTGAACTGGGGGCCATTATCCGAGACTAAAACGTCCGGCAGTCCGTGCGTAGCGAATAGTCTATTTAACTTTTTAGCGATGGCTTCTGTTGTGGTGCTTTTCATCTTGTGGACTTCGAGCCAGTTTGAATAGGCATCCACCGTTATTAGAAAAGTGTGTCCCTTGGTGGGTCCCGCAAAATCAATGTGGATGCGGGACCAGGGGCCACGAGGTGGATCCCATTCAGTTGGAGGTGCCTTCGGTGGGGCAGCGCGGATTTCCTGGCACTTGTTGCATGTGGCCACCCAGGCTTCTATTTGTTTATCGATACCCGGCCACCACGTGTAACTTCTCGCTAACGCCTTCATCCGCACGATGCCTGGATGACCGTCGTGCAATAGTTTTAGGATGCTGTGTTGTAATTTTTCAGGAATGATGACTCTGTCTCCCCACAAAACGCAGCCCTTCGGTGAGAACAGCTCCGTTTGTCGGTTTTTAAATGGTGTAAAGATGTTCTCGGGTTCGTTGTCAGTCCAGCCTCGTTCCACCCAGCTGAGGACCCGAGCCAATGTGGGGTCCTTCTTTGTTTCCGCTGCGATCTCTCGTGCAGTCAGGGGTGGCGAAGGGAGAGTTTCGATCTGGAGCGCCGTAAGGGTTGGAGCTGGATCATCTATGGCTTCCGGCAGCGGAGAACGGCTCAACGCATCAGCGTGGGGAATGGCTTTCCCCGGGCGGTGTAGCAGTTGATAACCATATGCGGCTAGGAACTCTGACCAACGGGTCATCCTTGGTGATAAGATGTGGGGAGTAGGCTTGTCCCCCGCTAATATGCCAAGCAGTGGCTTGTGGTCAGTTATTATAGTAAACGGCCGTCCATAAACATATTCATGAAAACGTTTAATAGCGGCTATAATAGCAAGAGCCTCTTTATTGAGTTGGCTATAGTTCCTTTCAGTCTTTGATAATGTTCGGGAAAAGAAAGCAATAGGTGCCTCATTGCCGTTTGGTAGGACATGGCTTAAAATGGCTCCCACCCCGAATGGCGAGGCGTCACATGTGACTGTTAAATGCAAAGTCTCGTTATACTGCATTAATACAGCATCGGAGGTCAAGAGATCTTTTACTTGCTGGAACGCTCGTTCTTCCTGTTGTCCCCAGACCCAGGAAGCTTTCTTCTCTAGCAGGCGATGTAGGGACTCAGCTACAGTCGCCTTCTGGGGCAAGAAGATATTATAAAAGTTAATGAGTCCCAGGAAGGCTTGGAGGTCCGTTTTATTCCTAGGTCTCGGGGCATTTTTTATGGCTGTTACTTTTTTTTCGGTAGGATGAATTCCCTTTTTATCAAGGAGGTACCCCAGGAATTCAACCCTTTCAGTACAAAGTTGACACTTGTCTCTCTTTACCTTTAACCCGGCATCTTTGAATTTTTGGAGAACCGCTCTGAGTCGGGTCTCCAACACATCTCTAGTGGGGGCAGCTATCAAGACATCATCGAAATAAGGCACGACCCCTTTTATGCCTTGCAGCAATCGCTCCATCAGGCTTTGAAAAATGCCTGGTGCTGCACTCACACCGAACTGGAGCCTATTACATTTAAACGCACCTCTGTGCGTGACGATAGTCTGGGCCTCAGCAGTCTCTGCATCTACGGGTAGTTGCTGGTATGCCTGGGCAAGGTCCAATTTTGCAAAGATTTTTCCGCCGCCCAGGGAGTGAAGAAGATGTTGAACCACCGGTACAGGATAAGCGCTTTGCTGAAGCGCGTGGTTTAGGGTGGCTCGATAATCCCCACAAATTCTTATCGATCCATCCGGTTTTATGGGTGTTACAATCGGGGTTTCCCAACGGCCGTGATCGATTGGTCCTAATACCCCTTGGGCTATCAATTTGTCCAATTGTTCATCAATCTTTGGTTTGAGTGCGAATGGCACTCGACGAGGCTTAAGGCGTATGGGCGCAACATCGGGGCTGAGGCTAAACGATATGGGGGACCCCTTGTACTTGCCTAGCTTCTCTGTGAATACGTCCTGGAACTCCTGGACGAGGTCGGCTTCCCAGTCACTGTTCCCGGTCTGGTGAATGCCGGCTAGTTCAATCCCCAATGGAGCGAACCACTGTAAGCCCAACAAACTGGGCCGGTCTCGATCTACAATGGTAAGAGGCAGAGTTGCTGTGTGGTCTTTAAAGGAGACCTGGACGTGGCGGGACCCGGCAACGGGAATTCGGTTTCCCTGATAGTCCCTTAATATGACTTTCTGGGTGCTGAGGTCTTGACGACGGATGTCAGGGATCAGCTGTTTGAAAGTCCTCCACGAGACCATTGATAGGGATGAACCCGAGTCTACTTCCATTACGCATGGATGATTCTCAATGGCGACCTTCACTCGGATCTTCCTTGCATCCAAGGATGAGGCGTGACCGATGGTGATGGTTTGATGCGTCTCTTCTCATCTAGCTGACGCAGCAGGCGCTCGATTTCTGTAGTGATCATTGGTGATTCAGGCGATCCTGGTTCACGGGTGGGCTGCCCGTAGCTTGGCGGGAGTTGTTCTCTCTATGGATTGGACTTGACCCTCACTTGCTCCTGCAGACCTTTGCGATATGGCCCCTCTTTCCGCAGGAACGGCAGAGTGCATCGAGGAATTTGCAATCAGCTCGCGGGTGATTTGCCCCACAACCGGCGCATTGATGCGAAGGTTTTTGGCTTCGCTGGTCTCGCTCTGACCGGAGTCGGTTTACCTCTTCTTCCTCACTATCCGATGGGGATTCGAGGTCTTCATGGTGCACCGTTGTTGAGTGCTTTTCTGGGAAAGGCGAAGTATCATTGGCGAGTTGACGGAGCGGTGCGTTGGTGCGGCGCATTCAAGTGGCCGACTTCCTGGTTGCCTCTGCTGCAGTAGCGTCAGCGATGACATCGGCAAGATCGATGTCCCCTTTGGCCATGATCTTGCTCTGTGCCGTGTGGTCATCTAATCCCAGAACTATGCGGTCTCGCATAGCTTCTTCGAGGTTTGAGAAACCACAGAGTCCACCTAGGTTCCGGAGGTCAGCGATGAAGTCTCCAACGCTCTCGCCCTTCCGTTGGTCCCTCTGGTAAAATTCGTGTCTTCTGATGAGGATTGGCACCGCGGGTGCATAATGGGCCCGAAGAATAGGAGCGAGGTTATCCCAATCCATTGACTTAACCTCTGCAGGCTTTGCAAGTGCCTTAGCCATTTTGAAAACGGCAGGCCCGCAATGGGTCAGGAAGACCGCTCGTTTCTTGCCAGGCGAAGCGTCCTTCAGGTTGTTGGTCTCCAAAAACATCTGGAACCTGTCCATATACGAGTCCCAGTCTTCGTTAGCCGGGTCAAATGGAGCGGGTGGTATGGCGCCACTGGCCATCTTGCCGTTGTTGATGCTCTTTCAGCCACGTGCTCTGTTCGGTGCACAGCGAGTGCTCAGTTGGCTCTATTGTCTCCGCATCCCACCCTCGTCGCCAGTGTTAAGTTTGGAGGAGTGGGCGTAATAACGGAGACAAGGCATCGGTAGTGACACAACTCTTTAATAGTGACTTCAGAACAGAGCAACCAACTTGGGCAGCAGCAGCTCTTTTATAGAGCTGGCTGCTGCCGCAATAACCAATGAGAACGAGTTTAACCATACTTAGTCTTCCAATCCGGAATGGCCGCTGTCAGCCAATCAGGTTAGCCGAAGGCAGCCAATCATGATCGCTTACTTGCGGACCAATCCGAACTGCAGGTTTACGAGCCTGCAGTTGGAGCGAAGCTCGGGGAGTTCTCAATAATGAGTTTATTTAGTTAGTTCGTATTCAGCAGATTCTGGCCAGTTCTGGAGAACCAGTAGCGGAAATTTTGAGTAGTTCAGCGAACCAGAAAATACCACCTCTGACTGGAGATTTTACAGTATCCTTCCCCTGCCATGCCCACCAAGCCACACCCACAGAACCAGTAGTGAAAAAAATTTAATCCCACCACTGGATATGTAGTCTGTGCAGCAACAGAGTGACATCCACTTGATTATTTGCCTCTCCCTGCCATCCCATAGATACCTATGATTATGTGTAGTGAAAACCCAAGCCACAAATTACTAAAAAGGGAGCTAATAGCAAGTTTGGAAGACAAATATGCTCTGTGAAAAAGAATGGAAGGAGGAAAGCATAGAGTGGATGAGTATTTCTTAAAGTAATGAAGCTCAAAGAAATATTTCTCACACTGAAATGGGCAACAATATTAAAATCGCCAATGAAGAAAGATATCCAACAGTTAAAAAGAGAGATAATTTACCAATGAAGAAAAGTTTAATTGGCCACTTCCTTACTGCAGTGAAAGATTCCTACTACCCATCTTCCATGCACATGCCAACCATTTACTCCAAGTATTGTGGAATTGCTGCTGAGTCTTCACTTATAGGTATAGTGCAGTTTGTGCTCTGAGGAATGGCACACTAGAAGTAATTCCCTAGAAAACTTTCTCCCCTTTCCCATTAATTTTAATCACTGCAAAAATAGGCAAACGTGCTAAAACAAAATAAAGCACTGAAAATGCAATCTGCTTTTTGCAGGTACCTCTGCCAATGAAACAGCTATGGAAACTGTCCTTTTAAGCAAGATAAACTGCAACAGGGAGGTGTTATTTTTCTGCTTCCTTTTTGTTTAGGTGTGTGTGGGGGGACAGAGAAACCTGATTGATGCTTTCATGCATTTTAAAACTTGGGAAAGGATAAATTGTGGGGTTGAATCATAATGGCATCAATCTCACTTATGGTACCATAATAATTCAATCCTTGATTATTATTTATGAGGAGATTTTAGGGTTTTTAAAAATGTTTTATGTTTATTGATATGTTTGGTTAACACATACTTAAACAGCATGGTTAGGTATTTTGGAGGATGCTGGAGCACAGCAAAATCAATACCTTCGGCACCCAAGAACGATCTTGATTCCCCAAGCACCATCTCTGGAATATCACAGATAATTGCAATTCCATGTAATGAGCAGTTCATTCAGAACTATATTAGCACTCTCTTCAGCAGATTTATATTTGTTTGTAATCGCTGGCTTGAATGCTATTTCTTTAAATAAAGATTCCAGGCAGTTGTGCTTTTTACTAAATTTAGGCACAAGAAGAACAGGAAAAAAGCTTTGCATGCAAATACTAACCATAACCTCCTAGGTGCACACCGCTGTTTCAGTAGTGATCCCAGTGTAACTGTTTGGCATTGCTGGCTGATTTTATGTACTCATAAGATACTTTGAAACCACGGTGTTAAATATGAAGGCACCACATCTTTCTCATGTAACACTTTATATAATCTTCTTTTTAAAAAAAACAATTGCACTGATCTGCACTGATTTGCACCACAACTATTATTGCAAACATTTCACAGATGTGAATACTGTGCATAACACACTCAAATTCTAGAGTAGCACAGCATTTAGAAAGCACTTAAGTTGAATCCAAAGAACTATGAGTTGACAGGAGAGAAATAGAAAGAGTCACACTCAATTTCCACAAATTGATGGTTTTTCCTTCTATTTCCTGGGTGAATTGGGAGAGCGGCAAGAACAATGTGGAGTGGCAGGATTGATTTCCATTTGGGTTGAACATACCTGATCTAACCAATTTATTTTTTACTTTACTTCTAGAAGTTTAATTATCCCTTGTGAATGGCTGAGTGAATAGAAAAATTCTCATCTGCAGAAACCCACTAACAATGCAGTTGTATGCAGTTTTACATTCTAAAGTAACTTCCATTTTCTTTGATAATATTTTTTTCTAGATCAATCTGATTAGTGCTGCTGCATTAAAAATATTTTTTAATCTGTTGCCATTGCCATTTTGCCACAAGGAATCGCTTCACAACTCTGTTCTAGTCTCTCTCTACCTCTTTCCCTCCCTTTCCGCATATTAGGAGATTCACCCACTGAATGAATATGAATGAATTCTGAGAAATATGCAATCCCAGTAAATCTTTTTAAAAGCTTGAAAAAAGTAAATCTTCTCAAGTCAACCTGAACTTGCTGGTGACACATCCATATAGTGTTCTTCAGACCATGATTAAATTGATTTGCTACTACTTTTTTCTAAGCAGTGTTTTTTTAGCTTCCCAGACTAACCCACAGCTTTGAGACTCCTTGATGCTGTCTCACCTAAGTACTAAGAAGTCCCAACCCTCTTAGCTTCCAAGCACAGATAAACAATACATCCAACCTTCCATGAATGTGTCCACTCATGAACTCGCACTCCACTTTGTTCAAGCTAAGGCATCATTTTCAGCTAAGGTAGCATTTTCAGACCAGGAATCAAATGGGACAGTTCTGTAAAATCATGCAGAAAATTCAATTACACTTACCAAAGTTACGTCAATCTTTTTGAAAGTGCATCAAGATGACTTATGCATATCGTTTCTTTGCTTTAAACCTTTCCACCTTGCTGCTTAACCAAAACAGCTCCCAGAGTGGCTTACCAATATCTGTGAAGAGATGGTCCTGGAAATGTTTAGAAACCACAGAATCACCCAGGTAATATTTACCCATTTCTATTTCTCTGTAGGATTTTAATGAAAGCTTGTAAGTATCTAACAGAGACACATGTGCAATAGATGAACTTCTTAGGTCATTTTATTTCAGTCCTTAGAAACTGAGGAGGGCATTGACTAGCATGTTCTTAGTTCCACTCACTGGAGACCTGCACTAAAATTACGACTTGAAAGCAAATGCAGTGACCTTTAAAGGCATCGGGAAGAAGCTATTTCCAACATATTACTAAATGCTATATTTTAAAGGTTCTAACCTTATTCGCTACAAGTGTATTATATCAGGAAAACCTTGTGAGCCAAGGTTCTGCATTCATCGCATGGCCCAACTCACTTTACAGAAAAGATGGGGGAAAGTTATTACATTTCCACTTCCAGACACTAAAGTTCAATCCTCTTTTCCAGTTGTGTTTTGCTGCATTAAATAAGGTTCAGGGATCACTTTCTGAATTACAGCCTTCTTGACCTAACAGGAAAAAAATGTAAAGATTCCAAGCAGTAGCGAGGACTGTGTCATCTTGGAGAGCAATTTATGATATATACACATACCTTGAAGAGTGCCTACCAATGTATTAAATGGGCCAGCATCTCTGATATATCTTCAGAGTGTAAACTTTACTGAGCAAAATGTTGTTTTATGTGGATTTTAATAGGAATTGATTTATAAGCTATGGTTTAAAAGTAAAAGATGAGCAAGCAACCATGTCCTGAGTTCTGCAAGGCCAGCCTTCAAATGAGAGTTTAATTTCACTGAGCAGGAAACAGGAGCAGTGAAATGGCCTTATTTGATGGCTGAAACTCCATTAGAGATTTCAAATTTTTCCATACTGAGGCTTAGAAAAACAGAATGTGGAATAGACACTTCATTTATTGTTGATGCAATTGCTTATAGATTTACATCTTACCTTTTGTAGACAGCAATGTGGCATTCCCAAATAAACCAGATCTTGGAAAAACAGAATCAGGACCTTTGTAGGTAAAGAGGAGGATTACAAAGTGCAATGAAATAGAAAAGGACTAGGGGGGAGTAATTAGTAAAATTTGGAAGGAGGTGTTCCTGACTGCAAGGACAAATGTTTTACTAGCCTGATTCCATCTCAAAAAATGTGTCAAGCAACGGAAAGAAAAAGCAGAATTAGAAAGATAAATATAAATCAGTGATAGGAAATAGTTTCCACAAAGGGTTTTAACATGAAATGAACTGATAAACAAGCAAGGAAGCAGATAAATCATAGTTTGGAAGATCACAATAAAGTTTTCAATTATGTACACTAAGTAGAGGCAGAGGGAATTCATAGATCATTATAGGCCAACAAAGTCAGTCAGGTTATTTATTGTTCATTGCTGTAAAAGCACATCTTGACCAGATGCTCATATGTATGCTGTGGTTAATCCCAATTAAATAAGAACATTTTAATGATGGTTAAAACCTTGATAGCTTCCAGTGGAAGACAGTGAATGCCCTTTTTGTAAAAGAGTGACATCTCCACTGTGGTCTATACTGATGAGATAGAGAAAATAATTCTGAAAACAAATATGAAGCTCATTTAAAAACATTTTAATCTAGTAGATATTTTGATTAGGTATGGGAGTTGTTTTTATTTTATACAGAACTTGGGATGTTTTAATTTAGTAAGTAAAAAATCTTTATTTGATTTTTATATATAGTTATATAGTTCCCATTACCAGTTTGTGGAGTGTAGGGTTTTGGTTTTGTTGGCATTTATATATATTTTTTTATTTAATTCATTCATTCATTTTCTGCCTTTATTGTTTTTATAAATAACTCAAGGGGATGAGCATATGTGATACTCCTTCTTCCTCCTATTTTTCCCACAATAACCCAGTGAGGTGAGGTGAGCAAGAGAGAGTTACCTGGCCCACAGGCACCAAGCAAGCTTTCATGTCTACGGCAGGATTAGAACTCACATTTTCCTGGTTTGTAGCCTGCAGTTTTAACCATTAAGCCAAACCAGTTCCCTATTGGCAGTTTTATTTTGTTTACTGTGTTTTTATATAATATAGTTTGGTTTTATATGACTTTATGTTTTCATTTTCTACCATGTGTCAGTGATTGCAAGCTGCCCAGATGGATGTAATATATAAATGTATGAAAATAAATATATAAATTGTCTATTTTCTTTTTGAACCACAGTTGTTCTTTGATATGTTCTCTCACCATTTGTTGTGTCCATCCTGACTTGCAATGGACATTTTTATACCATTGTTATTATCTATTCAGCACCATATTTTAATGTTTCCTAGGAAAGAAAGCTGATATTTCTGCATATTTTTACAACTGGTTTCTACTGTAATCCTATGTCTATCTGCTTGCAAGTAAGTCCCTTAAACTCTTGGATTTTTTTTAAAAAATATCATAAGCTGATAAGGATTGCATTTAGCCTCATACAAAATAGCAATCAGCTATAACTTTACTTAGGAGAAAAATCCCATTGAAATCTGGAATAGACTGTGTAGTTTGGCAAAATTCAATATCTTAGGAGTTGGTTGTGTGTTTTTTGTGTATAAGTGAATAAGTGAGTTCCAATTACACGAGGTATTATTTGATTAATTGAAATGTATAGCTTATTTATAAGTACTGTTTTTCTGCTTTATATTTTTTTTCCACTTAAAGATTTGTTACAACTTCCCAGAGCTTCTTGGAATAGGGTGGCTGTCACAAAACTAAATACTAATTTAAAAATAGCAGTCTGATAACAAAACCTGCAACGGCTAAGAGAGGAAAATTGAAGAAAGAGCCTGAAGGACTATTTCTGGCTGCACAAGACCAACTCTTAAGAAGAAGTGCATACAAAGTCAGCATCAAAAAGACAGAAATAGACAGCATATGGCACCTCCGCAAAGATGCTGAAGAAATAGTGGATCATCTAGTTAGCTGCTGCAAGAAGATCACACCAACCAACAACAAACAATGGAACGACAAAGTAGTAACAATGGTGCATTGGAATGTCTGCAAGAAAAGTCATTTGTATGTAAGCAAGGAGTGGTGAGACCATAAAATCCACAACATTCTGGAAAATGAAGAAGCAAAAGAGACCTGGGATTTTAAAATTTAAATTGACAAACAACTGCCATCCCATCAGAAATCCAAAATATCTGGAACACCACTTGAACACCATCAGCACTGACAAAATCATCATCAGTCAATTGCAAAAGGCAGCTTTACTTGGAACAGCTTACATTCTGTGACAATATCTTTAACATGCCCATTGGGCAACAACATCTATTTCTACCCAGGTTCTTGAAAAAGAGTTGATAAGTGAATAAAAATCCAGTCCAAATATCTGTCTGACTGTTCAACCAACTATAATGAAAATATAGGCAAGGACATATTAATTCATCACTTGGCATATTGTATCTATATTAAAACCTGCAATATATTGCAAATGTTTACTGAGAATGCACACAGCTGCTTCAGATTTCTTTTGAACCTCCAGTGATATACTTTTTTTCTTGTACCAGTTTGCTGCTGGCATGAGCCTAAGGTAAGCCAATCTCATAAAGCTGGCATATGTGAGAGGAGGAACTGTGTTTTGATTTTCCTTAGTGCTATTTATGGCATGCATCTCACATGACATATTAATGACGATTTATCTTTATGGTCCAAACCCTGAGTTCCTCCAGTGACTTCCTTTTTCCTCTCAAAAGTGGATTCTTTAAAAAGGTCGTTAAACTTGTACTATACCAAAAAAAAAAATGCCTGCCTGCCTGCCTGCCCCACCCCTCTCGAGAGAGAATACTTCCTTCTTAAATTTATTTTAAGTAGGTCAGTGTGAAGTACTTCAAATAAATTTAAGAAGGAAGTATTCTTCCTCTTTTTTTCCTCCTTGAAAAAAGAGCTCTAAAAATCTCATTGGTGGGGTGAGCCTTCTCAAACTCACCTGAGTGATGTGGTGGCAGATGGGTGGGTTATGAGGGTTTTGACATTTCTTGGGCAAACCCTCTACAATGGCTGCAATCTCCCTGACGTCTAACACTTCATCTAAGGTGTGTTTGTGTGTGTCTGTGTACGCGTGCATGCGTGTGTAGTAATATTCTCTGGATACGATGGATGGGCTTGATGGATACTGCTTCATCAGTCCTATTTTTTAAAAAATATATACAATCTAATTCCTTTAATAGTGAGGTCTAGAAACTCTAAGAGAATTTTATACAATGTTTGGGAAAAGAAAGTCCCCTCCTTTATTATGTATTTTTAATAGCCATCCTCCCTCCCATACAGAGTCCCATCAAAGTACAACTGGAATCCTTAGTAATAAACAAATGTTCACAAATATATGTACCCAAATATTGTATATGCACTGTGGGATGAGGGCAGATATCAGCAACTGATTTGCTATTCTTCTTGTGTGGGGTTACAAGAGATGTAGATGATTTAATTTTTTTCATGCTGTAAGCCACCAGAAACGTTGGATATGAGATGGGTGGCAAATAAATTCCATAAATAAATAAATGTCATAAACAGAAATAGATTGATTGATTTAGCTAATGAATATTTACCTGCTTGAAAATGTAAATAACTGAGCACTGATTGGATGATCATGCTCTGCTATTGGCCAAAAAATCAAGCAGCAGTTGGCTGCAAGTCCTTTGTTAGTTCCCATCTCACAATCATGAAATCATTGACTCTTGATGTCCATAAATACATATAAGATACTTTGGAAAATAGTCATAACAAGCCAGGGCAATCTTAGGTTTATTTTAAAAGGATTAATACATGAAACAACTGTGTTTAAAAATCCTTGTAGTCTTATGAAATACCGAATTGCCTGTCTTATGGATAGTTCATAATCTTCCCTTGGTTCACCTGATGTTTGGGTGTTCCTCACACCTAATACTTCCCATATCTGTTTATTATGATTTTCTTTATATTGTATTACTGTTAAATGCTTATGTGCCTTTCTTGGTATAATATCTGCATAGATTTGCTGTGAGCTTCCAGTTGTTGAAAAGTCATCAAGAACTGCCCAAAAATTCCACGGAGATTTCTGTTAAATTCATGATGGGAATGTAAAGGACTGCTCAATTATAATTTATTACATTACCCAGGATGAATTTCTCAGATTACCATGTTCATACATTCCAAAGGGGAGGAGGGCAGGGAAAGCTAGACAGAAAACAATACTCTTGTAAATCCTTAAAACAGAGAAATATGATGGATACCTTGCCGAACAAAACTGCTCTAAGTTAATTTTCTTTTCTTTTACAGAAATAATTAAACGTGATCCCAGTAATTTGTAATATGCTGCTGAGATAATGCATTCACTATCAAGGGAAGTTTTGAGTTTCACTGAGCTTCAGTTTTAAATGTCATGGAATGTATTCCCCCCTCCATCCTCCTTCACCTGCTAAACACCTCTCGTTGACATTGCAATAGTAGCTGGGGAATAGCCAGTGGCTATTTCTGAAGAAGGTAATATTTGTAAAACACATCCACTGCCTTATTTTCCCATCCTTTAAAGTACAAAACATATCCTGGCAATATGGAGATGAAAGATGATAGATGGATAGATAGATAGATAGATAGATAGATAGATAGATAGATAGATAGATAGATAGATAGATAGATAGATAGATAGATAGATAGATAGATAGATAGATAGATAGATAGATAGATAGATAGATAGATAGATAGACAGACAGACAGACAGACATAGATTAGATAGATGGGAGATGGTGAGGTGGCTCAAGGAGAGGATTTTATGCAGAAGATCCTGGCACAGGTTCGTGGTATTCAGGATGAGGCTGAGAGAATTAGCTTATTGGTTAGTCAACTGTTGTTCAGAGGGCAATGGAGGGAAAGATAGATTATGGTGAACCTGTAAATAAAGACAATGTGAGGTAGCCAATCGCAAGTGTCCTGAGTGATGCTAAGGAAAATGTTCCTAAATTGACTTAAAGAAAAGGAATAAAGCAAATGGGTTTTGGACTGCAGGTTACACTGTCTATTTTTTTTGTAAGCTTTTCCTAATATTATAATTATTTGTTTATGCCCTTGTAAAAACAAGTTTTTGGAGAGAGAGGGGGGGGGAGGGAGGGAGGGAGGGAGGGAGGGAATGCCACGGGCCACAAAAAGACCATATAATTTAATACTAGAAGTAAATCAAGATTGTTGACTGGAAGAACATATCTAAAGCTTAAATATTTTACAAAGGCAGGAGTCAATGACAAGACTCTGATGTTTTGAAAGCCAAATGAAAAAGACGCTAAAGGCAAAGTGGCTAGTTAATATTACTGATGACCTAAGCATGAATTTGCTTTAATTCAGAGAAGCAGTTCCTGAGAAATCTTGTGCACCATGTCATGAAATATTGAAAATAACTGAAAAACTGAATCAAAACAACAATAAATTCTTTTTAAAGTCCATAGACCTTCGTTTTAAGGCAATGAGGTCATTTTTTAAGGACCAAAGAAAAGACAATAAAAATGAATGAATCAGTTTTATATACAGCAATTCACTCAATTGTGCTTCAGAAAAATCAACAATGTATCATATTTGTAATCTGGTCTCAGCTTACTATTTTCTAAATTTCAGTAATAAACCTGCTTCATTAAATTGACATTTAGGATGTAATTAATCTCAAAAATTGGCAGAAATCTTTAGACCTTAGGAAAAAAAATCTATTTGAAAAAGCTATTTAATACTACCACTCCTTTTTCCAAAGCAGTGGATGATTAAAATACAAAGTGGTAAAGTGATTAGTCAGATTAATAGCCAAATTAACTCCTAATCACTTATGATCTGCCATGCAAAAGAAAATCCTTTTTTAAGGGAACATCTGTGGCCACAATCCAAAATGTAGGTTGGGACCATCGCTCAATGTTGCCACATATGCTTTCTAGCCAGAAGATCCCCACTTCTAACAATAGGATTTCTCTAAAAAAGACTGGACAGCAGCTCAAGAAGAAAATTTGTTTGGGACTTTTCAAAGAGAGTGAGCAGACAAATGGACATGAAATATATTAAGATTTTAACCTTGGCTTTCATGAAATTTAAGTTCATACTATAACACAATGGTTAGAATGCGGTATTTTAGGCTAACTCTGCCTACAACTAAAAGCTCAGTCCTGACCAATTCAAGCTTGACTCAGCCTCCCATCCTTCCAAGGTCAGTAAAATAAGGACCCAGATTGTTGGAGGCTCACATTGTAAACCGCACAGAGTGTGTGGTAAAACATTGTGATGACCCAGGGCATGGCACAAAGGCAACACAGTCAAATAATCAATAAGAGTCCCCTTATTATCTCCAATTTTTCCCCCAATGTCCAGGTTACCTTCGGCTGGAGAAAAACTCTCCCAGGAACAGCCTTTAACTCTAGAAAATTCAGTCCAAAACAAGGTACATACAAACTGTAACTAAAAATCCAAACAAACCAAGCTGAAGTAATTAACTTGACAGGGCAGGTAGAAGGAATTTCAAACTTGAAAGCATGGCAAAACTCACACAGTTGGGAGGATGCCAGGAACACAGATAAACCACAATGATACAAGATAAATTCACGTTTGCTCCCAGCAACTTTCTGTGCGCAGCTTCCTCTTTTATACACTGTGTTCCCAGCTGCAGCTAATGAAGGGAATCAGAGCCCTTTCCTCCTCTGTAAGCCATGCAACTCATATAGTTCCCTTCTCCATTCCTCCCTGCGTGCCCTAGGATAAAGAGGGGGTGGGCCTGGGTCTTCCTCTGAATTCCCTCTCCCTTGCTCTACCTCTTCCCTGCTCTGCCCAGCCAGACTTTGCCCTTCCCCAGTTTCCTCCACAGCCAATGGAGCCACACTGTTCAGCTTCCTCCACCTAGTCAGATTCTGACAGGGGCATGACAAGCACTATGGAGTGGTATGTAAGTTTAAGTGCTAAATGCTATTAGTTGCTCAGAAGGAATCCTCTTGCTCCCAGATAAGAGTATATGTTTACATATCTCCTAAAGAACCAAGCCCCCATCTCCATCTCTGAATACCTCCAAGACTGAGGGTAAAAAATGGAATTGCTGAAAAAAAGTTTAGAGAAATGCAACATACATTTTTCAATTGCACCAAAGTGGGTAATAAGGCTATGCAATGCAAAGCATTGTGTTTTATATACACATACATATACATACATACCAACTATTGAATCCATAGCTGAACAAGTCTTCCCTATCAAATGGGCGTGATTGTTACATTCAATTTATATATCTAGCCATGGGCTGAAAAGATTGTTGACCTCTGATCTCTATGATTGGAACCTGGGCCTTGTTCTAGGCAAAGCTTGTACCACCACCCTGAGCAACAATTCTGAACCTGTCCATAAATAAAAAGGGGGAGCTCTCATGTAGCTTCTGCGAGCATGCCATTTAGACATTTTTTTTGCCACACCCATAAAGATGAGATATCAGAGATCTTTTGCCAGTTAAGTTTAGCTGAAATCTCATCCACTTGGCCATGCTTATTTTCCCTGAGGGTGCTGTTTAATTGCTGTTTTGGTACCAAGAAGACTCATTTTCTTTAAGCATCCTTTCATGGTGGGGCTTGTATTACATGCACAGTATCTTCTTCTTGGCATGAAAAGTATTTCCTGATGCCTGAACCTCCTTCTCTCCTCCTCCTCCTTTTGGTCATGTGCATATTTTTTGTTTCCATGCATTCCACTGGTCTGAACTGAAGTTTTGTCTATCTCCAGCAATCTGTACATTGCAGAAGGAGATGACAAATGCAGTGGCCTGGTTATGGTAAAATAGCAAATTTCACAGTTGATCTTGGATTAATGGGAAGCCAAAACAAACACAAATGAAGTCATCCTGATTGTTATGAATGGTCCTTTGGTTGCCATCAAACAAAGGCTAAAACACAGCATAAAAGCATACCAATGAATAAGATCTGCAATTGCCCTTTTAAACTATTCGAAGAGGCCCAGGTCTCCTTCCTCCCCACCCACCCCAACCTCAAATGGATTTGTACAATTCATCTGTCTGGGTGTGCGGTGATGAAAGATGAGAAATATACCATTCTTTACCCCTACAATACCACATTTCACAGAAAATTACAACAGAACAATATTTCCACGGCAGACAAAGAACCAAATGTTTTCTGTGAGGTTTATGACACTATGATGTATGTGCAGCTTTATCTGCATATTTTAAAAATGTATATAGCATGGTTAAGCCACATGGAAAATGCCTTTGAAAGATTAAGGT
Source organism: Notechis scutatus (assembly GCF_049901735.1). Taxonomy (NCBI): domain Eukaryota; kingdom Metazoa; phylum Chordata; class Lepidosauria; order Squamata; family Elapidae; genus Notechis; species Notechis scutatus. Next base: position 153,118,623 of record NC_142009.1, on the reverse strand, counting down.
TTTTAAGTCAGTTTTCATAGCTCATTCTGGCTAGTCCTGGTTTCTTTCTTTTTAAAAAATTTTTTATTGGTTTTCAAGACAAACATAGACAAACAAAACATAAAAACATCAAGCCATCTTCCATATATATACATACAGTGTGTCAGTTGGTTTACAAATTGCTTTGTGCCTCCATTTCGCAGTCCTCAATTACAATTACATTGTGTATATTCTCATATTTTCAATCAAATATTAAATACATCAATATCATTGTTAATCAATCATTTGACTGCACTCTTATTCATTCATGTTTTACGAAATAATCCATATTTTACTTAATTTGTTTTATGACAGTTCATATTATCATCTCAAATCTATCCTACAATCATTTTGTAGATATAATAAGAAAAGAATACATGTTCATATATTTATTATCTACATATTTCATTACCATGTTTTATTGTCTAACCATTGATAGAATAGATCCCAAATTTTATAAAATTGTTTATCATCTTGTTCTCTGATTTCAAATGTCAATCTACTCATTTCAGTACATTCCAATATTTTCTTAATGAGTTCCTCCTGCAAAGGTATTTTCTCATTTTTCCAGTTTTTGGCAAATACAATCCTAGCCTCCGTTAATACATTTACAATCAGGTATTTCAATTCTTTACTATATATTTCAGGTAAAATTCCCAATAAAAATATCTCTGGTTTCAAGTCTATATGCTTTTTTGTCATTTTTTCCAACCATGTGTGGATTTTAGTCCAATATTTTTTAGCATCCGCACAAGTCCACCACATATGGTAATATGAACTAGGTGTCTGATGACATTTCCAACATTTTTCAGATTTGTTCTTGAACATTCTTGCTATTCTTGTTGGGGGGAAATGCCACCTGTAAAATATCTTATACAAATTTTCTTTATATGCTGTTGACATTGTCATTTTATAATTTTGAGACCACAATTTTTGCCATTTCTCTAGATCAATCCCATATCCAAAATTCTTCCCCCAAGCAATCATTGTTTCTTTAACTTGTTCATCTTCTAGTTTAATTTCTAATAAATATGTATACAATTTTTTAATCACCTTTTCATCAGTACCTGTCAAAATCTTATCTAAATCAGTCAGTTTATCATAGAAACCTTCTGTTTTAGAATCTTTATCATACCTTGAATGTATTTGCGCATATGAAAACCAATTCATCTTTATACCTTGTTCCTCTAATTTTTCCATAGATTTAAGTTCACCCTTTTCATTCAATATTTCACCATATCTAACTGTTTGTTTCTTTTTATATATTATAGGATAAGAAAATGCTTCAATAGTCGATAGCCAGACTGGAATTTTCAAATAACATTGCCTTTTAGTCTTCTCCCAGTTTAACCACAGAGACTCCCGTATATAATGTCTTCTAAAATACCCCTGTGTTTTAGTTTCTTTATACCATAGACAAGCATGCCACCCCAACAACAGATCATGTCCTTCTAATGTCAATAATCTAGTCTTTCTTAATGTTATCCATTCCTTCACCCACATCAAATTTGCAGCTTGGTAATACAACTCCCAATTAGGCAAACCAAATCCTCCTCTTATTCTGGCATCTTGCAAAAGTTTTAACTTTATTCTCGCTTTCTTACCTTCCCATATATATTTCAACACAATTTTGTTTAAATCTTCAAAATAATATTTTCCAAGCCCAACTGGAATTGTTTGGAACAAATATAAATTTCTGGGTAATATATTCATCTTGATTGTTGATATTCTCCCTATTAATGACAGTTGTAAATTTCCCCATTTCACCAAATCTAGCGCTATCTGCTGCTTAAGTTTGATATAATTATTCTCTTTTAGTGTACTGCATCTTGCTGTCAAGTGTATCCCCAAATACTTGATCTTATTCGTAACCTGAATTTTCAATAGATCTGCCAGTTCTTCCTTTTGTCTTGATAGCATATTCTTTGTCAAGATCTTTGTCTTATCTTTATTTATTTTCAAACCAGCCACCTTTCCATATGCCTCTATCTTTTCTATCAATTTTGATGCTGTTTCTAGTGGGTCTTCTAAAATAAAAACCAGATCATCTGCGAATGCTTGCAACTTAAATTCTTCCTTTTTAATTTTCATCCCTTTTATATCCTTTTCTTCTCTAATATTTCTATTTAGCACTTCCAAGGTTAACACAAACAACAGAGATGATAGTGGGCACCCTTGTCTTGTTCCTTTTCTTATATCAATAGAGTCTGTCAGTTCTCCCTCTATCATTACCTTTGCCGTTTGATTATGATATATAGCTTCTATTGCTTGAATAATTTTTTTACCAAAGCCCATCTGTTCCAGCTGTAATAACATGAATCGCCAATTCACATTGTCAAATGCCTTCTGTGCATCCAGAAATATCAGAGCCATTTGTTTTTCAGGATGTGCCTCATAGTATTCCAAAGTGTCCAATATTCCTCTCATATTGTCTTTAATTTGTCTCTTTGGCAGAAATCCATTTTGATCAGGATGGATAAAATTGTTTAAGTATTTTTTAAGTCTTTCTGCCAATATTGAAGCAAAAATGTTATAATCTGCATTTAGTAAGGAAATAGGTCTATAGTTCTTGATTTGTAATGGATCGGCCTCCTCTTTTGGGACAAGTGTAATATAAGCTTCTGACCATGATTTGGGTATCTTCTTCTTTAACATAACTTCATTCATAACTTCTAGCAATGGAAGGTTCAACAATTCTTGTAGTGTTTTATAAAATTCTGCCGGAAGTCCATCTGGGCCTGGTGCCTTTCCATTGTTTTGCTTCTTGAGTGCTTCAGTTAACTCCATCATCGTTATATTGCTTTCTAACATTGTTTCAATCTCTGGGGTAGATTAGCATTCTGTAAGTACTGTTTAACTCTTTCCTCATCAATATTCTCTTGTGTGTATTGTTTCCCATAATAGCCTCGTATGATTTCCTTCTTCTCTTTACTGCCATAGTAAACTTGGCCTTGGTCATCTATTAATTGCAATATTTTCCTTGATTCTTTCTCCTTTCTCAATTTATATGCTAACAATCTACCTGGTTTATTTGCTTCTTCAAAGTAATTCTGTTTCGCACCTCTGATTTTCTGTGCTAGTTCTTCTTTTTCTATTAGACCCATTTTATGTTTAATTATATCCATTTTTAACTTAGTGTCCTTTTTCTGTGGCATTTTCTGTAGCTCTTTTTCAAATCCTTTATACTCATCCTCTAATGCCTTAGAGGCTAATCTTTTCATGGTATTTCTTTTCCTTATATAGTCTATTATCAAGCCTCTGGCATATGCCTTCATTGTATCCCATACGTTTATTTATTTTATTTTATTTATTTATTTGATTTGCCAATTGTTTACAAGATAATAAGTATAAATGTATACATAGTTGTGAATACATGAAATGGTTACATATAAGAAAAATAAAAGAATAAGAGAAACAATAGGACAGGGACGGTAGGCACGTTGGTGCGCTTATGCACGCCCCCTACAGACCTCTTAGGAAAGGGGTGAGGTCAATAGTAGACAGTCTAAGGTTAAAGTTTTTGGGGTTTGGGGAAGAAACTACAGAGTCGGGTAGAGTATTCCAGACATTGACCACTCTATTGCTGAAGTCGTATTTCCTGCAATCAAGTTTGGTGCGGTTTACTTTGAGTTTGTATCTATTGTGTGCTCTTGTGTTGTTATGGTTGAAGCTGAAGTATTCATTGACAGGTAGGACATTGCAATGTATGATTTTGTATACCATGCTTAAGTCAGACCGAAGACGGCGTAATTCAAGGTTTTCTAGTTCTAGAATTTCAAGTCTGGTGGCATAAGGTATTCTACAGCGAGTAGAGGAGTGGAGAACTCTTCTTGTGAAATATTTCTGGACTTTCTCAATTGTGCTAATATCAGATACGTAGTGTGGGTTCCAGACTGATGAACTGTATTCGAGTATTGGTCTAGCAAATGTTTTGTATGCTCTGGTTAGTAGTGTGATATTACCAGAGAAAAAGCTACGTAGGATTAGGTTAACAACTCTTAATGCCTTTTTGGCTATGTAGTTGCAGTGTGCTCTAGCACTTAGATCATTAGAGGTGAGTATTCCAAGGTCCTTTACAGAGCTTGGGTCATCAACAAGATCTTGACTATTCAGCTTGTATTTTATTTTCTGATTTTTTTGCCAATATGTAAGACAGAGCATTTATTTGTTGAGATTTGAAGTTGCCATTTGTTTGACCATTCAGATACATAGTCAAGATCTTTTTGTAGGATAGCAGTATTGTCTGTGGTATTGAACAGCTTTACATCATCAGCGAAGAGAACGCAATTGCTCTTAATATGATCACAGAGGTCGTTTATGTAGAGTATGAAGAGAGTTGGTCCTAGAACACTGCCTTGGGGAACACCACTATTGACAGGTACTGGATTTGATAGGACGCTCCCGATTTTGACCATTTGTTGTCTGTTTGACAGGAATGCTTCTATCCAGTTATTCAGTTGTCCAGAGATACCATAGGATTTTATTTTTAGGAGTAGTTTGTCGTGTACCACTGAATCAAAGGCTTTACAGAAGTCTATGTAGATTGCGTCTATTGTTTTGCCCTGGTCGAGTTGTGTCGTCCATATGTTTTTGCAGTGTAAGAGTTGCAGATTACAGGATAGTTTTTTTCTGAAACCAAATTGTTTATTGGAGAGTAGGTTATTTGTCTCTAAGTGAAGGATGATGGATTGGTTAATAATTGATTCCATGACTTTACAGGTGACGCAGCATAAGGAGATTGGCCTGTAATTTTCAACTAGGCTTGGGTCTCCCTTTTTGAAGATGGGGATGACTGTGGCTTGTGACCATAGGTTAGGCAAGGAGCTGGTTCTGAAAGATTTTTCAAAGATTATGCTTAGAGGTTTGGCTATGGCAGTGGATAGCTTTCTTAAGAAGTAGGCACATATTCCATCGGTCCAATAGATAGAGATGGTTTTAGGTTGCGTATTGCTTTTTCAACATTGTCTTCTGTGAAATCGATATGTATTAGATCATTGTTGTTATCTGTGGTACGGCTAGGAAATATTGGGCATGATCCATTGCTTTTTACAAATACTGAGCCGAAGAATGTGTTAAAGATGTTGGCTTTAATGGTGTCGTCGTTGCAGTCTTTACCATCAGGTCCTATCAAGGGAGGGATGGACCTTGAGTCTTTTAGTTTGTTGTTTACAAAATTGTAAAAAGCGCGGGTGGAATTGGTGCTTAGAAGGTTTTCCTCTTGTTTAATGTGATAATTGGTGCATTCGGTCTTTATATGGTGGCATAGATTGATGTATCTCCTTTTTTGTTTTCTCTAAAGAAGAAAGCCAGTTCTTTCTCCATCCACTGTGTGAAGTCTTTTTCCTTTAATATAGTATTATTTATTGTCCATCTAGATCTTCTTCTTTGTCCTTTCCATTTAATTGTCATTGGATTGTGATCTGCCCAAGTACTTGTTTCAATATTTATTTCTTGAATATTAGCTAACAATTCTGTTGACATCCATATCATATCTATTCTGGACCATGATAAATGTCTATTTGAATAGAAGATGTATTGTTTAGTCTTAGCATTTCTTTCTCTTCATGTATCTTTTAAATTTATTTCATCTATCATTTTAAAAAAAGATTTAGGGAGAGTCTTTCTGTTTTGCTTTGTTGTTTTCTGTGTTATGTAGTCCAGTTTATTATCTACAATTCCATTAAAATCTCCCATCATAACTATATTAGCATAGTCCAGTTCAATTATTTTCATATGTAATTTTTTATAAAATTCTTCTTGATTGTCATTCGGGGCATAGATTGCAATCAGGAGTGTTTTCATATTATTGTCCATTATTTCCACCATTACTATTCTTCCATCGTCATCAGTATAGATCAATTTCGCTGGGATAATATCTTTAATGTATAAAACCACTCCTCTTTTCTTGCATTGTGTCAAAGAAGTAAATATTTTCCCTAATTTTGGCTGTATCAACAATTGTTCATGTTGCTTTTTGATATGTACTTCTTGTAGGCAGATTATATCAAATTTTAATTTCTCTAATTTATGGAAAGTTTTCCTTCTTTTAAAAGCTGAGTTAAGTCCATTTATGTTAATTGTAATCAGTTTTTTCTCTTCCATGGTTATATTTTGTAGTTAGGTTTAGCAGCTCTCATAGATCTTGGTTCACATTGTTCTTTGACTTCCACTTTTCTCCCTACTGCACCTTCTTCTTTTTCAGTCGCCATTTGGCAGTCCTCTTGGAATTCAATTAGTGACATTTCTTTTTCTGCCTCCTCCTCTTTCCCTCCAAAATATTCTGTGTAAAATAATTCAGCTTTCTCAATTGAGTCAATTTTATGTCTCTGTTCTTGCCATGTGAACATTAAACCTTCTGGAATCAGTCATCTATAATTCACCTGTTTTTTAAGTAGAATTTTGGTCAGAAATCGGTATCCTCTTCTCATCTCTCTCACTCTTCTGGGTACTTGTTTCAGGACCACAATCTCCTTGTCTTTATATTTCAATGTTTTCTCTCTTGCCACTTGCAATATTTGCCTTTTAACGGCTTTCTTTGTAAATCTGATGTGAACTTCTCTTGGTAAGCTATTTCTCATTGCATATCTTGTGAAGACTCGATAAACCTCATCTATTCCATCCATCATCTTCTCTTTAGTTATTTCCAAAGCTTCAGCCAAAATTTCTATCATTGTCTCAGCTAGGTTTTTTTCCCTTTTCTTCCTCTATGTTTTGGAATCTGAGATAAGATTCTAATATGACCATCTCCCATCTCAACATCCCACTTTTATCTTGTTCAACCACAGTTAATCTGGTATCAATATCTCCAATCTTCTTATCTCTTTGTTTATCTTCTTCAATGTTTTGGAATCTCTCATCATACTTCATCATCATTTGTTGAATGTTCTCCACCTTTTCATCAGTTTTTCCTGTTCTTTGTTCAATGTTCTCTGTTCTCTTTTCAATATTCTCTTTTCTTATTTGAATATTTTGAATTCCTTGCATAGTCATCTGTAGGGTGACTTTTTCCTGTTCTTTTTCTTGCTGTAACATCGTCTGTATTGAGCGTTGTCCTCCAGATGGTGAAGAGGAAGAAGTAGAGGTTGAGGAACCATGGGCTGTTAGTTTCCTACTCATTTCGGACACTTCAAAAATCTTCAGGTTCTTCTAGACCTTAATCTACTTGTGAAATAACCAATTGTAATTCCAAGTAAAAATAGTGGGAAAAAAGAAAATAATAATAATAATAATAATAATAATAATAATAATAATAATAATAATAATAATAATAATAATAATAATAATAATAATAATAATAATTTCTTCAGGTTCTTGTATACCTTAATCCAATCGATTGGTTAGATAGCAGTAAAAACTCAAAAATGGAAGAAAAGACCATAAACACACACAAAAAAGAAAAAAAATTGTTAAATCCTGAAAAAGGCAGAAAAGTAAAAAATAAGAAACTAAAGAAGAGAAAAGAAAAGTTATTCATGTTCTTCAACACCTTAATACAATTAAAAAGTCTCAGGTATAAAAGGATGCATAAGAAAAAAAAGAAAGCCATAAAAAAAAAAACAATATGGAAGGTAAATAGAAAAAAAAGATACAAGGGAAGGAGAGAGAAAAAAGAAAAGAGACTACTCCCTTAAAAAGGAAAAAAAGGAAGGAAATCATTAATACTAAAGCTTTTCCTTTAAAATAAAATGCAAACATAAAAATTAGACTTCAAAAACAAAAAGAAAGATAAAAACAAGTTCCAAAAGGCCAAAAATCCAAATAGCTATTACAAAAAGTAAGCTAGTAAGGAGGGGGTTTGTTAAAGTAAGAAATAGCCCAGCTTAAAAAAAATAAAGAGCACACTGCACCTTGTTTGGTTATCCAAGGCTTTTGTTAAAATTTATAACTCTCTTCTCCAGAGTCTTGTCGCCTTTTTTTTCTATAAACTTCAACACCAGACTCCCGCTGTTGATAGAAACCTAGAAGATCACCTGCAATAATACTCTCCCATGCTCTTCCCTCTATCTTATCAAACAGCAATGTCCTTGAAAAGAAGTCTCAGTTCTTTCTCAGCTTTGTCTGGTCAAGAAAAAAAAAGATAGAATATTTCCAAGCCTCTAGTTGGCAGTGTTACAAAGTTTCTTCTGCTTTCACTTTCCCCCTCCTTTTCCAAACAAGATATAATAAAAATTAATTAAAAAAAGAAAAAGATATTTAAAAAGATGACTAAAAGGGAGTCTCTAGCCTAGAATATTATAAGATCAAAAAGGAGAGAAAGAATAGGTGAAAGAAGAAGAAAAAAAACCAGTCCAGTTTCAAAATATAAAATCATGTGTAGAAAATCCAGCATTGAGAAAAATAAAAATAAAAATATTCCTTTTACTTCCTGTTTAAAATCACCGCTTAATCACTTCTGTCAAAACTTTTACAGATTCTTTCTTTTCCTTAGGGTGTCCTTTCAAATCTTAAAGTAAAGAAAAAGTTCTCACCAAACCGGCACACTTTCTCTTTCCGTTCTCTTTCGTTTCGGAGCTGTCCCAACTTCAGCAGTTTTAATGGCTGCCTCTTTGCTGCTGGCAAAAAGAGCTTCTTCTGGATCTACCAGGGACTTGGCAGTGTCTCTGGGATTGACAGGATGCGCTCTTTACATTCACCGGCTCTTCGGGACGATTTAGATCCAGTTGGACCGTCCAGGAGCAAAGATATCGGCAGAGATGTCAGACCTCCAAGATCGCATGCCATATCGTCACGATGCCAGCTCCGCCCTCTTTTCTTTCATTGCCCTTCTTTGTCCTTTCAGTTAGTACTGTTTTCTCTGGAAAATGGTGATAACCACAATAGAAAACAGTGGAAGGCATGTAATAAAGTACCAGATAATTCATCATCTTCTCCATGAGTTTCCAGTTTGCTTTGGGGTTGACTGCACCAGCCTTTGTTTGATTCTTTGAGTGCTTCTCCATATTGCTAAAATATGTCCCAAAAGGTTATAGTAGCATTCCATTTATATCACAGATCCATACATTTTAAGCCCACTGCTTTGTGCATTCGTCAGATGCATTTTGTTCAGCAGAGAAAATCTGTGGACAGATAAAGCAGAATATCATCAAGCATCATTTAAAAAATGACTACAGGGTATAGAGCCACCTGGTTTTCTTTCCAGACACTCTACAAGCATCTATTGGGATGTAGTGACCAGCTTCTAGTACTTAGTTTTCTTCTAAGATCTTTATGATAAGGTTTTCCCTATGTATAGTATTCCAGAATTACCATGTTTTAAAATTATGAAACTAGAGCTGTGTAATTTGAAAATGCACTTGCATCAGAATTGAATATAAAAGTGTTGGAAATGAACTCCCACAATCTTCAAATAAGGAGATATATCTGACAATCTCAAGGACCTCAGGTTTGAAATCGACTTCAAACATTGAGATGGAACATTTCTGCCTCACTTCTAACACCCATAATGGCACTAGTGCTATTCATTCATTCACTCACTCACTCATTCATTCATTCATTCAATTGATATAATTCCCACACATGTATGATTGGGTGAGTCACAGTCATTGAAAACAGAAATCAAAATCAGATTTAAAAAGAACAAACAAATTGACCAAGGTGATAACTATTTAACACGAGATACATAAGATACTTTAACTTAACATCCTGGAAATGGAAGCAGCCAGGTCTTTGTGGTTCTGCAAAAATCAAGCAAGACCAGGACTATACTATAGTATTCCATAGGGCAGGCATTGTAACAGAGAGATCTCACCAGATAACCCTGTTTAACTGAAGGGACCAAAGCATGGCTATTCATATAGAAGTGGATACAATTACCTGACCCGAAGAACTGTGAAAAATTCTCTTGATGGTGATATTCATGCAATGTGTGGCTGTTTAGAGCTAGGATTTCCAGTATGGTATAAAGGGCCAAAGTTACATGACTATACCTCTAGAAGACTAGGCTCTAGAAGACATTGGAATCCCCAACCCTTGTGCATCATCTAGCATTATGTAATAATGACTGGTGTAGTTCCCATCTTTAAAAAAGAGAAAAAATGGTTTCAGGAAACTACAGACCTATTGGCCTGACATCAATATCTGGGAAGATTCTGGAAAAGATAATAAGCAATGAATCTGTGAACACCTAGAGGCAAACAATGTCATAACCAGAAGCCAACATGGGTTTGTCAAAAGCAGATCATGCCAGACAAAACTTATTGCATTCTTTGACAGAGTGACCAAATTAATGGACCAGCAAAATGCTGTGGCTATAATTTACTTGGACACTAGTAAGGCATTTAATAAAATTGACCACAACCTACTACTTGATAAGATAGAAAAATATTGGCTAGATAACATTGCCACCAGATGGATTCGTAACTGGCTGACTAAATGCAGTCAATGTGTAGTCTTCAGTGGAACTGTATCTATTTTATACAGAGGGAAGCGAGCAGTGGGGTAACCCAAGGCTCTGTCTTAGGCCCAGTACTCTTCAATATGCTCATCAGTGATTTAGATGAGGAGATAAAAGGAGACTCAACAAATTTGCAGATGACACCAAGCTGGCAGGAATAGCCAGCATTTCAGAACATACAGAAGGATCTTGTCAGACCTAAAAATTGTACCCTATCTAACAAAATCAAATTCACTGGTGAGAAAAGTAGGATTTTACATTTTGGCCAAACAAAACCAAATGGTATAGTACCTGACTCAGTAGTAATAACTGTGAGAGGGATCTTGGAGTCCTAGTGGACAATCACTTAAATATGATCCTGATAGAATCCCTAAGTTATATTAACTAGAGCAAATAAAATCACAATCACAAATCTCTTGGATCACCAAACTGACAAATTTTGCAAGAAGCTGTGGCCTTCCTGTCTCTTGCATAACAGGAAAATGATTTAAGAAAAGAGCTGCCCAAAGAATTAAGGATATAGAAGCACAAAATGATATCGCTATCCTTAATAAGGTGGGTAACTTGAAATGGCTGAGCAAATACAAATGTACTTTTCAAATAGACAGCTATTTAAAGTTACAACTGCCAAAACATCTTAGGAAGATATTTACATGAGCAAGATTCAAACAAATTGACACAATGGTCACCTATGCATTTGCAGACTGGCAGAGGTGGAAAACCTGGCTCACATCCTATTTGATTGTTGCCTGTATAAGAGGGTGAGAGACAGATACCCTGGTCTATATACTAAACAGATCACCAATTGGGATTGCCATATCAAAACAACTTACCTTATATGCGGCCAGAATCTGAAAATAACATTTAACACAGCACAATACTTAAACAAAATGATTTGGTTGAGATTGGCATATGTCAGACTGATTGGGGTAGATTGTAGGGGTGATACCGAAATATAATTTTATCATATTTTATTTATCTATGTATATATAAATTATTGTATTTTATTCCAATTTTATTTTAAATCATATTTTATCCAATTCCATTTTAAATTGTTTTTATCAGATTTTAGTAATAATTTGTGTCTATAACTCTGCACTTTGATATGACCCAAAGACTAATCAATAAAATAAATTAACTAACTTAAATATGATCCAGCAGTGTGCTGCAGCTGCCAAAAAAGCTAACATAGTACTAGGCTGAATTAAAAGAGGGATAGAATCAAGGTTGAGCAAAGTGTTAATACCACTTTATAATATCTTGGTAATACCACATAGAATATTGAATCAAGTTTTGGTCACCACAATATAAAAAAGTTGTTAAGACTCTAGAAAGAGTACAGAGAAGAGCAACATAGATGATTAGGGGACCGGAGGCTAAAACATACAAAGAACAATTGCAGGAATTGGGTATGTCTAGTTTAATGAAAAGAAGGACTAGGAGTGACATGATAGCAGTGTTTCAATATTTGAGGGGCTGCCACAAAGAAGATGGAGTAAACCTATTTTTCAAAGCAACTGAAGGAAGGATAAGAAGCAATGGATGAGAACTGATCAAGGAGAAAACCAACCTAGAACAAAGGAGAAATTTTCTGAAAACTAGAACAATTAAACAGTGAAATGACTTTTCTCCAGAAGTTGTGAGGTTTTTAAGAAAAGATTGAACAACCTGTGATGACCCAGGGCGTGGCACAAAGGCAACACAGTCAGATAATCAATAAGAGTCCCTTTATTAGCTCCAACTTTGCCCCCGATGTCCAGGTTACCTTCTGGCTGGAGAAAAATTCTCCAGAGAATTAAGTCCAAAACATGGTCAACACAAACTGTAACTTTAAGTCCAAACAAAGCAAACTGAGGTAATTAATTTGGCAGGGCAGGAGCAAGAATTCCAGACATGAAGGCACGGCAAAACTCACATGGTTGGGAAGACACCAGGAACACAGATAAGCAATGACAACACGTGAAAAAGCCATGTTTGCTCCCAGCAGCTGCTTCACTCAACATTCAGTTCTAACAAATTTCCATCCCAGGTGTGGCTAATGAAGGGAATCAGGGCCCTTTCCTCCCCCATAAGCCAATCAACCCATGTTGCTCTCTTCTCCATTCCTCCCTGCATCCCATAGGATGAAGAGGGGGTGGGCCTGGGTCTTCCTCTGAACTCCCTCTCCTTTGTTCTATCTCTTCCCTGCTCTGCCCAGCCAGACTTTACCCTTCCCCAGCCTCCTCCACAGCCAATGGAGCCACACTCCCATTCCCTGTCAGCTGTTCGTCTTCCTCCTTAGATTCAGACTCTGATAGGGACTCTGTCCATTTGTCTGAAATGATATAGGGTTTTTTACTTGAGCAGGAGGTTGGACTAGTAGACCTCCAAAATCCTTCCAATTCAGTTATTCAGTTATTCTATTATTCATTAGATCTGCAACACTGCCTAAAGTTCAGTTCATGTCACAACTGATTCCATTGTTCTGAAAGATAGGACTTCAGGTTCAGTATTAAATAATTTGGATACAGAGTAATTCCTGCCTCACTTCAGTCCCAGTCACCAGGCTGTAGGAAAGTCAAAAGCAGAACACTGCTTTTCATAACAAGGTAGTATTTTGTTTAAAATATCTGCAAAAGATTTAAAAAAAAAACATTTACCACCCCAATTTGGAAGAAAGTTAAATTGATCCTTCAGAAAAGCTAAGTCTGCCCTGTTAGCTATCAAGGTAACAAACATCTTTTCAACATCCAAGGGCCCCTTTGGCAATGCTCACTTAAAACAAATGAGTGTCTATTAAAATAATGAGAGTTTGTTAATCCACCCCTCTGACATCAAATTAACTCAGATCAGTTCAAAGGCAGAACACTTCAATACATTTTTTTCCCTGACAGGTAGGAAATTAACTGGATACCATGAGGTATTGAATTCAACTTTAATGGTAACAATAAACATTTCTGATTAAATTATGGAATTGATTTTATAATTCTGACCATTATGTTTTTACATCAATATCATCATATGACAAGCAAATGTAGTTACTGCTTTCTTATTGATCACAAGCATAGCACTTCAAAGCATTCAGTTGACTATATTACAAAATCAAACTTGATTTCCTATGTACAGCAGTAACTTTAGGTCCTAAACTAATAAGAAAGCTGAAGAATAAATGCTTTATCAAGTTATTCAAAGATGTACCCCCTCCCCTTCTATCCTCACTACCCCTCCCTTGGACACCAAGAAGTGAAATGTTCTGCCAGGTTGTTTATACAGTTTTGTGCAAGACCTGGCTTGCAGGCACACAATTATTTTCATGTGTCAGGTCTTAATCTCCTACTTTTAACAGTGATCAGCAATCTATCATACTTCTGCTGAGTAATACAAATACTATTTTATTAACGAGGAGGAACAAAGTGTTATTTATAATGTTCTCATTCAAGCCAGCCAAGCAAAACAAAGGGGGGGAAAAACTTTCCATAACTTAGAAGCATTGTACTCCATCTCTCCTGGTCCACTCTATCAAAGATAATAGTTAAGTGTTAGCCATTCCATTTTATCATAAGGTTTAATGTTCTGCTCAGAGAATGCATCATTCAATACCATGAGTTATTCGAATCCATGCATAATAGTAAATCATGTAATCGTGCTATATAGGAAAATGAAGAGCAACTCTGATCAGACTAGAGAAGTTTCAGTTACCAATCTCTCATTTAAACAGTTGTAATTTATTTATTTTTAGGGTTCCTCTCATGCTAATATCATTGCAAAGCTGGAAGTTCCTCCTTGATAGGAGAAACTAAACAAAAGACAATCAGCCAATTGAATCTCTAAGCTACTTTGTCAGATTCCAGCATTACAACATGCCTACTTGAACGTCAATATATTACCTGAAGGTGTCTTTCCAAACCAACGAGTCATGTTTCTTCCTGTGTAATTATATCAGCATCTGTTTCAGAAATCTGACTAATCCTTTGGGCTTTGCAGGTCAACTAAAGGCTTGTGTTCTGATCACGGGTGTGGGATTAATCTTTAATATTTGCAAAAGTATTTAAAATCATAACAAGTATTTGCCTTGACAAGCCCCATGGAAAACAAGAGCAGATTTTCTCCAGCACCTTTTCTGTTCAAGCAAGCTGCCTTTAAATGGAACATTGACATAAAGGTGTGAATTATGGAGATTAAGGTCGTTCAGACCCTTTGAATCATATAAAACAGACTTCTGAAAGAAAACACAGTTGTCAGCCATTGATGTTAAAGTGAGATCTATGTAGCCACCTGCAAATGGCACTGAAAACCCTGCAGATCCCATAAAGACAGCTGTAGAATCTACTAATAAGCATACATAAAGATTTTCATTTATATGCTTGGTATTTGACTTCATCACATTGTACTATCTGCAACCCAAGGAGCAAACCCCATATTCTGGGAACCACCACCACTTTTGTGATTCCAAAAGACTATCTTCACCTCTTGAATTTTGGTCATTAAGGTCAATATAGATGTCTTAATCTGCTTCATCAGGTTAGGGTTTAAATCTCAAACATATAAAAAAATATTAAGAAACGGAACTCTTAATTGTCCATTCATATCTCCTGGAGTAAAAGGAAGAACCATGCAAGCTATCATCATTTTACTCAAAACTCCAGATGCAGAAGTATTGTACCTCTGAGTATTAAATACTGACCACAATTAGCCTATTTGAATTGGCTGATTGTTGGAGCCAGATGTGTGTGTTGGATTCTTTCCTTGATTGAATCCTGTGAGGCAAGGGTCATCTATAGTCAGCAAGCCTTGCTACAAATTGGACTGAAATGTGAAAAGGCTATTATGGATGATTTTATACATTCTCATAACATACCGAAGGAGGCAGCTAAGACCCTGTGGGAGCCATGGATCATTATCCTTGTAGGAAGGAGGAAGAGGCGGAGAAAGAAGAACAGGTAGAGAAGATGCCATGCTGGGGTTTTCTTTAGGCTAAGTTTTCACATAAGCCTTCAATTCCAAGTATATTTCTTACCAATGCAAGATCTCTGACTAACAAAATGGATGAATTAAGGCTACAGATTGCAAAAGACTAAATTCATCAAGAACTGCTGTGTTTTGCTAATCACAGAAACTTGCCTTCATTCATTCATTCATTCCAGATGCAGCTGTTGAGCTGGAAGGCTACACCGGCAGGACAGGAATAGAGATTCTGGCAAGAGCCAAGGGGGAGGTTTAAGCCTTTATGTGAATAAAAGCTGGTATATCAATACAAAGACTGTAGATAGCCACTGCTCCATGGATCTGGGTATATGACTCTTAAATGTAGACCCATATATCTTCCACAGGAATTCAGCATGGTTTTGATTACTGCAGTCTATATCCCACCTGGTGCCAGTACTACCATAGCTTTGGGATTCTTGTATAACATTGTTAGTAATCAGCAGAATAAGTACCCTGATGCTGTGCATATCATAGCGGGGGACTTTAATCAAGCTGATTTAAAAGCAGTGCTCCCTAAATTGTATCAGCATGTTAAGTGTTCAACTAGAGGAGCAAACATATTGGACAAAGTATGTACCAACATCAAACATGGCTATAAGGTTGTACAATTACGACAATTGGGGCAATCAGACCATATGTTTATTTATTTAATTTTTTTTTAATGTATTTTATTTGGTTTGTCAATTGCTTAAAAAATAATAGGTATAAGTAAAAACAAAGTTATGAATGTATGGATACATATAAGAAAAATAAAAGAAACAATAGGACAGGGACAGTAGGCACGTTGGTGAGCTTATGTATGCCCCCTACAGACCTCTTGGGAAAGGGATGAGGTTAATAGTAGAAAGTCTAAGGTTAAAGTTTTTGGGGTTTGGGGAAGAAACCATAGAGACAGGTAGAGTATTCCAGACATTGATCACTCTGTTGCTGAAGTCGTATTTCCTGCAATCAAGTTTGATGCGATTAACCTTGAGTTTGTATCTATTGTTTGCTCTTGTATTGTTATGGTTGAAGCTGAAGTATTCATTGACAGGTAGGACATTGCAATGTATGATTTTATATACTATACTTAGTTCGGACCGAAGGCAGCATAGTTCTAGGTTGTCTAGGTCTAGAATTTCAAGTCTGGTGGCATAAGGTATTCTGCAACGAGTAGAGGAGTGGAGAACTCTTCTTGTGAAATATTTCTGGACTTTCTCAACTGTGTTAATATCAGATACATAATGTGGGTTCCAGACTGATGAGCTGTATTCGAGTATTGGTCTAGCAAATGTTTTGTATGCTCTAGTTAGTAGTGTAATATTACCAAAGAAAAAGCTACGTAAGATTAGGTTAACAACTCTTAATGCCTTTTTGGCTATGTAGTTACAGTGGGCTCTAGCACTTAGATTATTAGAGATGAGTACTCCAAGATCCTTGACAGAGTTTGGATCATCAACAAGGTCTTGACTATTCAGCCTGTATTTTATTTTCTGATTTATTTATTTTTTGCCAATATGTAAGACAGAGCATTTGTTTGTTGAGATTTGAAGTTGCCATTTGTTTGACCATTCTGATACATAGTTGAGGTCTTTTTGAAGGGTAGCAGTAGTGTCTGTGGTGTTGAATAGCTTTACATCATCAGCGAAGAGGATGCAGTTGCTCTTAATATGATCACAGAGGTCATTTATGTAGAGTATGAAGAGAGTTGGTCCTAGAACACTGCCTTGGGGGACACCACTGTTGACAGGTACAGAATTTGACAGGATGCTCCTAATTTTGACCCTTTGTTGTCTGTTTGACAGGAATGCTTCTATCCAGTTATGCAATTGTCCAGAGATACCATAAGATTTTAGTTTTAGGAGTAGTTTGTCGTGTACCACTGAATCAAAGGCTTTACAGAAATCTATGTAGATTGCGTCTATTGCTTTGCCCTGAACAAGTTGTGTAGTCCATATGTTTTTGCAGTGTAAGAGTTGCAGATTGCAGGATAGTTTTTTTCTGAAACCAAATTGTTTATTAGAGAGTAGGTTGTTTGTCTCTAAGTGGAGGATAATGGATTGGTTAATAATTGATTCCATGACTTTACAGGTGACGCAGCATAAAGAGGTTGGTCTGTAATTTTCAACTAGGCTGAGGTTTCCCTTTTTGAAGATGGGGATGACCGTGACTTGTGACCATAGTTTTGGCAAGGAGCTGGTCCTGAAAGATTTTTCAAAGATTATGCTTAGAGGTTCAGCTATGGCAGTGGATAGCTTTTTTAAAAAGTAGGCACATATTCTGTCTGGTCCAATAGACAGAGATGGTTTTAGATTGCGTAGTGCTTTTTCAACATTGTCTTCTGTAAAATTGATATGTATTTGATCATTGTAGTTGTCTGTGGTTCGACTAGGAAATACTGGGCATGATCCATTACTGTTTAATGCTGTACTAAACAAATACTGAGCCAAAGAATGTGTTAAAGAAGTTGGCTTTAATGGTGTCATCATTGCAACCTTTACCATTAGGTCCTTTCAGGGGTGGGATGGACCTTGCGTCTTTTAGTTTGTTTTTTACAAAATTGTAGAAAGTGTGGGTGGAATTGGTGCATAGAAGGTTTTCCTCTTGTTTAATGTGATAATTGGTGCATTCAGTCTTTTTCTGGTGGCATAAATTTTTGTATCGGCTTTTGAAGTTGGCAACATGACCAGATTTGTTTTTCCACCAAAGTGATCTCTTTTTGAATTGAAGCTTCCTTATTGTTATGGGTAATCTGTTTTTTTCTGGTTTTTGGAGTTGTTATTGGTACATATAGTTTGATGACTCTTTTGACTTCAAGTAAAAATATGTTGTAATGGTCTTCAATAGTATTGCATCCAGTGAATAGAAATTGCCAATCAAGGGATGAGAGGTCATTGTCTATAAGATCATAGTTGCCTTTTTTGAAGTTATAATTGGGGATCACATCATTGTGTTGATTTTTGTGTGGACGTATGTTGAGACAAAAGTCAATCATGCTGTGGTCATTGTTGGAAAAGAGTTCTTTAATTTGTATTCCGTAATTTGAATTCAAACTATTGCAGAAGATGAGATCGAGGCAGTTGTTAAGTCTAGTATTGTTGTTTACTAGTTATTCCAGTCCCAGGTTTGTTACAGCATTGTAGAAGGTTGCATGTATGGGTTCAGTTTTACATTCGTTTAGGATCCAGTTAATGTGAGGTAGATTGAAGTCACCAAGAAAGATAAAAGCGTGTGGGCAGGATGTTGCCTATGTTAGTAGTGAATTTAGCTTGTTTACATGTTCAATGTCATAATCAGGGGCTCTGTAACATAGGAAGAATCGAAATGTGATATTTAAGGACAGTTCACAGATGATGGTCTCAGGAAGAGCAAGCTCCTGGGTAACTTGGATGTTTTTTAGATGTAGGGAATGTTTATAGAAGATAGCAATACCACCTCCTCTACGGATTTCACGATCTGATCGGTAAACATGATAGTCTCTTACTGTGGTAATGGAGTTAGGGAGAGATGCATTGAGCTATGTTTCACAGATAAATATGATGTCGAATTTAGCCATATTTAGTAAGAGGGAAATTCAGGTATTTTATTCACAAGGTTTCTTGCATTGAGTAGCTTGCATTTAAGGCCAGTTGTAGTTGGGATTGAGGTAGTTAGGGGCATGCATGCCTAGTTTTGAGTGATGGTGGGTTGGATGAGGTAGGGTTGGATGTGGAGTTGTGGGTTGTGTGACTTACTTTTGATACAATTTGTGTGGTAGTCAATGTAGAAATCATTCTCTCCATTGTCTAAACGTCTTTTGAGTTCATTGCGGAGTTCACGGGAG
This sequence comes from Notechis scutatus, assembly GCF_049901735.1. Lineage (NCBI taxonomy): Eukaryota > Metazoa > Chordata > Lepidosauria > Squamata > Elapidae > Notechis > Notechis scutatus. The sequence continues at coordinate 153,099,445 of NC_142009.1, read as the reverse complement.
CAGATTCTTTGCAGTATGGATAAGTCTGGTCTTGAGCGAAGTTTTTTGTGGTTGGGATTGGTTTTTGCAATGGCACTTATTGTATGAATGAATATGTGTTTGCTGGACTCATTTTTACAAACAACTCTACAAAATTTTGGGGCCACAGAGCCATCATTGTATTTGTACCCAGGGCCATCTCTGGTTATTTCAATATCTTCAGGATAGATGTTTGTTGTATTTGAGTTGCTTATGATATTATGAACTTTGGTGATGTCGTCTGATTCGTTGGTGTCTTCAAGACCAAATAAGATGGCATTTGGACGTTTCTGATCACGTTCTATGGTGTCTCTGATGAGTAAGGAGATATCATTTGTGGAATTATTTGATGGGATAGTAATTATTTGTGGTTGTGGTTTGGTGGTTATTTTTGGTTGTAGTTGTGATTGTAGTTGAAGTAGGAGTTGTGGTAGTGGTTGTTGGGTTGGGATTTGATTTTGAGCTGATAGGTAGTTGCTTATCAGTGCTGTATTTTTTTTCCAAGAGAAATTAGGCTTTCTTGTATAATTGTTTCAAAATGTGTTGCTAAGCCTTTTTCTATTGAGTGCATGGGTGATTCTATGCTATCAACTCTGTCAGGCAGGGTACTTGGTTTGTTTAGCTTAGGAAAACATGATGGACATAGACAAGGGAATGTATCTGATGATTTTAGGAGATCAGTTATGTCTTTGTTTAATTTTAAGCAGGCAAGGTGGGTTTGATTGTCACATAGGTATCATTTGATGTTATTTTCACTTTCATTGATGGTTTTAAGACAACTGAAGCATGTACAGGAGTCTGGGAGGTCATTGGTAGAGATATTATTTTGTTGTTGTTGTCATATGTCATTGCTTTTAGCACCAGCATACATCCCTCTTAGGAGATGGGCTCTGCCTATAATAAAGTCAGTGAAATCTTGGCCAGAAGATGCTTCCCAACAACTTCAGGATTGTTTTGAGAACACAAATTGGGACATCTTTTACCACCCTGACCTAAGAGGAGCACACTGCAACTGTTCTGTGCTATATCAAACACTGCACAGATACTATCACTGTGGATAAACGTATTAAGATCTATCTCAATCAGAAACCCTGGATGACCAAGGAAGTCCAGCACCTCTTGTGTGTCAAGACCAAGGCCTTTAGGTCCAGTGATGAGCCAAGATACAGTGATGCCAGAGCTAAACTAAAGAAAGGTATTTGGAAGGCAAAGACTGATTATAAGAGGAAGATTGAGGATAATTTTTATAGCAATAACATGAGGCAGGTGTGGAAAGGATTCAACAAATTATCAACCAATGTCATCCCTGCTGAGGGGGATGCTTTATTGGCAGAGGAATTGAATAATTTCTTTGCTCGCTTTGAAGTGGAGACATCAGAGACAGATAAAATACAACCACCAGCCATTTGTAACCCCCACCTCATTATGGAAGAACAGGAGGTGAGGAGCATTCTGAGGGCTGTGGACCCTAGAAAGGCTGCTGGTCCTGATGGTATCTCTGGTCAAGTGCTTAAAGACTGTGCTGATCAGTTGGCTGGAGTCTTTACCAGAATCTTCAATTGGTCTTTATCCCAGTCCACTATTCCATCTTGTTTGAAGGCTTCCACCATTGTTCCACTGCCAAAGAAGTTCCCTATCAATAACCTCCATGATTACAGACCAGTGGCACTCATTCCTATCATCATAAAGTGCTTTAAAAAATTGGTCTTCTGGCACATCATTTCTGGTCTTCTGCCTACATTTGATAAACACCAGTTTGCATACAGAAGAATAGATCTACAGAGGATGCTATAGCCATCACTCTTCACACTGCTCTGACTCATCTGGAACAGTGGGAGGGTTATGTGAGGATGCTTTTTGTGGATTTTAGTTCTGTGTTTAACACAATCCTTCTACATAGACTAGTTCTGGACCTTGGGCTTTCTTATTCAATCTGCCTTTGGATTATGGATTTCCTGTCTGGCCGCTCACAGAGGGTCAGATTAGGTAACCATACCTCTTCAGCCCTTATTCTTAATACTGGTACATCACAGAGTTGCGTGTTGAGTCCTTACTCTATATTCTTTATGTGCATGACTGCATTCCCACTCACACTAGTAATAGTATTACTAAATTTGCAGATGATACAACAGTGGTGGGACTCATCTCCAGGGGGGATGAGTCTGCCTACCGAGATGAGGTGGACCAGTTGCTTTCGTGGTGTGGAGACAATAACTTGGTCTTCAACACTAACAAGGAGCTTATAGTGGATTATAGAAGGAACAGATCAGACATCCAGCCCTTGCTTATCAATGGAGACTGAGTGGAGCAAGTGGCCAGTTTTAAGTTTCTGGGTGTTACCATAAAAGAGGAACTGACCTGGGGTGCTCACATTGCAACACTGGTCAAAAGGGCGCAGCAGAGATTATACTACCTGAGACTTCTCAAAAAAACAACTGAATGAAAAACTGCTGGTGACCTTCTACCGCTGCACCATAGAGAGTATCTTAACTTATTGCATCTCTGTATGGTTTGCCAATTGCACAGTGGCAGATAGGAAAGCACTCCAGAGGGTTAACGTCATTGTCCAGAAGATCACTGGTTGCCCTCTCCCCTCTTTGGAAGAGCTTTGTAGCTCTTGCTGCCTTAAGAAAGTTCAAAACATTCTCAAAGATCCATCTCATCCTGGGCACCCTTTTTTTGAACTATTACCATCTGGCAGACGGTACAGAATAATAAAAACAAGCACGAATAGCCTGAAAAACAGCTTCTATCCCAGGGCAGTAGCTCTTTTGAATTCTACTGTATAGTGTAGTGTTGGTGCAGTGTTGGGGGTTTTCGGTTCAATGTGTGGAGTGTGAAGGATAGATGTTTGTGTTTGTTTTCATGGTCATGATGTGCACTGTAGATGGTGTTTGAATTCTTTGTACGAGATGCAATGACAATAAAGTAAACTAAAGATACCTTTTAATTTGTAAGCTGCCCAGAGTCACCTTGTATGGGAAATGGACAGCATACAAATGTAATTACTAACTCAGTAAATAAATAGAATGTAGAGAAGCAATAGATGGGTATTCTGTTGCTTCAATACTTTTCATCACTCCCTATGCTGGTTGGTTTTATTGGAAGTGATAAGTTAGTCAGATCATATCTTTCCCAGTTCTGAGTTAGATAGTATAATCCATCAAGATTCTTATGATTAGCACTTCCTCTTTTAGAAATTAAGAACTGATGGTATCAATAGCATCTTTTGCTATCTGCCTGTTCTATTTAGTTGCTCTTGTTGCAAGAATAAATCCTATCCAATTTCAAGTGGGTGCATTGAGGGATTCTTATGCAAATTGAAGTTTGCACTTTTTTTTTTTAAAGGAAGGGAATGAATGTATTATCCTCCTATCATTCATCAAGGATTGTTGATAAAAGCTATTTTTGCAAACAAGTAAATAGATGGCACTCCAAGAAAGACAAGAGGAGAGGTTTGAGATAGAATTAAATTGCATCTGCAAGGAATATCAAGCTGTTCAAAGCAAAAATGGAACTCACAATATCTTAGTTTCCTGAGTGTTCACTTTGGCAAATATGGTATTCTGGAAAAGGGCCTAAAATCTTCCAATGATTTTCTGTGGACCTTAGAAATTCATCAAGGTGTTGAAATGTTTATGTTTATCAAGCCTTGAGGCGAAGGACACCTGCAAAGCACCGGTATTGGAAAGTTCCTGAAAACTGAACTGTCAATCAGGAATTGGCCCCAGATCTCTTCTGGCATTTTATTGAAATATGGGGAAACTATATTACAGGGAAATAAAACACTGGGTGACTATCTTTGTGCAGTCCTTCCGATGAGCTTGTTCCTGTGATGAGAAAACAAACCTAGTTGCTTGACCCCAGCCCTCTATCTTCTTACCCTCTCCCTCCTTGCTTCCCTGCCCTCATCTTAGGAAAAATTGGAAGCAACAGAGCTTTTTTGGCAATGCCAGTTGCTCATTTGTAATATTGGTATTCAGGGTTTTTTTTATTGTTAACTGCAAGCCCAAAATGGTGTTCAAAGCAGGACATCAGCCACCATGCAACTTTATGAAAAGCCAAGACATTTAGGAATTCTTAGCATCCTGTCTTGAATGGATTTCCTCTATTTTGCCTTGTTCTGCCCTGGGGATGTATTACTTGGAACTTTGACATTGGGTTTGAGTGCTAGGCATCCACTGAGACTTCAAGGTCAAGATGGATCTAAGTACTATCCTTATTTAGAAAGTAAACCAGACATAAAGTGTCTTCCCTTTATTGTAACATTTTGTTTGACTCTCACTCAAACTGAATTTTCTCTTATTGTTCTATAGTTGGGGACTAAAGCAGCTTTCATTGGGGTTACATTAACTATGATTGCTCTGCTTAATCATTGTAGCCCTTGCATGTCTAGATAAGAATCATCTTTTGAAAGTTATATTGGACTAAAGCAAAAGAATGCTGTCATGCTGTTATTCATTTTATGTGTACTTAAACATAAGTCTGAGCAGGAGTTCAAACCTTTTAATGTTCACTTGATTTCAAAAATGAGGAATATTCTGATATTCTTTAAGGGAAGAGAAAAGCCATTGAACTGGGTTGCCTAACAGGTATTTTTGTTAAGAAATGTAGTTATAGCCTGATTACACAAGTATATATGAGATTTGATATTCCCAAACAGACCTTATGGTGCCAGATCGGTCCATGCAATTTCAGTTGAGGTTTTCATTAATACTAATAAATTTGCAAAAGATCATACAACGGTTTAATTCCTTCTAGGCTGCAATATCAAATCCTTTTTTAAAAAAAATAGGAAGGAGAAGTTGTAATAAGATTAACAGTTAGTGTAACCAGTCATATCTATTTCAATGTATACATTTAAAATATAAGATGGATTTGAATTAAGCCTTCATACTCATGTCACACATAAAAAATTACTGTAAAGACGAAACATTCTCAAGCTTCTTCTATCCTTCCATAATGCTAAGAAGGGTCATTTTTTAAATATTCAACATGCTATATAGCATGAGATTTGTGCAGGAATTGTGCTTTAAAGTGTGGTTTGCACTCACAGTATCTCAGTGGTCTCAAGAATCTGACCCTGGAATGTGAGTTGTTTTGCCTCCAATACACACAGAACATAATTAGAAGAATTTCTGTGATATGAACTCAGTTTGTATATTAGGTATCTTGTGTTTCAGCAGGAAGTGGGAAAAGTGGGAGGAAAACCAGATCAGAGGAAAAAGGAGAAGGAAATGGAAGAAAAAAAGAAACAAAAGCAGAAGACCAAATATAAGAACACAAAGGAGAGGCAAAAAGTAATAAAAGTAGAGCAGCTGGAAGAGGAGATTAAAAATGCTTTCCTTAACAAAAGAAAACCTCAAAATAAAAAGGAAGGAGAGAACTAATGGATTTTGACTGAGAAAGCCATTTATCTCTGAACAAACAGTAAATTATCTCACATATGACTTCTCAGTTATTTGTGTGATGATAGAAATGTAACATTAATGCAAAAATAGCTCCAAGCTCTTCCTTAGTCTTCCCTTTCTGATTTCATTTCCCCAAGAGGAAGTCTCTGTTCATGGGCAAAACAGGAATTGTGGCAAATGGTTAGAGATTCAGCAACTCACACAAGTCCATGGCATCACCACTCATAGCCCCAGACTAGAACGATCCCACCATCAGACAAAATTCAGAAGCAGACTCAGAATATGAAAGAGTATCAAAGTATTGAGCTATTTGTATTAAGTTACGCTTATTATTGCAGTATCATTGTGAAGAAATGGAAAAGAACCATTGGGATTTTCTGTTTTGTGGAGCAAAATAATTGAAGTGCCGAGAACTTTGACTTGAACAGGTGGGGACAATGTTTGTTGTTTGTCCCATCCCAAGCAGAAAACATCTTGGACCAGGGATGACCATATGAATGATCTTACCTTCTTGTTCATATAAACTATTAGCAATAGCAATAGCACTTTATATACCACTTTACAGCCCTCTCTAAGCGATTTACAGAGTCAGCCTATTGCCCCCAACAATCTGGCTCCTCATTTTACCCACTTTGGAAGGATGAAAGGCTGAGTCAGCCTTGAGCCTGGTGGGTGTCAAACTGCCAAATTGCAGGCAGCTGGCAGTCAGCAGAAGTAGCCTGCACTACTGCACTCTAACCACTGCACCATCGTGGCCATTGTTTGTTGTTACTTTCAAACTAAACCAACTACAATTTGAAGAAAGCATTGTGGCTTATAAATATTTCCAAAGTTCCCACAAAAAGCCAAGGCAGTAGTTTTCTTCCATGGCAACAGTTACGTTAGTGTGGGTGAGGAATTGGCCTACAGTCATTTAAAGAGCTTCCATGGTGGAAAGTAGGATTTAACTTGATTCCAATTGTGTTTTTAAATATGGCTCTGCTAGCAAATATTGATTTGATGTAGATATTACAAAAATTTTGGCTTATGCCAATAAGGAAATGAAGAAGAACACAAAAATGCTATGTTCCACCTCAGTCCTTTGATTGTAAGCATCCAGGTAGTGCTGTGTGGTTTTCAGTGGCCATCTTCCTGGAAAAGAGTGACAGACTCACTCCAGTTCAATCCTCAGAAATGCTATGAAACAGCCACAGGACTCACCAGTGGGTTCTGTCAGCAGCCACATCTCTTGGCTGGACATCATAGTGACCTAGGGTTTCCTTTGCAGCATTTTTTAAATGCTTGTGTGGATGACCTCAAAGTCTTTTCCCTCCATTAGAACAACTGGTGAGGGATACAGTGGCTGTCCAGCCTGATGACATACCCCCACCAGATCTTGGCTCTGATAATCCAAGGCGCTCAGATTGCAAACTTTGTCTTGCCAACAATGCCAAGGAGAGTGTGCATGAGGAATTTCTCCAGGTGGTTGATGTGCCATCAGTACAATCCAGGACTCACATCCATTTAAGAGAGAAGGAATACCACAGACTTCAGCTTTTTGGAGATATGGGCATTGTGTTGATAGCAGCCACCCCAGAATAAGATTGTCCTTGCCAGTGGTGGGAATCAAAAAATTTTTACTACCGGTTCTGTGGGCATGGCTTGGTGGGCATGGTGTGGCTTGGTGGACATGGCTTGGTGGAAGGATACTGTGAAATCTCCAGTCAGAGGTGGTATTTGCTGGTTCTCTGAACTACTCAAAATTTCCACTATCGGTTCTCCAGAACTGGTCAGAACCTGCTGAATACCACCTCTGGTCCTTGCTGATCCTGGAATTAATAACTTTGCCCAAAGACTCATTACTCAAGATAATGCTACCCAAGTATTTGAAACTGATTACAATTGTCAGTTGGATATTGGCAATAATGATTTTTGGTTCTATGGGGTTGTTATTTGGCATGGGTTGGTAAAATAATTCAGTCTTGTTCAGGCTGATAGGCCAAAGAGCACAGCAAAATCTGAGAATGTGTTTGTAGTGTCCCTGACTAGCTAAGTCTTCAATCTGGTCCGCATTCTGAGCGGGAGCACCGACTGTTCCCATTGGTTGGTGCCGTTTGACAGCAGACTATAAAAGGAGCTGTCAAACGGCATCAGCTGCTCCAGCCAGCTGGCTGCCAGCCCAGCTGGGCAGCCACGATAACCTGTTACTCTTCAAATAAAAGAAACGTTATTCTTCAACTCCGTGTCTGCCTGGTGTGTCCGTCTGCTAACACAACAGTGTTATTATCAGCTGTAGATCACTGTTTCTCTGTACCAAAAGAACACAATCATTAGCAAAGAGTATTTCTTGAATGACTATATGCTGGCAATTTGTACATACATTCAAGCACTGAAGATGAGAGACAGAACCATCCAATTGGTACCTGATGTACAGTCCTTCCTCCAGTTCCTGGACAACATATATCAACATACAAACAATTGAACATGACAGGGACTAGCACACAATGCTGCTTTACCCCACTGAAAATGGTAAAGCATGATATATCATCATTTTAAAGGATCTGTCCAGTCATTCCATCATGGGGCAGCTGAATCAATTTCATGGATTTCCTCAGACATCCATAACATCTCAGGATGGTCCAGAGAGTCTACCTGTTCACAGGTCAATGAAGACAGAGGAAAGAAGCTTGTTCTGCTCAATGCCCTTTTCCCTGGACTTGTCCCACAGCAAATACCATGTCCTGGTTAGGACTTTATTTTTGCTGGCATTAGGAATTCTTAATTTTTATCCTTAGATATAGAAACACAAACTGATATTTTTTTCTGTAATGCTAACCCATATTACTAATGCCTTTTAGACACACATTTGCTAATTAAGACAGTACATCAACATTTTCCTTCTTCTGAATGATAATTACTTTTCTTTGTCTGCTTTCCTTTTTGTTAGATGCTTACCTGTTTTAATATATTATAGAACTCAGAAGAATTCTTCTAATTACCAGTTGATTATTTGCCTTTCCAGAATTTTTTTAATCAATTGAATTTGCCCAGACAATTATTCCCAATACATTTTATTTTTAGCAAAAAGAAATCTTGCATTTTTTTTCTTTTTAAAAAGCAATAAGAGGGGAAAATGTGAGGAGAGCTGCTCATAAATAAGCTATTACAATTATCAGTCTCAGAAGACGGCATATTAATTATGCAGAAAAGTCATTAAATTTATGCTATGAATTTAGAAATGTGTTTGACCAAAGGTGTCGCCTCTTGTTTATAATTAATATTAGCATGAAGTTCAGTTAATCACATTTTAATTTCCTGGGTTTTTCTCCCCTTAAGACTTAATTTGTTTCAGCAGCACAAAAATCTCATGTCCACCATGATATTATGTATGTGTGTGTGCACCCCCACACACATACATATACATGTTACATACATACATACATACATACATACATACATACATACATACATACATACATACGAGAGACAGAGAACAATTTCAATTTATTCTGGTCAGTTTAAGGTAGGAAAAAAGCAATATATTCTAGAGAAATATTTTTCAAAGTTGGCAACTTTAAGATGGACTTCAACTCCCAGAATTCCACAGCAGGATATTTGGGAACTAAAGTCCATACATCTTAAAGTTGCCAGGTTTGAAAAATACTGCTGTAGTAACTGACTAGAAATAAGATTAAAGTCAAAGTCCACCATCAACTACTGAATCTCCTTAAGTGAATTTGGGCCCAGTCCACCTCAAAAGAGAAAATGGGCTAAAGGAGTACCATATGCACCATTTGTAACAGGCCATGGATTCAAATGGAAAATGCCTTGATGGTTTGTTTCTTCTTTATCTCTTCACCTGAGTTGAGGAATGTATCCTGTATCAAAGTCTTCAGAGGCTTTAATTTATTCCTAAAACAACTTTTCTTTTCCTTGCAAAAATGCACAGAACTTTCCAGATTGTTTCTTTATGACTTTGACAAGATTATAACAATTTTTCAGGGTTCATTAATGTAATGTATTATATTACATGTCACTAGCATGGAAAAGCTGAGAATTAAAATGAACAAATAATTCCCCACAAATTAAAACTAAAAGGGCTTGATCTGATACTACTGTAAAATGACAACCAACTAAATGTCAAGGAAATACAGTAAGTCTATAGTAATCTGAGAAGCAGGACACCTGAACTGCTGGATTGCTGGAACAACATCCCTTTTATATCTAGGTAGATTCAAAGCTACCATATCAGTTTAATATAACCCTAGTGTTAAATTTACATCCCACCTTCCTTCTGAGAGCTTAGACTGACATGCAGAGCACTTACCTATGCCCAGCTCAGAGAACTGCAGCAAAGTCAACCAGTGAGTTGTGATGGCCAAGGGTAGTTCCCTTGGACTTAGGGACCAGCCATTAATAAAGCGATCATCACTATTATGCTTCTTTGGAGCAAAAGAAGACAACCATTTTGAATTAGAGGTTGCAATGACCTCTCCAGAAGTCTTTGAGAAAGTCCCACAAATCGATAAGAAGGATAGATGAGTCACTATTACAGTTGTACATGAATTTCTCATCTGGGCTTTAGGGCAGGATGGGCAACTGTACGAAGGCAAAAGACCATACTTAGTGCTGGGGCTGCAACAGCTGCTGTGTAAGATGCCAGGATTTCCTGAAAGGCTTCTTGAGTCTGAGGAAGGAGTTTTTTTTACTTCCTTCCGTCCTTCCTTCCTTCCTTCCTTCCTTCCTCCCTCCCTCCCTCCCTCCCTCCCTCCCTCCCTCCCTCTCTCTTTCTTTCTTTTTCTATGACAACTACAATTTTCATATATTCTCACCTTAAAATGACAAGAAATTTGCTATTTTCCTTCTGCCAGTTGAAAGGTGTAACTTCCTGAGGTGCTGTTTATGGCTTTGGGGATCTCAGGCTGCCCACTCCTACAGAAGTAACTACTGATCCCTGTTGGGCTTTCCAGAGAACAACATTCAAGACTGAAGACCCAACCAAAAGAGAGCAAATCAAAAGGCAAGGCAAAAGAACAAATCAAGAATCTGACATAACTCTGGAGCAAGTGCACAACATGACACACCAAATTCATATTGTTGGCACACCTTTAGTTAGAAAATATTCTGGTCATGGAAGGCAATGGACAATCCATTCATGCATTCGTTCCCATTCACCCAAAGGATGAGAAAATCATGCCAGTCTGGAATAGGTCTTATAAGAAGTGCAATCCATCCCTACTTAAGCATTTGTTTAATTTTCTTACCAAAATAACTTTGCAGTGTTTCATATGAGTAGATCGTATCCGTTGTGCATTTTAATCCTGTCATTTTCTAAAGATGATTTTTGCTTTTCTTTCATTTGGAAATAGTTAATTCTTTTTTTTTTTTTGAGGAAGAGAACAAGTCCCTTTTTATTTAATCAGCATATGTAATTGCAATAAAGCTAGCAATCTCTGCTTATTAGGCTTCTGGAGAGTTAAAAGAATAATCTTTGTATAATTCACTGGAATTGTTTCTTGGCTAAAATGTTTTCCCATCAGTATTTTTCATATGTTCAGCAACATCTGCAGGATGTGAAAAGTAAGGAAACAAAATAGATGTTGCAGAAGGTAGCAACACTGAAAAAAACAGACCTTTTGTCCATCATCTGTATATATTTGTTTCCCTGATTATTTAAAAAAGAAAAAAAGAAAGGAGAGAGAAAGGAGAAGGATAGAAAGAATAAATGGCACCTTTGAACTCAACAAGAGATTGATAATCTTTTGTAAAAACTGACATATACTCTCATTAAAGCCAAATTTCCGTTAGCAATTTAGGAGGGGGAAAATAGATTAAGAAAATGTAGATGTTTATCTTAGCCATCATTGTTTATTCATTTAGGTAATTATCACTTAATTAGCCTGTCAAAGGGCAGGAGAGACTTGAATAAACCCAACACCAGGAAAGTTGGCCCTTCTCAGCTGCCACCTCTCTTCTTCTTCTTTCTCTTCCTCCTTCTATTTTCTCAGCCAAGCTCCTTTCAATGAAGAGTTGATCAGGAGTGCCAATCAAAACATTATGCAACTGAAATCCATCTGTCATAGTTCATCCCAGAAAGAAAACATAGTCTGGGACAACAGTGCCCCCCAAAGTAAGGAATCAGCAAAACCCTGAAAAAAGATTTCCCCCCCCCCTGCTCCCCAGATCACTGCTACTCCAAGTTCCAGGCTCCTTTTCATTTGTGAAGTAGCTATTTGAAGAGCCACTTGCCAGATTAAAAGATGTATTACAGCTGGCTGAAGTGGCAGAGAGGGGGAGGAAAAGGAGAGCTTCAACTGGATGTCAAAAATTTTCCAGCAGTTTTAGCTCATCTTGAAAGAATTTCACAGAGGGATCATGGAAACCACAAAAATCCCCTCACAAGCATACACACACAAGGGCTTGGCCTGAATTTGAAGGGAATGTATTAGACCTAGATTAATATATAAATCTTATTAACTCAAAGGCAGCCAAATACAGTCATTTGTTATCAAAGGCTTTGAATCATATTACAAATTGCAACATTTGGGTCTCACAGGCTCCCTGCCAAGTTGAAGGCCTAATTAGAGTGGCTGAAAAAGAATAGTGTTCTAATTAGCTTAATTACAGGATGATGAATTATCAAACTAATTCTTGAAAACAATGTGCAATTAGCCTTTCTGGAGTTCAGACCCTTGCTTTGCAAAATAGGAAATGAAGCAGAAAGTATTTGTTTTTAAGGATAAATGTGGATGCTGTAGAGAAGATTGGCGACTGAGAAGGAAAAGGTAAGAGGATCAGATCAGAGGTGGTTGGAGGCCCAAGGATTCTCCTTCCACCCTTTGAGATGTTTGGTTCAGCAGCCCATCAATGTTAAGCGTAGTACACAAAATTATCTGCTACAATGTTCTACCAGTCAATGGCTAATTCAGCTTCAACCGCAACAATACAACAGCACACAACAGATACAAACTCAATGTAAACCGCTACAAACTTGATTGTAGAAAGTACGACTTCAGCAACAGAGTGGTCAATGCCTGGAATGCACTACCTGACTCTGTTGTTGCATCCTCTAACCCCCACTCCTTTAACCTCAAACTATCCACTATTGACCTCACCCCATTCCTAAGAGGTCTGTAAGGGGCGTGCATAAGTGCACCATTGTGCCTATCATCCCCATTTATATATCCCCATTCCTATTGTCCCCATTTATTCGTACCTATTTCCTGTATTCTTACTCATGTTTATACTTATACCTATTATCTTGTAAGTGATTGACAAAAAAAATATGTCTTTTTCCCCCTCCACCAAAAGTCAGTAGCTACTTTTCTTAATACATTCTGAATGAAAATCAACTTTCCAATTCTGCAAAATTGTTGTGTGGCAGCCAACAGACCCCAAACTCCCACCCAGGATGGATGTTCTAACAGAGGGAATGGAAGTGGCAGGGTCTTTATTATATTGTATAGGAGCTCACAGTACATTAATTTATGTAGATTTAATGTATAGATATATGTTTTTCATGTTGATGCCACATGCAGAGTGAAAATATTGAAGCACCAGGATGATGCTGGTCAAAGCATCAGATAACAAGATAGGTAACAAACCTTTAATATTTTGCAGTATGTTGCCTTCCTCCCTCCCTCCCTCCCTCCCTCCCTCCCCCTCCCTCCCTCCCTCCCTCCCTCCCTCCTTCTTTCTTTCTTTCTTTCTTTCTTTCTTTCTTTCTTTCTTTCTTTCTTTCTTTCTTTCTTTCTTTCTTTCTTTCTTTCTTTCTTTCTTCTTTCTGCCACCCATTCAGTAAATTAAAGGCACGTACTTGGAAAATGTATTTGTAGATTGTCTCCTTGTAAATGCACCAAATTCTAGACAGCACGGGGAAATTTTCACCTATAGCTAGCTCACATCTCGTCCACTCTCAAGTTCATTGTCTAAGGAAGTGTTTCTTAACCTAGGCAATATCCAGATGCATAAAGTCTGCATGTCTGGAAGTTGTCCATGTTGGGAAACATTGGTTTAAACAATGGCCTTGAGACCAAAGGAGATGTGAACCAGTGCTTGGAGGACCATCACTGGACTATTTAAAGGCTCGGTTAATGTTTGCTTCAAGCACACTCTTCTAATGTCACACTACAAAAACATCTAGTGCTTCCATCTGTCACCTCCTGTTTTGGCTGTAGGGTTTCAATAATAAATACATTTTTGTATTCAGTGCAGATCATAATGGATAATTAAACTCTTCATGAAACCACACTATTAAAGTAAGCTAATATATATTTACAGTTAATAATAATGATTAATAGTAATTGTGATGAGGATAAACATTGGTATAGTACACTACAGAGTCCCATATGCCTCACCTGCATAATTTCTAGTTGTAATTTTTAAACAACTTTATGAGATTGGTCATTCATCATGATGCATACAGTATGAAGATGGAGAAGGGCAGAGACTGTAAGAGGGGTTTGCCTACATCCACCTAATACATTTAAGAGCTACTTTGGGGTGATAGTTCAGGAATCAAATGAAACATTGGGATATGTGGGTTTTAGTTCCACCTTAGCTGCAAAGCCAGCTGGGTTATCTTGGGCTGGTCCCTTTCTCACAGCCCTAGAAGAAAGCTGTGAGAAAGGGACCGAAAGGGAATAGTAAGTCACTTCCAAAAATTGCTGCCCATAAAACTAAAACACCAGGGACTTGTTCAGGCAGTTGCCAGGAATTAAGAATGACAGGAAGACAATACACAGAGAGACGTGTCTATGGAGCTTCTCAGTCATCCAGATCATGGTTGTCCCAAAGCTGCCTTTTCAAAAAGCAAGTGGACTACCTTTGTTTTTTTCTTGAAGATATTTTGCTTCTCATCCAAGATGCTTCTTCAGTTCTGACTTCAGCTTCTTGGATGAGAAGCAAAACTGAGGAAGTCCAGTTGCCTTTTTAAAAAGCATTTATGTGACACAGATGCGGAGAGAGAGAGAGAGAGAGAGAGAGAGAGAGAGAGAGAGAGACTTACATTTAAGGCTAATAAAAGGTTCCAGTTGACTGCTTGTAAACACAGTAAGCCTACCCTTTACAGATGTGAAGGCAAATGAGTTTGACACAGAACAATGGAGACTTGATTCCTTCTTTGAGAATTGGAACAAATACTACTTTTTTAATTTGCTTTTTTTCTACTTTTTAAAGTAGCTTAACCATGTTGCTATATCAACAGGTTCTGCTTCCAAAGCCCCCAAAACACGTCCTTGTGAGAAAGTGCCCAAGAAACTCCAAAGCCTTATTTTGACATGATCTCACAGTTTGTGTGAATACCAGTAAAGTCCCTACTTTTCCTGGAGAAGTCTTGATCCCAATGCCTACCATGTCCCAAAAAGAACTGGAAATCTCTCTTTGATTCTATGGAGAATTTTTACCCTTCTATGCAGACTTACTCATGCTATTGTGGTGTCCTCCAAATTTAAAGGTTCAAAAAAAAAAAAAAAACAGTGGTCTAATTTAGCACATACAGTGGAGTATACAGTATTCTTTGTTCATTTTAGGATCACATGTTAGTTGTTTCTAAACCCAAGTGCCAGCTTTGGTCAACTAATCTGCAATTTACTGGAGCAATGTCTACCAGTAGTGGGATTCAAAAATTGTTACTACCGGTTCTGTGGGCATGGCTTGGTAGGTGTGACATGGCTTGGTGGGCGTGTCAGGGGAAGTTTACTGTAAAATTCCCATTCCCACCCCACTCCAGGTGAAGGATGCTGTAAAATCTCCATTCCCACCCCACTAACCTGCTATCCAGCTCCGTTCTCCTGTGCAGGATAACAAAAGAAGGCCCAGCCAATCAGCTGGGACTCGGGAGGCAGAGAATAGATGAGGCAGGGCCAGTCAGAGGTGATATTCCAAACTACTCAAAATTTCCGCTACCGATTCTCTGAACTACTCAAAATTTCTGCTACCGGTTCTCCAGAACTGGTCAGAACCTGCTGAATATCACCTCTGATGTCTACCCACCGACCCTGATGGGTATTCTTCCCAATGCTTTGAGAATTGTAGATCACTGCATTCACACAACTGTCCGACTAGAAAAAACCCAGGTAGCAATGCACAGAGATAATATTCACTAAAATGTCCTGAAGAAATAAAACTCTGACTGCAAAGCCTGGAGGTGGGGATAGGTAGGGTAGGGGGAATACTTCCTAGCAGTAAAAAGGTTAACCAAAAGCAGCAGGTACAAGGATAACTAGAGCCCATCATTAAAGAAATTCAGTTATTTTGTCAATTTTACTTATTTACGGGCCAGAAGATTAATGAGTTCAGAGACAACAGAGACAGTAATTAGGTTTCAGAAACATGCTGTAGTGCAATCAATCATTGCTTGGAAGTATAATGACATTATAGCAGAGCTTTGCCATTATTAGCATGTGATTGGCAAAAACTAGGCTCCAATACAGAGGAAGTGCAGCACTTCAAGAGCAAGCTTATGTCCAAGGCACACTGCGCTTTTGACCATTTGTCCTTTGCACCGAAAAAAGATATGAGGCTGTCCTGTGGGATTTTAGAAAGGATACTTCTAAAAGAAAATATGTAGGAGTTTTCTTTTCCCCTGTCACTCTTTTTGTCTGTCTGTCTATCTGTCTGTCTGTTTGCTTGTCTGTCTGTCTGTCTGTCCTATCTATCTATCTATCTATCTATCTATCTATCTATCTATCTATCTATCTATCTATCTATCTATCTATCATCTATTAATCATTTAATCTCTATATTATTTATCTTCTATCTCCATAAACCATCTGTTTCTGGAGAAGATTTTGTCTGTCTGTCTATCTGTCTGTCTGTTTGCTTGTCTGTCTGTCTGTCTGTCTGTCTGTCTGTCTGTCTGTCTGTCTGTCTGTCTGTCTGTCCTATCTATCTATCTATCTATCTATCTATCTATCTATCTATCTATCTATCTATCTATCTATCTATCTATCTATCTATCTATCTATCATCTATCTATCATCTATTAATCATTTAATCTCTATATTATTTATCTTCTATCTCCATAAACCATCTATCTATGTACCTATCTCTATCTCTATTATCTATCAGCTACATATAGATCTATTTTATTTTTTATTTTATTTGGTTTGTCAATTGCTTACAAGATAATAGGTATAAGTAAAAACATAGTTATGAATACATGGATACATATAAGAAAAATAAAAGAAACAATAGGACAGGGATGGTAGGCACTTTGGTGAGCTTATGCATGCCCCCTACAGACCTCTTAGGAAAGGGGTGAGGTCAATAGTAGAAAGTCTAAGGTTAAAGTTTTTGGGGTTTGGGGAAGAAACCACAGAGTCAGGTAGAGTATTCCAGACATTGATCACTCTCTTGCTGAAGTCGTATTTCCTGCAATCAAGTTTGGTGCGATTAACCTTGAGTTTGTATCTATTGTTTGCTCTTGTATTGTTATGGTTGAAGCTGAAGTATTCATTGATAGGTAGGACATTGCAATGTATGATTTTATATACTATACTTAGATCGCACCGAAGTTCTAGGTTGTCTAGGTCTAGAATTTCAAGTCTGGTGGCATAAGGTATCCTGCAACGAGTAGAGGAGTGGAGAACTCTTTTGTGAAATATTTCTGGATTTTCTCAACCGTGTTAAAATCAGATACATAATGTGGGTTCCAGACTGATGAGCTGTATTCAAGTATTGGTCTACCAAATGTTTTGTATGCTCTAGTTAGTAGTGTAATATTACCAGAGAAAAAGCTATGTAAGATTGGGTTAACAACTCTTAATGCCTTTTTGGCTATGTAATTACAGTGGGCTCTAGCACTTAGATCATTAGAGATGAGTACTCCAAGATCCTTGACAGAGTTTGGATCATCAACAAGGTCTTGACTATTCAGCCTATATTTTATTTTCTGATTTATTTATTTTTTGCCAATATGTAAGACAGAGCATTTGTTTGTTGAGATTTGAAGTTGCCATTTGTTTGACCATTCTGATACATAGTCGAGGTCTTTTTGAAGGGTAGCAGTATTGTCTGTGGTGTTGAATAGCTTTACATCATCAGCGAAGAGAACACAGTTGCTCTTAATATGATCACAGAAGTCATTTATGCAGAGTATGAAGAGAGTTGGTCCTAGAACACTGCCTTGGGGGACACCACTGTTGACAGGTACACAATTTGATAGGATGCTCCCAATTTTGACCATTTATTGTCTGTTTGACAGGAATGCTTCTATCCAGTTATGCAGGTGTCCAGAGATCCCGTAAGATTTTAGTTTTAGGAGTAGTTTGTCATGTACCACTGAATCAAAGGCTTTACAGAAATCTATGTAGATTGCGTCTATTGCTTTGCCCTGATCGAGTTGTGTAGTCCATATGTTTTTGCAGTGTAAGAGTTGCAGATTGCAGGATAGTTTTTTTCTGAAACCAAATTTTTTATTAGAGAGTAGGTTGTTTGTCTCTAAGTGGAGGATAATGGATTGGTTAATAATTGATTCCATGACTTTACAGGTGATGCAGCATAAAGAGGTTGGTCTGTAATTTTCAACTAGGCTGGGGTCTCCCTTTTTGAAGATGTGGATGACCGTGACTTGTGACCATAGTTTTGGCAAGGAGCTGGTCCTGAAAGATTTTTCAAAGATTATGCTTAGAGGTTCAGCTATGGCAGTGGATAGCTTTTTTAAGAAGTAGGCACATATTCCATCTGGTCCAATAGATAGAGATGGTTTTAGATTGCGTAGCGCTTTTTCAACATTGTCTACTGTAAAATCGATATGTATTATATCATTGTAGTTGTCTGTGGTTCAACTAGGAAATACTGGGCATGATCCATTGCTGTTTACAAATACTGAGCCAAAGAATGCATTAAAGAGGTTGGCTTTAATAGTGTCATCGTTGCAGTCTTTACCATTAGGTCCTTTCAGGGGTGGGATGGACCTTGAGTCTGAATCTATCTATCTATCTATCTATCTATCTATCTATCTATCTATCTATCATCTCTATCTATAATCTATCCGTCTATCATCTATCATCTATCTCAGGAGTCTCCAACTCCTGAGCCACCACCTGTTTGGAACTGAGCCGAGTAGTGGTGGACGAGCAACCGCATGAAGCTCCATTTGTGCAAACGCCAAGCAAGGGTGTCCACCGTTCATGCAAATGGAATACCTACGTGCATGCGTGTACAACTGCCACTCACACAGAACCCTCCCCTCCCCCAAAGCCCATCCACCAAGCCAGAAAGATGGGACTGCTAATCTTTCTAATGTATTGTTGAGCTAGCTAAATATCTGGATGAACACATCAGTCTATTTTAGTTCATATAATTTTCCATGTGTCCATTCATAATTCCATGTCATCTGCTTTCCATTTTAATTTACGGTATTTAAAAGTGAAATAATTTTCCTTACAGTGAATTGTTTTTGGAATGCCTTTTACCCTGAAACATGAGACTTTGTATGCATAATGAAGAAATATTGAGAGATGGAACACATTTTGGTATGTTTTCAAGGAACAAATCACCATGCAGTTTCAGAGAAGTATGACAGTTACAAAATAAAGAAAAAATAGTGAAATCATAATTTGAAGTATCTGACATAGCATGCAAAGATTTTACTCCATTGTTGATACAAGCAGGGCAGTAAATCAGCAAGCTTTGCACCTTTTTGTCTTAGTTAAATGTCTCCTTTCCAGTTAGTTGGTATTGCTCTAGCAAGCATGTTTTCACCTAGGCCCTATCTAATCTCTACCATCAATGGCCAGGGGGTGGAAGGTGGTGTTTTTCTCCTCTTAATTCCATAAGATTGAGAAGACTCCCCTTTTGCCCAATAACTGCCAAGTTTCCCCTTTTGCCCAATAACAGGATAAGCTGTACAATTTATCTTCTTTTTCCAACAATCCTTAGAAGACTTGCACTGGACTTAGTGTCCTGGCATTTATAACAGGGAAAAAGGAGTATCCAGCAAGTAGGTGCAATGTTAACTGCAATGCTCACAGGATGCTTGACATTCACTATGGTCAAACTAGAAGAAGGGATTGAAATCTGGAAAGGGCTTTCTTAAACTGGCTTAATTTGCAGTCAGCTTAAGCAGGAGAGGGTTGAGTTAACTGAAGAGCTTCAGTGCAGAAGAACCTTTAGCAAGGGTGTATCCATCAGAATCTCCAGGTGTAGTGTATCAGTATAAAAGCAAGAAATGAGGTGAAGTGCACTAACAATTACCAATGGAGCAAAGGGAAATTGGGAAACCACAGTCTATAGGTACAGGTCTTAATATTCCTTTCTATCAAGTCTTTGTAACCTGCTCCAGTTTTTTCCACTGGCCAATGCAGATGCATTCTCCAGATCTGTGTGAATTCACCTGTCTGAATTATTCAGGCTTGTTAGCATACACCAAGCAACACGAGGCACTGAAAAAAACAGAAATGAGGGAGCTGTGCAACAATCTATGCTCTGCTCTTTGCCCATAATTTAATTTAATTGAATAATGAGGCCCATTTGAAACTCACCCTTGCCTTTTCAGGCACTTGAAGTATTAAAAATATTTATAAATATTAAGTAGTTCATGGTGGGGAAGGTACACCTTGGAAGGCATTCTGTTTATTTGCTTATTTGTTTTCCATAATCATCTGCTCCTTTTAATTTTCTCTTACTTTTCCCATATCTATCTTTCCCAACCATTCTCTATCTTTCCCAACCATTCTTATCTAAATTTCCCTGGATACATGTTTATTAGCATCCAAACTATCTTTGCATTTAAGAAACAAATATTAAAATACCTGAATCAGAAAAAAAATCATCGGTTGAAATATATATTGAATTATCTATATTAAAACTTACATTTTCATATTCTGCTAAGTCTCTGCTAAGTCATTCTAAGATACAGCATCAAATTTATGAATGGATCTTCTAAACTTTGGCTTTAATAAAAGAAAAAACAAGACAGATTTCAGGGAAAAAAGCAAATTGATTCTTTCGCTGCCTAAATTTTTAGATATAATAATCCATTTTTGAATGCCAATTGTTGGCATTCAGATGGCACCATTAGTGCTCAAGAGTAATATACCAATACTGACTTTATGAAAATTTAGTTTTTTGCAGATGTACAACAAATCCTTAAAAACTAGGGGACAGAAGGATCCAAAATACCTCAGTGAAGACCAAATATGCTCAATGGCTTTAGAATCATGGCATTCTATGGTGTGACAATAGGAGGGAGGGAGGGAGGGAGGGAGGGAGGGAAGGAGGGAGGAAGGAAGGAAGGAAGGAAGGAAGGAAGGAAGGAAGGAAGGAAGGAAGGAAGGAAGGAAGGAAGGAAGGAAGGAAGGAAGGAAGGAAAACAGCAAGGTAAAGGATGGGATATTAGGGAGAATGACATAGGATGCTGGCATGTTGAACAAAATTCATTTACAAAAGTATATGGCAATGAAGGAGAAAGAAAAATAAGAAAGTTGGTTCCTGTTTTAATATGAGAAACAATATAATTTATACCACTTTCAAACAGATACTGTATAGTGGATCACCCACAAGATTAGGGAAACTCCACCTATGCAGTATCGCACCTGTTTCTGGAGAAGATTTTATACATGTTACTGAGATCCAGTAGATCCAGGTTGCTTTGATATATTGTTCATAAGTAATCAGGATTCTTGAGGTACTGGAAATTAGACAGCATATATATTTAATAAATAAAAAATATTTCCTAATTCTTATAAATACAAATCCAGAAAATAATGGAGCTTTCTTTTAATGGTATCCTACAACCCTTTCTTGTAAAGCTAATGGGTTTTTTGTTGAAGCAGGCTTCATTCATGGTTTGCTGCCATTGTTTTTGTTCTGTACATAGGCCTTCCAATATTTGTAAGAATACCATGGATGGTCAACCTTCAAGCTCTTTATTTGTGATCCTTCAAGATCCCCTCCTCCCCATCGCATGTTAAAACTGCTACGTAATAGCACTTAATTTGCCTCAAATTTGAGACAAAACAAGAAGCAAAATCAATAAGGTTACCAATGGTTTTACATGTTTATTCTTTTTTTAAAAAAAATCTCAAAATTTCAAAACTAAGGAAAGAAGTATCAAAGATTATCATAGCTTATATACTATATATAAGCTATTGTACACAGACAGAACACCACACTCCCTTCTAGAACTGAAAATTACATTCTTGGGTAATGCAATCAAGTACCCAAGCAAACAACCAGCTCAAAAAGCATCAGAGACTCCAGAGTTCAACCCTGACCTAACAGATATTTTTTTTTCTATTTTCTCTATTGGTAAGAAGTGCAGCCGCTGTTCATTTGAAGTCATTGAATAATTGACAATGAATAAAAAATGGAATGGCCCAGTGGTCAATTATAACCAGGACTGCTAAAAGGATCACTCTTGCCACTCTCTTAAATTCTTGTGGAAATTGCTTGGTTTTGAGATCTTCTCGAACTAGGCTAGAAAAAAATAAGATGCTGAGCTTGTTGATCAGAAAGTTTGGCAGTTTGGTGGTTTGAATCCCTAGCACCGCATAATGGAGTGAGCTCCCATTACTTGTCCCAGCTTCTGCCAACCTAGCAGTTCGAAAGCATGTAAAAATGCAAGTAGAAAAATAGGGACCACCTTGGTGGGAAGGTAACAGCGTTCCATGAGCCTTTGGCATTTAATCATGCCGGCCACATGACCATGGAGACATCTTCAGACAGCGTTGGCTCTTCGGCTTTGAAATGGAGATGAGCTCCACCACCTACAGCCAGAAATGACTAGCATGTATGTGCAAGGAGAACATTTACCTTTACCTTTACACCATTTTTAAAAATCATCTTCCAGTCATCTTGTCATAAGTTTGTTTGGGGCATCAAATCAAATTGGGAAAGTATTCTTAAGAAATACTTTGTTTTAGCACATGTAATTTCCGACAAGGTTTATGGCATTATTTGATGAAAAGAATCTTTAACTGGTCCTGTTACATATTTTTGCTAAAAGATAACATTTTTATATAAACAGATGGAACAGAAAATAGTAGGATTTTTACATACCAATAAGGACTTAGGTACATCATTGTGTTTGGTAGGGAATATTGCCAAAGCATTTTAACAATATTAAAGTACAAATCTTAATATTAAAATTATTAATAGTGAAAAATGCTTAAAAATTTATCAGGCATTTTGACTTTATATATTTTAAAATCCACATATATTTTATATGGTTTCCTTTATAAATAAAACATGTATGTAAAATGTACTTCAATATATATTTATGTAATGTTCTCATAATTATTTTAAAATAAATATAACAAAATATGATTGTATATGTATACATACATATATATGTGTGTGTGTGTGTCTCCGTGCATATTTTTCACCATGTGTGAATCTGTTAGGGAGACAGCTGAAAGAACCAGAGTCACAAAGGAAAATGACTGAATTTAAAAGCAAGGTAACATGTACATGTAGTGTTTCTGGAGGTCTTGTTCTTTTGTTGCCCACCAAAAGTGCATTTCCTGTAGTAAGTTTCACATTTTATTTTTTTGCTCCAAATGGATAGATGGTTAAAGTTATTGACTGGTAATTTTTATGCATTTATTCCATAATCACAGCAAGGATACTATATTAATAAATAATGTCCACAGGGGGCAAAAACTTTTTGGACGCGATATTTTTAATACTAATGGTAAGCAAAAAGGACAAGAACAGCCTCTGTTCTGTCCTCTTGTGTTACTTCTGTGTGTGTTTGTATGGATGTGTGGTAGAGCCTGGCTGGGCCGCCTGGGCTCTGAATCATATGACCTGGATTAATGGAGTCTTAGAATGAAGCTATCAGAAATATTGTGAGCCATAGCCCATTGGGATCTTCTACAGATATGCACCGATGGTGCAGAGGAGGAATTCTTACTAGCCTTAGAATATTTTTCTTTTTGTTGTTCTGCACTTTTTTCTTTGAAATCCCAGACTCAGTGGTGGGATTCAAATAATTTAACAACCAGTCCGCCCAGGGTCAGGTTGACTGTTGTGGGAGTTATGGCCCATCCCTACCCTCCAGCTCCACCACACATGTGGGATGAGCCTCCTGTGATGGCCAACCTGACCTTGGACAAACTGGTTGTTAAATTCCACACACACACACACACACACACAAAAAAAAACTATCAAAGTGGATCCTGGGTTCTGCGCTGTAATGGAGAAATGGGAAATGGAGCAGCTGGCAAGAGGGAAGGAGGAGGAGCAGGGAGAAGAAAGAAGGAAAGCAAGCTTTTCCTTCCCTCACATCAGCCACTCCATTGCCCATTTCTCCATTGCAGCACAGCACAGCATCCAGGATTCACTTTGATAATGGTGTGTGTGAGTGTGTGTGCGCGTGTGTCTGTTAATTTAACAACTGGTTCACCCAAACTGTTGTGAACCGACTGAATCCCACCACTGCCCAGACTCGATCTGATCCCATTTTCAAACTTTTCTTTTCTCAGCTTCTCCTGCCACACTGAATTTGTTCCTGTTCTGTTCTGCTTCCATTCTATTTCCAAAGAGTGATCCTGAAAGACACAAAAGTCTATTTACATAATGACTTCCTGTCATCCCATTAGGCTCAAAAGAATAAAAATGGAAAAACAGTCAGGCTTACAGAATCAGAACTGAACTCAGAGTGCCAACTCAGCAAGAAAGTTACTTGGATTTTGAAAATCTAAAAGTCAATATTTCCATGGCATTTTCTCTTCTATAGCGTACTCCTTTTTTATCGCTGACATTTGAGCCGAGCAATAATGAGTACATCATATGGGAATCCCTAATTTGATATCAAGTTGCATTTCATGTAGCTGTTATATCTGCTTCTAAAATAAGCTCTTAGTTGTGAAAATATTTCTCTGGTATGAAGTACCTCTGCTAATGCTGTAGGCTGATTCTACAAGACCCAAAATGTTCTTACATATTATATTATTGACAGAGCTGCACATTACAGATCAGGAGCAATTACAAAGATCATTTGGCTGGGCAGAAAACCAACACAATTGGGCAGAAGGAAAATAAGTAAACAAAATGGATATCTGCGCTCTCCTTGGATAGCATCCCACCCTCCCAATCTTATTTCACTCAGTGGTGAATGCAAGTCAGGCCCACATAGTCGATCTCTCTCTTTTTCGGGGTGGTGGTGGGGAAGGAACGACCCCATGCCAAGCAGTGAACTATTATGCAACATGTGGTAGCAGACCACTCTCAGGACCAGGGGTGGGATTCAAATTTTTTAACAACCAGTTCTGTGGGCGTGGCTTGGTGGTCATGTTATTGGCTGGGCGTGGCCAACTCAATATCACTCATATTGAGGCACGCATCTCCTTCTCTGGCCTCTCATGACTGTGGGGGTGCTGCAACAGTCGTAAGTGTGAAAAATGGTCATAAGTCACTTTTTTCAGTGCCATTGTAACTTTCTATGGTCACTCCACGCAAGCAAAGTACCAGCAAAGGAGAGGAAAAAAACTCCAGAGAAGTTCCTGAGACAGGAAGTCTAGTCCTGCCAAGAATGTAATAAGGTTTAACGGAGAGGCAGTTTCTGTAAGCAACCCCAGAATGTTTCCTTCCTGCCTTCCTTACAGGATTAGGCCAGTAATTTCTTCTAACAACCGGTTCTCCGAACTGCTTAGAATGTTTACAACCAGTTCTACGAATAGGTGCGAACTGATAAAATCCCACCCCTGCTCGGGACTATTACTGGAGCCATTCCCCACTTATAATGCAATTACTCTAGGTTACTGAATTAGGAACATTTATTTTTATTTCTTCAAAAATTATATCATCGCATGTCTTGTACAACATAGCTTTGGGTACTTCAGAAAGAACAGGTGTACCAGATGTCATGAAAAAAAAAATTAGAGCATGTTAAATAAGCAATCAACTCAAGCGGAATAGCTGGTATGATTAATGATCTCTTCATTCCTACCAGCATCTGAAAGGTGCTATATTGAAAGATGTCTGCTGATCTGTCTTCCCTCAAGAATATCAGATCTACCAACGTTTGTGTTTTGCTGGTAAAGAAAGGTGTGAAATAGAGGCTGTGACACTCAAGGAAGGGAAGTGGCATGGGGTAAGAAAAGGCATAATAAGAGCAAAAGGTGCATCTCTTGAAAAATGTGTATAATTTATGTATTTTCTAAGGGATGAATTCATTTGTGACCTCTCAGCTGGAGTTGTCTTAGCCTGCTTCTCCTTCCCACCTACCCAGTGAGAAAACATCCACCATCTCTGTAAGCATGGATAAATCTGTCATAGTGACTTATACAGTGAACTCTCTGAAGGAAGAATAAAGTAGTCCATAGGATAAATTTAACCCACAGGAGCAGAATTATGATCATCAGAATTTACAGTGCCTCTCTCTAGTTCAGGGTTGTCAAAGTCGATTTCATTGAGGGCCGCATCAGGGTTGTGTTTGACCTTGACAGGGGCATGGCCATGAGGCATGGCCAGCTCGACGTCACTTGTGTTGGGGTTGCTTGTGGTGGCCCGAGTGCTCTGCCAACGAAAATGGGCTCCCAAGCTCCATTTTCGGCTGCAACAGTCTCCTGCAACCCTCTGCAAGTAAAAATGGAGCTCAGGAGGGCTGAGCTCCATTTTTACTGGTAGAGGGTTGCAGGAGGCCATCGTAGCTGAAAATGGAGCTCAGCCCCGGGCCTTGAGTTTGACACCCTTACTTTAGTTGAAGCCTTATTGACTATGACTATAAAGAGGCACAGCCTGACAATATGAAGGCTGCCTTATAGGATAATGAAGTCGTAGATATTGAACTTTCAAAAAGACAAAGGCTAATCAGTGAAACTGGATGGTCTTCCTTCCTTCCTTCTTTCCTTCCTTCCTTCCTTCGCAATTTACAGGGCAAGTAGAAATTTACAGGGTAAGTAGAAGTTTACAGGGTAAGTAGCAACTGCATGAAAAGGAAAGAATGAAATAAAATGTAAATATTAGTGTTCTACTTCCTGCTGGTAAACTTCTGCCAATATACCATCTTGGTTACAATTTTGCTTTATCTTTATCTTGCAATTCATTGTTACATCCACTAATCTTCCCCATTCTTCTTTTCTTTACATAAATAATTGAGGGATGCAAATATTGGGATCTGCAAGTTCTTTTTCTGACAATAAACATGACTTGCCTTTATAGTGTAACCAAATGATTATAAATGTTAGGTAGTCAAACAGAATACGGTATCGCTGGAAATGTAAAGCTAAAGTGAAAGTCATTCATCAAAAACAGTGCTGAAAAGCAATCCCAAAAAGCTTCAAAGTGCATATTTTTTTCTATCTGTTTTTTCACACCTGATCATCATCTTCCTAGCATTATTCCCGCAGGTGCAGGGTCTACTTTTCAGATCGTTGAACGCCATCTTGCATGATTAAATGCAATATCTGTGCAATGTCTGCATTTTGATGGAGATGGCACCTATTTATTATTATTAAAAAGTGGTCTATTCTCATTTATTGAATGTTAAAGAGTATCAAATATTTCCAAGCAAGCCTGATTCCTTCATTTTCTTTTTAAAAAATAAATACTGTTCATTACTTGCAAGCATCATCTAATTTCTGTGCCTAACTCATTTAGAAGAATTAGATGCAGAAATAAATAAAAACACAAAATATGCTGTATATCAGGAGTGTCAAACATGTGTCATCATGGCAATGTCATGTGATGTATCACGACTTTTCCCCCCTTCGCTAAACTGGGCATGGGCATGGCTAGCACATAATGTATCTGGCCCGCAGGTCATGAGTTTCACAGTCCTGCTTTAGATAGTGAAAAGGGGATATATGGTTTATTTACATGTAATATCACTTTAAATATACAGTTTCTGTGACAATTCTATCAAATAGATAAGTGTAGAAGAAGGATTGGCAGAACCTGAGGGTGGAGTTAAAAGAGGAACCAGCCTAGAATTCCTACATAGCCATAGCCACCACCACCCCAACCCGCTTGAATTCCATGCACTCTTCTCTAACTCCATATTAGTTGAGAATATTCCTGTACATAAACTGTTAAGTAGTAAATCAGTTTAATTGAACCTCCACCTGTTTCATGCCTGACACTATTTTGCCATAACTTAGCTTCTACATTGTGTCAGATTCAATCAACCTGTTTTTGGAATGGATAAGTTGTCCCAACATGCGTGGATTGGCTAAATACTAAGAGCCTGCTGACACGATGAGATGTGCAGGCATAGACTTCCAAAGGAAGATTTCTATTTAGGAAGAGGCTGGAAGAAAATATCTCAAGGTGTCACAGCTGATTTCTTGTATTGGCAAAACATTGGACTGGATAACTTTTGGATTCTCTTCTAACTCAATGTCAATTGTTATGACACTGGATTAAGAAGGTTATGTATATATTGATTTTAATGTATATCTTACATTTCTGCCCTAGAGTGGTCAAAGTCTTTTAAGATAGACTGATTTATTCACTACATGATAATATTTCATAATTGCACAGAATTTTCTTGCTACCACTCAATATTAGTTTTCAATAATAGTTTTCAGGATGAAGTTAGCTTGCAGAAAGAGAACTTGAAAAAAACACTATTGGGTCCCTTAAGAATTAAGTTCACGCTTCCAAGCAGAGTTAAGAGGCAAATAACTCAACAATATTCTCTTTATTCTCAGTGATATTCTTTTATCTTCTTTCTGAATTCAGGTTAGACTGTACACACTGTCCCATTCAAAAAAGCAGACTTTTGTAGTGTATCACAGAAATGTTCTCTGCCTACAAATATTATTTTCATGCCTTTTGATCTACTTATGTAAGCATTCAGAAGCTTAACCAGAAATGAAGGAGATTCATTTTAGTTTATATGTAGTAAGAGAATCTAGGACTCCATTACTTTTCTAGCAGCAGTGGAAAAAATGCTTTTCAAATCAACAAGCAAGTAAATCTTTAAAAAAAAAAAATGACCTGTTCCCTACCTGAAAAATTACTTTCTTTCAACTCAGAAAATGTGTTTTCCAAATATCCAAAGGTGTACGTGTTTTATTTAGCTTATTTGCAAAAAAAATAAAAAAGAAAGATTTAGTTCAAATGCACCTGGAACATATGTTGCTTTTCAGTGCAGTGAGTACATAAATAACAGAAATTCAGCAACATCTGCAAGACTGAACCCAAAAGGACTGTTGGGGGGAGGGTAAGAAAGGTAGTTGTATTTCTCAGATCCAGAGCATGTGATCTCCAGAAATCATTGCACTCAGGGAGCTTACTTGATTAATAGACTAATGTGTTAAGCCATCTGCTCTTGGGTACCCAGCTTTGAATCCCAGACCCCCTAGCTGGGTCAGCAGGTTTTTTTTTTTTTTTTTTTTTGGTGCTGAGAAGTGACTTTCTAAACTTTTTTTTTTTTTTTTGCTCTGGTCTTTGATGGTTAGGCGAAGAAATGAGGCATGTAGTTGCATTCATCTTGAGGGAGAAGGGAAGTACCTTGAGACAGAGCAAAGAAAGAGGGGGCACCTGTAACACATTAGCTTTCATGGAACAAGCTTTGGTAGCATTGTCATATCTGGGCTGCAAAAACCTAGTAAGCCACTGGAAGGCAGCAAAGTACTAATGTGTTTCTGCATCTCATTAGGGCCATCTAATGGTAATACAGAACTATTGTAAAGGCTTGTAATGTTTTGTTGTTTGTTTGTTTTTTGATCTTTGTATCAATTGTCTTAAATGAAATGTATATTTTTAATGTTTGTATTTTGTTTTTGGTTTTTTTTTTTTTGCAAGAATTGAAAAGGAATAAGTAAAGTAAAACGCTATTCCAAGGTATCTGGATCAGCATAATTTATTTTATTTATTTTTATTTACTGGTCAAACGCTTACAATATCATAGAAATAAGAATAAACATAAGTTTAAATACATGAAATAGGAACTAATAATTGGGGACAATAGGACAGGGACGGTAGACACAATTGTGCGCTTATGCATGCCCCTTACAGACCTCTTAGGAATGGGGTGAGGTCGATAGAGGTTAGTTTGAGAGTAAAGGAGTGGGGGTTTGAGCAGGTGATAACAGAATCAGGTAGAGAGTTCCAGACATTGACCACTCTGTTGCTGAAATCGTACTTCCTGCAATCAAGTTTGGAGTGGTTTACATTTAGTTTATATCTGTTGTGTGTTCTTGTGTTGTTGTGGTTAAAGCTGAAATATTCATTAACTGGTAAGACATTGAAACATATGATTTATTTATTTAGTTGAGAGCAAAGTTAACTTTAAGTTCCAGAGTAAAGGTACACTCTGTAACTGTTGTGTTTAGAATCCAGATGAATTCCTGGCAGGTGTGGGGAATCAAGATATTATACAGAAGAGCCAAAATACAATTTTGGGTGGCTGAATTGTATTCCAACATTTCATTTTAGAATAGCAATATTATATTTCACATTCATTTTACTGGATTTATTCCTAATTAGGGGCATCTTACCAGAAGGCTGCTCATTTTCCCTGGCCCCCAACCCCCCCAGTCTGGAGCTGCTTGTAACATTGGGTGTATAGAATTAGATCCTAACATATAAGATCAAGAAAGAAGAACGTAACTTTTACCCTTGATTCATTCAAGAACTACAGTATAATAACATGTTCTAGATCAAGGGTGTCAAACCTGATCGCATCATGGGCCATATCGTGACGTATCGCGATTGTTTTTGCCCCTGTGGAGCCAGGGTGGGTGTGGCCTGCCCAGACCATATCCAGCCCACAGGCCACGTGTTTGACACTCCCATTCTAGATATTCTCCAGAATGCTGTTACATAAAGCACAGAATTTTTCAACAAGTTTGGAAAACAATGAATGTTTTCTAAACTTAACATTCTTGAAAATAAGTTTACTAGAGTCACACCAATGGTTCCAAAACATATCAAAAACGTTATCTAATGTGCTGAAAGAGGCATAGTCTTGTTGAATGCTAAAGCATGGTTTCTTCTTACTTTTAAGCTAAAGTTAATACTACTTCCCAGCTTCATTCGATGTCACAGCATTTTTTATATCAACATACCAAAATTAGTCAAAGAATCCATAGTAGTAACCACTGCACATCACACCTGACCTAACCAAATACGCAGTTTATAATAGCCATAATGATGGACTCCATCACCTTTTCCTGTTTTAAAAATATATGCCTTATTTTTATTCACAAATAATTTTGAATACAGTGTATTGTCAGGGCATATCATTTACAAAGAAGCAAAAGGAAAAAAAAAACCAGAAATATCAACATATATACTAGTAACAATGTGATAGTGTAACAAAAAATTTTTAGGAGTTTCTTGTATTAGCTTATTTATATTAATTATATCAACATGTTTTTAATTATCAACTCTCTTTGTATTTAATTCTTACATAACAATAATCTTTCTTCACCTAATTTCTACCTCTTATCTCGATCAACTTTTCGTTACTACCTACTGTCAGCATTCTGTACAAATATATGAACAAATCAGAGGAACATCCATGGGATCACCATTTTCAAAACTCATAGCATAAATTATAATGTAACATCTTGTATTTACTTGGGTCAATAAGTGTAGGTCCATAAGTGTGGTTTAGGTTTGTGCCATCATTAATTATTTCATTAATTCTGGGTCTATCGATGTAAAGAGTGCTGGGACATCAAATGAAACCATTCATGTTTTTTTTTTCAAAAGTTGATTCCCCTTCCATCTTATGGAATCTTTATACCACTCATGTCCGCTATTATTTATCCAAAGCTGGTGATAGTTCAGGGATGTGTGTGGGGGGGGGGGCAGTCTGAAAGCCTGGGATGAGCTATGATACTTTACATCTCCAGCAGGGTCATACAAACAATGATTCATTCCTATGAATTGAAGAATCTAACATAATAATGATGCTTTAAGTACTGGGGAGAGATATATCAGTAGAGGTTTGTTCTGAATAGGTGCTGAATAAACCACACATTTGTGGTTTTATCTGATTTCTCAGTAAATCACTTACAAATAACCCCAGAAAATCCACAGTTGGGAATATATGGGTTTTGTTTATATTTTTTCAGTGTACTTAGAGCTCTACTTAATTTATTTGACTACTACCAAGATAGACTTTTTTCCTACACAACTCTCTTTAATATACATCTTTTCCACTATGTAACTTAATCTGGTTTTTATCTGCACAATTGCCTATGTATGATTTATTTAAATGTGTGTTAACCTGTATGTTACTTTTTTAGCATGTCTCCTTTCCAACTACGTTGCTTTTTACACAATTTATCCCATTTATATGCTAATTTTAACACATCTTCTTAACAAAAGTAATATGGTAATACGTAGATAACAGCTGGTTCTGCTCATGGTTGCCATGTGTATCCTTGCTTGGAGGAGGATGGCATTTTGAGATCAAAGAGGTTTGTGATGAATTTCTTAGATTTTCTTACTGGAAATACTTTTGCAAGATCACTGTAACCCATCCTTTTGATTTGACAGCTAAAGAGAGCAAGGTCAAGACTAGGAAATAAATTAAGCACCTGTTTTTAGAAAGAACAAATAATATTTTTACCTGGATTGAAACTGGCTATATGTAGCTAGTAGCAATGTTAGCATGGCAGAGCTACACTAATGATTCACACTGTGGATCATTTGGGTCAGAGGTTTTGAAGTCAAACTTGCCAATACATTTCACTTCTAAAAGAACAAGAGTTTTGTGGTACAAAACTTCTAATTGTCTGTGGAAGCTATTCAGGTAACAAAATGCACCTGGCCTTATACCAGGTAGCAAGTCTATTTCCTGGAGTGTTGATGCCATTTCACCTGGGAAAACTTGTGAAGGGACATAAAAAGTCTCTTCAGGGTCTGTCTTTCAGTGGTTACTCTGATTTTCTCACAAAATAGATGTCATTTGAAAAATGCTGGGAATTTTGAAACTTTTCCACTTAACCATGTGTAATCTGACCAAATCTCTGCAAGAAATTTTTATATTAAAGTATTATATAATTTATATACAGTAATATTTGTATATCTCAAAATCAGCTGTTTGTACTGATTATTTCTTCTCTCAACAAGAACATTTATAGCTCTGCTAGTAATGGCTGTATTTTGCAGATATAAACATACTGGACCAGGTCCTTCAGTGGAATAAATAAGCATAGAGTTACATCAGTAATTTATGCCCTAGGAAGATTTGTCCCTATTTTCTCTCTAGCCATCTGCTATGGATGCTTGAATTCTTAATTTAAACAAACCCGAATGGTTCTACATTTTCTCTTTTCCCCTCCTCCTTTTCCTCTTCCTTTTTTTCTTTCCAAAGTAATTTCTTGCTACTGACTACTGTTCAATTCACAGGCAAAAAGGAGATGTTACCATATGTTCAATGCTCAAGGGCAGAAGGTGCTTTAAGCGTACGAAATACTTGCACTATACTAGCCATGCAGATATATTAGTTGGATTTCAAATCTAGAAATCTAGAACTTCTATCATACTGTAAATTAAAAGAGGCTGCTAATTTGGAAGGACAGACAGAATACAATGCAGACGAAATTACATTTGAATATAAAAGCAGTGCAGCCATCTCTTACCATGTGTTTTGTAATGTGCAAAGTAGCCAGAAGTCCTTGCAGTGTAAGACTTATGTATTCAAAACATAATCCTGATATGCATCAGATAGAAACTACAGTGCCAAAATAAAGTTGCATGTTCCAGAATAGCATAATGAAAATAATGTAAATGTGTAAGTTATGCCATTTACATAGTGATATCATAATGCACCCAATGTCACCTGCTCTACCTATTACTTCACTGAATGATGCTCACAAGATTTCCTTGATGGAGCATTCTTTATAACCTACCCAATAACTGTTTGGTGAGTATCTTTTGAATTTTTGTTGAAAAAATACCAGAGGTAGGTTTCTGGCTTTATGTGTTGAATTTTTCCTTTTTTAGTCCAAGAAGTATTAATATAATATATCATTTATCTAAGAAATACTTATTGCTGAGAGTATTTGGTTGTTTGAGAATAATCAATGCCCATGGAACTAAGGAAGGTCTAGTGCAGAGAAGCATTATCATATTGGCGCAGTAAAATGGTAACAATAATGAAATAGAAATGGATAATGTGGTTAAAGTAAAGTAAAATACAAGGGAAACTATCCTCACCGTTTTTCTATTAATAAATACTGTAATAATGATGGTATGGCATGATTTTAAATTTAACTGGGTAGACAGAGAAATGGCAGCCACCTACCATTTCTTTTAGTTGCCCATGAGAATAAAGCATAAAGCATGGCATGACCTCATCTTTTTCCATCATGTGCAATTCTATATTCAAAGCAGTCTATATTTAAATCATGCCAATGGCACCCTGTTTTGGTGCCTATTCCCAGTAAAATGTACCAATACAAACTTAGCAATATAGGACTACTACTTCCATGTCAGAAGCACCAAAGTGCTTCCATGGTGAAAGGATTTGCTAGAGACATCGCCATTGCCTGAAGGATACCCAGTTGGGGGCTTCTTTCATATCCCTTGAAGTTGCTCACCAAAGTGGTACCCATTTATCTCCTCGTGGTGGACCACTTTTGAACTGTTGGGTTGGCGGAACTGAAGTATGTGATAGGAACTGATCCCACCGCATGGCAGCAACTGGGTCTCAAACATGAGCCTGTCGATTATTAGCCCAGCGTACTAACCTCAAGAACCATTGCACTCCCAGCAATATAGTTCTAAGTCTTGACAGCTTTCCTCGGGCAGACTGCGGCCCACCAAGCTCTACACAAACATCTGTTGGCAAAGTTTTCTTTATTAACAGAGTTTTCATCCAATCTATCCTAAACCCTTCTTTAATCTGAGTGTTAGGGTCACACTCTTAATTATATTTACAGTTCTACTTAGAAATAGCTACTTCGTTATTATGGTTGTGTCAGATGAAAATCCTGAAGAAAGAACACAACTTGCTAGCTCTTTTTTTTTTTTTTTGGAATAGCTTTACTGAGAGTTTATTACAAATATTAATGGCCGAAAGAGAGCTATTTGATTCTTTCTTGACTTTTGTTTAGAAAGTTTCTAGAAAACAACTAAAAGCGATCTCTCCCCTTTTGCACTTAATCCTGAAGGTTAGCTTAATGGTGCAGATAGGGTAAACAAAGAGATATTTATTTCAGAGCATAGCTCCTTTGCAATGCAGGGAAGGTCACTTGAATTGGGAGGATTAGGGGTGGGAGACCTGTAGAATGTGGTGCTGATAGATGAGCTTATTAAAAAGTGTAGCCTTGTGGAAGGGCTGCCATTGATGGCCTTGACATGGCAAGAACTTCAGAAAGAAAGGGATACAATTGGAGAGCTGTGCTAGAAGGATAGGGGGACCGGCAGACAAAAACAAAAGGCTGCTCTAATTTGTCAAAGTTGTATCTGGTTCCACTGAACAAAGTTAGCAAAGAGATGAGCAGAGCCACAAATTAATGCTCATTCACCAAGCCCCGATGGAGCGATAGTCCAGCATACAGCTTGGTCTTTGTAGAGTAACCTGACCGCGACCAATTGCCTTCAGATAATTCTGCCTTGTGGGCATAACAGTTTCCCTTGTTTTCTTCCTTTATAGGATTATTCCTTCCAATATTAAAAGATAATATCGGTGTCTTTCAGTGTTCCTATAAACTTTTTGCCAGAGATAAATGGGTCTCTCGATCTGATCTTCCCTTCTCCTGGACTCAAGGAAAGATGGACAATGAGTCAATAAGCTCTTAGATGTCCTGAGACATCCCAGCATTGCTGCTAAGAAAAAGGAGGCTGGCGTAAAAGGCAAGGTAGGTTAGAAGCATTAATGCACAAAAAACACCATTTATATTTTAATTACAGAAACCAAGTTATTTGAAGAAAGATAACGGTCAGCACTGTGTCTCAAAACCAACATGAGAAAAGAAAAGCATAAAATGTCAAGATAGAGTGCATTAAAGTTGGCATGATCATCATGCCAGTTGCAGGTTGCTGGGAAGGTGGTGGACAGGTCCAAATGATATGCCCTAAACTAAATACAACTTGATTTTATTTTATTTTTTTGCAATCCAGAAATTTGGATGTAATAATATGAATTGAGAAAAATGAGGGTTCAGCTAGCTATACTGATTTTTGAGTAGGATGTCTCAGGAAGTGTCTCAAAAGGTAAATAAGGTTAGGGGAAATTAAATATAAGGGTGGGGTTTAAAAAAAAACAATAAATCCACCACCAGGAATCTGCCAGTACTGCTGCTGCCCTCAAAGACACACTCCTAAGCATCTCCAGAGCTTCTATGTTTCATCAACACTCCCAGTTTCATTGCTACCATAGTGCCACTTGGTCTCTGAACTGTTAATTAGCATGCCAGCTATTCTGTTGTGGCTTGCAATTATTTTTAATTTATCAATGAAGCCCTTTAAGTTCTGCCAGTCTGGTTCAAAGTAATATATGCTACTAGCAAGGCTGTGTCATTGAATTGTTTTGATAGGTGGATCAGCTGGGAGAAATTTTGATAGAAGTTTTCCACATGGCTAGTATATGAATTTGAGTATTGGGAGTCATTGGGGAAAAGAGGGTACAGTTTATACTGGAAAAACCTCATGTTGAACATGGAAGCCAGCCACCTTCTTGCACAATATTTTATGGTCACCATATGTACATGTCCATATTTCTTATTTACAGAAGACATCCTTTATTCCAATGGTAATCTTTTTATGGCCGGGCACCATAAGACCTGACTTATACATGTTTTTGTTCTTTTTCAGCTTCTGAAAATTGCAGGCATCCTTGCCAGTGGCTTGATAATGACATCAGAATGAGAAAAGAAGTAACAAACTCCTACTTTGGTGGAAGCATAGCAGTTATCCCTGAGCCAACTGATAAAGCCACTCCATTTGCAAAGAGGAAAGTTACTTTGTTTCCCCAAGGAATTTTCCCTTCACAATCCCATTTCTACCATAGCAGAACTGAGGAAAACCAGGCTGTGCTTTTATAATTCCATAATGGCTGACTCAATAGATTCAGCTTCTCAGTAATTTTTGAAGTGCTTGGCTAGAAACAAGAGAACACAAATGGAGCATTTCCTAGACTGGTCAAAGCAGCAGTTAATTTGTCCCACAAAAGGTTTGCTTTCACTTACAAAGGTAATATGGGGGGCCGGGGGCAGGGAAGGAAGGAACTATGAACATGTAAGCAGATGATCTTCAACTTTCTTCTTTGTAATGCTAAAACCCAAGGGCTTATTCAAGGGGTTTCAGACAATAAATAACAAGTTTAGCTAGACTGGCTATTTTATTTGTTTTATTTATCTATTTATTTTATTTATTTGATTTGTCAATTGTTTACAAGATAATAAGTATAAATATATACATAGTCATGAATTCATGAAATGGGTACATATAAGAAAAATAAAAGAAACAATAGGACAGGGACGGTAGGCACGTTGGTGCGCTTATGCACGCCCCCTACAGACCTCTTAGGAAAGGGGTGAGGTCAATAGCAGACAGTCTGAGGTTAAAGTTTTTGGGGTTTGGGGAAGAAACATTTGGGGAATGCTGTGTGCCTAATTGTTACCTTCTCCCTTTTTTTTGAAGGGGGGAATTCTTGGATAATGGGTAAGAACACCTCAGCTGGAAAGGCTGGATTAGATCAGGAAGTTGCATCTTTTACTGGGGAACTTCTGGAAAGAGGGATAAGATTTTAAATTATATCAGAAGGCCTAAAATTTGAAGGGCATTGGGAAGGTTCATGTTATCTTTAATGCACTATTTTGCTCTCTTAGGAAATTTCAGTACCCCAACATAGGACTATATGTAGCCCGAGAACGTTAGTTGAAGGCATCCTCTATCTGAAGGGAACCATTGTTTATATGTGGAGAAAGAACAGGAGCCTTGAAGTTGCCCATCCACATGTAACACTTGAGCTGCAAATAAAGCAGCACACGAATTAATCACCGTCTTCTCTACTTCAGGTAGATCTTGCTTAATGACAGTCCTGCTCAGCAAATGTTCAAAATTACAATGGCACATCAAAAAAGTAACTTTACAACATATCTCCCATTTACAACATCCTCATGGTCACATGATTGTTGTTCAGGCACTTCACAACGGGTAGTCATTTATGAACATTAAAGCATCTCGCAATCATGAGATAGCCATTTGCACCACTTCACAACCCGCTTCTGATGAGCAGAATCACTAGATAAGCCAACAGTACAATTGCAAGTCATAGTCATGTGATGTCTCACTTAACAGCCCACTTATAATATCTGTAGCAGAAATGAGGTTGTAAACCAGGCCTGTTAAACTGGCAGCCCATGGGCTGGATGTGTCACATGTACACCATGCCCACCCTGGCTATACAAAGGCAAAAAACATTGTGATACATCATGGTACATCACATGATGCAATCGAGTTTGACACCTGTGTTGTAAACCCATCATGTTTTCCTTAGCAAATGTTGGAATTCTCAGACCAGTTGTTGTGGATACTAAGTGGTTAATAATAACTTCAAAACATGCATATCTGTTTGCAATAAGCACATGGATTATATTCACTGACACATTCTTTTGCCTTCTTTTTAGTAATGCATAAGCAATAAACAAAATTTCTAGATATATAGGACCAGACAATTGAAACGTTTTAGTATTTACACATTTAGCCTCCTCTCCAGGGCCTCCAAGGAAATGAATTAAATCTCATAGTAAACCAGAATCCAAGGCAAAACTATCCATTTTAGGAAATTCTAGGAATCGCAATCAACTCTCTTTTCTATTCTTTAATCTTACTAAAACAAATCTACTATTCCTCCCAGAAAACCTATATATTGTACTAGCAAAGCTCCGGTAGGGGTCAGTTGTGGAGCCAAAATTTAATATAAACAGTTTCATTTTTTTACTTTGCCAACTAGTGAATCCTGCTCCTCCCCACCTTCTGTTGCATCACCCACATATGTCTTGTGAGATATAAAAATAAGAGGCTTTTATTATAGCTTGGCATGAATCTAAGTACCCCTGAATGAGTTTTCAGTATGTATTGTGAGTACTCTTAGCTTGTATGTACATATAGGCAGATGTGTCCATGCATGCCTGAGTTACCATGTTCCATCTGCTGCAGCAGCAGTGGTAGTATTTAGCAGGTTCTGATCAGTTCTGGAGAACCAGTAGCGGAAATTTTGAGTAGTTTTGAGAAACAGAAAATACCACCTCTGGCTTGCCCCACCCCCATCTATTCTCTGCCTCCTGAGTCCCAGCTGATCAGCTGGGTCTTCTTTTGTTGCCCTGCACAGGAGAACAGAGCTGGAAAGCAGGTTAGTGAGGTGGGGAGGGAATGGAGATTTTGCAGTATATCCTTCCCAGGGGTGGTATTCAGCAGGTTCTGACCAGTTCTGGAGAACCGGTAGTGGAAATTTTGAGTAGTTCAGAGAACCGACAAATGCCACCTCTGACTGGAGGTTTTACAGTACCCTTCCCCTGTCACACCCACCAAGCCACGTCCACAGAACCTGTAGTAAAAAATTTTGAATCCCACCACTGTTCAGCAGGTGCTAAAACTGAGCTACCACAACCTCCCTCCTGAGATACGGTCTTCAAGCAAAACTTTAAAACTTCAATAGAAGCACATTATTATAAAAGAGCTGACGTGATTTATAATCTAATTTTTATTCTCTACGATTGTGCAAATGCTCAATTCAGAAAGCCAATGGCAATTCAATCAGATCTATAAATTGAATTGATGTACATAAATCAGAAGGTTGATTTGATTACATCTCTAAATCAAACTGCAGCCCTTCTAATTGATTTGGATAATTCTCTTTCTGTACAGAAATGGGTTCTTCTGAACTGAATTGACTTGATTTAACTATATGATTCAAACAAATTGGTGCGTTGTCTCATTTGCAGAGTTTAGGATACGGACTGAAACTTTGTAAAGAGAGACCACAACTGATCTATCTCAATCAGAATAGGCCAAAATTTGCCAGCCTCATATTAGTTGAGTAGGAAATCTGGGGCTTAAATTTTTCTCATATCGGGAGGGGACTACATCTGAATAGTCTGAGACACACACTCCTAAAATAAAGCAACATGTAGGCAAACGGAGCTGAACTTCATCAATTTTTTTTTTGGGTGGGGGGGAAGGGTGTATATTAAAAAAAGAGGAGAAAATAGGTGTGCTCATGACACACCCATGATCATAGCTTGGGTTTTTGGAAATACTCCTGGGATGGAGTCAATGTTTTGCTTGTTTTTTTAAAAAAAAAGCTCTTTTGTCTACTTAAAGATGTTCATTATAGTTTTCATATTTTTCCCAACTCTAAATGACAAACATTCAGGAATCTCTGGGTTTGCAAAATAGATTTGGAGAGCTGCAGATTTCCTGTCTGCCTTAACTCAGATGGATGAAGTGGGGTTTAATTCAGTATATCCCACTGGATATACTACATATCCCATGGGCTGCCTAAATATTACAAGAGAGATGAGCAAATGTTTCCTTAGCCAAGAGTATACATTCATGTCACCCAAATATACACAGAGGTTTTCCATTGTTCTTCCCTCTGCCTGACCATATGGCTTGAGAATGATTTTAATTTCCTTTCCTCCTTTTAAAGCAAGTTACTGTTTTCAGGCAATTTGAGTTTGTTAGAGAATAAAGTCAAGAGACAGCCACTGTTTCAAAGGCCTTCTCTTCGTACTAAATTGTACTTCCAAGAACATTTTTGCTATGGTTCAGTGGTGTTTAACCTATCATATAATATCCAGGTCTACTGTGTTAGAAGAAGCAGAACAGTATTAAGCTTTTCCCACAAGCCTGTGATTGTGTTTGACCCAGTAACCTGTATTAGATTAACATTTATTCTACAACTGCTCAGCAAGCTTTGGACCTGGGCAAGCTGCAGTTTATAGAGGACACTAACCATTTTTACAAGTGGAGCAGGGAAAGGGAATTGAATCTGAGGGAGTAATTCCAAGCCTGCATCTTGCTGTAGCGGTTAAAGTGTTTATATGAGGAGTTGGGGAATTGCATGTGACTGACCCCTCTTTTTATCTGCTTAAAAGACACAGCGCAGATCTCCATGGTGTGTATAAACTCTGAGGGAATGCAGCTGAAAACAAAACCCACAAATGTGAGAGCATTTCACCATCTACCAGGAAGAGAGGCCGAACTTTCAAAGTGAAAAGGAATGTAAGCAGGGTAAAATTGCTGGGATTAGAAAAGGTTTCAAGTTAGCTGCCCTACAAATACATTCATAAGCATTCCCCAAGCAGGCTTTCCTAAGACCTACCTGACAGCCTGGGATTCTTAAGCTAGCAAATAAGCATAAAAGTATTCGCCATTAACCTTAACCTTTGCTGGTTTAAACAGATGCCACTCTCACGTTTTCTTCCATTTGAAAGGGCGTA
Source organism: Notechis scutatus (assembly GCF_049901735.1). NCBI lineage: Eukaryota > Metazoa > Chordata > Lepidosauria > Squamata > Elapidae > Notechis > Notechis scutatus. The sequence goes on along the minus strand of NC_142009.1, from coordinate 153,058,731 downwards.
TCTAGCCCTGAGGTAAGGCGATAAGATGCTATTGACTGTTGTGAAAATGAGACATTAATAGAGAGGGCAATAAACTGGTTTTTATGCAGAAATCTTGCAGCAAATGAGGTGAAAGAAGGAGGGATGGCGAAGTGAGGGGGGAAGATGGTTAAAAGGGGCAATTTTGCCATTTTCATCAGTCTAAATGTACTTCTAGAATGATCAGAGTGCTTCCATCATTAATATACATAGTGGCTGGATCAAATCTCAAGAATTAGATGACCTGTAGTCTCTTCCAACTCTGGTTCTATAATTGGTTCCCAAATTATACAGATTTTACAGATTATCTGATAAATAAATCTGAATAAATGTTAGATACAGAAAAGTTTAGATAGTCAAGTTAACAAATATTAAACCGGTTTATATATTATTTAGTATTATGATTTTGATATTGCATGTCCTCTTATAAGAAATTATTCATTAGAAAATGTTCCTGCCCCTCTCCTTCCCCACCCCCAGCCTATCACTTTTTCTCCCTTTAGATAAAATAAATATTTTTTATTTTAGCAGGAGGTTTTTAAGAAGAGATTGGACAATCCATTAGTCTGGAATGGTACAGGATTTCCTGCTTGAGCAGAAGGTTAACAGATCATCAGAGTTGGAAGGGACCTTGTAGGTCATCTAGTCCAACCCCCCGCCCAAGCGGGAGACCCTACACCATTTCTGACAAATGGCAGTCCAATCTCTTCTTGAAGGTCTCAAGTGATGGCGCTCCCACAACTTCCGAGGGCAAGCTGTTCCATTGGTGGATTGTTCTCACTGTTCCATTGGTTGATTGTTCATTGGTTGGACTAGAAGACCGCCAAGCTCCCTTCCAACTGTGTTATTCTTTTCCAAGATTGATACCTGAACTTCATGTTGGTCATGAAAACTTATTCAGTGAATTTCCAATCAATGTCAGTATACCAGTTCGTTCGGAATGTGTTACAGTCTTTAAGATTTGCCTAGCCTCTTTCAGAATCTAGATAATTTCAGCTATTGTCATATGGAATATTTAAACACACGACGTAAGAACAAAATGAAGCCTGCAAGAAATAAATTCATTGGATCCTTGGTATAGAAAGATCAGGATATGCCAAGTTAATTTTCCTGTTTGTGTCTCTTACCTCACCATAGCACATTCCCTCTCTCCCTCTCTTGCTCTCCCTCTCCCTCCCTCTCTCTCTCTCTCTCTCTCTCTCTCTCTCTCACACACACACACACACACACACACGTATTGAGAATCTAGTGAACAGATTCTTCCCCCCACAACTTCTGTAGCAGGATTAAACCTGTGGCTTGCTTATGACAAACCTTTCATGATAGCCCTCCCTTTTCAGCTCAGAATAGATATCTTCTTTTCCTCACAGACTTGCTGTTGCCCTGACCCTATTCCATTTAGAAATTGGCTCAATTAAAGGTTGATGAAACATTCTCCCTTACCCCACAATCAATAGGTGCAATTCTACAGCTGTCACTGCTACACTGCAGCCTTGGCATTGTTGCCACCCTCCCTGCTATGTGTGTTCAGACCTGTATTACAGCAAAGGGCAGCTGGAATTGGGAGGTTAATCCCAATAAAACGACAGCGCCTTGTCGAAGATGATGGCAAAGGTCTGGTTCTGCACATTTCAGGCATTTCTCTTTAGGCCTGCAGAGACAAAAGAAAAGAAAGGCAAGAATACTGCTGGGGTGGGGAAAGGGAGAAAAAAACAACAGGCGTGGGAGTGGAATTTGAGTGCACCTGGGATATGTTTTTAAAACAATAATGGGATTTTTGACCAAACCTGATTCTTAGATGAAAGTGGAATCTGCCCTGAGGATGCTACCTGAGCGCATTGATGAAATAGTTGAGTTGAAGCAATTCCTGTCAATATGATGAGCACTGAATGGAAAGAATGATGTATACAAATGCCATATTTTAAGCCTTTGGCTTTTATAAAATAGAATATTTCAAATACTCTAATGCTAAACACACACACACAAAAAAAAAACACCCCAAAGGGCCGCTGCACTCATCTCTTTCTCTCTTCTCCCAAGGATATCCTGGAGAGCTTTCTAGGATATTTTCCCCTGCTCTGGGGAATGTGGAAGGTTCTCAGCCCTTGAACAGGATTAGGACAAAGTCTTCCCTGTTAGCAAAAACAGCTCGTGGGGAAAATCAGAGACCCGCCAAGCAGCTGAATTGATGCAGAAATGCAAAACACCGTATTGCAGTTGATATTCTGGGAACAGTACATTCTTGTGTCTTTGATGTGACTTTTGAACATTGCTAAAGTAGCCAGACAAGGGGAGAGAGGTAGATTTATTTCTCACTTTACAAGCAGCAGTTCTCTATTTAAAAAGCAGTCCAAGTTCATTTTAAACATCAAGAACCATCAAAAGGAAAATAGGGAGAATCCTTAAAACTGCCCATCCGCTCCTAATATCTGGACAATCTGAGCAAACACATAAGATGACATTGTAGTGAAAAGTATTTCTTTCTTAACTGATCAATAATCAAAATCAATAAATAGACATATTTAAATTTTCATTTATACATAAATATTAGAATGTCTTCCTTGTTAAATTTGCAATTCTATGCCTTCTTTTGCCTTTTTTAATAGCAATAGATAAGGGGCCACCAGGAGTTAAGTACTAAAAATTAAAAAAAAAACACAGGAAGGAAGGTTCATTCTTCTTTATCATACAGTTTACTTCTTCTTCTTTTTTTTGAAAAAGAAAGAAACCCTAATCCTAACCCTAACTTTGCTTTACTATGGTGCAGAAGGATACTATGGATTGATAATCATATAATCAACAGCTATGTAAATTCAAGTTTTGCATGCATTATATTGAGGATGCCATTTTTGACCAGTTCATTTATGCCATGTTTTCTTTTTCCCAGACTGATTCTGTCAATAATGAATGCAAAACCCTTGTTCCTTTGCTTTGCCTCTCCCTTTAGACTCCAAACAGTTTCAAATTATTTTGGAAGGGAATGGGAAGGAAGAAGGGTGGGGGAGGAAGAAAGGAAGGAAGGAAGGAAGGCAGGGCGGGCTGTTAGGAGCATATTGGATCTACTGAAAATGCAGTAGTGAGTAAAAGCTTCTTTGGACTTCTGAATCTGGAATTGTCAGTATGAAACTTTTTAGGGTTAGGATACGTCAACCTTAAAGCAACATTCACAACTTTCCAAATAAAATTATCAATAGTAGTAGCAAATAGTATTAAATCTGGTAGGATATAAGTGAGGCAAGATGCAGAGTTATGGAGCCTGTCTCTTCATTAGCAGCTTCCCATTAACCTTGACTGGAATCAATTTTAAAGCCAGCTAGCAAGGCATGATTTTTTTTAAAAAAATGTAAGCATTTCTATTTCATTGCTGAAAGCTTTTCCATAGCCTTCATTCCCTATAAATTGCCCTGCATGTAATAAAATGCTACTGGAAATATTTACTGTTTTGCAGCTTAATTTTTTCTTCCTAGAGGTCAAGTGATGCCAGCCTGAACTGTAGCTAATATACTTTGAGCACATGCTGTGACCTTTCCTGAACTCATGCCTGGCTTCATTCTTTGATCTTATTAAATAGGCAAAATTATCCTGTGAAAGAGAATAATCAGAAATGAGCAAGATTGTCTCTGAGCAAGTAATTCAGCTGAAAAGCAAGTGTGATATAAGGAATGACAAGGAGTAAAACTACACAGTGATTCTCATACATGATGTGTGTGTATGTGGTACTGTTTTATTAGAAAAGTTGGTGTATTGGCCAGAGATATTTATTATTATGCTCAATAGTTATATATCTGTGTACTAATAACAATTCTGAAGAAATCAACAGCTGGGTTTGTTTGTTTTTTTGAATAATAAATGAGTAAATTAAAAAGCTAAAATGCATTATTAGGCATTTTAGGCAAAGCCACTAAGATAGATCTTGATGGTTCATGAGAACAAGTTCCCAATGATGTCACTCGGTGGTCAGGAGGGAGAATAATTTCATTCCACTTCTTAGAACTGCATCATTATCTGAAAATTCTAATAAAAGTATATCCATGTCAACTGTTCCCATATATTCAATTATAATTTGATATCACTTTAATCTTTGTGGGCAGCATAGAAATAGGAAGCGGTCTTTTCCCCCTGTTCATTTCCTACTATGGATTTTTAGCACAATTACCCCATTGCCAGCATAGATGATGGAGGAGGAGGAGGATTGATTTCACAAAGTTTATAGGTAAGCAATAGCATGCATTTCTGACATCCTTCCTAAGTTATGGTACCTCTCCCAGGAATTGATTAAACAAAGCTGAATTGGTCACATGAATTAGTTTTTCACTGCTTTAGCCCTGACTTTAAAGTTCTGCTTAAAAAGGTCTAAATATGGATTAGGAAAGTCTAGTATCATGTGATCAAGAGGAAACAGTTAGCCTGATTAGGTGTTTTGATGCCAACATTGACTGCAAGTAATTGGGCTGTCGGACTTAGTACTGTTGATAATAAATAAGCTTCTAGGCTATAGCTTTTTTCCCTACCCTTCTGAAAGATTCAAGGAATTTTGATGGAGATCTTCTGGATACAAACCAGAGATTCTGTTGTATCGTATCAAATCATATCTGACAAATACTTCTTTGATGTCATTGACCTGTGTCCTTAATAATGACATGTCACTGAGAAGTATATACATTGAGAATCTCCTAAGCGAAGAGGGAAGATCTTCAAGATTCCAACTCGTCAATGTTGTATCCAACTACAACCAGTAGAATTTTTTTTTTTAGGGGGGGGGTTCCCCTGGAATATCCACATACCCACATTCAGATACTCAATGTAAGATTATTTCCAATTAATTCCTATCTAGATACGTGGCCTAGTGGAAGACCAGTACAACCACATATTTCATTAATCAAGCCACATTTTATGGCTTTAGCAGAAATAAAAATATAAATACATTGGCCCTATATGTGATTGTTAAAATCACATTACAATTTCTTATTGCCTTCCAAGCATCTGCATGCTATTAGTAACATTTTCCTGGGTAATTAGAAACTATTTGAAAACTAATCTATTAAGGTGCAACAACCTAGAGAAAATGTTCAGTGAGTTTGTGTATACTCATAGACAAACACATACCCATACACACATATCCCAGAGAGCAGGAGAAACTTGAATTTTTCAGAGATGCTGAACATGCTTACTGCTGATGCCACAGACACACACAAAAATGCTATTGCCATAGATTAAAACTGGACAGAAATTGAATTAAAACTAGCCTGGTTTGTTTTCAAAACTTCATCAGCTGTAAGTAAAGAAAAAGCACATACAATATTTTCCATATCCACTTAAGTACTTGCTGTGAGTAAATAAAACAATGCAAAATTCCATCCGTCCATCCATCCATCCATCCATCCATCTGTCTATATGTCAGCTGATTTAGAGTCTTTGTCAGGATTCTAGTCTGGGCTCTAACATTGTCAAATGTCACATGGAATGGAATGGAATGGAATGGAATGGAATGGAATGGAATGGAATGGAATGGAATACAATACAATACAATACAATAGCAGAGTTGGAAGGGATCTTGGAGGTATTCTAGTCCAATCCCCTGCTTAGAAAGGAAACCCTACACCATTTCAGGCAAATAGTTATCTAATCTCTTCTTAAAAACTTACATTGTTGGAGTATTTACAACTTCTGGAGGCAAGTTGTTCCACTGATTAATTGTTCTAACTGTCAGGAAATTTCTCCTGAGTTCTAAGTTGCTTTTCTCCTTGATTAGTTTCCACCCATTGTTTCTTGTACTACCCTCAGGTGCTTTGGAGAATAGTTTGCCTCCCTCTTCTTTGTGGCAGCCCCTGAGATATAGGAACACTGCTATCATGTCACCCCAGTCCTTCTTTTTGTAAGATTAGACATATGCAGTTCCAGCAACTGTTTATTGTATGTTTTAGCCTCCAGTCCCCTAATCATTTTTGTTGCTCTTCTCTGCACTCTTTCTAGAGTCTCAACATTTTTTTTAGATAATGGCGACCAAAATTGGATGCATTATTCCAAGTATGGCCTTAGCAAGGCATTATAAAGTGGTATTAATACTTCATGTGATCCAGTGGTGGGATTCAAAAGAATTTACTACCAGCTCTGTGGGCATGGCTTGGTGGGTGTGGTGTTGTGGCTTGGTGGGTGTGGCTTGGTGAGTGTGGCAGGGGTAGGATACTCTATTCCCACCCCACTCAAGGTGAAGGATAATGCAAAATCCCCATTCCATCCCCACTCCTGGGGGAAGGTTACTGCAAAATCCCATTCCCTCCCCACCCCACTAACCTGCTTTCCAGCTCAATTTTCCCTTTTTAGGGCAACAAAAGAAGACCCAGCCAATCAGCTGGGACTTGGGAGGCAGAGAATAGATGGGGGCAGGGCTAGTCAGAGGTGGTATTTGCCAGTTCTCCAAACTACTCAAAATTTCCGCTACTGGTTCTCCAGAACTGGTCAGAACCTGCTGAATACCACCTCTGATGTGATCTTGATTCTATTCCTCTGTTAATACAGCCTAGAACTGTGTTGGCTTTTTTGGCCGCTGCAGCACACTGCTGGCTCATATTTAAGTGATTGTCCATTAGGATTCCAAGATCCCTCTCATAGTCACCACTATTGAGCAAGGTACCACATATACTGTACCTGTGCATTTTGTTTTTCTTGCCTAAATGTAGAACCTTACTTTTTTCACCATTGAATTTTATTTTGTTAGATAGAGTCCAATGTTCAAGTCTGTCAATATCCTTCTGTACCTTAAGCTTATCTTCCGGAGTGTTGGCTATTTCTGCTAGCTTGGTGTCGTCTGCAAATTTGATGAGTTCCCCATCTATCCCCTTGTCCAAATCATTGATGAATATGTTGAAGAGTAGTGATCCTAAAACAGTGGGTACCCCACTGCATACCTCCCTCCATGTAGATGCAGTTCCATTGAGGACTACACATTGAGTCCGGTTGGTCAGCCAGTTACGAATCCATCTGGTGGTGATGCTGTCTAACCCACATTTTTCTATTTTATCGAGTAGTAGGTTATGGTCTACTTTGTCAAATGCCTTACTGAAGTCCAAGTAAATTGTATCAACAGCATTCCTCTGGTCTACTAATTTTGTCACTTTCTCAAAGAATGCAATAAGATTAGTCTGCCATGATCTGTTTTTGACAAACCTATGTTGGCTTTGGGTTATTATTTTATTTGCTTCTAGGTGTTTGCTGAATTGTTGCTTGATTATCTTTTCCATAATCTTCTCTGATATTGAGGTCAGGCTGATGGGTCTGTAGTTTTCTAGATCTATTTTTCCCCTTTATTGAATATGGGAACTACATCAGCTCTTTTCCAGTCCTCTGGCAGTTCCCCAGTGCTCCAGGATCTTTGAAAAATATAGTTCAGTGGTTCTGAAACCGCATCTGCCAGTTCCTTCAGAACCTTGGGTTGTAATCCATCTGGTCCTGGTGATTTGAACTCATCTAGAATAGACAGGTGTTCACTTACCATTTTCTTCCCTATTTTAATTTGTGTTCCTAATCTGTTTTCTGTGGTGCTGTTTTTGATAGGTTGGACTGTTTTTCCCCTTTGTGTAAAGACAGATGCAAAAAATGAGTTAAGTAGCTCTGCTTTCTCCCTGTTGCTTGTCACATGTACCATCAGCAAACATTTTATGGATAAACCTTAAGAGAGCCCCATGATCAGTTTACAGTTAACACCAGTTTTCATCAAAATCAACAATATGTAAATCTGTATGTCCCCTTTCCTCAGCGACAGCTACTATATTTGACATTTATATATGTCCAATATGTGGCTGCCTACTGATTTATCCATGTCAAACTCTTATTTCTTTTCCAAATTAAAATATCCCCAAATCAAGTTGTCTATGAACGTTAAGAGCAGTTTAATTGCCTTAACTACCTCTTTTATTTTGAGACATTGCAGCCGTTGAAGCAGAAGATAGCACCGGCTGAGAATCTAACCCTATGAAGTTAGATTTGCTCTATTTATAGCTTTTATTAATTAATTAATAGAATTTACTGAGTCAAGGGACTAAATACTTGTCCCCCACTCCTAAAATAACCTATTTCAATTAGCCAACTACAGGCTTTCTTTCCCTTGGTTCCTTGTTCATTTCCCCCCCACCTCCATTCTGCCCTGTGCCTGCCCCTGTGTCTACATCATTAGTTTTATTATGTCATTCCATCTCTATTAGGGCAGAGTCTTACATTTTATTTAAAGGACAGTCATTTAATTTTAAACCAAGTTTAATGTTGTCGTGTATTCTATACCATTTTTAATTTCAATTAGAAAATTAAATTTCTGGATAGAACAAAAGTTTTTAAGCTACCATCTCTGCAAATGAAGCAATTGATGCAACTTAGAAGTTGTCAAGATTTTGTACCAGTCAGTGTTAAGCCATGTGTGATTATGGCAGTGGTTTTGCAGACTTTACTACACATCAACAACAAACTGAGGGGTATATAGGTAGAGACCTATAAAAATGCAAATTTAATTCTTTTTCCAGTAACAGCTATACAAATTTAGAGTATTGAATTATTGGGCATGGTGCACGCCCTCCATAGGGGCAACTCCATGAACAAGATGGAAAGATTGGTCTAGTTCTTTTGCTTCATTTTCCCCCTCAATGACAGTCTATGAGGTCAGTGCAAATGCAATTACACTCAGCAATCCAGTCTTTACTTTAAAAAACTAGTCTGTGGTATCACTAGCTGTAGTATTTTGGGATATACGTGCATAGAGAGAAATACCCATACAGGTGAATGACTATATAATATGTGAATGCAAGCCAGCAAGAAGAGAAGAAGAAGAAAAAGAAATCTACAGATTCACTGAGTTGATCTCCCAGATCTCCCAGTTATCTTAGTTCTGAAAGCCATACATTACAAGCCAACTGTTCTGGGTTTTCGATCCATAGCTATCTTACACAAAGGCTTCATGCTATCATGCCTTTGACTTTCAATGAAACTGTGCTTTCTGGTTGGTGTTCATCACACAGCCTTTCAAATAATATTTAAAAAAATAGCATGAAAACTTAGCAAATGCCCAGGCATTGATTAGAATTCAGAGAGATTAGAATAATGCAAAAAAGCTTACACCTGTAAAAAGCATCACAATATGCTTGTCCTAATATTATTCCAACATTGCAGCTCATATAAACTCCTCAGTAATAATTATTATTACTTTAGAGAACGATAAAACCATATAAAAATACTTTGATTGACCCTCAGGTCTTTCACTAAAGTTGATAAATAGCTTTTCAAATGCATCTTTTCAAACATATTGATCAGAAAGTAATAAAGTCAAATGCTGAAACAAAGATTTGCAATTTTCCTCAGTTAGATTATACAGAAATAGGACAATGAAGAATCACATTATTTTACAAAATACAGATAATAGGAAATGGAGTTTCTGCAGACTCAATTTAATTTTTTGCCCAGGCAATGCTACCAATCCTTCAAACTTTCAGATCAATTGTTGCTTTCTTGCCATATATGTATATATGCCAATGCTGCATTGGGAAATCATTACTAATGTGATGCTACAGCAGCAAAAGTATTATTGAACAAAGAGATATGAAAGAAGAAAGACACAAATCTGTACCTTAGTAGACATGGTGGGGTATTTTAAATATTCATCATTTTCACCTTATTCACCTTCACCCAATATATCTTAATGAGACTAAATTGCAGAATTTTTTGAAAGATCAACTGTCCTCTGTCAATCCTTGAACATTTAATATTATCTTATTATCTTAATCTTAAAGTCAACCCAACTTTAATATATAAATTAGTGCAAGTTGATATACTCCAAGAATGGAAGTAAGTTATAAGTCACCTCTTCTGAAGTTAACACTCTCTTCCAACCAAATAACCCATATTTCTTGAAGCAAGTCTGGCACAATTATAAAGAAGAATTTTATTATCATTTTGAATGACAGATCTGAGGCATCATTAAGAATCAGAAAATGGATTTTTGAAGTTATTAATTTTTTTTTCTGTCAGTGGAATTATTGGAATTTTATGTCACATGAAACAAATAGCATGGGGTAGTTCAAACAAGATGAAGTGACAGAGGACAATTCAAATTTATTTCACATGCAAGAAAAATAGAAGGATCAAGGTTTATTACAAGAGAAATATTGTTGGTATAGCAACCATGATATGTTAAATAATGTACGGTGGGATATTGGTCAAGATAATGCTGTATGGCTTAGTACAGAGCTGTCAAACTCCCAGGCCACAGGCTGGATGCATCATGCGCGGCCATACCTACACCCGAAGGGGTTTAGCGAAGGGGAGGAACTCCCGATATGTCATGTGACACCACCATGACAATGTGAGTTTGACACACCTGACTTAGTAGATTTGCTTTGGGATCCAGACTTCCAAACCAGTAAGATAGATTCCTAGATAATCAGTTACAGTTCTCTTGGCTACTATTGTCTTCTTGATTAAGTTGAAAAACAAGTTAGCAATATTTGTTTTTCTTTAAATATTTTTTTATTAAAAATTAAAATACAAACTTCAAAACATTTACAAAGAGAAAACAAAACTAGACAAAACATTTTTAAAAATTGTGCATTAAAAAAACAAAAGACAAAAAAACAGATACATATATTGTGCCTGCTAGTTAAATACTGATAAATGTATTATAACAATAGCTAGTTAGCAATATTTGTTGATCAAACTGAGAAACAGTTTACACGTTGTCTTAACTTGCAAGCCCAAAATTTTCCATTGCTAAGCAAGATAGTTAAATGAATTTGCCCCATTTTACATTCTTTCTTGCCACAGTTATCAAGGGAATCACTACAATTGTTAAGTTAGGAACATGTTTGTTAAGTGAGCCTGGAGTGCTAATGGACAATCACTTAAATATGAGGCAGCAGTGTGTGGCAGCAGCCAAAAACGCTAATACAATCCTTGGTTGTATAAACAGAGGCATAGAAACAAAGTCATGTGAAGTATTAGTACCACTTTATAAAGCCTTAGTAAGACCACACCTGGAATACTGCATATACTTTTGGTCACCACATTACAAATAAGATGTTAAGACTTTGGAAAAAGTTCTAAGAAGAGCAACTAAGATGATTAAAGGCCTGGAGACTAAAACATATGAAGAACAGTTGCAGAATTTGGGTTTGGCTAGTCCTCAGAAAAGAAGGACTAGGGGTAACATGATAGTAGTATTCCAGTATTTGAGAGTTTGCCAGAAAGAGGAGGGTGTCTCTTTTATGAGAGAAGCAACATGGAACTAAGGAGAAATTCCTAAAAGTGAGGACAATTAACCAGTGGAACAGCTTGCTTTCAGAAATTGTAGGTGCTTCATCACTGGAGGTTTTTAAGAAGAGACTGTACAATCATTTGCCTGAAATACTATAGAGTCTGCTGTTTGAGTAGGGGGTTGGATTAGAAGACTTCCAAGATCCCTTCCAGTTCTTTTCTGATTGATTGAATTTGCTTGTCAGAAGTTCGCAAATGTGATCACATGATCCCGGAAGTCTGCAACTGTCATAAATCAATGCCAGTTGCCAAATGTCTGGATTTTGATCATGTGGGGATGATGCAACAGTCATGTGAAAAATAGTCATAAATCAATTTTTTCAGTCACTAAACATTTGAACAGTCAGTAAACAAATGACTATAACCCAAGGACTACTTGTATGCGCTCTGTAGATTCCTTCAAACAGGAGAATGTCTAAAACTGAGAGGAAATTTATAAACAATTGCAAGGTGAAAGTAACAGCTTTGCCATCATTTTTTCTTTTACTCACTTTTTAAAATATTTTATTAAATTTCAACATCAACCATTATAATACAAAGTATAAGGAAAATGAAAAGGGAATAACCAAACAACATAAAAATGACATCAAAGAAATTTATAACAAAAATGACTTTTGATTTTCTTTTAATACAGGAGTAATAATACAACCACCTCTCTAAATTTAAACAAAAAAACCCAATCTATGAAATATCTTAAAATACTAATAATCAACATACTAAAAAACCCAATATACATAAAATATTTGACTGTTAATTTTACCTGAGACATACTAAATTATCAAATGTACATAACTTTATATTTTAAAAAATACATATATATCACTTATGATATTCTAAACTAAATTTTCAGAATTTGAAATGTACTAAATTCTTTCAGAGATTCTGCTACTATTTTTCACTCAAGAGGCTTCAACTATCAAAAATAGTAGGAGATTTTCAATTTCCCAGATTAAAATTTATATTATAAATTGTATCTTCTTTCTTGAGTTAGGGCAGAGGTCTCCAAACTTAGCAGCTATGCTGGCTGGAGAATTCTGGGAGTTGAAGTCCACAAGTCTTAAAGTTGTCAAGTTTGGGGTTCCCTGAGTTAGCGAATGGCAAATTTTAGTTGCTGGAACATTGTCGTCAGGAAATATGGAATTCCCTCTGTTTCCTTCTATGTTATCTATTACCATAGAGAGATGTGGTATGCAAAAGTATACAAGGTCTGGCGTGTATATTATGATCATGATAAATGAATATTAGAGGGGAATCCAGATTTCAAAAGTGACAAGCTTTCTACTGGAGAACATGGGTGAATTAAATCTATTAACAGAATCTTATCGTGAATTGTTTTCAGAGGAGTTATAATGTCAATATAAGCTCATCCAAAATGAAGAGTGTAAGATTTTGAATTAAAGCACCATTTGTTGTCAAGATATTGATTAGCACTTCTTAGTGCTTCAGAACTCTAAGATCTGTAAAGATTACTCAAGATTCTAAGGAAGGCCAACATGTTTCTGAAGCATCCCTTTGAAAGCTTTATAGACCCCTAATGAACAATATCCATATTTTAATCAAATCATCACATGTGTTATTGCTGACTTATTGAGACAATTTAAAACATATTTTCTTAGAAGGAAACATGATTTATGTTCATAATCTACAAAGAATCACTGTACTTTTTTTTCTTTTCTCCCTAATTTAAGGATAATACTAATCTGTTTCATACGTGCTCTAATAATTGACTTGAGATTACCATAAATAGAAATACTGATATATATTAAGAGTTTTATATTCCCATTTGCCAGCATGCACCATAATATGATTCCATCAGGTATCACGCATGCCAAAAAACATCTCTCTCCTGAATATCTAGATATAGATCTATTCATGTGAGAGATTGCATGAAAAAGGTTCATGAGTCAAATAGTTTGGCTGGAGAGAAGTTAAGAGGAGTCAAAGAATTTTCTGTCTGGGGGACTTGGTGATAGCCTGAATCAGTCAATTGTAATGCGGGCTAATGGAATCTGAAAAGTGGGATATCAATACTATGGAATATTTAAAATGTGCGTAAATATGTGCTCAAATTATTGTATTGCTTTTATCTGATGTTTATCTTAACAGCAAACATTTCTCTAGGCAGGGCACCAGGGAGTTGGCTGTGGACTATCTTGCAAACTTTGCATCCTTTATGAGAAACAGTCCAAAATTCAGAGGAAGATTATGTAGAGCTTCACAGTGAAACATTGCTAACATTTTTTTATGCTCCAAGCAAGTGAGCAATGGATTTTTAAAAGTGCATCTTGCTTCACTCCACCTTGATTTATTATTATTATTTTATGGGTGAAAGCTAAAAAAATGTTCTCTTTTACCACCCTGGCTAGGGAGATGTGCTCCTTGGGGAATGTAACTGAGACAAAAACACTTAAGTGTGGGCAAAGGCAGTTTCATAAATCTAAAACAACACATACTTACACACTTAATGTCTGACCTCAATTTTCCATGTAAATAATGTCATATTTGTAAGGAAGGGGCCCGCTGTGAGATTCTCATGAATAGATCCATTATATTGCACCTGACCTATAATCATTTCAGTCACTGTGACTCGTATGTAACCAAATGTTTTAGAAAGCTAAATCACATTAAGACACTTAATTTCACCGTGAGTCAGACTGAAATGCGTTTCATGCACTTGCACTAATTCCACCCAAACCCCTACCCACACTCCTACCCACACCCCTTCATGAAGTCTGAAGTACTGAGGGATTTTTATTTCTAACTTCAAACTTTTCAGCAGGGGAGAAATACCATAATATTTTCAGAACCCTTCAGTGACTCACATTCAACCACAGTGATCATTTAGGATTTGCTTTACTGTAACCATATATACTTTCTGACAAGAAAGAACTATGCTAATGTGGCTGGTGGGAATGAACTAGACTCCAGAGAGACTTTCTGGAACAATCTGAGGGAAGTCTAAGTTACCTGAAAACCTGTTCTGTCTCCAAGAAAAATACTCAAGAGAAACTTAAATCCTCTGTGGGAAATATTAGTCGATAGCCATGAAAGGGAAATTGATTATAAATTAGGTTTCTCCCTCACTGTTTTATTTTTCAGTGTTATGTAGCCTGTACAGGTCAAAATTGATAAAAATGACAGGAAATGTTTCTGCTCCCTTAAATTACTTCTAGGCCAAGGCTCACTTCTGTTTTGCAAACCCTCATGAAATGTGAGCCATTAAATGTGAGAATGCTATTCATGGCTGGGGTTGGCACTAGAGCCAGTTCATACACACTTTAGACGATTGGATAGAATTATGGTCCTTAGGCTTGCAAGTCAGGTGTTATAAAAATCTAATCTTTGATAGGGATTAATTAGTTCTTCCCTTCTAGAGAAGCTAAATGTCTTTGACTACCTGATAACATTTTCCCATTTTCTTCTTCATTTTTTATATCTGCTATATATTGCATTTCAACTTTTCAGTAATATTGTGCCATAGCACTGTTTTATAAATAACAGTTTAAAAATATTTATTTATATATCAAATTTAGAAATCACCCATCTCTCACAATTTTAGTCCTATTGATCAACATGGCATGCTAATCAGAGGTGGTATACAGCAGGTTCTGACCAGTTCTGGAGAAGTAGTGGAAATTTTTAGTAGTTTGGAGAACCAGCAAATATCACCTCTGACTGGAGATTTTACACTATCCTTCCACTGCCACACCCACCGAGCCAGGCCCACAGAACCGGTAGTAAAAAAAAAATTGAATCCCATCACTGATGCTAATATATATATAGCATATTATAGCATTAAGTGTAATAATTGAAATTGATCACTAAACAAGGTTTTCAATATTTGCCAATATTTCAATAAAATAATACAGTAACCTTCAAGCTGAGCCCAAAAAGAAACTGAATTCTAAAACTTCTTATTCCAAAAAGTGCCCAAATGCTTGCTAATAGAGTGTGAAGTGTGGAAAATTAAATCCACCTTTCCTAATCTGCGATTGTAATTTATGAAGTAAAAAAATCTGAAGGATGCCCCTGCCAAAGGAAGTTATTTAACTGCATATAAATTTGCTTGGAGTAATATAAATCAGTCTCACATTAATTTTAATCACACTTATGTTACCCCAATTCTCAAAACAAATTTTTGAACTTCTGTCTATATCTTGTCTCATTTAAGGAAAATTGAACAATAGCAAAATTGAGGCATCTTGGTGGCATCGTGGTTAGAATGCAGTATTGCAGGATACCTCTGCCCACAGCTGTGAGTTCGATCGGGGTTGATCCATCCTTCCATCCTTCTGAAGTCAGTAAAATGAGGACCCAGATTGTTGGGGAAAACATGCTGACTCTATAAGCCACTTAGAGAGGGCCGTAAAGCACTGTAAACTGGTATATAAATCTAAATGCTATTCCTGTTGCTATTAACAGTATATATCCAAAAGAAAATTTTGTCTAGACTTAAACAAAAATGACTTTTCTATAAATTATATTT
The DNA here is from genome assembly GCF_049901735.1 of Notechis scutatus. Lineage (NCBI taxonomy): Eukaryota > Metazoa > Chordata > Lepidosauria > Squamata > Elapidae > Notechis > Notechis scutatus. The sequence goes on along the minus strand of NC_142009.1, from coordinate 153,042,935 downwards.
CACACAACATGGCAAACACAGTCACTTTATAGTTTTTAAGGAAGAAATGTTTGATGTAAAAATAGGGAACAGAACAATTTTAATGTTAATGATTGTAAATAATTTTATGTAAAAACAGGGTGAGTACGATGGGAAGGTATCTAGAACTTAATATTGTTTTACTGATTCAATTTAGTATCATTATTTTTAACTTTTATTAGCTTTTTTCTTTTTCAGTTATTTTAGAGAATGACAAATAGAGATGATAGCAATATAGACAGGAATACTCAGAGTTTTGCAGTGATTTGCAATTATTTCTCAACATATATTTAGTTTTGCGTATTTAGTTATCAATAAATAATTAACTTTAAACTTTACAAGAGTTATAAATTCTGTTTACAATGTTTTATTCTCAATCTATTATATAATTTCTCATTTATTTCTTTTTTGTTGGAATAGTCATTTATTTTATTGTTTTAAATGTTTTAAAATACATTTATAAGCAACAAAGCAAAATATTTTTCCCATCGCAGTTAAGAAAGATTGGGTTAGAGTGTCAGATTTAATAAAATGGGCAAAATAAAACATGTCATGCTGATTTCATCATTTCTAACCTGTTCATTTTGGGGGGAAGGATGGAAGGAATGACAAGAGGTGGACCAGCAACGTGTGGATGGATTTAGTTACAGTAGTGATGGGTAGACCATTAGAAGATCTGAAAGCTGGGGACAAATCATCAGGGAGTATGTTGATCTTTATGGTCACCAAGGGGTGACAATAACTTGATGGCACACAATCAACCAATCAATACTAAATAGTTGTGGATTGGAAGGGAAGAATGAAGCTATTATTTATTAAGCTGAATGCAATTCCTCTACCTATTCTTTACTTGTGATTAGAACATGTTTGACTCTTGATTATCTTCAGAAACAATTCCAAATAGATGTTGTTTTTCTTTTGTTGTTTTTCAGCCTTACCGGGACATATGTAACCAAAGCTAGGTGTTTTTTTTTAAAGCCCTACTGAGTCATTAATGCCTTTCTCCCATACCTCTGGTAGCATTTCCTTCTTATTTGGGCAAAGGGTTTATTCTGGGTGTGTGCATATGTATACATCCGCATAGTAAAAAGTAAATAAGTCAGATCAGAATTGTTTCTGCATAGTTTGTTGTTTGGGTTTAATGAGCATCTGTCACACTGCAAATTACAGGCAGGTGCTCAGTGTGTGAAATCCTAGGAGGGGCCAGGTTCCATATGGCAGGCAAAGGTGTGCAAGCAACCTTCTCCCAACATCCAACCACAGCTCATCTTGAAAAGAAAAGATTAAGACAGCGTGAGCCACTGCAGTTTCTAGTGTTTATAGATTCTGTACGAATACTAGAGGCTGTCACTAAAGACTCCTTCAGCCATATCTTGCAGCATAAATATATAGAAGAGTTATTTAATAAAATATTTAATTGCTTAATGACATTGGGAAGAAGTTCTTGGGGATCATTAAGTTCTGATTTAAGCATGCAGATTTGGAATAATTGCCATCAGAGGGAGTCAGCAAATGCTTCCCTACTTGGTGACCAAACAGAAATAATTACTGAGAGTGAAGGAGCAGCACCAAATATTCACTCAGCAGCTGTTGCAATTCAGCTTCCAGTTCCAGTTAGGCTTCACATGAATATCCCCAGGCAATTGCAACTTTTATTATTAAAGTTGTACAGTTTTAAAGTAGGGCTACCGCATCTAAGCTGCAAAACTCCAGGAAACCACTAGATGGGGCAAGGAAATCCAATTCTTACTGCCATCCAATGGGCCTCCACATTTTTGCAGTCCAAAAGTAGTGCTAGCCTTACATGAAGAGTGGAGATACAATGCCAGAAATTCCACACTTCACTGAACCTGACAGTTTTTTCACTATCAGTATGAATGTATGAACATGTGGTTATCTGCATAATACAGTGAGACCGATTTCAATTAAGTTGCTTCTTACAGCAAACGTTATCTTGCTGAATTTATTTCCCCCACACATGCATAATTTTTAAAAATGTGAGACGTGACAGTCAATGTTTGTGAAAATGTTTGAAATTTTGAAATCAGATAAAGGGGACCAGCAATCATCCAGAAAAATTATGTAGGTGTTTCATTCTCTTTGACCTAATCACTCCCCGTAGTCCTCAACATACGACTACAATAGACCAAAAATTTCTGTGGCTAAGTGAGACATTAAGAGCATTCTGCCTCATTTTATGCCCTTTCTTGACACAGTTGTTAAGTGAATCATTGCATTTGTTGAGTGACATGGTTGTTGAGTGAATCTGGTCAGAAGGTCACAAAAGGGGATTACATGATCTGGGACACAGCAATCATGATAAATATGAGACAGTTGCCAAGTGTCTAGATTTTAATCATGTGATCCTGGGGATGTTGCAATGGTTGTAAGTGTGAAAAATGGTCAGTTTGTTACTTTTTTCAGTGTCATTGTTACTTTGAATGCTCACTAAATGAACTGTTGTAAGTTGAGGACTACTTGTACTTTTAAAAATGAATCATGGACTACAAAATGAAGTGTATGGATAAATGAATAGCCAAACTAGAAGTAAGGATGGTTTTGGGGGTAGCAAGGAAAGGAAGGGGAGTGATATAAACAGTTTTTGTTGTTTCTTTTCCTTTTCCTCTTCCATACTTTTATTGTCTCTGATTCTTATTCCTTTTCTGCACTCTAGATAACACTTTTAAGTCTCCATATGCCTTTATTCAGGATTTCAAACCAGATGGTAACAAACTTTTTAGCTATTAACCGGTCATGATAAGAGAGCCAGTTTAGTGTAATAGTTAAGGACTAGAAAGTGGGAAATGATGACTTCTAATCACACCTTAAGGTAGAAGCTGGGTGACCTTGGGCTTGTCACTTTCTCTCAACAATGGAAGGAGGCAATTATAAACCACTTCTGAAAAATCTTGTCAAGAAAACTCCAAGGCTTGTCCAAGTAGTCTCTGAGATTCAGAGACCATGGGATAGAAGGGGGGGGAAAAACACAAGATAAATCCTGAGCTCTTCAGACTTTAAGCATTCCAAATTACTTTTTAATAACACTTTAACAATTTCAGCTCTCATTTCCTTCCTTAAAGTTGAAAACTTTATGGAGGTAAATCAAAATCTTTTTCATAATATAATGCTTCCAGCGTTCAGAATTAGAAACCCAACCCTTTTTATGTAGTCTCAGAGGTACCCAATAAACCCTATAAAAATATTTGGTTGACTTGATTACTTCTTAAGATGATAGGATGCAACTTACTTTAAAATTTTAATCCATTTATTTATTAAAACAGAGCATTCAATTTCTTAGTTTCTTGCAAGCATTTCTTTCTTTCTTTTTCAATTGTATATAAAATTAACTGTAAATTTGGAAACTCCAAAAATTTTCTCCAGTAATGTTAATAATTTAAGATTTTTGGATGGTACTAATGCATTGGGCCCAAGATATAAAGTTGAAATATCTTTTCACTGAGTATATTACCAATCAATATCTTAAGGCAAATCAAATTGTTTTTTTACATCTAAGTTTTAAGAGAATGATTAGCAGATGGTTGAAAGTGTCAATCCAATTATTTGCCCAAGAATTCCAGAAGAAAAATTTGCCAGAAATTTTCAGTCTTGAATCAATCCATAATCTCAAAGTGTTGGATTCCACTTGCTTTCCCAATTTTATTCTTATTATTAATCTGAGACAAACAATTTGCAATATTTACCTCTGCCAAAAAAAATCTCGATGCCAAATATTTACTGCTATAATAATTCCAAGAGAAAGGAATCCAAACAATGCACTTATCAAAACTATACCAATTAATTGACTACCCTGATAATTTAGCAAAATGTGCTGTATCCATGCATTTTGTTAAAGGACACAGACAATTATGAACAAACATAAAATATTGACATACAGCAATAATTTGTATTTCACTTCAGTCCTTTAAGGTCCAACATATTATTGTATTGTTTAATGAAACGAAGACAATGCTTACAAATCAAAATAAATGCAAAACATCTGGATTTGTGAAGAAATAATTCCATTTCTGATCATTCTGACTAATGGAATTGTTAACCTTGGAATAAAAAGTATATTTATCCAAGACATGCTATTAAAATGTAAGTTGTGCCACATCAAAGTCTTTTTCCATATCCAGTATTACAACCATCATTAAATCCAATGTATATATTGTATATCAAGTACATCTAATAATAATTTATGATTATCCAGGTTTGTGCTTTTTAATTAAACCAGATTGTGTAGTGAACTGTTGATGAAAGTTTTGAGTCTTTGAGCCAAGGATGTGTTAAAAATATAGTATATAAATTTAACAAAGATTTAACTTAAACATTCTGTAGGTTATTTTTCCATTTTCAGAATTAAAAGGAAGGAAAAGCTTTCTACATAAAAGTGCCAGAATAAACCCAAAAAATAGTATGAGAGCAAGAAAGCAAATGAATACTTTATACCAATATATAGGAAAGCTGTCTGGACTTAGGACCTTGCCTAATATCACTGATTTAATACGTCCATTACTTCTTGCAGAGGCAATAACATAGCTAAATAGTCTTATTTTGAGTTTTATCTCATTGATTGAGAAAACCATTTAAAAACCATAATCCAAAAATATTAATTGGCACCATAAAGTAAAGTAAAGATGAAAAAGCGCTGATATATCAAATTTGAATCATTATATAATTTGCACAAAAAATCCTTAATTGTATAAATGGGGTTATTTTCAGTTTAAAAGTCAAATATTTATTAGATATTCCCATTTATTACCAGGAATCTTGTTATATACCATTCAGGAAGTATTTAGCATCACTGTATAATGAAGATCATGCTACATTTTAGAAAACATAAAAGCATTATTTTATTTATCTGTTATGTTTTTATAATGCCATCCTCCACTGACATCTGGAAATTTGCAATATAATCTGAATGAAACTGTGCATAATCTTATTTTCTAATGTTTTCAATTATATACGCTCCTTCTTTTTCCATAAGTCATAAGCAATAATCCATGCTTTGAAAGTATCCTGTACAGTTGCTGAGTTGGAAAAAAATATCTCTAGGTCAACATATGTTCAAACTGTTATTTGAAATGTTCAAACTTCTTATTTCATCATCACATAAGATGTGAATCTTTTAAAAGTGTAATTAAGTACCATTTTGAAACAATAATGTTTTTGTCTTTAAAACCATTGATAATATAGCAGAAGCCTGGTTGGAAATTGTAATGCAGCCTGTATCACAGTTATCTATCTGATCAAATAAAGATAAAAAATTAAAATAATAACGCAGTTGAATTTTAAAGGATACATGTGATTTAGGGATTCCCCTATTTTGTAAATGAGACACATTGGAGACTCAGCAGTTAATAATCATCAAGAAAATTAAGACCAAGAAAGGATTTTTATTTATTTTTTGTTAAGGGAAGGAGGAATACAGCTATTCTCTATCCATAGATAAAATAAACAAATTTAAAAGTGATTACTGTTCTTACAAAGTGAGATCAGTTTTAAATATATTTACAGCTATAATCTGTAAGGGCTTTAGACTTTCCCTGAGATTTCTTTTTCTTTTTACAACCCTGTAATCCGTTGCTTTGGGGTTGACTGAATAAATCTGAGCATTTACTGGTCACATACCCTTCCTGATGACTACTCGGAGTTCATGGCAAATGTTTTCTTTTTGCACCCTGATACAGAAACATCGGAGTGGGAGGTGAGAGTCTTCACCACCAGGCCACCACACCGCTCATATTTGCCATATATCCTGCAAACCTTTAAAAGCAAGTTATGCAGTGACTGTGTGGATTATCAGTCACATATTAACAGATGCTGAAACTTCCCTGAGATTATTATCTGATTTTATATCAAACAGAATACATGACATATTTTCTGAGGTTTCAAATTGTATCCATCATGAACTTTTACCTATGCTGAAATATGCACTAATAATTTCTTTTACCTTGAATTTCCTATACATAATCCATGTGATTATGCTTCACTGAGAGCAGTTACAGCAATTTGTTTCACTTATGTAGAAGGACAAATCAATGCTTAATTAGTTAAAGTTTATTATTAAAAGATGCTGGTGAGCAGACCATATGCCATTACTTTGTATTTATGTAAAGAAAACGATACTATAATGGCTGTTAGATTTTCCACAAAATAGGATTTTTGCAATGTCATCTTTATAATTGTCCATTGCAATTTGCTTAAATATTCTATCCGGCATATTACAAAAGGTATTAATTTGCAAATTTTATAGGTATAGACGATGAAATTGTACATGAGATATACACATGTATATTCAACCATGGTTCATATAAATATTTCAATTTGGAAATAAAATGGCACATATTGAACACCAAGATACATCAGATGGAATATGCATTTAACAAAAATACAGAGCCCTGTTATTTATTTATTTTTTCAGATTTAATTCAGTCCATATTGTATACTCTGATGAAGTCACTACATGCCTCAAACAGTTTAGGTTTTGATCTCGTGCCAGCACAGGCCTAACTTTTTAGCAGACATTATGGCAAAATAAAACTTTCTTGAAAACTTTATTGATTGATGAACTATTCTGGAATCAGTCCAGCTGCACAGATTTCACTCTGCTCCAGTGAAAGACTGCCAAATCAACAAACTTTTTCTGAGACATACCTTTGAATGGAAGTTGCACTTTTAACTATATCCTTTGCTTAGCTAGCAACAGGTGGACTTTCCAAAGAATATAAGAGAGAGACAGAGAAAGAGAGAGAGAGAGAGAAACTAAGTCTTAGAAACAGACAAAAAGTGCTTTAAAGACATTATGGCGGGACTTCAAAGGCTCACATAATTTGGACATAAGTAAAAGAATATTCATCACTGAAAATCAAATTGAGAAGTTGTTTGCTACTTTGCAAATTTTCTTTGCATGCATTCCACAACCCCCAGGGTTTTTCTCTGTATATAAACAATTCAACAGGCCATAGCCATACTGGCATTTGTACAATTTTTAATAAAAAAAATAGCAGCCACATTGAACAAGATCTCTAGGTAGGCAAAAAAACAAAAAACAAAACCACTCAAACCTAATTTGTACCAAGCAGAAGTAAGAAAGCTGTGGTATTTCTAAGTTATTTGGGTTTATTTTTAAAGCAAATGCCTTTCTTTAATAAGGTAGAAATAATATTTTGTCTGCATCAAGGGTAATGGAAATCTGTTGTTTTTCAGATATGGCTTCAGATTAAATATATTGTGGATACTTTACCAGCATGTTTCATTTCTGATAAGTGAGAATAACCATCAGAAGAAGAATGGGCTCCATACTATATGATGTATAAGATTTCCAAAACTGGATATCTGCCTTTTGAGAATGAACCCATCTATCCACGTTTTAAAAAGAAAGTTTGAATACATATTATAATCCCTAGACTGACCATTTTTTATGGGGGGGAACTATATAATTCCAGACTTAGTTTAAAATACAGGGAATTAGTTATACTTGCAGAACTCATAATGGGTACAGTTTTGTACCTACCCTGAAAATGAGTTAGATCAGTGGTTCCCAGAGTGGGTGGTACCACCCCCGGGGAGTGGTGGGATGACTTAGGGGGCGCTATGAGGCAAGGGGGGTGGCAGAGGAATGCTGGAGGTGGGCCCCTCGCAGGGCGCAATTCAGGGGTGGGATTCTACCGGTTCATTACCGTTCCCGGTAGTTCAGAGAACCAGTAAAACAGGCCCCTGGATGGCCCCACTCCTCTCCGCCCACTCCTCCGTTCCCTGCCCAGTCAATCCTGTGCCACTGATGGCCACAACGGCATGTTGCAGAAGCGGAGCAAGCAAAGCTGGAGGTCGGTAATTTTCACTGCAAAAGCCTCCAGCTGCTGCATTTTTTTTCCAGTGCGGCTGGAGTCCAGCGAAAATTATCAACCTCCGTCTTTGCTCTGCTCCTCCAATGTGCTGCTGCGGCCACATTCTAGGCAGGCTCACCCCATTGACTGCTGCACCACTCCACTTGGACTTGCTTGGGCAAGTCCCTCCAATGCAGCGAGCTCAATGGGGTGGACCTGAGGGGCTGGCACCTAGAATGCGGCCATAGCAGCGCATTGGAGAAGTGGAGCAAAGCCAGAGGTCAGTCATAAATTAGAACATTTCCTAAGCAACCGGCCATTAAGTGAGGACCACTTGTATTTGGTTTGCCAGTCACATGGCCATCTGGCCATGCCCACCCAGTCACATGACCATCAAACCATGCCCATCTGGCCACATGACCAGTAAGTCATGCCCAGCCAGCAAGCCACATCCACCCAGTCACATGACCACCAAAACCACACTCATGAATTAGGCCACACCCACAGAACCAACTGTTAAGAAATTTGAATCCCACCCCTGAGGGATGAGTTTGTAGCATCAAGGGGCGGTGGACTGAAAAAGTTTGGGAACCACTGAGTTAGATGAACTAGCAGAAGACATGATGAAAACTCGTTAATTTCACAGCATATTGACAGATTTAACCATAGTTCCAACTGGCAAACCATGCCCATTCTAGACCAATCCAAGTCAAAATATGCTAGAGAATTCCTTTAAGCCTGGCACTAGGAACAAGTCAACCATCAATACTAGACACATAGATAACATCTACCTCCTGTACAAAAGAGACAATCAACAAGCCAAAAAGGGAACAGAAAGACCAAAATACCTCCTCACCAGCAATCAACATTTGGGTGAGGATAGATTAACACCAAGGTTAACACTAAGAAGTAAACAATACCCCAACCAAACAACTGCCAAACAAGCTAACAGAAAACAGCCCAATCAAAGACCTTCCAAGACTGCTCCCACTAACACTAACAGGGCAAACTACTAAAATACAAATTGAAAGCAAATCCCACTCCCTACTAACACTGATGATATTACCTCGTTTGGGTGGTGACATGTCTGCAAGAAAACAACCAAGTGCAGAGAGCACTAAGAACCCACCAATGTTTATTATAATCTCATAGAATAAATACACATGGAATATATTTGAATTCCCCCGAATATTGATGTATTTCATGAAACAAAGTTTGAAAAGTAGTAAGTACCATGCTCTGGTATAATTTTGAGTTACCTAGTGTACCAAGAACCCAAGTATATTTCTCATTGGATAAAAGAAATCTCTCAGGGCACCAAAGTAATGATGTGTGGGCTTGAAAGCTCTGCCTACTCCATAAGGTCTAGCAAAGGCCTAAACATTTATCTGAGATTGACTCTAGATAATTTAGTATCATATCTAGAGTTATTCCACATGGCATGGGAGGAAGATGTCTTGTGAATCATTTCAGGAAGACATATATGTTTGATATCATCCCCAACCTACCACAAAAGAGTATGCACTCATATTTACCTGTTCCATTTTTAAAGTAGTATTTTTCACATTTTACCAATGCAAACCATGCTATTTGGATTATCAGGTTGACCTCCTGAGATACTTTTTTTTCAGACCCTTGTCTTTGCTAGAGAATTAGGAGCCCAACCTGTCAAAATTGCCAACTGATTTCTAGGCCACCGGGTCTTAGAAAGATAGCAAGGGAAATTGCTCTTTCTGTCACCAATTCTAGGCTAAGTTAGCATGATAATGTCATAAATTAGGATTCTGTTAGTAGTATCAAAAATGTTGCAGTAGTCTTCTGGAAGAGGTTGCCAATGAGAGAAGAAGGTTTTAAGTCAACACTGTTGTCTCACTGACGGCAGAAAAAATGTTAAGGGCTTCTAGTTTTGCCCTGGAAAATTTTCTCCGTTTATTCAACGCCCATACACCCAGTACAATTATCACATCATCAGTAGCTCATATTTTCCATGAATTTTGGCATACCTGTGTGGAACTGCAGATTTGTAGGAGCTTCTCTTCAAATGCCAAATGGGACAGCCAGCGCATTTGAACTATGAAGTGATTCAAAACTTGCCAAAAGCATTTGACAGCAAACTGGGAGACTAAAACTGGTACATATGCAGCCATGACAAAATACATAGTAGATATCTAGAATAGAAGCTAAACCAATTTATGAAAATTTATCTAATCAAACTTATGGAAAAAAACAACAACCCTGTGTCCTTATGTAGTACACATCACACAGTATGACAAATTTAGATGTTTGGGGAAAAATTAGGAAATAAATTATGAAACCAATAAAATAATATGGATTTGAACAGCTGTTAGTAATAATCTTCAATGTTCAATATGTAGTATATCTAGGAAGTTGTCAGTGGTTGGACAAACCAAAATATGCATGTAGGTATCTCAGTAGGTATCTGTGACACCTGACAAATGAATTTTCAAACTCATGTTTCCATTTTTCTGCACACAATCAGGATGTGGAGAATGAGGAAGATAATCCTTCAGAGAAAGAAGAAAAAGCACATCTCACTGAAATGATGGCAGTTTTTTGCACGAACATAGTAATATAACCCTATATGAGGTGGTCCTCGATTTATGACCACAACTGAGCCCAAAATTTCCATTGCTAAGCAAGACAGTTGTTAAGTGAGTTTTGTTCCATTTTATGACCAATCTTGCCACAGTTGTTAAGTGAATCACTGTAGTAAAGTTAGGAGAACTTTTGTTAAGTGAATTCCCCATTGACTTTGTTTGTCAGAAGGTCCCAAAAGTTGATCACATGACCCCGGGACATTACAACCATCCTGAATACATGCCAGTTGCCAAGCATCTGAATTTTGATCATGAGACTATGGGGATGCTATAATGGTGAAAAATAGTCGTAAGTCACTTAATTTAATCCAGTTGTAACTTCAAGCAGTTACTAAACAAATGGTTGCAAATCGATTCTTGCTTCTGTACTGGCTTTATGGCCTGACCTCTTGAAAGATAAAGTGGCAATGCTGCTACAATCGTTGTCTTATGGCGCCATTGCATATACTTGTTTTCAAATCCGGGCTCCGATGTCACTTGCTTGGTTTTGTTTTGCTGGCCCTACACTCCTCCTTTCCTAGTGGGGGCATGTGAAGATTCTGTGGCTTCCACTCAGATTCCTTAACACTTTGTAATTGTATCATTGTGTATTTGTCACTTTGCACAATCCAAAGTTACGCTCTGCCTGCACAAATACACTGTTATACATCTTGTTCTTCCCAGAAAGTGCTTCTGAAGCATTCTGTTATCAGTAGTTACCAGTACTCAAAAATAAGCCCCACCAAATTCAGACTTACTAAAGGTAAGCAGGATAACAGCCCATGGAATTAATGGGATCCAAGCAGAACCCATGTGTTTATTCTGATATTTGGATCTAGTTCAGACAGTGAAGCATGTTTTACTTCATACACCAATCGTTCAAACAAATTGAGGTGTCATATTGGTTAATACAGGCTAGATCATGCTTAAAACATTCGAAAGACAGACTGCTATTAAGAATAAAACAAAATTGCTCTTTAGTCCAAAAATCCATTTAATTTTTAAGCCTGTTTCCTGGGAGTGGGGGGACAGGGTTTTTAGCTTTACTTATAGCTAGAATGTGCCATTACAACTAGAATTAATATTATGTGTCAATGGTTCTTTGATAGGCTGTAATTGTATTGTACTGAAATTGCTTGCTAAGATTTTGAATATATATTTACAGCAGCAAAGCTTGTTAAAATACCTCTCTGGCAAGGTTCTCTCTTTCCAGCATATGCCTCAGCTTCCAAAGGTAATGAACTCTTTCATAATAAATGCCAAGGCATAATGTGAGCAATTCTCAGCTTCCAGGAACCATCCCATAATGAGTCAACTGCCTATTCTGTGTCAGAGGGTTGTTTTGTCTTTAATATTTGATGAAGAGATTCAGATGCCCTGACAGTGAAAATATTTAACCCAAAGGACCTAGAACCCCGGCTATTTTTCTGCAAAGTAGCCATTGAGCTGTGCATTGGAACACTACTACAATCCCCAATGCATATTCATGCTCTTTGATACTCTCTCTAAGTGGATTCAACCACATGCTGTCCAGATGGAAACCTGGCTAAATCATTACATTATATTGAAATAACCCAATGCCACCTGTTTCACTTGGGGTTCCTGCCAACATTTCCCCATAAAACATTTATTTTGCTAATATTTTAGTTGGTCACCACAGAAGGACACTTGAAGTTAAAGATTTACCATGTGTGTGCAGCACTCTGAGCTGACCTTTTTCTATGCCTGTAAGGGGAGGCAATGTTACCATAGCTTACATTTAACTCTCTGTGATATTTATTGGTGTTCTGCAGAAATTAAATAGTAATAATAAGGGTTTTTTTCCCACTCCACTGGAACTTCAAACAAGAAATAGGCTAGCTCTATAAAGACCTTCATACAGTAATAAATGATGGATTTAAACAGTCAGTAGGAGCAGTGGGAATTTGAAGGCAGGTGTACACAAATATAAGTCCCGAGAGATTCCTGTTGCTCCAAATTTTAAATGCAGTCCTCAGACTCCCACCCCGTGGAAGAAGACATGATTAAATATCTTGGGAATAATACTAATCACATTAATTGTGATTGACTCATTTAGTTTAATTTGCATTTATATTTAAATTAACTCAAGGATAGCTTTTATCCTGGCCCTGTTAATTTATTTATCCTGGCTATACATGCTGATTGGAGTACAATTCCTAGCATACCATTCAAACACAAAATAGTGTCCTGGCTTGGCAAAAAAAATGTGTACTGTGATAAAATCTCTAGGGAGAAAGTTAGATCTTCAGTCAGGAAAATGGGCATTTCCCCATTCCTATCACCAAATATAGCAGGGTCATGTTTTTCAAAATACCACATGTTGAAGTACATAACTCATATTATTTCCAAAGGACTCAAATTCAGAAGGATTTGATAAAGATAGCAAGTTAATACTCTCTTATTAGAAGAAAATCTGGAAACTTGTGGTCTCTGGTTTTTCAACCACCATCCTTTATTATGCTTCCAGGACTAGTGGAGGTTGCAAATCTTCTGGATGGCATCAAGTGGCTTAATCTGCTGTGACACTGTAACCCAGTAGTTTAATCTCACTAATTATAAGAATAAGTCTCATGGAAGGCTGTAACTGAGTCTGAATTCCTCTGTATATGCAAAGCATGTGCTTTGCATGGAAGGCGCTGAATACAAAATATTGTCTCACATCAACTTTGGGCCATCTGCAAGGACAATTTCTTTGGCAGGTTCTCAACCATGTCAACTTTTTGGCACATATCTTGGAGGTACTCCCAAATTCATAGATTGCAATACATAGAGTTGTAATTGCAGGAATGTTCCAATCTCGGATGGCTGTGGTTACGCTGCCGTGGAAGATCCTTCTACTTGACAAGCAGTGTGGGTTCCAGCACGCTGTGTTCATCCGTATCATGGCATGGCATCAGGGCCTTCACAACCTGATTCCAGATTTCAATCTTCATCTGAATACGGAAGTCCATCTTCCAAGGTCAATGCGCCCACAACCCATCACTTGGGGCCAGGTTAAATCTACTACATATCAAGCTCAACAACAACTGCAACAGGCCTCATTACCTCAGACTCCTGAAAATCTTGCTGCTGTTTTTGCTATTATTACTGCTAACTCTGTTACCATTTTACTTTGTATTTTCTTGTTTATGGTTAATAGTGTTTCTGCTCAAAATGACACTTCTGTGGTTTGTCTTAACCCTAATTTGTGGGTTCGTCATGCCCAATACATGTTTATGACCCATGGCACAAATATTACTTTATACTATGAGCCCCCAATGGCATTTGGTCAAATTTCTTTTACCCCTAACTTGATCATGTCTTCTACATTTATTGTCTCACAACTACAATCTATTTCACACTCCTGGCTATTTTCTACACCCCCTATGCAATTGAATTCTGTCCATTGGCGTTACTTGAAAGTTAGTCAATTTACAAGGGGTCTGTGTTTCTGTTGTCATGCTAAACACACTTGGCTTCATAATTGGTCTGATTATGATGCTGCTCAGCACATATTAAAAAAGCTAGGAAATTATAGTTATTGTTCTGACTACTATTGGTTGTCAGGTACCTTTAATTCTTCTTTGCATGGAATTAATATAGCTCCTGATATGTATCCTGACAATTTTCCTATTTTTAATGCCTCTGATCAATCTAATACAGGATCGATATGTGCTGATTGGCAGCTTAAGGATCCTAATATGTGGTTCTTTTTCGATAAATATGCCACTAATGTTCATCCTCAGAATTATCAATGTGCAACTATAGGTTATTTTACTCTACCTGTTCAAATAGGTACGCTCCCATCAACTCGACAGTGGCGTTCCTCTCTGGGGCCTACATGTAATGATGAAGTCATTATTGACACACAATTGTCTTCTGGTTCTACACTTGGCCATGCATTGGCAGGGGTCGTTACAGGAGTCCTTACTCTAGACTCTTATCCTGGCATAATTGCTCAAGAAAACAGATGATCTATTTTTGGTCTCACCTGCAGACTTGAAAAATCCATCAATGCTACTGCTGCTATTATTCGTGATTTGCAGCATGAAATAGAAGACTTAAATCAAGATGTCTTACAGCAGCGTTTTGCCATAGACTATCTTTTAGCCCGTCAGGGAGGTTTCTGTACGTTAGTTGGACGCCGTGGATGTGCTGTGCATTTTCATTCTTTGAATAAAACTATTGAGGATGAGCTTGCCAATTTACAATCATACATTCAAAATAATATCCATGCTCATTACTCACCTTTTGAGTGGCTAACCAATTGGCTCCCTGATTGGTCTTGGCTCAGACAGTTTTTCTTTTATGCTATAATTATTACCCTGTTTCTCCAACAATACGGCCTCCCCCAATAGGAAGTCCCAGCATGTTTTATAGGCATGAAATGAAATTAAGTCCCTCCCCACAAATTAAGGCCTATATTAAAACATGCGAAATGGGGGAAATGGCAGGGGGCTTGCTGTTAGGAAGTACTTTTGTTGCACACCCGGATATGGTGCTGCCTGCGTTGACCCTGATACAAAGTGCCCCACCAACGCCGAGGTCAACATCCAAGCCGCCGCCCCCCCCTAAGATGCAAGGGGGAAATTAAGTCACCCCGAAAGACGGCCTAGCCATTTTTTGGGCTCAAAAAAAATAAGACCCAGCCTTATTATATGAGAAACACGGTATTATTGTACTAATTGCAACCTGTTGTTTTATTCAATGTATTCCAAATTTATTCACATTGTTTCGTCCCGCTTCCCCCTCTCTTAACCCTCTACAATTGCGATACATTTATAAATCTTTGAATCCTCCATTTAAAATAAAAAACAAGGATACGTAGAGTTGTAATTGCAGGAATGTTCCAATCTCGGATGGCAAACCTCAGATAAAGAATGTTTCCAAGCAAATACAACTCAGGCAAACAAAGTCACTAATCTATGGATAAAGGAGAATTAGAGATGGGAAGTAAACATATGTTAGACTTTAACTAGAGATAATTAATTGTATGGATTACTGTACTAAACAGTAACGAAAGTTAAGCAGTAACCAAAGTTAACCAATGATGGAGGATAACTAAAAATGTATATAAATGCAAGACTATACTCCAATAAAGTTCATCATGATTCAGTTGTTCATGATCAAACAACTCGACTGCCTCATCATTACAACACCCCTGTATGGAAAATGACTGAAAGGTCCAGAGACAATACCAAATTAAGGAATAAAGTCAAAACATATGTTCATGCAGAGATGCAACTGGAAGTCTTCTACATACAGTACATCGAAACTCTGTGATTAGTTAGTGCTATTTTAATTATTTGATTTATTATTTCTCACAGAGATGTTGCTGTACCATGAAGATAAAGTCACCTTTGATTCAAGCTCAATTCCTAGTGATTTAATAAACAATAGCCATGCAGTTTTCTCATAACAATATATAAATAGCTTACCATCAACTCTTTCTTCTGAATTTTGTGTGTGTGTGTGTGTGTGTGTATGTGTGTGTGTGTGTGAACTTCCCAGTCAATCCCTGGTATTCTTCCATTCATTGGATAACAATAGACAGTGTTTCAAGAATTTTGATAATGGAATGTCTATAGTATAGTTCTCATTTTTAAAACCTTGTTTAAAAAGAACTCTGGTTTTTTTTTCCACTTAAAGTCATCTTGGAACTCACAGACATTACAGTAACCAATTAAGGAGGATCACAACAACAATAAAGCACCCATTTGACTGTTTCAATTCCTGGGCCAATATCACCCCCAAGACAGATAATTATATAATTAAGCTATCTATTTCTCTGCGTATGTACTAAACACAAAGGGAGCTGACACACAATGAATTCTGCTGTGCTTTTGTTCTATGCATGAAATACGAAATAATCATCTCTCTCTTTTTTTTAAGTACTTGACCTTTAAATTGACATCCCCTTCCCCCAACAGATTAAAATGATTCCTCAAAGGAATATTGAATGTCCTGCTCCTAATTCAGTGAGAGAATTGCCCATTAGTCACTTTTAGAATTTTGTATCCTTAAGTGACTGATTATAACAAAAGAGGCCAGCTCTTGGTTATTGAACTTCTGTGAATGCTATTGCTTTTCAATTCTTCTTCTTGAGCACATATTCAGACAGAGACTGCATGAATTGTAGTGGCATTCACAGTATTCCATTCACTATCAAGTGAATATCAGTTTCAACTTTGCACCATTGCATAAGGGGAGGGGTAAGATCCATGCTAGATCAGACTAAATACCCATTTAGTGCAGTATTCTGCACTTGTTGTAGCCAACAGAATGCCACTAAACAAGACAAGGGCATCACCCCAGGCTTCCGCTCATGTTCTCCACCAAGCAATATTAAGAGACAATCTGCTACCCCAATATAAGAATGATTTATTACCCACCATAACTAAGTAGTCAGTGAGAGTTCTTATCCCTGATCCCATTCCCTTTTAAAAGCAATCACTTTCAAATGCCTTAGTTTAAGTGCTGCTTTTTATCTGTTCTGAATTTCCCCTAATTTTGCTTCCTTGACCAACCTAGGACTCTTAACATTTTTAAAGAAGAAAAATTTCACTCTGTCTACACATCGATCATTCACTACACCATGGACAATTTTATCCATCTCTATCACATCTACTTTTAATTCTCTTTTCTCTAAAATAAGAAGCTCCAATATCACGTATCATATTGGGTTACACAAGCCAATCCTACAAAGCAGAATAGACTTTAAGTTATTTATATAAATTGATGGGGCAAAAAGGTATGGTTTTAGTTGTTATTTTGTCTATTTATTTAATTGTTATATGTTATATTCACTGCAATGCACAAAGACAACTCAATATAGTTCCTCTCACCTCCTGTCCAGGATAACATGATATCTAAGAACTGAAGCTTCCCTCGTTTCTTTTTCTATGTATTATTTACCTGTCCTTCTTGTTAAATTTTATTTTTCTGTTAACAATTCATGGATAAACTGACGAATGGCTCCTAGAAGTTTGTACTTAAATGGAAATTGATGAGACTCCTTCCTCTTTGGCATGTGGAGAAATAACATTGCATTATCATGAATGACTTAACAGGTTAACTCATTGGGCATCAATGACTATACCTAGATTTTCAGACGAAACGTTCAAGCGTGAATGCAGAAAGTGAATATTCAGTGACATGTGTTTCATGGTCTTGTATGCTGTAAGTATTTTGCCAACCAGCTGGAATGTAGTTTGGTGCTCTGTAGTTGCCAAGAAAAATCTCAATGATATCCTTGAATGTTTTCCAGGCAATTTTCTCTGGCCCCACTAACAGATCTTTAAACCACTTGTCATTGATGATATACCTGATCTTTGGACCAACAAATATGCCTTTCTTAATCTTGGCTTTGGTTATCCTTGGAATCATCTGTCTTAAATAATGAAAACCTTCACCTTCCTTGTCCATTGCTTTCACAACATTTTTCATCAGTCTGAATATTATGTGAAGTAGAGGAAAAATACCTTTGTCATTTCAACAAGTAGTTCATGTGCCACGTTTTTCTGTCCTGGAACCAAATTTCTTTTTAATGTAATGTGACTCTCTTGCACGGCTGTCCTATTCACATATGCAACAACCGTACTTGGCATAGCTGAGCTACTTTTCAAAAGCAGAGCCACTACTTTTAATTCTCCACATATTCCAGTTGTACTTGGTGTACAGGATGTGTTTCAACAACAGTTTCATGTTTTCACATGTTTCTTTCATGTGTAGCCAATGTACTGAAGGGTGTACATTGCTATTGTGTAAAAATAGAAGATTTCTATAAAATGATATGTGACAGTTTAAATTACAGGTTGTTTGTGATTAGCAGCCAAAACTTATAAGATACACCCAAAAGTGTTCAGGAAGTCCAAATGTTGTCCAGTGAAGTATTAAATGTTTGTCCTCTATGAGAGTAATAACCCACTAATAAATGTTTCATAATTTATTGAGGAATGATGTGATTTGGTCCATCTGTTCTCCTGCATGGAACTTGACACACATATACAACAGGATGGACTTATTCAGTATATATTAAGAGACTATATTTGCTACACTAAGGAAATGTGGATGGGTCCTACATAGTCTGGAGAGAGATGTTTCATTGCTGAGCAGCTATCCCCAAGCACTACTACAACAAATTAGTGATGTTTCAGAATTGTGTGTTCCCTCAAGGTCTTTCAAAATAAAACAAAAGTTCAAGATTTTATGAGGTGTGACAAAAGACCTTTGGAGGAAATGGCAAATGTCTGACATTAAGTATGTATGCTTTTTTCTCCATGTTGTATTTTCAACAGCATCTTTATTCTCACACATTCACAAGAATTGGCAAAGGATATATTAACAAATGAATCCCAACTAATGGATTCCTAGAAAAAAAAATGTCATTGAAAGTCCAGCTGCATCAGCCTGTGAAATGCTGTTTTTCTCCTGTCCATTGTGCTAATCAATGCAGCCAGCTGCCACTAAGGACAAAAAGACGATTAAGCAGATGACCTGATTTATGGCTAAAATAGCAAAAGTTCACATGTGTTTTTTAATGCTATCCCTGGAAAAATCAGATGGCATCCTGGCTTATCTATCTGAAGTCAACGGAGGTGCACTCATTTATGCCAGCGATGAATTTATCCCAGGAGATACATAGTAATATGACTTCATATTAACACAGGTAGGAAGAACTTCTGCTCTGAAATTAAAACCTGATTTTTAATCACTGGTATAAGGGCAAGCTAAAGTGATTGTATAAATGGATGCGCTTTGATCCTGAACAGCATGGAAGCAGGATATAATAGGAAAATATCTGAAACATCTTTCTGGTCATACTGCAATAATGTTCTTGTTGTTGTTTTTTTTTTTTAAAAAAGAATATTCAAAGGTTAATATAATCTGGAACTGCCACAGACAAATATTAAAGATTGGGCAGGAAGATTATAGTGCATATTGGACTCTTTTAAACAACCTTTCTCTCACCTGTGAAGAAAAGGCTTAGAATGTCTTATTTACTTTGCCATGGCTCCCACCCTCTGGAACATCATGCCCCCCTGGGTTGAAATCCACACCCACCCTTTTGATCTTCCAAAAGAGCCTGAAAACATGGCTATGCCATTTGGCCTGGGGTCCCAAAGGGGACATGTCATACTGGAGATGGTTATTGGACTGAGATAAAAGCTCATCTTCTCTTCGTGTGCATTTTGCTCCCTTCCTTGCCATCTTTGTTAATTCTTAAATCAATTTTAGTGTTCATATTTATTTTTAAATTGTTTGAATGTTTTATCCTGTTGCTTTTATTGATTGTAAACCACCTAGAGTCAACTTTAGGCAAGATTAATGGCACATACTGTAGGTTTAATAAATAAATAAATAAACCACTGCAGTGTCAACTATAGGTGAATATTTCAACTCCCCCATTCCCAACACTTTCCCAATAAGTAATGTTTTATTTTACTTATTATTTATTTTATTTTATTTTAATGTTTTATTTTACATCACTTAATGTTTCTTCCAGAAATAAAAATATTGAATTTGGAGACATGAGGAAAATAAAATTCCGGATCATTTTTCATAAATTTGCTGAAAATAAAATTCAGGATTAGAAAATATTGATAGAAAATAGTTTCCAAATTTCAGAAAACAATATTGATGGTGATACATAGTCAGCCTTGGACAGAGATGTATATAAGTTATAGATGATACCATGACCCATGTCAACAGATCTCCCGTGACTTCACATTGATGTTAAATAGGAATGGGGAGAAAGGAGAGCTCTGCAGAAATATGCATAACAACATTTTGGAAAGAGGATTTTATCTCTATTCAGTTGTTACCCTCCAAGAATACTCTAGGCATCTCTTGTACTACTTTATCTTCTGGAGCTCCTCTGAAAACCAAGTGTCTCTCTGGAATATATGTACATAGGCCCAATCTGATCCAAAATAATCTCCCAATCTCCTAACTTTTTATTCCAAGTGGTAACTAACAACTCAATTGAATTGTGTATTGGAACCCCTGGTACAATTCCAAGCTCCCTCTGGAATTCCATTGTCAATCAGTCACTTATGATCAACCACTTGAATAGGTCCTTCCTCCCTGTAGTGGAAGGCAACAGGGCTGTCTTAACAGCATTATGGGCCCTGGGCAAAGCAATATACTGGGGCCCCTATGACAACTACTCACAGGAATGTAAATGGTCAATAAAATTAAATATATATTTGCATGTCAGTATTAATTTAAAAATGCAGTAAAATGTAATAAATATGTAGCTGTATTTATATGATACAAGGTGCATTGAAGGGTTAACATACACAGATTAGTATGGGGCCCCTACGCTTGTGGGGCCACGGGCAAGTGCCCATCAGGCCCATGCATTAAGACACCCCTGGGAGGCAACCTCAGAAGACTCGAGAGCCAACAGAGAGTAATTTTCCATGCAAACAGATTAATTGTAATATACTCCAATTCCAGATCACAACATATTGCTCCAAGATTTTTTTAAAAAAATATCTAAGAGTAAACCATATCAAGAAATAGGCCATAGAAAACAGATCAGATCAATGGTGGTCATGGAGTCCCAAGCAGCCTATGAGTTCACACCTAGGGATAGCAGACTGAACCCCTCCACCCGGGGGGCACCATTGATACTGGAGAATTCCAGTGCCACCCTGGCCATAGAGTCAAGCAGCCCATGAGGTTGCAGTGGAGCAAGGGGGTGATATACAAACAACAGTCCCCTTTGATCCTTAGATTACAACTTTAAAAATAAAGTCTCACACATTTCTGCTGATTTAAGAATCGAAATAAGGAATGCTAATGCAGCCATGATAAAGAGCCCATAATTAAAGCAAAGATCCAAACAGTACACAGGAAAAGATGGTACTCTATTTTCTAGAAAGAACATCTTAGATTTTGAAGAGCTTTCATGGGGTGCTATATTCAACCAGGTGATAATACGTTTATCCGTGTATATACCACCTTTCCACACATTCCCTGTGAGGTTGTCAACATTTTAAATATGACACTGGCATTAGTACAAGTCAATATAATACCGCATATGAATTAATATAATAGGATTGGGCAGCCTGAGGCCTTTCTGCTGCTGCTGGGGCCCACTCCAATCAGGATTGCCGAAATCAGAATGCAATTCCCATTCTGAGATAGCCTAGAAGCCCTGTATTCAAACTATATTGGCACAATGCCCTCCGTGTGGAAAAAATACTTTTGATGCAAAACATGAAAATTCAGGTTAGAGGTTGTTTTCCCAGAAAGCTATGGGCAGGCTGTAGAAGATGACATCTATTTTAGCCAAACAGTTCAATCTTGGTTTCATCAGACCAGAGAAACTTGTTCCTTCACAGTCTGAGAGTCCTTCGGGTGCTTTTTTGTAAAGTCCAAGCCGGCTTTCATTTGTTTTGCACTGAGGAGAGGCTTCTGCCACTCTGCCATAAAGACCAGATCAGTGAAGGGCTGCAGTCGTGGTTGTGCTTCTGGAACTCTGTCCCACCTCCACACAGGATCTCTGGATCTCAGGATCTCAGTCAGAGTGACTAATAAATCCTAGGTATCAAAAGGCCTAGATTTTTTTTCTGTGAGAGCCAGATTGGTGTATTGATTAAAACCCCAGGCCCAAAACTGGGAGACTGTGAGTTCTAGTCTTACCGTGGGATGAAATCACCAGGGTGATCTTAGGCCAAACACTCTCTCTTGGCCCTAGGAAGAATCAAAGGCAAGCCACTCCTGAAAATCTTGCCCAAAAAACTGCAGGAATTAGTCAAAGGCACACATACAGAGAAACCGCTTGTTTTGTAGAGGTATTTTTATTTTTCAGTAGTGGATATAACTTAGAATATGTGATGAGTTTTATCATTACATTATCATAACATGCTGTAATTCAATGATGCTGCCTTAAGATTATTTGAATTACAGAAAGAAGTATCATCAATATATTTATTCAT
Organism: Notechis scutatus; assembly: GCF_049901735.1. NCBI lineage: Eukaryota > Metazoa > Chordata > Lepidosauria > Squamata > Elapidae > Notechis > Notechis scutatus. The sequence goes on along the minus strand of NC_142009.1, from coordinate 153,020,543 downwards.
TCACTGAAATTATTCCCAGCCACAATCAATAAAGAAGAAATGCATATTCTACAAATGCAGTGCAAGAAATGGTTAAGCCTAGTATACTTTTCACATATAAGAACAAGAGATCTACAAAGTTTTATCTTTTTTGTTTCTAATGAGGAAAAAAATAAAAAGCAATGACATTTTAAAAAAATCATTTTTAGTTATTCTGATTTTGGTGGAATATCTCTACAATAAAGTTGTCACTATTATTATTTCTTGGGAGTTCTTTTTTTTTTAAAGAGTATATTCATAAACTTACCTCAGCCAGACTGTTTCACCTTAAAAATGAAAATAAACTTGGGCTAAATCTCAATTCCCTGAAGTCAAGTATTTGCTAAACCACCTCTACAAGCTGTAATTGAATTATGCAGGTCAGAAAATGAAAAATATGTAAGTACATGTAGTCAAAGTAATACAGTCCTTATTAAACTCTTCTGAGACCAATATTACCAGCCCCATAACAGAGCTAAGTTGTTTTTGTTTGAGACTGACTTTCCTGCAAAACAGAGACAGTCCTTTCAACCAAGTCAGGTATCTCAGAATAGTTAGGTTACAGAGGAAGTTAAGTGTAAGTATATATTCCTAGTCCGTGCGGTGATACAAACATGCAGTCATTTCCTTTTCTAATCCCAGCAGAGTGTTGAGCTGCAATGAAACCAGTCCACCTTGGTAATTTATTATTTCCACTGCTTAGTCAAATATTTATCTACAGGTTAAAATATTAAATTTAACTGAAGCATGTACTTGCTTCATTTATCAAAACACATAAAAAATGTAATGAAACAATTATGCCAGGAGCTGCAAAGGTAGCTTTTGTCCTCATGCCAGCAATATTGTCCACATGAGAATCAAAACAAGGATGCAAGTGAAGATGCGGTCACCAGAAACACAGCATTGTGGAATGCCCTGTCTTCAGCTTGAGGTCCCTCTCCTAATATTACCTCCTGATTTGGAATGCTTCTGGTGAGCCCATTCCCCCAAGAGCACAGTATTGGTACTAAGCGTGCAACAGGGCTTGTTAGTTTACCTCAGGCAGATGTTTTCACTTCTTTAAATTGAGCAGCAACCACAGAATACTCTCACGTCCCCAGAGATCTATTTTTTTAATCCAAATCCACAAGTTTTATTTGAATTGTTCAGGCTGGGAAATGAGGAATGTAAGAGTGCAAATGGTCAAAGTAGGGTTTCTGGTAAATAGTGGCTGGTTAGATGCTACTTTTATTAACTGCATTTGCATCCAAAGCTAAACCATAATTTTAGGTTACAAGCAGGATGGAATTCATGTATAGCCTCTGACATAAGGGAATTACATCTGGACTCGGCCCTTCTCAGCCATGGCGCCTGCCTTGTGGAATCTTCTCCCCGCCTCAGAAGTAATATTAGCTCCTTCTCCCTTCACCCACCCCTCAATATTCTGCAAGTCCCTCAAGATCTGGTGGAATATTTCACTTATCCCAGGGGACCAGAGAAATTTTGCAATGGCTCTTTTAGTATGGTTGATATCATTGTCTCCTGATTGTGTGCCTTTTTATATTTTTTTTTAATTGTGATGTGTGTGTGTGTGTATGTATGTGTGTGTATTCATTGCTTTTTTTAAATTAAGGGCTTGTGACACCTAGAGTCATTTTCATGTGAGATGGGCAGCTACACAAATATGATATAGATAGATAGATAGATAGATAGATAGATAGATAGATAGATAGATAGATAGATAGATAGACAGACAGATAGACAGACAGATAGATTTTTTTCCTTCCATGATCAAGAAATTGAATAAACCAGAATTTTGTCTCACTTGAGCCAGTTTCTGCTTTGCTAGTAGGCATAAACCAGGAATTACAAGCCGTGATGGCGCAGTGGTTAGAATGCAGTACTGCAACCATTTAGTTTACATTTGTCTGATAGTTTATGCTTGCCTGATAGGAATTCATCTGTTTGTTTGTTTTTTCAGAATGTGTCCTTAAAAATTGTGACCAATGACATAGCATTTGTAAGAAGACCAAAATGTGTAAAACCACAATTATATTGATTAAATAAAAGCAGTGTCTCCTCAGCCACAATTGGTAGTATAATAAGGATTTTCTCCATTATCAAAAAATAAAGGGTGAATGTGGTTTCTTTACTTATTATTAATAGAGCAGTCTGTCAAAGGTATCAATACATTTCAGATGATCCATAATTCAGTACTGGACCATTGACCCTTTCAGACTACTAGTCCATTTCCAGATATAATTTAAAGGGTTTGAGTTCATAATAATCCATCTCAATGGTGAGATGAGTGGCATATAAGTTTAATAAAATAAAATAAAATCATCAAATATTCTATGAATAGAGACAACCTATTGGAAAGCCTGAATTTTTCCATATTAGTTTGGCTGAGTTTTAACAATCTCTGGGAAGACGAGTTTCTGTTGATCCACTAGTAAGCAGAGAAAATTAGTAATGACATCTTGAGAGGCAAATGCCTAGTTGTGCATAAAGCAAGCCAAAGTAGTTCTAGCTGACAGCAAACTGTCTTTTATTTGGACAAGCTTTGGACAGTGACTGTTCTGAAGCATATCTTCATCTACTCATTGCTACTTCATTTTGTTTTTCTTTTAAGGGTAGCTTTTTATGTTTTAAAATGATGTATTGCCCTTTTATGAGTTTTAATGTTTTAATTAGAAATGGGGCAGTTCCTCTTCCGCATTAGCATCCCTGAACATTATTCTTGGTGAAAATGCAAGAAATAAATAAAAGATTATAAAGAAATCACAACTTGACCCCACAAAGGAAGCCTTATATTCCATTGCTCTAATGCTTTCCACTCACCCCGGTTCATTCTGATAGTAGAGCAAGACTGAGAAACAAACCTTAAAAATGCTCTTGCAAAGTTAATGTGAGTTCTGGGTCTCAGTTAGCAGCTATGGCAATTCAAATATTCCAGTGATCTAATAAGTGGTTAAATGTACTTAATGTCCTATCAGCTGGTTAATTGTAGCTGCATTAAGTGGTAATAATTTTAAAACTATTAAGTTTCTTCAGGATAAAGTATGAAAGCTAGTGTGTCCCAATTCTGCTGAAAACAACTGTGGAGTTAGTAATTTTTTCCCAGTAGAATAATAGGACTATACCTCAGCGTTATTTGCTGAGCTATGGGTGTTCCCTGCTTTACTGAGGAGGTCTGGGAAATGAAGCAAAGAAAAGATGGCCAATAGAGAAGGAAGGAAGGAAGGAAGGAAGGAAGGAAGGAAGGAAGGAAGGAAGGAAGGAAGGAAGGAAGGAAGGAAGGAAAGAAAGAAAGAAAGAAAGAAAGAAAGAAAGAAAGAAAGAAAGAAAGAAAGAAAGAAAGAAAGAAAGAAAGAAAGAAATAAATACATATCCACATATATAGCTTGCTTCGATCCTGAAGAGCACCACCCAGGCATTACCGAGTTGACATAAAGATTGTCCTCGTTACTATTTCTAAATAACTAAAGAGTATATGTGTATCTGTGTGCCTTTGTGTTTATGGTCTTTTAGATCAATTTTTTTAAAAAAAAATCACTCCAAACCTTTTGTAGGATTAAGAGTCAAAGCACCACAGAAGACCATTTTCACAGAACATGACATCTAATCTCTACCCCAATGATTAGACAATTTAGAGATCTGGGTGCTCAGAAATCAACGGTGATGGTTGACAGAAGAGGTTGTTCTGAAAGTACTATGAAAAATGTTCTGGGTGTACTGTGAAAATGAAGGATGTGAACAAAAAAAAGTCTGATGGTTCAAATACATATGAGGTAGGAAGAAGAAGGAACAAGAAGAGTTGAAGCAAATGTTCTGAATACACCATGAAATGTTTCTCTTTGAATTTTGACCCATTTTCTCTCAACAATTTGGTTTTATATTTTCTAATAGGGCTTCTAACAAAGCTTCCAGCTATGCTTTGGATGAAGCACCCTTTCAAAGTTGCTTTGTTTCAGGCTTGCACAATGGGACAAAGTTAAGAAAAGCTTTTCATAGTCCCAAAGGTGCCCAGCCTAGAGGTTCTTCAGCCAGCACTGAAGGAAAGATCTGAGAGTAGCCTTTTCTTGTAACATTGGCACAAAGTGTGTGGAGACTATCTAAACTATTTTGTCATTGGGGAATCATTTGACTGTTTCACTTCGTTGAAGCCAATCCCAGCTTTTCCTCAGCCCACATCACTTCATTGAAGTGAATCTATGTCACTTTGCGCAGCTCTATTTTCAGCATAAATATTCTGTCAACTGAAACCTCATATTTGTGATACAACTTTGTACTTAAAGCTTTTGGGAATGGAACTAAAATGTCAGATACTAAATTTGCCCAAGGACAATACTTCGCATTTTGGGAGAACCTGCATGGAATTATGTAATGGCATTGTGAAATGTATATCCAGAAGTTCCAGCAGAATGCTTTTAAAGTTTTCCAGAGTTTTATTACAAATATTTTTGTTATATTATATGCACTGGGATTTTAACTTAAAAAAAGTCAGCAAAGGCCATCAAAAGTCAAACTTGTAATAACACAATGAGGGAAACTAAAAACCTAAGAGTCATTCCACCTCTTTTTGAACAGAGATGTGTCTGAACAAATAGAACAATTAAAAAACTCAAGGAATTTAAGAAGATGCTTTTGGGATCAGACTAAAGATCTGAATTCAGCATTCTGCTCCCAGACACCTCCAGGATGCCCAAACGTAAAACAAGCATTTCGGAGTCACAAAAGTTATTTTAAAGACAAATTAATTTTGAATTGATTATTCTGCTTCATTGAGTGTGGTACAATCAGCAATGTCCAGAATTTGTAGAAATCTTTTAAATGTAAGCATTGTCTTTCTCAACATATGTTTAAAATGTTTGTATATTATAAGAATGCCCTTTGTTTACCTTAGTAGAAGACAGTTTTCATAGAACATGACATCTAATATGTACACCAATGATTAGCATCTTCCTGTTTACAGCCAATTAATTTAAAATGCAAAAATAAGAACATTCCCATTTTACTTGTTGGCCTATTGTGCTCATAGAGTTCTCTCTTGTTTCCTATACTGTTTTTAACGTCTACATGAAACTGCTGGAGGAAGTTCCTTGGAGCTATGGATAGATTCAGATGCTGTCAATATGCTGATGCTATCCATTTCTACTCTTCTCTTTCTACTTTCCAACTGCGGGAAAGTGGGTGACGTCTTTGCCTATTGCCTTATCTCAATAATAGACTGAACAAACTGAAATTCCTTCCAGACAAGGTGAAGATGTCATTTGAGAAGGAAAGTACCCTGGGACTGTGCTGAAGTTGTTGTCCCCAAGAGAGCAGATTTTAACTTGGAGTTAAATCCAAGTTGAGTGGATTTTCAAATGAGATGAGAATCCAATTTCCACATTTATAGCTAGTGAGCCAAGTGTGACCCATCCTAAAGTGGTTGGGCTTAGTAACAGTAATCAACACTTTGGTTACCACCTACAGTACCTTGGCTATTGTAATGGGTTTGTATGAAAAGCATCCAGAAATTGAAGCTGATTCAAATAGGGCAGCTGGGCTGGCAACTGATGGAAAGTAAAAGGATGGTATGATCTCTGTATGAAAAGATCGACACTAATTACCAGTTGCCTGCCTAATGCCATTTAAGGTTCTGAAGTTGACCTTTGAAGCTTAGTCTGTGATGAACCACTTAGTCTGCGATGAACTGGCCTGCTTACTCAGATCAATAGGACCCTTTCTGACAAATGTCCCATCCTATCAGAAGTTCGGCAATGCAGAATTCTTCATTGTGGCTCTCAGGCTATGGGATATGCTTCATAAGCAGAGGTGGTATTCAGCCACTTCGGACCTGTTCTGGCATACCAGTAGCGGAAATTTTGACCAGTCTGGAGAACCAGCAAATATCACGTCTGACTGTTCCCGCTTTTTTAACCTACTGCATTTTGTATAAATGAAATTCATTTCGTTACATTTGCCCATTAAAAAATCTACATCTATAGGCAATTAGCTCATAAGTAGCAGGTGAAATCCAGTTTTCAATCCATAGAGTAAATGGGACCATATATTTATCTTTCCAATGTTGTATTATCAGCCTTTGTTTTAGCTATAGAAGAGAATCCATTTATGCTGTCCAGTTGTGAAGTTCCATGTACTAGGAATTTAATCCAAAAGAATATTATTCTCTGAAAATTTTCATTTTTGTCACACAATAACATTTATAAACAGTAGTCAATTCCTTCCTCTCATAACCTTGTAAGTATTGAATATTTAAAAATATGTGCTTTAAAGAAGTATCTCCAACAAAAGCAATTCTTTTCTATACAGCTGTAAGGGGGTGCAACAAATTCTACATATGCTTACTGTTGTAGCAACATATTATACTTTTTTTTTTACATTGTATTTTTCGTGTATTTTAAGCACTTTTATATATTTTTATACTGTAGGTATCTGCATTTTTTCCTTTTTGTTATTTTAAAAACAATAAAAATATTTTCAAAAATTCTATTTGGAAGTTCTTCATGGAAAAACTTCGTGGGAATTCTCTTTTCTTACTGATTAATTCTGGAAAAGACACCTCTCTCTCCAAACTAGCCTTTGCATAACAGGAAGACTCCTCATTACAACTTTCAGAGAACCTATCCATGTACCAACTGACAGCACTTCAGCAGTAAGCTGAGAAAGAGGATAGCAAAATCATTTCATAAAAAGTAGCGCTGTGTTAATTTTCCAAGTAATTATCAGAAAGCATACCTAAAGAACAGAACATACCTACTGGCTTCTGTAGAAGAAAGAGGAAAATCCTCTTGAGGGCTTCCCTTCATGCAATTGTGCATGAAATCAAATGGTGCTGGAGAAGACTCCTGAGAGTCCCTTGGATTGCAAGGCCATCAAACCGGTCAGTCCTAGAGGAGATCAACCCTGACTACTCTTTAGAAGGCCAGATCCTGAAGATGAAACTCAAATACTTTGGCCACCTAATGAGAAGGAAGGACTCACTGGAGAAGAGCCTAATGCTGGGAACAATTGAGGGCAAAAGAAGAAGGGGATAGCAAAGAATGAGGTGGCTGGATAGAGTCACTGAAGCAGTAGGCGTGAGCTTAAATGGACTCCAGAAGATGGTAGAGGACAGGAAGGCCTGGAGGAATGTTGTCCATGGGGTCGCGATGGGTTAGATATGACTAACAACAACAAGAGAAGGGACCAATAGGGCCTGTAACCTGGCCCTGCCCACCCATCCAATCCATTCATGCATGGGAGATGAGTGTCTCTACAGGGGAGTCATCCACTGGTCCCATATCTCAGAGGAATCATGGACATATATAGCAAACTCGTCTTTATAGAAGTTCCTATCTTGGGGATCTAGGTGGATATACAGTTATTTTTGCATGTGCATGCTCAGTTCTTATGTTAAAACTAGGGGCCATATTGTCTGACTGTGTGTGTTATAAAATGTTACAAAAGGAACAATTGAGCAAGTCAAGTTGTGAAAAGGATAATTATTGATATCTTCCCCCCCCCTTGAATAATCAAAATCTCATTGGTCATGCATTGTACTAATGCAAGTAGATACCCCAATAATTAATCCTTTGGGGATGAAGTAATGGGCTTGTGATATGGATCCTGGGACTTGGACGGAACTACTCAGATCCCTGGAAAAGAAAAAGAGAATGAATGAAAATGCTCAATGCTGCTTAAAATTAGGAACAGTTCTGTTCCTAACAATGTTGAAAAATCTTAAATGCAAGCCATATGTGCTCCTTTGATGTCTGTTTTACTGACTCAGCTAGGCATAATTTCCATCTTGGAATGACAAAGCTTCTTGCTGTTTGCTTAATGAAATCTTCTCTTCAGCGATTTTACCTCAAATGAAAAAGCAGATTTATTATAGTGGTGCACATGTGGAAGGAGATTCTCATTGAGACCAGCAGAAGTCCATCCTCTCCCTTTCTTCACTGCAGGTCTTCAGGGCAGCTAAAAAAATAAAGATTCCACCCCTGCCCCAAAGAAGAGAATATTGACAAGATATATTTTCAATGAATGTATCTATTCTGCTTCTGTTTGTGGTGGCTTATGAGAATATACAAAGTTGTGTTAAATAAGTTGTCTTATTATTCTATTCTATTCTATTCTATTCTATTCTATTCTATTCTATTCTATTCTATTCTATTCTATTCTATTCTACTGAATTGGTCCACGAGCATGAATAATATTCATATAGACTGTAAGTACCTCAGTCAGAAGTCCCTAATAGTTCAATCATTCAAAGATATTTCAGGTTTTTATATCAATGTTTAATTGAGACATAATATAACTTGCACTCCAGATATGTTGGATGAGTCATCCTATCTTCTCTCAGCCAACATAACCAGACTAAAACAACTGGCAAAATTTTGTGAAAGAGAGTTGACATGAATGTAAAAAGTGCAAGACCACTTAACTTCCTGTGCATTAAAAATGCTACATTGTAAATGTCTGTTATAATAATCACTGGCACTTTCTCCAGATGAGTCTGTTGCAACTAAAAGACCACTTAAGTTCGAATCTCAGAGGCAGCCCCTCCATGTCTGAAATAAATGGTCAGTTATTACCATGGTTGAATTCCATAGTACCTCTATATATGTTCAACAGTGGAAAAGTAGGAGGATATAATATAATATTTATCAGTCTTTGTGCAAAGTCACTGTACATAATTGATTGATGAGATACCAAATTTCAGTAACAGATAAATTCAGTGAAACATTTACCTTTGGTCACCCTGAAATTACCCAGATTGTGGAAAATATTTATATGCTACAGAACTCATTAAGAAGCAAACTGTTGCAATAGTGACTCAAATTCCAAGAATTGTAAGAGGCTGTGTCAATCTTTGTCACAAGAATGAATTCCAATGATGTTTCAAATCTAATGCACCAGTCAAGTTAGTTAACCAGATTTGTACTCTTAGATCTTGCCTGAATCAAATCAGACTTTTAAATCAATCAACTTCATATGTTCAATGAAACAAATTGTTGACTCAAATTCAATTTGATCATTTGAACATGATTAATTTGTTTTTGTTTTAGTCAGATCTATTTGTTGCCTCAGATTGGCTAGCAGAAACCTGATTTGAATCCTTTAGATATATGTCAGACCTGCCAAGGAAGTCACATTTCTTGGAGGATGCACAAAAACATGGGTACTTGCCCCAGAGAACTGGCAAGGTCTATTGAAATGAGAAAATTGACACAACATCCTAACTATGGATAAGAGCAGAAACTTGTGAAGCAAGTTTCTTAAATAAATCAATCCATCCTAACCAACCAACAAAATAGACATGATATGATCGAATCTGAACATAGCCTGAATTGATCTGGTCTGAATTTTAATTTTTACATTTTCTAGACTGTAGGAGTATACCCCCATTGATATAAATCAATTATTTTTCCTTCCCTCTTCCAAGTCTACTTGAGACAGTAACACAGGGCTACCAATGCATGTTAAAAGCTTAATTTTGTACAATTTATGATTCTAGAAATCAAGTTATTGCTTCATTTTTACTGAGACAAACCAAAATTGGAAACAGAAATGCTGCTAGAGAAAATATGCTGATACCAGAAAAGCAAAAGCAATGGCCTGGGAGAAAGAGAGGAGGCATTCTCCCACCCTTATGTTTCTGATTTAGAATGACGTCTGGCGATTCTGTTCATAGAACACTTCAGTTAGACTGGCAATCCATCACTGGATATATGCTTTTGTAAAGAAAGTAACTCACATCATATGTTCTTTCTTCCTTTGAACTAAACTCAATGAAATGCTGGCAGCATAAGCATCTTCATGTCAGCCTGAGTGGCAAACATATAATAGAGTATCTATGAAATCACAAGAAGTATAACTGTGGCGGTTCATTTTCAAAGTGATAGGGCTAAAAGCAAGAGACTGATTATTCAAACCAATGCATTTCCACCAGAATTTTTTTACCATTATGGATTCTTTTGAAAACATTATTTTTGCTTATAGTTTCCTGATTTTCTCCCATTTTTCCCATCTCCTCCATTTCCATTTCTCTTTAGTTCTCATATCTCATCTCCCACTTGGCCCCATTTCCTGAAGTGCACAATAATGAATTTCTTCACTAGCTGATGCCATGCACAGGGTCCTCTAGTGCCATCCAGCCATTGTTGCTCTGATATAAAGTTTGTGAATGATATAGGATAGAAATACCACCACCAGATGGATTTGCAGTTGACAGACCAATCACACGCAGCATCAGAGGTGGAATTCAGCAGGTTCTGACCAGATCTGGAGAACCGGTAGCGGAAATTTTAAGTAGTTTGGAGAACCGGCAAATACCACCTCTGACTGGAGATTTTACAGTATCTTTCCCCCTGCCACACCCACCAAGCCACACTCACAGAACCGGTAGTTAAAAAAAAATGATTCCTACTACTGCTCAGCATGTAGTTCTTAAAGGAACTATATGTACATGGAGGGAAGCATGTAGCGGGATACCTCAAGGTTCTGCATTGGGACCAGTATTCTTCAACTTCTTCATAAATGATCTAGATGAGGGGATAGAAAGGGAGCTCATCAAATTTGCAAATGACCCCAAGCTAATGGGGAATTGCTAACAATTTGGAAGATAGACCCAGGCTTCAGAAGGATCTTGACAGACTTAAGCAATGGGTCCTATCCAACAAGATGTAATTCAGTAGTGGAAAAGGTAAAGTCCTGCACTGAAACAGAAAAAAAACCAAATGCACAGGTACATAATAGGTTATAGCTAGTTCAGAAATAGTACCTGTGAGAGAAATCTAAGTGTTTTAACAGACCCCCAGTTAAACATGAGCCAGACGTGTGCTGCAGCTACCAATGAAGTCCTAGGCTGCATCAACAAAAGAATAACATCAAGATCATGAGAAGTAATAGTACCACTTTATACTGCACTGGTGAGGCCACACTTGAAATACTGCACCCAATTCTGGTCACCAAGATACAAAAAAGATGCTGGGGTCCTAGAACAAGTGCAGAGAAGAGCACCAAAAATGATATGGTATCTGGAGGCTAAATCATACAATGAAAGGTTAAAGGAACTAGTTTGTCTAGCCTAATGAAGAGAACAATTAGGAGTGACATGATAGCTATCTTTTGGTACTTGAGGGGCTCCCACAGAGAAGAGGGAGTTGACTTATTCCCCAAAGCATCTAAGGGTAGGAGAAGAAACAATGCATGGAAGTTCATCAAAGACAGATCCAACCCTGAACAAGTAGAAATATCCTAACACTGAGAACAGTTAATCAATGGGACAGCTTGCCTCCTAGAGTTATGAGTGCTCTATTACTGGAGGTTTTCAAGAAAAGATTGGACAATCATTTGTCTGGGCTGTTATAAGATCTCCAGCCTTGAATAAGGGGTTGGACAGACTAGAAGACTTCCAAGGTCCCTTCAAATCCTATGATGGACTGACAGTGGTGATGGGTGCACTGTTGAGAGACTTAAAAAGAACAGTTAGGGATAGATCATCATGAAAAACTTGTGGTCACTCAGAGTCCAAAACAACTGGATCAATCAATCCACCAGTCCTCTCATTCAATTTCTCACCTTTCTCTGAATAAATTCTACTATCTTAAAACAAATCTCCTGCAGAAGCTGAATTGTGAAATGTTGGTGCTGAGGCAATTATAATGCTACGAAATGGTTGCAAATGTGACCTTGGGTGTCGGTGCAGATGTCCTATGGTCACAACATCTGACATAAAACAAAGAAGTTAAGAAAAGAATAAAACCCAGTGGCATCTACTCTATCTGTATGAGATGTGAGATTTGCATAATGGTTGGGCTCGTTTGTAGCAAGATTGTGGTAGAGGGCATGGAATTGCAGCTAAGAAAGAAGACAAGGTTCATTCACCTCTCTTTTGTCACCATCAAACAAGCAAAAATGCATGAGCAGGAAGGTGCACACAGAAAGTTTATTTTTCTGGGAACTATCAACATTTCACTAAACACATTTAGTGATATTTTTTTTCTGTGATCAATGACCAAAGAGAGAAATTCAAAGAAATCTGCTCCTCAAAGCATTCCTATTTTTCCCAATGAAAACATGCCAATACAAACAATGTGGAGCATGCATTTGCGCAAGCAGCACCATATATCTTGTGAGTATGGCTAACAAACTTGGCTTCAGTTATTACTTATTATTATTTTTAAGATTCTGCCCTCCCAAAACAATACTCAAGGGCACAACAAACACAATCAGATCAGACAAGATGGTCAGAATGAATTCATCAAAGGGAGCTTTAAAAAGGCTTTTCAAGGCCTACCTAAATGTGAGACTTCAGAAGACAAAGCTTTGATCTCAGAATGAAATTCCAAAGACCTTAGCCACCATTAAAATGATTCAGTCTCTATAGGGATGTATGGAGCAGTCTGTCTCCAATTTATATTGCAAGCATTCAGCCTTTAGCTTGCTCCACTGATGTTCTGGCACATTCCATGCAATGTTATATACATATATATCCATATATCCATATATCCATATATCCATATATCCATATATCCATATATCCATATATCCATATATCCATATATCTATATCTATATCTATATCTATATCTATATCTATATCTATATATCTATATATCTATATATCTATATCTATATATCTATATATCTATATATCTATATATCTATATATCTATATCTATATCTATATCTATATCTATATCTATATCTATATCTATATCTATATCTATATCTATCTATCTATCTATCTATCTATCAATCTATATATATATATATATATATATATATATATATATATATCCATATATATTGGAATATTAAAAATGGCAAGAAAATTGTTTCAATTGCAATGTCTCTGAAATCTGCCATGATGACAGATTTGTCCAGATATGGTATAACTGGCATAGGAATCTGGAATAGATCTCTCCCCCAAAATTGATATAAAGATCAACAGCACAATTTTATGTGTGTGTGACTGTGTATTTAGAAGTCCCATTGAATTTTGTGATATTTGAATGGATGTAGGATTGCATAGCTATTGTGTGTGTGTACCCATACACCAGCATGTGCACCCACATAGAGACATATATAGGCTGAATGAAAACAAATGCCTGAAGCACTATAATTCTTCAGCAGATAGCTGTACTGAAATGTTAGAAGCTCTGACAAGACAAGAACAAGATGAGAAGGCAAGACAAGAAACAATGGATGGAAATTCATAAAGGAGAGAAGCAACCTAGAACTAAGGAGAAATTTCTTAACAGTAAGAAGAATAATTAAACAGTGGAATAGCTTGCTTTCAGAAGTTGTAAGTGATCCATCACTGGAAGCTTTTAAAAAGAGACTGGACAGTCACTTATCTGAAATGGTATAGAGTCTTCTGCTTGATAACTCTATTATTCTATTTAGTATCTATTCTTTCACTTCAGAAAGTTGTGGGGTGAGGAAGGCTGTGTTGCTGTCATTCATAAAATGGAAGCCTGAAGTGAGTAGTCATCAGTGAGCTTTGAACAATGGCTGTGATTGAATTTTTAACTGCCAAAGAGGTCCCTCAGATTGAAATTCACTATCAAATGCAGATAACTTATGATGATGGCTCTGTTGATGTGAGTACTGGGTCATTACCGAGCCCCCAAAATATAAAAACTAGGAACAATTGATTTGTGTGATCAAAAATGAAATGGACAATCTGTGACAGCAATTCACAAGTTTCACATTATAAAGGTTAATGAACTGATTGATCACAACTGGTAGATCACTCAAAGATGCATTTCTGTGACGTTTGGCATGTCACAGAAGCATTTGGCCATATTGTTGATGTTCTTCAGTATCAGAAAGTTATACTTGATGGGTTCCTTACATTCTGATGGCAGAGATAAAAACTTCAGGAGTTGAAATTTCGAAGCAATTGCTGTAATGCTACTAGAATGAAGGGGAGGAATTTCTTTACAGCATGGCACATCCAACAAATCATGGGTCAATGAAATGCTGGGGAAGTGCTCCTAGCCTGAATAAACAACACTCAGCTAGATGGACCAATGCCGATATTAGGATGGATTCTTCCTCATGAGAAACCACCATGGTTCCATGGGTAATTAATGCAAAAGAGCGGGCAGAGTTTAATCTTCTATAATCCATCAGCTGCAGGTGAACAGATGGAAACCAGAAGGAAAGACAACATTCATAACCCTGATTCCTCCTCCACCCCCACCTGACCTGAATGACCAGCATTTTCAAACCCATGAAAAAGAGTCATTTTGCCATCCTATCTCTCAAGGCCATGCCCAACTTGGCCACTGAGGTATGCCACCTCCACTGAGCCATCTATTCTTATTATTTGATGAAGGCTCCAGCTGCTTCTCTCGGCATAAAAAGTATTTATTTTGCAATCACTGTGCTACAAAGATCTGTCTTGCTGGCAGCAATCTGCCAAGGAATTTTGTACCACGGGTTTTTATAGGCTGCAAATTGAGGATTAACAGCAAACAACAACAAAAGAAGTCTTTATGCTTAGAAGCTCTCCGGTGCTCTCCTTTAAAGAAAATATTATTGAAGCATAAGAGGCATTGATTTAATGAAGAAACGTAGATAAATATGGCAAGTGAAGAAACACAGCTGTTGCTTTTTTTTTTTCAGCGTCGTTCATCTGCCACAGGGAGAATGCTCTTCACTTCTCTCTTCATCTGAACAGTATGATTTCAATTTCCACTGTCAGATCACTTTCATATTGGACCACTTGAGTTTCCTTTAGCGTTCCAGGTTCTAATTGGGAAGGAACTCCATGCCCTTAGATTGTATCTCAAGTGCACCAACTGATAGCTAAGAGAACTTTAAAGGCATTTTAGCCATGGTTCATTAGGGAAATTATGTACCACATCTGACCAATGAATTTAATATATATATATATATATATATGTTATTAAAGCTTATAATCAGATAAAAATACAAAAAGAAACAAAGTAGAAAGAAAGAAAGAGAGAGAGAGAGAGAGAGAGAGAGAGAGAGAGAGAGAAAGAAAGAAAGAAAGAAAGAAAGAAAGAAAGAAAGAAAGAAAGAAAGAAAGAAAGAAAGAAAGAAAGAAAGAAAGAAAGAAAGAAAGAAAGAAAGAAAGATTTCTAATTTTTTCAGTGTGGTAGAATACAAAAAAATTACAACCCCAACCTTCTGCTTTATATTTCTGAACATTTCAAGCTATTTCTACAATAACAAAGTCATCATAACCTAAAATCAAAGTTTCATTTTTTCCCCACTTTTGAACAAAAAGTCCAAAAGCAGTTTCCAAATAGAAACAAAACTAGATAGGTTTTAATTTTGAATTAAAGCAGTCAGTTTCACCATCTCTGCCAACCCCTTTGCCTTCCTTTTTCCATTGTGGGAATTATCAGACCAATGAATTTTGACCAGCAAGAGCCTGGCTCAATAATCTCTTGTGAATAAGGGAAGGGTTGGTTTGATCTGTTGTGCCTCTTTGAGAAGCACTTCTTGCAATTTTGTTGTGGTGAAGTGTCCTTGAAAGATCTATGCAGCCCTATTCATTAATACTTTAGGATCACTTTCCTTGTCTTCCAATTATGACATCTCCCATCAGCTAATGGCCATATGCTGTCCTCCCAACGGCCATTTGTTCTTTCTTGTGTCAGCGTGAAATCCACACTATGAATCAACATTACTTGTTCTTTTTCTTCCTTGTCATTCAAAAAATGGTGACAGCCAGCATTATTGTTGCAGGGAAATCTTAAGCTTCAAATAGATTGCCACTTGTCGAACTGTACAATTTGTGAATAATTCTTCAATACCCCAGTGGGGCAAAAATAGTGTCCTTCTCCATGGCAATAGTTAATTATGACACTGTTATATCATCTTAGTCCTTAGTTTCTATTTTTCAAAGAATGAATTTATGTGAAAGAAATTACTAAAACAATGGTCAGCCCACTTCCGCCCAATGAACAGGAGCATTTAGGCACAGCAAGACAAATTTACTATATTGCAAAGTGAACAAATAATGCCATTTCCTATCCATTTCTGAAGGACCATTAAGCACCGTCTTGCAGTGCTATACGCTTGCATCCTTTTCAGTCTCATGGGTTGGAGAGATGGTCTTTTTTTATTTTTAAAGTCCAGCTTGATCATCACATCCAAAACCTCCTCTGGGTATCCTGAAATACTAACATGAGCAAGATAAAGAATAAGCAATAGGATCACAGAGTACTTATTAGAAACAAGAAGGCAGGGAGAAATGACATCTGCTGTGTTTTTCTACAGCAGAGCAGACTTTAAAGGGGTACCTTCATCACTAACACCACTAATAGACTCTCCAATGCTCAAGGCTACACTATATAGCTCTCAGAGTTCATTAACGAATGATTCCCCCAATCCATACACTTTCTATAATACGGCCAACATGCATCGGGCTTTGTCAGTTTCTTCGTCACTCTTCAAAGTGTTTTCAAGAGACGCAGGAGGATGAAATGTAAAAACAAACTCAGGCAACTGTTATTTGAGATTTGCTATACTGCAGCTGCACCGGGTTTGAAGAGATATGGTTTCCCCCCCCTCCAAAAAAAAATACTTCAAAGGACATTATAAAAACATTGATCAACTGAAAGCTATGCCCAGCTTCTTGGCCATTCTGGTTGAAAATGTATACGAAGCAGACTGGAATGGCAGGTGGGAGATGACAACTTGCTTAAATATTAAGCAACTTGCTTAAATGTCTCCAATTAACCTGCAGGTTTATCTACTCGATGGCTTCAGTTTCAATACCAAAAGCATTTCACATGAAAAACCTCCATTTGCTGTGAAATTAGGAGGACTGAGAATTAGACATATGGGACATTTCTGCTTTCTCGATCTGACTCGCAGCCATTCCCATTGTAAATCTTCTCTAACTTTAGGTAACTGTGCATTCTTTCTGCAAATTCATTTCAGTGGTGGCAGAGGGTTGTGGTCAAGGCACTGATCACAGTAAAGTAATGAAAACCCTGCCTACCAGCCTAAGTTTTTTTTTTTTAACACACTCTTTCTCTCACATGCAAGGACTGCTAAGAAACATCCTCTGAGCAGGAATTCTTGAGATGTGTTAGAACTACAGTGCTCAGAACTCATAAGTTCCAGTCCAGGCCCAATACATCTGTTGAGGGGAAAACTGATTTAGATATATTCATACTCATAATAGTTATATCTTTTTATGATCGGAGAGACAGGTAATCTGAACCACTTAAGTAGATCCCTTCTTTCAGGGAATCTTCAAGGTATTAATTATCATATGCCACCACCAGTCCACCTCAATCTCTTGTTACATCTGGTTTACCCAACTGAGAAGATCCAATAGCCCTAGGCAAATCATTTGACAAGCTGCTTTGCTCTGCGATAGGCTAAGGTAAGAGAGAATTACTCAATGGGCTTCTCGACTCAAAATAGATCTGACTAGCTCCAGGTTATACCAGGAGACCTTGATAACTATGCCGCACATGGCTACTGTCTGCTTTTAAGATGTAAAATTGTATATTTTACTTTTGACAAAAATGTTAGATATTCAGTGGGGAAAGTCAGTGATGTCAGACTTCCCCCATTGGTTCATTTTCCTTCTACCGTTGTCCTGCCTCTTCAATCTAGCCCAAACCTAACACTGGCGATTAAGGTGGGATTCTAGAAGAGAACAAAGGAAACGAGGCGAAGACGGAAAATTCTAACAACAGAACGCTGCTATCACCATGCTGATCATCAGAATGTCCACCCACGCTCAACCAGAACCTTTTGATCCAAAAAAACATGACTGGGTCACATACATGGGACAATTTCGAATGTTTTTAGAAGTAAATTCACTGCAGGATGCAACAGAACACAGGAAGAGAGCTCTATTCCTGGCATATTGGTGGAAATCACCTCTACAAAATGCCTAGAACCCTAGCTGCTCCCAAAGTTGTGGAAACAATGGAATGGAAAGAATTACAGAAGATGTTAGAAGAATATTATGCTCCCACTGCATCGTCACTGGCTCACTGACTTGACTGTTCTTGAGAACAGAAACCAGGTGAGACCATAAAAGATTACCTTACAAACCTATGAGATATTGCTGCAGGCTGTGAGTTTGAAAATGTGGAAATAACTTTAAGAGATAGAATTGTAGTTGGGATGAGGGACCTGAGATTGCAAAGGAAGCTGATAACTAAAAAGAGCATCTCTTTAAAAGAAGTAATAGAGGAAGCCTGAGCAGCAGAAATCTCGGAAAAACCAACAGCTAAAATTTAGAAATCCGAGAGCGTTCACTCAGTATGGGGGATGACCAGCAAATATCAGGGAGAGGGGGAGAGCCGTTGCCCCCTTCTGGAACCTGTTGAAGACCCAACTCCAGCCACATCCATACTCCTCATTGAAGACATCGCCACCAGCCCTATCACAGCATCAGAGATAGCCAAACACTCAGCCAAAGACAAAACTCTGGTGCTTATTTTAAACTGGGTGTTGAGGGGATGGAGTTGTGATTCCTGAGACGCTGAAAGAACAAGTCTTAAGAATGTTGCATGAGGGCTACCCAAGGATAGTAAGAATGAAAGCATTAGCCAGAAGTTATTCTTGGTGGCCGGGAATGGATAAGGAAATTGAAAAATGGGTTGCAGGTTGTACGCCTTGTCAGGAATCTAGACCCGCACCCCCTTCAGCACCAACCCTAGAATGGGAATCACCAAAAGCACCTTGGTCTAGAATACATATAGACCTGGCAGGGTCAATGCAGGGGCAACATTTCTAATAACTGTTGATGCATATTCAAAGTGGGTGGAAGTAACGATCATGAAAACCACCACAGCAGACGCTGTGATTAAGGTATTGAGAAAATTGCCACACATGGGTTACCAGATGTTGTGGTATCGGATAATGGGCCCCAATTCACAGCAAACAATTTTGAATGTTTCCTAGCTGAACAGGGAATCTGCCATGCATTACCAGCACCTGGACACACCCAGAATAACGGGCAGGCAGAGAGAACCATAAGGTCCACGAAGGAAACCTTAGCAAAAATTGGATCAGGGGATTGGCAAATGAAAATAGACAAATTCTTAATGATACAACATATCACACCTTCGGCCGCCACACACAGAAGTCCAGCAGAACTTTCAATGGGGTGGAAGTTAAGATCAGAGCTAGATAGATTACACCCACACTACAATCCAAGCACACCCGCAGATTCAATGAGTACATGCTGATATTTGAACATAGGTCAATTGGTCTATGCTCACAACTATGCAGGTGGCCCCCAATGGGTCCCTGCATGAGTAGTGCAAGTCACAGGCCACCGATCTTATAGAGTAGAACTAGAAGATGGGAAAATATGGAGCAGACACATTGACCAACTCCAGGGACGATTGGAGCAGAATCTGAACGACCAGAAAACCTCAGAAACAGAAACACAACATAGAGAGGTAAGACCAACCCTAACAACTACAGATACTAAAAACACAAGCCTCCCCACTCTAGGGTGGGCCTCAAACTCAAGTACACCGCAGGATAATTTCGCTGAAGGGGGAATATCCAGCAAAGAAACTCAGAGCCCTCTGTTCCGTCGGAGCCAGTCCCGCCCCTGAAAAACCCTGAGGCTGGTTCTGGAGTGACAACAGACCCAACTAGTCAAGTTGCCACTGCTGGGAGGGTGAACTGTGAAGGTCCAGTCACTCTCACAGGAGTCCCTCCTACTTACATGATTATGTCTGTGAGTGAGAGCTGTTCGGATGAATGCTTCTTCCAGGAGGGGAAGGGTGTTAGATATTCAATGGGGAAAGTCAGTGATGTCAGACTTCCCCCATTGGTTCATTTTCCAGGCGGGAAAATGAACAACCGTCAGTGGCTGAAATTGTGGACAGCAGCCTGTAAAAAGAACAGCAGGCACACCGGGTGGAAGTCTTTTGTTCAGAGCTAAATAAAGAAATCCTTTCCTTCTACTGTTGTCCTGCCTCTTCAATCTAGCCCATACCTAACAAAAAACATATTTGGCTTTTTTAAAAGTGTGTTTGCATAGTAAAAAAAATTTGTTGACATTCAGAAAATAATACAAGATTGTTGTTAACCTTGTTAAGCTAGCTTCTAAATTCTTATACAGGAAATTCATTTTAATTTTATAGTTTTAACCTTAGCTTTTTTCTCCTCTTCTCCCTAACCCTGGCTCAGAATGTATATCATACAATCTCCCAGAGATTATAGGGAACTGACAACAGTTTTTAAAATGAGTGTTAAAGCAAAATATTTTGTTAGAATATCAGGAACTGATAAATTAAATAAACAAACATCAGAAGCACTAAAATATTCTTTGTTAAACAAAGGTTAATATAACAAATATAAATGTATTATTTAATAGATAGAATACCATCTAATATAGAGCTGTGGTGGTGCAGTGGTTAGAATGCAGTACTGTAGACTAACTCACTGCCCGGAGTTTGATTCTGAGCAGTTCAAGGTTGACTCAGCTTTCCATCCTTCCAAGGTTGGTAAAACGAGGACCTCAGATTGTTGGGGGCAATATGCTGACTCTGTAAACTGCTTAGACGGGGCTGTAAAGCACTGCGAAGCAATATACAAGACTACAAGTGCTATTGCTATCTGCAAACGGATGAGCTAGAACTAAATTAGTGTGAGTTAGTAGGATTATTATACCAGAGGATATAGTAAAACATTCTTACAAATATCCTGCAATCTAATCAAATATGTATTTAACCAATATATGAAAATTATTTACTTTAGAAACGTTCTCCCATTGCCTCATATTACATTTTATCTGCAAGTTTGTCATTTTTTTCTAGCCTGTGTTCCAGTGGTGGGATTTCAATTTTTTTACTACCGATTCTATGGGTGTGGCTTGGTGGGCGTGACGTGGCTTGGTGGGCATGATGTGGTTTGGTGGGCGTGACGTGGCTTGGTGGGCGTGACGTGGCTTGGTGGGTGTGATGTGGCTTGGTGGGTGTGGCTTGGTGGGTGTGATGTGGCTTGGTGGGTGTGGCAGGGGAAGGATACTGCAAAATCTCCATTCCCTCCCCACCCCACTAACCTGCTTTTCAGCTCCGTTCTCCTGTGCAGTGTAACAAAAGAAGACCCAGCCGATCAGCTGGGACTCAGGAGGCAGAAAATAGATGGGGGCGGGGCCAGTCAGAGGTGGTATTCCAAACTACTCAAAATTTCCGCTACCGGTTCTCCAGAACTGGTCAGAACCTGCTGAATACCACCTCTGCTGTGTTCATATTTGGGGTCATGGTCCATAGTCTGAATATGGTTGTTTAGGGCCAAACTCAAGCTTTGTTTTTCTCCAGGACAGAGTATACAAAACCCATCCAAACAACCTACACATCATCATCACCACCACCACCACTATCATCTCTAGTACTATTGTTTACAGCTAACATTTTAGGATAAGAATCCTCCCAAAGCAATTTACAAGCAAGACAAACAACTGTGAATAAAACGAATCGTTTTAAAGCAACTTTCTGTGTTTGTTAGCCAGCACTCCAAGGATACACAAAGAAACAAGAAGAAACGGAATAATTCACAATGGGAACATCAAATCAAAGGAGAGGCAACAATAAATTTATTGGTGCTTTTGGTTTTGGCACTACACTTATCAGCACAATGGTAGTCTCTTTTCTTCTTTCTAGAAATGCACTTGATGATTTTAAAAATGTGCTGTTATTGTGAGGGTAGAGTTATCTTAGTCAGATTTACATATATACACACATGGGGAGGGAAACTCCCTGTATGATTATTACAAGACACCTCTACACTATATACTTAATTAAGTTTATTTTAGGCCTAATTCAAAGATTCCTGGAAAAAATATACAATGGGGGTAGGGGAGAGATAAGTATTTATTGTCTACCATTGTCTGAAAAAAAGAGACTGTTCAAGTCTCTAATATAGGTTTCTTTCCATCTTAGCAAGTGGTGACACTTCTCTGATTTGGTTTGGGCTCAGAAGCTAAGCAGGGTCAGGTCTGGCTGGTTCATAGAATGGAAACAGACCTTCAGGGGATTCCAGGACTGTAAAGTAGGCAGGGTAGTTGAAAATATCCTTGGAGAAGACAATGGCAAACCATTTCTGTATTGCTACCAAGAAAAATACATGGATACTTCCCTGAAATTCCCAGGACTAAGCCTGAAGAAGACTTGCAGGACATGTTAATAGGTTAAGGTTTGCCTTTTACCTGGTGGTTTTAGGCAATGGGTGAGACACCACAAGCAATAAATAAAATGTTACTTATACTTAAATATACAAATTCCTATTTAACTATAAACCTAAACATGCATATATTCAATACTGTAGAAAAGGGATTATTGAGATGCCTTGTTCTAGAACATCAAAAAAACCTACCAAAATAATTAAAAATACTTGGAATACCTTACATCTTGTGAGAATACCTTTATCACCCTCAAGCAACACCATCTACCTATCCCAAGTCCTTTGGAAGGACTCACTAGGTGGATAAAAATGCCAAACTCAGTCTAAACTTCAGGCTGTGCGACCAACCAGAATAATCATAATAGCTCCACAAAGTAGCAACAATGGGGCATTGGAATACCATTTGCCTGAAAACAAAAACTGGTGGGACCACAAAATAGACAAAGTAATAGAAAATGAAGAAGCTAAATTGCTTTGGGACTTTAGAATCCAGACAACAACTGCCACATAACATCCCAGACTTAACAGTTGTTAATAAGAAAGATCAAATAAAGTCTGAACAATGGATGTTGCAGTACCTGGAGACAGCAGAATAGAACTAGATATCATCATCATCATCATCATCATCATCATCATCTTATCATATTGTTATTCACAGAAAAATAAAAATAAAATGTTCTAGGCAGGCCACAAAAATATTTAAGTTCTTATTTGTGACAGACCATAAGAATGCAATGTAAGACTGAAAATGCACACTCACATTTGCCAGTCTGTTCATATAAATGAGAATGTTAGATTTGAGGTAGCTCCTACACAAAAACAGGTAGGTAGGTAGGTTGGAAGGAAGGTAGGTAGATAGGTAGGTTGGAAGGTAGGTAGGTAATTTTCAATTGAAATTCTTTAATTATGTTTACCTATAGAAAATAGTCATTTTCCAAAGCAAAATTTCCTCCATTTATTTGAACTTTCTGAGGCTTCTGGAAAAAGCTGCTGAAATGGTGAACCCCTACCCTTTTCTAGCCCACCCCCATCATTCATTTCCCCCCCCCTTCTCTCTCTCTCTCCCGTCCCACCTACCCCCCATTCAACTACACCCTGCAAAACGTTTCTACCTCTAGCAGATGTCCAAGAGCCATGCCTCACTTGTGGATATGGACTGTGTTTGGCATGAATCTAACATCCGATGTGAATGTCAGAATTTGGAGCTGCACATTCACAACAGCCTTAGGCTGCATCAGTATCCTATTCAGTTGCAACATTCAAGCATCAGAGAGAAATAGATAATAAAATAATGACTTTGATTATAAGCATTTTGGGGTAAAACCAGTATAGCAATTCCATTTTGCTTCAAATACTTTTTAGAATGGAACATTGCTCATCTGGAAAATACCTTGGGCAGGCAGCTATTTAAATTGCCCACAATACCCCAAAAGGCACACTCAATGTGATGCATCCCTAGCAACTTCCAAAGAAGCTGGATGCTGACAGGAGGATGAAATATGTCAAGAATTCTTTCTTGTGGGCTGGTGAAAATGCCACAATTTTCAGCTTTTATTCAGTGCTGGCCAGGTAATGACGATACCTTGGTTAGAAAATAGTATTGACATTTAATTGACAAACAGTGCATTTTTATTTATGTATTTGTTTGTTTCTTTATTGTGACATTTATTTATTATGAAAATTATTTGCTGCCCATCTCGTCTCCAACAATCCTAGTACATCTAGTAAATGTGTCTTTGTTTCCCACTGCAGTAACAAACTTTAGTGATTTTTACCAGCATAATATTCTCTCTTTTTTTTTTAACCTTTCCTCCCACCTCAAAAAAAAAAAAATCATCTTTAGGTTTAGGTTGCTCAACATTTGAGATTGGGGTATCACCAAGTTAATGTACACCTGTTTAGCTAGCCTTTTGCAAGAGCTGGAGTAGTTGAGAAAGAGTCACATTTTCCTAGAGATAAAATATTACTGTTAGAAGGCTGGGAAAATTTAGTATCTTCACCACAGGAATG
This sequence comes from Notechis scutatus, assembly GCF_049901735.1. Taxonomy (NCBI): domain Eukaryota; kingdom Metazoa; phylum Chordata; class Lepidosauria; order Squamata; family Elapidae; genus Notechis; species Notechis scutatus. The sequence goes on along the minus strand of NC_142009.1, from coordinate 152,996,388 downwards.
CAGCCACAAGGGAAGTTGCCTGGACAGCTAAGAATAAATGAAAATGGCTTGGATCCAAAGAACCACACAGTTAGTTTCATGTGCTCCAGAGAATTTCAGATCCCCAACAGCATGCATGGAGAGCCGTTTCTTATATTGCATGAGAATCTCCGAAGGAGAATGACTTTTTAAAAACTCTTCTCACTACCATACTGGATATTTCCAAACCACTGGGTGCACCTAAGTAGAACTTTGGATTGCAGCCAAAACTTTGTATATATCATTTTACAAATGGAATGTCTGGAAACAGCCTGGAACACAGATGTTCCAGTCGTAAGATTCGTATCTGGTTACAAAAACTGGTGGCAGATTTGCTGGTGCTCTCCACTGCAAGCTCTAAGCACTTCCTTCTTCATACTGTATCCAAGATGCCCTCTCATGCCTGAATGTTTGATTTCTCTAAACAGGGTGGTTTCTGTTTCCATCTCATGCTTAGGGTTTTTAGAATTGTTTCATAGTATTTCTTACCCTGATGGAACAATGAAAGAAGATGGGGGGCCTTGTTGCTGCTTCTGCAATATATCTTTTCACTGCTCTGCACTTCCCTGGCTGCAAAGATGTTTTCGCCTGAAAAATACAGCATACAATAAGTGGAATTCCCCCATAATATCTTCCTTTTCTTTCTCCCTTTCTTTTTCCTTCCCCTAATTTCTTATTTTTATTTCCCTTTATACAATATGTAAGAGTAAAAGAAAAGAAAAGGCCATTCACTCTTTGGCCATCTCATCAATAATGGACAAGAAAAGTGGGTTTATTTTACCCTCCCATAAGAATTACCAAAATTAACTCCTCTGAAAATAATAATAATCAATACTTTCATAAGTGAATAATAATTTCATAATTATAATAGTTTTTGTTCCCAGACCAGATACCCATTCCACTGCCTTTTCCTCAGAAAGAACAAAGTATTGGTCTAACTAAAAAAATGAAACAAAGAATAACTGAACACCTAGAATAGCACAAAACAATAGAATAATGTTGCCTGCATTGAAATTGTTCAAAGGAGCAGCAAGCACAACTATTAAAAAATGACAATGTTGTACTATCAAATATATGCACCAGCTCACGCCAAAAACCAACCAACCAATGTACAGCATGGCTGCAGTAATAATTGAATAGCTTGAAACAAAATCAACAAAAAGAAAAAAAAATCAAACAGTGCATCATCATCAAATTGGAAGATGAGGTTGGAAAACAAGATCAGCATGCTAAGATCAGGTGTAAGCAAGTTAGAACAAATGAAAGCAAAGAAGCTAAGGAACAAGAAGACCAACCTGATCAAGAAATATGACCTAGAAACAAGGAAGACTAAGGAAGTGCTGGGAATAATAAAGCAGCAAATAACAGCTACAGCCAAGACTAGCAAATACGAAGCTTGAATTGCACACTAGAGGCAGAATTTCCAATTTCAGTTGAATCAGAAATGTTTCTACCAATCTATCAACAGCAAGACTGCAGTGAACCAGTCAGCACCTGACAAAGAAAAAACAGTGGCGTTCTGGGCCCAGCTGTGAGATGACCCAAAGAAATACAACAAAAACAAAGGTGTAAGATAAAGGAGGTGGACAGGAGGAAGCCAAAATGAAAGAAATTGTAATAACAGCAGACATGGTGGAGAAAGGGGCAAAGAAGATCAAGAACTGTTCTTGAAGATCAATATCAATATCAAGAAGATCAATATCAGGTGAAGATGAATTGCATGGTTTTTGTTTGAAACATCTGACTTGGTGTACATCCACTCATTCCTAAGCAGTTTAACAACATACTGCTAGGAGGTAAAATTGAAAATTGGTTAGCATTTTGCAAAAACCTACCTGATATTGAAAAATCCAACATGGGGCACAGCACCAGACAACTATAGACCAATTACCTGCTATCCAACAATTTCCAAATTGCCAACTGGTGTGATAGCTGATGCACTACAACAGCATCTAGTTGAAAACCAGCTCTTTCTACCTGAATATAAAGGAAACTGACCAAACAGTAGATGAATAAACAACAAGATATAATTGACAAGATGATTTTGGGAAACTGCAGGAGTAGGAAGGAAAGAAGACCAATTTGTCTTCCTTGGACAATTAGCTTGAGTTGATTACAAGAAGGCATTTGACTCCCTGCCACATGACTGAATAATCAAGTGCCTAGAAATAACAAGAGTCAGGAGAAATATGACAAGCATTGTACAAAGATCAATGGCTCAATGGAAGACACAATTGCTATAGCTGACTAAATAAAAAGTAGAAATGTGATATGGTGGATTTCCAGTTTGTCGGCTTTGCGAGCGGTAGGGATTCGCAAAGCTGCGCAATCCCTGCCGCGCTAGCCGCTTTTGGGGCTCCGATCCGAAGGCTGCGGAGCAAGGCTGCCTGCAGGGGCAGCTGAAGGTAGGGGATCCGGAAAAGGTTTTGGGGTGTTGCAGACCCCTCCCTGGCCGGCAGAACCCCTTTTACCAAGACGGCGTAGCGGCGGTCCGTAATGGCCGCCACAAAGAAGCCGGCAGCTGGGCAAGTATGCGCAGGAGGAAGAGGAGAAAGTTTTTAAAAGTGAAAGTCTTCTTGGTCGATCCAGGACTCTGATATATATTTAATTTAATTCCTGGAAGTGATGGCTTTTTGGATGATTCTTTCCACAAGAGAAAGTAAGTGGCAATTCTGAGGTGCTGAAAGGAAAGTTTACTCTCCCTCCCGATGGAAATAACAAACGGATATTGAGAAACCTGTTTTTTTTTCAGGTAAAACTAGCTTTATGGGATAAGTCGGAAGGGAGAGGACAAAAATATATTTATCTGGTTGGATTTTGTTGGAGGAGATGCCTTAAGGATTTGGAGACAGAAATAAAATTTTAATAAGGCTTCAAAACACAGATTTGGATTTTCTTTTTCCTTTGTCTGATACTACCCTGGAAGAGAAAGATGAAATTTTGGCTTGGCTTGGATTGATTGAGGATTGTGGACTTTGGGATTGTCTTACTTTTTTTTGGAATATTTTGGTTGGAGTAAGAAGAAAGAGGGAAAAAGAAAAGAAAAGATTTATAATGGCTTTCTCCTTTGAGGAACTGAGGGATGAATATGAGCAAACAAAAGCAGCCTGTAAAGATGGTATGGAAAAAGCTTTTCTATTTTTAGAAATGGCGCTGGTTAACTATGAACAGACAATGCGACAGATGGAACAACAACAAGAAGAAGACGAAGACACCATCTTTAATGAATTCCAAAATTTATCTAAGAAAGAAGGAAGGAAGAAAGCGAGGAAAATGAAGGACTTAAGATCTAAAAAAACATTTAAGAAAGAGAAAAATATGATGCAAAATAAATACAATGATAGCAAACAAGAGAAAAAGGGAATACAACAGAGAAGGGATGCCAGCAAGACAGAGGTTAGAAGAAGGGGGTAGGAAGATCTGGTGGGGAAGAAAGAAAGGGGAAAGGCGGAGAAAAGCCACAAAGTTTTAAAATTGGATGGGAAAAGAGGAATCTTTTTAGGGATAAAGGGTGAAGTATAAATTTTCTTTTAAAAGATTTTGCAAGGTACATAAGACGGTATTGTAATATTTGTATTAGAAATAGAAAATTAGAATGGCTTAAGAGTTAATAAGAAATTAAAATGTTGAAATGTTTAATAATGATTGATTTTTAAAATGTAATAAAATATTGAAGGAAAGGCAATGAGAATGCTATAAGATTTATTATTTAGATTTATTATTTAACTACGTATTTAGGAGGATACTATGTATTTAAACATTTTCGATTTATTACTCTGTTTTTATTGTTATTAAAAGTAAAAATTAATAGATAGAATGTACCAAGCAGAATCAGATTGGGTGTTAGGTGTCATTTTAAATGTCAATCTAATATTTAGGGAGAGGATAGAAAGGCATCATACTCTGATTAGAGATTTCAGGAGAAATTCTTTTTTTTTTTTTTCATTATAAGGAATGAGATAGAGGGATAATAAAGGATGGGCAAAAGATACAAATATAATGATTTAAATTAAGATGGATTGAATAAGATAGAATTATGAAGAGTGAAATGTGTGGAGAAGTATATATAGAAGATACAGAATGGTAAATAAAATAGGTAATGAGCTGTAAGATGAGCATGAATATAATTAAAGCCCATATAAAGAGAGGTACCGGGGCCAAGTTACTTTACTAAAAGATTTTTATATGTTTGTTTGTGTCTGTTTATGTTTTTTGAGAAGTATTGGTGAAACCTTCTAGAAACACAGAAAGAGAATGACGATAATCAAGTCAGAAAGAAATAGAGGACAAGAGATGTTTTTATGCTCATTTAGAAAATAGAATTGTATTGTATAAGATAAGGTTTTATCTGACTTGTAAAATTTATAATGGAAAAAGGTTCAAATATGTAATGGTTGATGATGATTTGTTTGTTTCTGAAATTAATAAAACTTGTTTTTAAAAAAAAAAGAAATGTGATATGGTAAGGAAAAGTAATACATGATAAGTACACTAAGACAAAGCACATAAAGCACAAACAAGACCTGGGAATGGCTAAGAGCAGGAAAGTCAAAGAAAGAAGCAGATGGGCTAATTCTAGCTGCAGATGACCAAACCTTAACACAAATACATACAAAGCCAGAATAGAGAAGAAAAGCAACAGGCTACAAATGCCACCTCTGCAAAGAAGCAGAAGGAACAGTAGACAGTTTAGTTTAGCTGTTGCAAGAAAATCTCAAGGACTAACCACAAACAATGTCATAACAAAATAGCAGCAATGGTGCATTGGAACATTTGCAAAAATAGCATTTGCCTGAAAGCAAGAACTGGTGGGACCAAAAAAAAAACAAATGATGTAATAGAAAATGAAGAAGTTACAATGCTCTAGAATTTTAGAATTCAAATGGACAAGCACCTGCCACAATAACACCCCAGATTTAACTGTTGGTAAGAAAGACAAAAATGTCTTGATAGTGGATGTGCCAATATCTGGAGACCCCAGAATAGAAGAGAAAAAACTGGAGAAGATCACAAAATATAAAGACCTACAAACCAAAATAACCTGTCTGTGACAAAATAAATATAGTACCCATGGCAATAGGTGCTTTGTGCAATTTTAAACAATTGGGGTACCATTCAAACACAATCATCATTGGCAAAATCTCCAATTGCAGTCAATTGCAAAAGGCAGCTTTAATTGGAATAGTTTATAATCTGATATACCTTTGACACCATGGTACAATATCATCTGCCTATCCCAGCTCCTTGGAAGGACTTGATAGCTGGCTAAAGATGCCAAATCCAATCTAAACATCTGGCTGACTATACAACCAATTGAAGAATAATCATAATTTCCCTTTTCCCTCAAGTAGAAGAAAGTACATACAGCAGGGATAGTTGGTGCAACCTTCCAAAAACTTCCATCCAAAGTTCTAGCTCATCCTGACATTCATCTAACTCACCTCCAAACATCCCTGGAGGTGGGGTGATTGTTTTCATAAACTTATTCATTTACCATACTGCCAATTTAAATTCAATGTCAATTATCATATCTCCACCTGCAGAGTTATGCTACAGAGACAGTGCCAGGAGAAGTGACATCCCCATACTAATAATTAGCAATAGTTCTTTTTAAGCAAAACAGGGGTGGGTGGGGGGAAATGCCAAAAGTTCCCACAAAGGCTTCCTTTTAGGGGGAGCTAATTAGACAGACTACATAAATGACGATATGACTTGCATAATCTGAGAGACCTCCTTGGAACTCACTACAGGTAGTGGCAACTTACTAAGACCAGCTCACTTCTAGCAGCTGGCACCAGCAATGGTCTTATACTGCCCTCTGCAGTTCATGAGCTGTCCTGTTGCCAATATTTTTCAGGGGACAGCCGGTGCAAAAATCATGCCCAGTTTCATCACAACCTGTGACATTGTAAAGATGCCAATGGATCACATATCAAGTGCAGAGGCTAATAGTTTTAAGCCGCAGATACACAGCAAGGGGCACAAGGGGGTGGAATTCTCAGTTTCAATTCAGTTGCACAAAATCTAGGATTTATCGCAGGTTCTGCAAGGGTTGGGAGGGGATAAGAAGAAAATGAACATTCGTGGAATCATTCATTTTAAAAAAAAAAAATCCAAATCCCCTCTTATACGATTTACTGCGCATTCTTTATGAGTGTATTCAGAAAAAAAGATAAACTCACTCAATTTGCTGGGGTTTCGTCACAGATCAGTAGGTCTGTTGACCACAGATGTATAAAACAAACACTGTGACCAACAACATGTGATCTGTATAAAACTCAGTTTTTCCCCATGCACCTGCTTCCAAATAACAGTTCAGAAAAATTAAACTTGTAAAACTTATGACAAGTAAACATTGTAGAAGGAGACCCATGTTAATAGACTGGCAAAAATCGGGAGGAGTCTGATGGCACCTTTTTGGACTTATAAATGTTATTAAAAGGCATGTGAGTTACAGCTCACAAAAGCTTATGCATTTTAATGCCAAATAAAATTTCTCATTTCATTTAGGTGGATGTTGCAGTTAAAAACTAAAGCATAGCATAGGCTCAGAGGGAGTATTGTTAATTAGCTAATGTGTGCTTTGACCACATCTTAATGAATTTTATATTTAATTGAGTCTGCTGAACAATTGGGAGAAGCAGAGAGTAGAGCTATGCCAGGGCTGCAAAACTCTCCATATCCATCTAGAAAGGGGATTTTCTACATCACTTTGCTGCCATCTGTGGGATTGTCGGGATTTTTGCAGTTCAGTTATGGTAGCTTATGACAACCTTTCCATATGTTCCCCAAGAAAAGTGGATTTGATACTGGGTATAATGATAAGGTAAAAGGTAAAATTACTCTGAAGAGTTAATTGGGAATTCCATGTTGCCTCCTCCGCACAGTTCCTTGGACATACTTAAGGCTCTTCAAAAGTTTGCAATTATAGAGCCCACCATTTTTGGGGAATATGTGAATAAAACAATGGTTTGCACAACATGCTAACTACTCTTATTATTGTTGTTGTTGTGCCATATCTATCATTGGGCATTAGCTATCATGTTGGTGATTCTATTTTTATCAACAGCCACACAAAAAAGGGCTGCTGAGTTTTGTCCAAACCAGTCCCTTAGATTTTGAAGCCATGATGTTCTTCTTCTGCCTGGACCTCATTTGCCTTTAATCTTTCCCTGGAGGATTAAGCGAAGTATGCCGTATTTTTCCGGGTGTCACATCACATGTACGAAAATTTCTAACTTTAGCTTTTTTTATGCTTTTGATGATTTCCCTTGGCTTTCCCAGGCAGTTTTCCCAGGTGGCGAATTACTCAAAATGATGGGGTTTTAATGAAGGGGTAAGCAATGTGAATCGTCTTTTTGCACCATCAGACCCACTTCTAATGACAACTGACAAAAGCAGAAAGTGGTTTCCTTCCATTTTGAGATAGGTAACTAATAAAAAGAAACCTAGCGGACCGTAGTGGCTCATGTGATAAGAAGCTGGGCCTGCGCACTGCTGAGGTCAGCAGCTTGGTGGTTCGATTCCCATGAGTGAATAAACTGCACAGAAACAAGAAAGGAGTCTCCCCTAAATGCCTACTGTCATTCTGGTGTCCCGCGGGTAAAGATAACACCACCCCCAAAAATTCCTTCCACAGAGGCAGCCAGCCACCTCTGTGATCCCTGGCTAATATGTGCCATACGCTAAATAAATAAAATAAATAAATGAAAAAGCCCTACAATAAAGGCTTTCTATTTTAACTTTTAAAAATAAGAACTTCTTCCCAATCTCCTCTCTAAGACCTGATAAAAGATTCAGAAACGTTAGGGCCCCACTCATGTTGTGGCTTTCAACCATTCAAACGTATTAAATTTGATCTTCGGCTAACAAGCTGATGTCCTCCCATGCTTTATTGTATCATATAAACACATCCGTTAGATCAGTGGTCCCCAACCTTTTTTGTACCAGGGACCAGTTTCAAGCAGAAACACTTTTTCAAGGACCGGCGGGGGGGGGTTTTCTATTTTCCATTCCCAAAACTTTATGTTTACCCTACAACTAGCATTAAAGACACCTGACTGCAGTCTCTCTAGTTCTAGGTCTTGCCCAGCTGTGTAGCTACAAAATTTCATGCAGATGTTTCTCTTATCTCTGTTTGGTGAAAACAGGAATTGAATGAGGAGCATTTAGTCAGTGTGTTTTCCCTAGGAAGCTCCTGTAGTCCTTGTTTAGGGATCATTCAGAGCTACGATGGACCTCTAACATCCAGTCCAGGAAGAAACTGCTTCAAAGAAGCCGGGGGTAGCTTTTCCTGTCGCTGCAGCTCCTCCGAAGCGCCCATTCACCCCCACCCTGCCCGCCCGCCCGCGGTTCAATCCAGTGCTCCGTTCTGCCTGCCTGCCTGCATTTCTGGTTGTTTCAGAGCAGCTTCGGCTGATAAAAAGAGGCGAATAGTTATTATTCTTAGCCGAAGCTGCTCCGAAACAAATGAAGGCAGGCAGGCAGGCAGAACGGAGCACTGGATTGAACCACGGGCGGCAGGGTGGGGGTGAACGGGCGCTTCGGGGGAGCTGCGCCGACAGGAAAAGCCACCCTGCCGGCTCCTTTGAAGCAGTTTCTTCCTGGGCTGGTGGAGGAGCGAGAGAGCGACTGAGAGAGGAACGAGGCGGGAGGAAACCGAAGCCGCTGAGCCGGAGAGCAGGACAGGCTTTGGTTGCTTCCTCCCTCCCCTTCTTTCATTTGTGTCCTTGATCCCTGATCCCAGCAGCATTCACCGAAGGCGAAGAAAGCCGCCATTTTTTTAAAAAAAAATTCTTTGCAGCCCGGTACAGAGTGCTCCACGGACTGGTACCGGTCCGCGGCCCAGTGGTTGGGGACCCCTGCGTTAGATGACAGGGGTTAAGTTGCTAGTTGGTTAAGCCATCTCTCTCTCTCTCTCTCTCTCTCTCTCTCTCTCTCTCTCTCACACACACACACACACACACACACACAAACACACACACACACACGATGCAGTTCCCTTCAGATTGGCAGAATTACTCCATATTACAGAGATACATTCCATACTTGGGTAGCCTAAAAAACTGGAGAGTGAAAGAACCCATATAGCATCTCTTGACTCTCCAAAGTCAGCATGACCCAGTGGAACAATGATGATAGAGAAATCAATTGCCTTAGACTGCTTTTTCCCCTAAGGATTAATTCAATATAGCAAAATAGGAGCCCTGGTGGTGTGGTGGTTAGAATGCAGTATTGCAGGCTGACTCTGCCCACAGCCTGTAGTCTGATCCTGAGGTTGACTCAGCCTTCCATTCTTTAAAGGTTGTTAAAATGAGAACCCAGGTTATTGGGGCGATATGCTATTATTGTAAACTGCTCAGAGAGTGCTGTAAAGTACAGTGGGGTGATATATAAGGCTAGGTACCATTACTATTGCTAAAATAACAAAACACTGTCTTAAAATTTATGGGCCTTCGTGTGATTACTTCGTGCCATTTTTTCTTGTCACAATGGGTGTGTTAACATGGAAACAGGTCATTTATATAGATTTTTTTTTTAAAAAAAGTCCAGAAACAATACGGACACAAAACTTCCTATAGGTCCAATATCCAATTGGTTTGATTTTTCCTAATATGGCACCTCCAGAAAAATTGGCCTTCAGATTTCATAACTCCTCAGATAACCTGGCCTTCGGAAAGCAGGGAATCAAACATTTGGCCCCTAGATTGGGAAAGTTCATTTCATTTGAATAAGAGCACCTGTGTTTACTTTTTAGATTTTAGACTTTATATACATCTCTCTGTGTCAAAGGATTTATATTAGAAGAGAGGTTTTTTTTTTTTTAAAAAAAATCATGCTTCAAAAAATATTTTATGTGTCATGGGAAAGAGTTTGGAAGCAGGGAAGAATTATTTACTCTTTATTCTGCTTTTTATAATACTGATGGTTTTTTGATAATTAAATTCATTTTCACTCCTGAGATCTAAAAGACAGTGGTAGTGGCTGTAAGAAATTAAAAAGCAACCTTCCAATGCTGAGAAAATGGGACAGACAGTAAATAAGTGAAGCCAAGGAGAAGAAAATTACTGCCTTGATCATTTCAGGAAGTGGGGGGGGGGGAATCCAACTTAAAATAAAATAAAATAAACCTCCTCGTCTAGGTTTTTCATTTAAGGACCATTACATGACAGCATTGCTCTCAGAAGGTTTCTGTCTGCAAAAAAGCCATTTGCTTTCTGACTGGACCAATCCGGCTTTTCTAAAGCCCCTCACATTGTGAAGCTATAAAGGGAGGACACCAGCCGGGATTCTGCTTGCAATTCCCAAGATGTCTGTGGAGATGATAAACAAAAGTCTTTTGTACCATATTAAATCAGCTTTCAGTGCTTCTCTGCACAGTCTCTAGTCATAAGAGTAAGTCATGTGTAGCAAAAGCCCTTCGCATGCCAAGGTTTGTTTTCATATTTAGCCAGCTTTATATTAAAGTCCCTTTGTGAAGGGGCAACGAAAATATTTGTTTATATTTGAACAGCGCTGCGGTTGTGATACAGAAACTGTTTCAGTGAATGGAACAGCTATTTCCTAAAGAGCTTTCTTTGAAAACATTTTTGCTGGCCTCTTCCAACTGTCAACAGACTTTGACTCCTGTTTACCCTAAAACAATAGGAGGCACTTCATAAATTAGGATCTTGGAAACACACAGAGCCTTAGAGCAATAAATTGCATGGGGAAGACAGATTTATTCTGGCTTGTCTATTATTTTATTAGTTACAACTTGCGTGATTTTTGAAAAGTGATTAGAGATACAGTTTATGTATATAAAGTTGGATTGGAGAAAAGTAATTAGTTAAGTTTCATGCTGCAAAGTGGGAGGGGGAGAAAAGGTTTAACCTGTTCGCATATTTCTATGTCAATATCGCCACCTGTCCAAAATGTATGGATATTTCAGACAGGGGACACTGGTTAAAATAATTCCAGTACAAAACTGAAAGAATCTACACCTGATTTTTCAACAGAAAACTGTTGCTATGCGTGTATCTCAATATCTGAATTGTGCAGGAAAAACTCTTAAGCACTTACAGCTTGATTTTTTTTTATATTTGTTCTGTTTATGACTTAATTTTCAAGGAACTTTTTGAAATTGTGTTATTCCTTTAATACTGTTCCATGCATTTTTATTTTATTAATAAAATATTTTTTACAAAGAAAAGTAGACCCACAAGCCAAGACAGAAAGTATAAGAGCAGTTCCCTGGAAAGCTCCATCCCTTGTGGTATGCATAGCTTCTACTGGAAGAGATAATATGCAAACAAGCTTCCTGGATTCCAAATGAAACCACAAACATTAGGCAAACACACATACATAACCACAAGTACAAATACACGAAAAAAAACCTATGCTTGAAAGGCTGGATACCCTCCATGCATTCAAACAATTTGTGAAAGTAGTCAAGGAGATGTGTGAGTTAGCTATGACCCTCAACACTGACATGTGGCACACCAGTCTATTCATGTTTCATTCATTCATTCATCTCATTCATCTCATTCAACTTCATATTCATATGAATTCATTCATTCAACTCATTCAACTCCCACAAGACTCAGGACAGCTTAGCTTAACAATATTAAAAAAATAAGAGTAACAGTAGGAGCAAAGAGCTCACATATCTGGATGAAAGAAGATATTTAATTGGATAAAGTTCTTGACAATACCCTATCCCAGAACCAAACGGTACAGCCAAATTTTCAACATCTTTTTGAAGAAAACCAGGGTGTGAGTCATAAGGACTAAAGATGCTACTTCAGGTACTACCATTACCTATAGACAAAAATTAATCTATCTTATTTTAATCTTCTTAAAAGTCATAATTATTGTCCAACTTTTGGACCACTGTAAGAAAGCATCTGCATTCTCAATAGGGAAATTTAAGATGCAAGCTTAATAAACATGCATAGACAAAGCATGGAGGCAGGAAAACTTTGCCTTCAAGAAAAAAAGTGTCTGATTCAAAGTTGAGTATGTAGTGTGGAGAGGAGATGTGGCTGCTGACAAATTAAACCTGCATGACTTTGCATTCTGGAATTCCCTTCATGTCTTCTTTCAACTTTAGTGGGCCTGTGAATTTTACTACTGAATCAATCATAGTATCATTGTCTTTCAGCACTCATCGTTCCATCTCATGTTTGGAGTTGTCACGCAGGAGAGTAATTTCAGCTTTAAGAAGCAAGAAAGCTTAATCATACAATGAACAAAGATTAAAATAGGTTTCCCAGAACAGTTTGAAAGGAGGATGAACTCATCTATCATCAAAGAGGGCACTGACGTTACAACAGAAATTCCAGTCAATCAACATGGGAACTACTTTGTGACTATTCTGCAGTATCTGTGATTGGTTACTAACGGCAGTGATGTACTTGTGTCATATGCATGCTTGAGCGGTCACTGGATCCATTTTCAAATCCAACTTTGTTGAAGTTGAAGTTGAAGTGTCTTAACTTCACAGCACTCTGACTTCTCCAACACCTGCTAGCTGTTGCTAAGAATGGAATGACATGCACATCTCTGTTCCTTCCACTTTATTAAAAACAAAAACAAAAGAAAACCCCTTCCTCCTATTTTCTCCTGTGATATTTCAAGTTTGAAGAACCTTTGGATCTTCAGCATCTCATACTGAGTCCCACCACATCCCCTTTTGCTGATTTCCATAGTATACAGACCTCAGAAATGCAGATGATCAGGAAGCAGATGGAGGGAAGGGGAAGGTGTGAGGGAAGGAATTGGATATGGACATCTCTAACCTTAGAGGAGAAGAAATATGGTAAGTCCAGGGTTGTTACTGAATGTCCAGAAAAAGGAGGACTTGTCTTTTTTGCCTTCATGGCTTCCATCAGATAGGCATAACCTTAAAATAAAATATTGTTGCTTTTGAGTACTCTGGGGGAGTTTTTAAACTGTTTCCACGAGGATAGTCACTCAAACTTTTCTGCACTGTGACCTTGTAAATTGTCTGCTTCTTTCTTTCCCTCATCCATCAACAAACTGCACATTATTTAATTGATTTCTTGATTCCAGCAATTGGCTTCCATCCAGCCCTTTCAAATCTATGATCACAGTAATTTGTAGATCACATGACTTGTCATACATATTTCTATGATGAAATTTGGAAAGTGTATCATTGTTAATTCTATTTTATTGCTAGCATGTAGTTTTGAAAGCAGAGATTTGTTGGAAAAATATTGTAGTTGAGAAACCAGTCTTTCTGATGCTGGGAAGAGCAATTGCATATACCTGTCGACCTATGTACATTTTTGGCTGTTTTCAGTTTAATTTTTGTTGCAAATATCAGAAAAGATAAACACTTATTGTTCCTTTTTTTGCCTCCATGGGTCCTTCTTTCCATGGGTCCTTCCATGGGTCCTTCTTTCCTTCTTTCCATGGGTCTATGCCCTCCTTTGTTTTTTGAAATGTTGTTTAGATATTTGGTAACTCTAAATAAGTCATAATTATACATAACTGTGCATAAAGAACTCAACAATACTTGTTAGATTAGTGCTACCAGATCTGAACAGTAAAACTCTAAATAAAAATTAGATAACATAAGAGTTACAATTTATTTTATGTCTTTTAACCATCTAGTATTCATTCGGGTTTTTGCAGCTCAGTTTTGATAGTCCTAGTGCAGATGACTCATTTGCACAAAAACACATTCTTAACAATAACTATCTTCAGCTTCACCAGTAATGCAAATGAAAATCCTTATTGGAAATGAAGGCAACTCAGCATCCCATATATAAAACTCCCCCCTCCCTCAGTTTTGTATTTGTACAATGTTATTTTAAAATGCACTTTAATTGTTAGGTGATATATCCCTATGCTTTGGCCTTCTTCATTGTCTTCGGCTGAACTAGGGTAGAAATCACAGTAGATCTAGAAATTCTAGAAGATGTAGTCTAACACCTAGGGAAGGCAATTGACAAAGTAGACTGCTACTTCCTGACAGGAATGCCGATTGGACTCAGTGAGGTTTACTTCTCAATAAACATGAAGAAAATCACTCTCTAAAGCATGGGTGTCAAACTCGCCACGTCACAGTGCTGTAATGTGACATATCACTATGGTTTCCCCCCTTCTTAGAGGTGGGGTGGGCGTAGCCTGCACATGATGTATCCAGCTTGTGGGCCACCAGTTTGACACCCCTGCTCTAAAGGAATAGGTAAAAGATACAAAAAATGTGTACCAAAATGATCTGAGTCTTATCTCAATTAAAATTGTTGATTTTAAAATTAATACATGGATGTACCAACATTTATAACTTTTTGAAGAAAGAAAGTTGGTGATTCTATCTTCTGCCCTGAACTCACAATGTTCAGAAATTTCTGGGAACAGAGATAATACTCCAGATAAAATGGAATTGATAAATTAATATATGAGGGACAGATATATAGATCATGGAACTTGGAATCAACTTGAAAAAAGTATCAAAATTCTTCTCAATTATCTGAGAAATCAGACAATTTCCAAATTAATCTAAGCCAAGGAAGAAGAACTCATGAATCACCAGGACTAGTATGCCCCAATTCAAATAATCAATGAGTATTACATGATACCTCCCATAGATGAACTTTTTGTCTTGTAGATATTCTTTGACATTGCAATGCTTATTCATTGTTCAGTATGATGTGATAAGTAACTAATTTTCCACTTCCACCATACATACTCCAAACATACTACACATACTTATGAAGATTTAAGCAAATTAGAATTTTCAAGCCTTTAACTTGTGAATAAAGCCCAGAGTTGTGCATAAATATGTGTAGGGGGGTGTATGTATTTAGCAAACTGGACATATATTTATTGATATATACCTGCACACATTAAACTGATGTTTAAACAATACTCTTAATCTTCTATTTTAAATCCAAGTATAATTGGTTTTGTATCTCAAGCTGGGCCCCCAGCTACCATTGAGGACCTCTTGGTAGACAGAATTTAGATCAAGTCTTCATGATTGTGATAAATCATTCTCAAGGAAGTGCAACTGTGTAAGCTATTTCTCCATGAAGAATCCACACAAACAAATATGTCCTCACATTCACTTTTGTCTTCCCATCTGAGAGGATTTCTTGTTCCGGTTTATTAGTGCACATTTGCTGAGCTGAAGGACTCACGATATTTAGTCACAGAATATTAGTCACAGAAATAACCAAGTGAAAGAGAGCCATTCCTTTTCTTGACAGATAAAGTCATAGTATATAGACATGTGAAAGTGCAAGGAAGAGGTGAAAGGAAGTTTAATCAATTATGAAAATGAACAGAACTTTCACATCTTATAGCAGTAGCACCATGTATTTAGATCTCTTCAACTAGGCAAAAGAGACAATAGATGGATGGATGGATGGATGGATGGATGGATGGATGGATGGATGGATGGACAGATGGCCAAGCCCCCCTCCATGTCACCTTTCAATGAACCCCAGACAAGAAAATGGAAATACTACTTAAGCCAGTTTGACTCCTAGATTGAAACTGACAAAGCATGTTTTAACATAGTTGAAATTGGCAAAAGTCATCAACTTAATCAAATAAGAAAATTCCCCTCCAGATATTAAAAGTTCCTCATTCCAATAAAAAGATTTCTTCACTGAAGCCCTTCACTCCTGAGATCACCACCCTAACTCACAAAAAATAAAGATGCTCAACAGGACACCAAGCCGCACTTCCTCTCCACTAGAGCAAGTACATTTTCCAAGAATCCCTAGAAGGCAGGCTGAATTCTTGCATTTTCTAGGAACATTAGAGGTATCTTTTTCTATAAAAGAAACCACTTCAGAACTGTAATTTGTGGCCATCTTCAACAGCTGTGATTGTGTCTTCCTTTCATAAACTGTGCTTCAAGTAACTGTCCTGTGTTCTTTTAAAATCCAGCTCGGAAAGGACCAAGATTTTTTGATAGATGGATGGATGGATGGATGGATGGATGGATGGATGGATGGATGGATGGGTGGATGGATGGATGGGTGGACGGACAGACAGATGATAGGCAGGCAGGCAGGAAGGCAGGCAGACTCATATCTGATCTACCACCTGCCCTGGATAGTCTTGTAATATTCAGCAGGCAAACCTGATTGTAAATTTCCCAGATTTTAGATCTAGATTGGCTCTTCAACACCTATCTTCTAAAGCTGATTGTTTAATAAATGAAACAAATTCATCATATCCTATCATAAAAGAAGTCAGCTGGAGTCCTGTTTTTAATTATCTGTAATACCCTATTGTAAGTCAAATGCTACAGTGCAGTAAATTATAAAAACCTGATTTCTGATTTATCAGTACTTTTGATTCAAATATTTACAGGCCAAATCATTTTTTGTGAATATCTGTCTCCTAACTACTGTGCAAATAATATTTACATTATGTTATTTCAGTCCACTCAGATATGTATCTTGAATTTTAATGAGGTTTGTTCCCAAATAAAAATAAATAAATATAACTTTGGTCTATTAACAACAAACTTTGTTCCTGCAAGCAAAACCATAAACATCTTCTGTTCTATTTGCAGAACCCTAACAGTTGTGCATTTATTTATAATATATTCACTAGAGATGTAGCACTCAGGGCCACTGTGTTATGTGTATATTACTATAATTTAGTCTGAATGAAAGTCAAGTATATCAGCACATAATGTTCTAAAACAGTGATCCCCAACCTTTTTACGCTGCGCCCGGTATTCCCAACCTTTTTATGGCGCGCCCGGTACCAACATCAGCTGGGCGCCGCCATCTTGTTTTGATGAAAAGTGCTTCGGTGAGCTCACCGGAAGCACTTTTTCATCAAAACAAGATGGCGGCGCAACATTTCGTGAGCTTCCCGGTAGAAATGGCTTTCTACCCAGAAAAGCTCACCGGAAGCACTTTTTCATCAAAACAAGATGGCGGCGCCCAGCAAGCCAGCGGCCCAGTAGGACTTGTTCCACGGACCGGTACCGGTCCGCGGACCGTGGTTGGGGACCCTGTTCTAAAAGACATCTTCTTTAACTAGGAATCTTCCTTATTTATTGGAATTGAAAACAGCCTAGAATTTCAATCCAAAGTGGCAGTATAATTAGTGGATATCTAACTGGGAAAGGCTTTTCCACACACTGCAGCAGTTATTACAGATTTCTAAAACTTGTTCTCAACTGTTGTTGAATTGTTTGAACAGTTCTTGCCATATAATATGTCTCAAACCAACCCATAACAAAGAGAAATGAACTCTTAACTGGTAAAACTAAGAAGCAGAGTATTCAGCATTAACAATATAATAAATTTTATTCAATCCCTTTGTTATTAGATGTACACAAAAATACTTTTAAAATAAACATAATTAAAATATTTAAGGTAGAAAAAACAAATATATAAGATGTACAATCATAACAGTTTTGGGCTGCTAGAATTTCCTTTGAAATTGGTTTCTTATAGATTTTTATTTCTGGGTTTTTATTTTTTCTATACAGAGGATATTTTAACAGCATTTTGATAAAGTTCTGTATTTTAATTATATGTTTGCTCTTGAGAAATTTTACCTATGAATAATAGCAAACTAAAATTTGTTGTATTCTTTGGATATAGTACATGACTTTCTTTTTCCTTTTTTTCCTCTCACTTTCTTCAAAACATTTCTATGTAGCCTGAATTCTGGCCACTTATGTTTTTTACTGCTTAAAACAGGGTTACTTTTATATAAGAATTCAAACCTACATTGCAAATCAATCTAATGTAGATTCCTAGACATGGCAGCTGGGACATATGTTTTTACTCACTAATTTATTTAAATCATGAATAAACCTGACACTGAATGAGCTGTTTGTACTGATGTCACTATAATGTTTATTATATGATTGCTTTCCTTCAGAAGTACGGAGTACTTAGCATTTCCTTCT
Source organism: Notechis scutatus (assembly GCF_049901735.1). Lineage (NCBI taxonomy): Eukaryota > Metazoa > Chordata > Lepidosauria > Squamata > Elapidae > Notechis > Notechis scutatus. The sequence goes on along the minus strand of NC_142009.1, from coordinate 152,978,471 downwards.
CATTCTTTTATTTCATGATCCAGTGAGATAGATTGGGTGGAGGGGGGAGCGAGGGAGAGGAGAGGGAGATGGGGAGGGAGAGAGGGAGGGAGGGAGAGGGAGAGACTAGGAGTTTCTATGACTAAAGATGGACCTAAACCTGGATCTCCTAGTTCCTAGTCCAACTCCTTAGCCACATTTGCACTGAGACCATGTCCTAGGTAGCCATGAATACTGTCTGTCCTTAAATTTCTTAATGTAGAAAATGGGCCCACCCAAGTCAGACAATATACTTTAATGCATAATAAAGACAAGAGTGCTGACTATGGCATAGTCATGACTTTCCCTCATGGGCATGTAAATATCTTGCCTGGATGGCACAGAGTCTATTGAAAGGGCTTTTGAACCTAACACCAAAATAGTCTACTTTACCTTCAGTGAACACTCCAAAAGAGTCGTCCTTTTGTGTAGTACAGTTAGGGTTAGAGCTATTAACAGGGAATTTATTAGAGTTGCCCGGGCATTCAGAATCCATATCTTATCTGTGGTGTTCAGAAATTCATTTTGGAGATTGACTTGACCAAAGATGAGACAATTCTTTATTTTTCAAGGAATGGTTACTTTTTGTAACATTTTATTGCTGATTCTTTGGGGAGGCTTATCTGGAATCAAGTGAGAGGAGGGAGGAATACAAACTATATGCTTTATCACAGAAGAGAAAATTCACTACTTACCCACTACTTACCCACTACTTGCCTGCAGCATTTTCACCTATCAACTGATATAATACTTGTCCTTGTTAAAGTTGTCATTGTATAACACTAGTTTGAAAACATTAGAAGATCCTATAAGTTGATCTTGTGGAATACCTTTAGCCACTTAAAACCAGAATCCATGATACAGCACTATCTTTTGATGTTGGACAAGCCTCTTGGCAAGTCAATAAAGTATGTTTTTCAATTTGCCGATGGTTTGCTCATAAAGGCAAACACAGCATCATTTTATAAAAACACATACAAAACAAAACTTTTCTTTCTCTCCTCTTTTGTGTTAGTAGCCATAATCTAAGAATGGAAGAAATGGGTGCAGCCCTTTTGCCCCTTGACAACAGAGTCTTCTTGTTTCTTAGCCATCTATAAAGTGGAAGGCTAACTGAATTTAGCTGGAAGCACCCAGTTTTGACATTTTGGCATGGCTAGTTAGAAATCATTTTTGAAACACCAACCAGACTTGAAGGTTTGATTCATCTGCTGCAATCAGTGTTGTCGGCATTTAATTTTTGATTCTGCTTCCCACCATCAGCCACTTCCTCTTTCAGTCAGAGCCTACTTCTCCTTTCCTTCTTCCGCATCAATTCATTGAACCCAATTATCAAGAAACCAATGAGAGCCATTTTGTCCCTTCTCAGAGTCCATTGGGGCAATTGGCTTATTCAAGGAACACCTTTGGGCCAAATGGTGTCCTGCAAGAAGATTGGAACTTTTTTGAATAAAACTCTGGGCAAGATATTCCCCTTCAGCCAGTCTCAGCCAAGGTTCCCTTCAAAGGTGAAGCCGGGAACATGCTTCAGGGCAAGGATGTGGCTAAAGATGTTATCAGTGTACTCAAAGACAATATAATTTGTAGGATCGCAGGGTACGCAAGTTTGCAATAGCTTTTTAATGGCATTAGTGTGTAATCAGCAACACCCACTTCCATGGGTTGGTTGCATTTATACCTCAGAGAAACCAGAAAAATTGTAACATCAGATCTGGCAAAGGGCCAGATTTCCACAGGGCATTAGTAACAAACTGGTGAAGCTCATTAAAAAGGAGAGAGAGAGAGAAAGAGAGAAACCTATAACCATTAAAAGTCCATTAAGCAGCGTGTCATTTTGTGGAGCTAAATAGCCCACAGTAATCAAAAGCATATGAACCCCAGCTGGGTTATCCAGCGAATTGTTTCGATTTAGGGGGAGAATTCATCAAGAAAGATTGCTGTTCAGATTGGGTTGGTTTTTCTCCTTCAGTTGCTGGCTCTATGTTCCATTATAATTAAAGTGATTGATGGATCAAGCAGACAGAGGTGAGGAGTGACCAAAAGAGCCAGGAACATCTACTCAAGCCAAGTAAGCAACCGCAGTAGCTAAATGTGGAGCCCTGGCAACAGAACAGGTAGCTTGGTTTTATTCTCCCATTCTCAATTAGAAATGGTGTTGGGACAAAGAGAGAAGGACTTTCTTTCTCTATCCTGATGAAGATCTGGTCATATTTTTTTTAAAAAAAGAAATGATAGAGAAAGAGGGAGGGAGAGAGAGAGAGAGAGAAAGAGGCTTGAAATGAAAGTTTTTCATCCACACATTTAAACACAGCATTGCATTTTGCACAGCACTACAAAATTAAGGGGTATGGAACTGCCTGAGCCTCTTTGTACCATAATGCATTTTTAAAGTGCCAGGGAAACATTTGATTGTTTTGGCATGGCATAACCCAGAAATTCAAATGGATTGTTTATCAATCACCAGGGAAGAGAGTAGAAAGCAAAAGGAGATGACAAGAGAACCAGAGAGCATGATTTCAAGCACTGCCAATTTCTAAGATTCCTCTTGTTTTATTTGCCTTGACTCACCCCTGTGGTTTTTTTCTTCCTATAGAGGTTAAACTTTATAATAGGATGTTTATTGTACAGTATAGCCAGTGTGGGACAGCGGTTCAAGTGTTGAACTAGAACCAGAGGGACACAGATTTAAATCACCACTCAGAAATAAATCATATTTATTGGCTGAAATATTCAAATTATATGGCAGAAATTTATTACAAAGACCTTTTAGAGTCTTCTATTAACTAGATGACATAGAGAAGGAAAGGAAGCCTACAGTTTCCCCAAAATTAACTGTTTCTAGAGAAATGTGCTTGTATTGTATCCTTCGAGAAAGCAATAAGAATAGGTATATGTATCTCTAACAAGCCACAGTGATGTCAAAGACAACATACATGTTATGAGATCATCACTCATACAGTACAATTATTTAATTTTCATCATGATGTTTGATGCAAGCCTATATAGGTCATGATGTGGTATTCACACACACTTACACATTAGAATCTTAGAATCCAGCACTGGAAATGGAAACCTTACAGTCTCTTCCCAAACTAGCTAACCCCACACCTACAGAAATTACATAAATGGAATTGTACTGTCTACTCATGACCCCTGGTAAATAAAATGTAGAGGCATATTGTCTCCCATAGAGAATGTAATCCTAGGCAATGGCATCCCAGGGTCATAGTGGATTGATGAATTTCATCACACTGCCTTCTTCATTCTTCCATAGTACTGGATAGAGAAATACCACCCCCATGTCTAGCAAAAACTAGATGGTTTGATGATGTTATGTATTTGGAAATCAGTTGAAGTCTGCTTTAAAGATCTAGAAGATCATGCAATCATAATAATGGAGAAAAGGGACTTTTTAGGTGGTCTATCAATGACCTCTGTATGGTAGGAAGTCATCTGGTCATAATCTTCAGTCTGCTGAAAAATTTGTTCTGTTAAATAAAAACTATCCTAAGGAAAGCCTTTATTGTTTGTTTGTTTATTGCTTATTGCATCAATGGCCAATAAATGTGCTAAGCAGAAGTGATTGATTGATTGATTGATTGATTGATTGATTGATCACATGCTGTCAAGTTGTTGCTGACTCTTAACAACATAGATTTTCTTCATGATGATCTTTCCCTAAGCTGATCCTTCAGATCTTTCTATAGTGGAATCATTGCTACTGAGCAGAAGCCATCCATCTTGCTTCTGGTTGTCCTCTTCTCTTTCTTTCTACCTTTCCAGCATTAGAGCCTTCTCCAGAGAACTAGGTCTTTGCATCATGTATCTGAAGTATGATAATTTAAGATTGGTAATTCATGCTTCAAGTGAAAAGTCAGCTTTTATTTCTTCGGTGACCTATTTGCTTGTTCTCTTGGCTGTTTATAGTATTCTGACCAGGCATGTTCTCAAACACTAAAGTTCAAAAATATCAATATTGTTCCAATTTTGCTCCTTCAAAGTCAAATTTTAAAAGGGAGCAAAATGGGACTGTTGATAGTATAGAATGCTGATATTATCTCATATAGAATGTCATAGTAAATGCCCCAACTTGTTGGAAGTCAAATGATTTTCATAGATGTAAAACAAAATTCTCTGCTAAATAGGTAAGATTGGTCCAAAGGTCTGACAGATGAATGGATAAGTATATTTTCTTTACCTGGTAGATCCATTAGGAGAGCAGACATTAGGGTGGCATATAGGCTAAATCCTTTATTTTGTTCATTGTTTTGACACTGTGTAAGTAATTAATCAAGAATACTAGATTGTCTCTGGATCATTTCTCATTTTAAAATCTCAAAATATCAATAGTAAAAAAAAAGATCAAATTTGAGAGAATCAGAAACAAATAAAAATGATAAGCTAAAACAGAGGTCTCCAAATTTGGCAACTTTAAGACTTGTGGATTTCAACTCCCAGAATTCCTGAGCTAATATTCTGGGAGTTGGAATCCACAAGTCTTAAAGTTGCCAAGTTTGGGAACCCCTGAACTAAAACAAGCCAGCTTGTACTTAACTGCAACACATTAGTCCCTTGGCCCTTTATTCCATGTTAATTAAATAATTGAGACTATCACCTAATTTGGTGAAACAGGATTAGTTAAACATGAGATTCTTTGATGGCATGAAAGACACTTCTAAGTTTCATGTTCTTAGTACTATTCTTGGAGTTAATAAAAGTGACTAGTAGTAAAGTAACTAAAATGCTTTTAAAAGACAAAATCAATGAAAGAAATAAAGTAGGTGTGAGATGGGTGCACATCTTTGTGTAGGGAAGTGTTGTGTGTGTGTGTTTGTTTCTTTTTGTCACTTGGAAAGAAATTCCCATATGAATTTGAGTTATCCTGAAGATTATTTCCATAATAAAACAAAAGTTAGGAACAGTTGATGAGAATTTTGCTACCAAGTGGATACTACAAGAGGTTACTTGTAGTAAAATTAATTAGAAACGTATGTTAAATGTCTAACAGAGAGAAATAGGCTTTAATATATATACCTGTAGGGCCACAAAACAAAATAATGAAGGCTAAAAAAACATCCAGTTTGAATTTAAACAAATTAATGCAAATCTCTCTCTCTCTCTCTCTCTCTCTCTCTCTCTCTCTCTCTCTCTCTCACACACACACACACACACACACACACACACAAAACTTATGAGAAGAGTACTCATTCTTTAATGGATTCATAGCTAATAAGATTCCCTTGAATGCTCATTATTTAGTAGTCTCATTATGGTAAGTGGGTCTGATTGTTTCCAGTAGCCCTGTGCAAATCTCATAATTATTAGACAAAACTTTAATAAAACTCATAACAATCTCTCAGGGGGGTTTCATCTATCTGCAGATTCATAAGGGAGGAAAAAGATATGCAGGCATTAAAATAAGTATGATTTCAGAGTTCCGAGAAGGGAATGCTATACACAAAGAGATTAGGAATTCTCATGGAGGGGTTTCTTCCACCCTGCTGAGTCCCATTTGTGAATTTCTGCATATATATATATGCAGTTATTATATATGTAGTTATTTGCAATGTGTTCAAATACATCCAGCACCTATTTACTCCTGATTCTGTCTATTTCTCTTTCCTTATTTCGCCACAAACAGTTCTTAAACAACCCATTTCGACTGCATTCGAAAGAAAAATGATCAGTTTAATTCTCTGTGGCTTTGCTTTCTTTTTTCAGGATGGCCTTTTTATATGAGGTGGGGCAGCCTTCAGGGTTTCCACAGTGAGACTGGCTGGAGCTGTGGGAAAGGGAAGCGGGAGTAGAGATAGGTGAGGGGAAGCCAAAATAACATTCTTTCTTCTGTGAACCAAGGATACTCTCACCAGCACCTGGAGGGACGTGGATGGGAGGCATTCAGGATTAGGGAGGGAGACCTGATTGGAGCATTTGATGGTTTGAGTAATGTGGGGAAGACCTTTGGATTTGAACTGGGTGGAGGAAAAACTGAGGGGACTTCAGATTCAGGTTTTCACCAGCTGTGCTAATATGACATGCCTAATAAATCTATACTTTGAGGAACCCTGCTTTGAAGTTTTGATTTCCTATGGGCTGTTACTTGGAACCCTGACATTATCTTGAAGTCAATTTGACAGTGATGGGGAATTAAAAGAAGGATACTTCATCCATGGCTGTGGTCCAGAAATCACCAATTACCCATTCCGGCAACAGGGCAACCAGGCAATGTATAGAGGCCCTTAGTTTCCTTTTCTGGGAAGCATTGCCTAGCAGCCAAAAATAACCTTCCACATAAAATCAAGATCCCTTTGGAAAGAAAGGGATCTTGATTTTCTGTGGAGGATTATTTTTGGCTGAAGGCAGTTCCTTCATGCCCATTACAATAATGTTCAAGTTTGTTTATGGCCTCCATTTCTATTTTATCTAAAAACAAATCTTTCCCAAGCAAATCTACTACCTCTTCTTGATGGTCCCAAACAGACTGAAGTGATAAAAAATCTGAAACACCAGAACCAGGCAGTTAACACTTAGTTTAGGTCTTCAATTTAAATTGCAGGCTAACCATTATTTCAGATTCAAAATGTATTATTCCTTATTCATTAGAATTACAATATTTTTGCTACTTCCTAAAGGATTAGAGTACTTTGACTTGGTACAAATTCTTTTAATTGGAAGAGGTTACATTTATCACATGGATTTAATTTCCCCAAATGAATTTTCAGTCCTAGTTTTAACAAACATAATGTATATATTAGGAGGTGGTCTAAAGCTTGAATTATACTCCTAGTAAAATTGAAAGCAGAACTTAATGGTTTGGGGATAGCCAAAACCCACAGTCAGGTTGGTTATACCAAATGTGTAGTCTGGATCATCATTTCAATAAATTTTCTGGAGGGTAGACATTTTTTTGTTGTTGTTGTTTAGTGAATCCATGTTTATAATTGCCTCTGGCTTACTGTACTATTTGCATGATGTCCTACTTCAAATTATTGGCGACCAATTCAGACAACACTACAGTGTATGATAGATATCAGAAGAAAGGGAGCTTGTATAAGGCCCTGGGCTCACAGAATTATCCAACTCTCTTTTTATAAGCTTAGAGTATATATATTAAAAAAATAGATTTCAGATGGCTGTTATAATTGTTTCCCTTTCTTGTGACGAAGAGTTGCACAGATTGATCCACTCTTAACACTGAGAAAATTTGTACAGAACGCTTAAAATCTGATATTAAGTTAGATAGTTTTATTAAGTAATGTGTATGATAGATTTTAAAAAAGCAATACTTCTGTCTTTCTGTCCTCTGCCAAAATAATTGAAATATTAACCCAATAAGTACAAATTTGTACCAACTCCTGGATTATAGAAAGTGTGTACCATTGTTGTACTTAAAGATATACATACATGTGACAATATACTGGCATATGAACTATATTACCGTGTTTCTCATATATATATAAGGCCAGGTCTTTTTTTTTTTTGAGCCCTGAAAAAATGGCTAGGCCATCTTTTCGGGTGACTTAATTCCCCCCCTTGCATCTTTGGGTGGGTGGGCGGCGACGGCTTGGATGTTGACCTCGGCGTTGGTGGGGCACTTTGTATCGGGGTCAATGCAGGCAGCACCATATCCAGGTGTGCAACAAAAGTACTTCCTAATGGCAAGCCCCCACCATTCCCCCATTTCGCATGTTTTAATATAGGCCTTAATTTGGGGGGAGGGGCTTAATTTCATTTCATGCCTATAAAACATGCTGGGACTTCCTATTGGGGGAGGCCATATTGTTGGAGAAACAGGGTAGAAATATATTTTCCATCATTTTCATTTTTTTCCTTAGGCTGTCAGTCTCAGATTTCCAAGAATCCTAAAACAATATTACTTCTTCCTTTCTCTTGTCATTTCGATGTACCAGCCAATTTCTGTTCGTTTTCACCAATTCCTCCCTTCAGCTGTTCTGACCTTCCCACAAGCTTCTTCTCCATGTACCCACCCTGCCACGGCTTTATTGGTTGGCAATATTTCACAAACTACATTACGATTTCAGCTGCACTATTCCCACCTTGTTTGTCAGAGCATTTCAGATCAGATTGTGGGCATGCCTGAACTTTTAATATGCTTTATAATAACACTGCTTAAAAATCAGGAAGACTGAGAATAGGGAGGGAAGCATTGATGTTTTTATTTAGCAGCTGATGTGACAGGGATTTAGAAGTTGGTCTGATTGATTCTCAGCTTCACTTAAAGTAAAATAATTAGGCTAGGGGAAAAAGTATGAAAAGTGTATTTCATTTTAACCCATCTCTGCTATTTTTGAAGAGAGAGGGAGGGGGTGTGGGGGAAGAAGATGGGAAAGATGACAGAATGCTATAGGAATTGAAATGAAGGGCCTGAACAGAAGAAATGAACTACTATAAATTAACGGCAGATGAGCAATGGATATGAAAATGGAGCTAAGGAGATTAAAATAATTAGGAACTAAGTGGAGAAATGAAGAGTTCAGAGAGAATATGAAGAGTTCCATTAATAATCCTTTTGAAAGGTAACAGAATAGATAACAATCTCAAAGGAACATAAGACAACACAATAACCAAAATACTGAATGGGAAAAAATGAATAAAACTGCTGGAATCTGCAGTTTCTTTTTGTTTATACTTGTACTTTACAAGATTAAATAAAAATAATAACAGCATTTGCTTACCCTAGGTCCTCTTAGGAAGGAATAAAAAGATTGTTAAAACTAGAAGATCATGATATTCAAATAGGTTGACATGTTCTTATGGTATGGAAAAGATTCAACACATAATTATTTCCAGAGACACTATTTAAGACAGGCACTATTAACAGTTTGGAACAAAAGCAAATATCAAAATTACATGAAAATACCTATTTGGCTTTCCACACTAGAAGCATTTATGCATTGATAAAACTTGATAAATATGGAGAAAATAGTAACTTATAGAGATATACTGAATGAACAAGGAGTACTGAAAATTAGATTAGAACTAGTAGCACAAGGGGTAAATATAGAATGGTGGTCTTATTTAGAAATACAATTAAGATAGAAAAACATGAAGTTTTAATAAAGAATTAACAATTCTGGATAAGCTATTGTTAGAGACAGATGATAAATTAATAAAAATATTGTACAGATATTTATTAGAATACAAACTTGAGGAAGAACATGTTAAAGAAACAATGGTGGCATGGGCAAAAAAAATCAGTTATAATATTGAATTGGCTAAATGGCAAAAACTTTGGACCACATATAAGAAAATAACATTGGCTACGGTTTATAAAGAAAATCTTTATAAGATGTTTTACAGATGACATCTTCCACCAGCAAGGCTTTCTACAATGTTTAAAAATATATCTCCATATTGTTGAAAGTGTAAAGATGTACCAGGCACATTTTTCACATGTGGTAGACTTGCAATGCTGCAAAAATAATATTGGAGACTGATTCAAACATGGATAGAACAAATAGTGGGAAAATGTATTCCATTTAAACTGGAATTTTTTCTTAGTATAATATCAGAAAAATTTAAGAAGGAAATAATGTATCTAATAGTACATGTATTGACAGTGGCTAGAATATTATATGCACAATATTGGAAAAATGAAATCATACCTTCTGAAACAGAAAAACTAAGAAAAATTATGGCATGTGCAGAATTAGATAGGTTAACTTTAGAAATAAAAGACAAAGGAGAGACTAAATATTATAAAACATGGAATAAACTTTATCAATGGTTATATAGTAGAAGACAACTTCAAAATATAAGTAGTTATGATTAGATTATTTAGTAATTAATATTTTAAATAAAGAGATTATAAATGATGAAGTAGAATGTACTATATATATGTATAACAAGGATAAGTTGGATGTATTGTGTTGTATTCTTATAATTAAAATTAAAAATAAATTTTAAAAAAATCCAGTCTAAACATCTGTCTGGGCAATGAACCATCATCATCATCATCATAGTAATAAAACTAATAGACAGCGAAGAATATAAAATGGAGCTAGTATATAAAGGCTTATTGATTACTAGAGGTTAAACTGGCCTATAGGAAAGATCAAATGAAGAATAGAAAAGAGACATGGTAACGCAAATCATTACTTGGCCAGCACACTAAAAAATAGCAGGTGAAGAAAATATTAACAAGGTATGGCAAAAGCTAAGAGCAAGGAAATTGAAGAAAGAGAAAGAGGGGTTTATTCTAGCTGCATAAGACCAAGGCTTAAGGACAAATTCATACAAAGCCAGCCTGAGAAAACAGCAACACACAGCAAATGCTATCTCTGGAAAGAAGCTGGAGAAACACTACTTAGGTAACTGCTGCAAGAAGACTGACTACGAACTACAGCATATTAAATCTCTGTCTTTGGCCTTTAAACATGTACCTCCATGTAGAGACACTTCATCAGTGTTGAAAATAACTGTAGGTAATTTTCAGTTTAGTAGGTACTCAGCATACTCCCAATCTCCATACTCAGCTCAAAGCAAACAGACAAGCCATTAAGTTCAGATGGCAAAAAAAAAAATGGCTTGATTTTAATGTTTTTTAAATGACCCTATTTCATTGTAGGCTGAACTAAATGCCTTGGGTCCATGCTCTGATCTAGATAGAGGGATTGACTGCCCCAGTCAAAAAAATCCCAATTTATTTCCAGGTACTTGGTCAAGTATAAACTGAATCTGGACTCAGAGGCCACAAATCATGGGTACTGATTTGGGACTTAAAACAGCCTGATTGAGATTTCTAATGTCTTCAAAGCCATCTTTAAAAAAAATAATAATGTTAGAAATAATGCTAGAGCAAGAGTGGTCCCTGATCCCAGTTCATGGAATGAAGTAGAGAGATAATTCCCCGTTAGGAGAATGAGCGCATACAGGGAGACATAGTGAGAGAAGTGTTTATAATACACACACAGCACACAGATACACTGTACAGTTAATGTAGGTTTTTACTTTCAATAAGCATTTAAGCAAAGTTCACACACAGTCCAAGTCATTCACAATTAAATCAGTCAGTGTTCATTTCAGGGATACGGCAATATTCTCCAACAGAAGGAGACAGAGACTTCCTGAGACTTCTTCTGAGATAACAACAACCCAGGTTGTTGTTGACTAAAACAACCCAGGTTTCTGGCTCCATCTTATGGCCGTTTTTAGAAACCATACCCAATTTCAGTTTTAGGATTTTCTTAAAGATACATTATTAAAATGTTTATCTTGGTTTATATATTTCCAACCCAAATAGCTGTTAGGTGACTTACATTCCTAAGAAACCATTCTGTTGTGTCCAACCTTTGGCCAGTCTACAGATCAACTGCCCTCTGTCTCATACTGCCTCCTTCTGATCTTCCATGGTTATCCTGGGTCATCCTTTATAATGTCCAGCCAACAAGTCCTAGGGTGGCCCCTTCTCCTTTTTCTGCTGATGAATCCCAGCATGAATGACTTTTTGAGTGAGTCAGCTCACATGACATGACAAAAGTATGACAGTCTCTGTTTGGTGATCTGTGGTATTTTTGGTAAGGTTCAGTCTAGTATATATTTATTATTCTTGCAGTCCATGGGATGCATAATAGTTGCCTCTTGCACCATAGTTCAAAGGCATTCATCCTTCCCCTATCTGCCTTTCTCAGAGTCCAGGTTTCACAGCCATATGTAACAATTTGAAAAAATATTGCATTAACTAATCTGCATTTAGTTGTGAGGCTGATGTTTTTACTCTTCCAGGTGTTTTTCATGCCAAACATTGCCATTTTTCCAGGGGGTAAACACTTGATTTCAGGGCTTCAGTTACCACTTTGGTTGATTTTAGAGACCAGGAAGATGAATTCCTTTACTGTTTAGATCAGGGGTGTCAAACTTGCGTTGTCATGTGACATATCATGACTTTTTCCACCTTCGCTAAACCAGGCGTGGCCTTGGCCAGCATGTGACATGTTTGGCCTGCAGGCCGCAAGTTTGTCAAATCTAGTTTAGGTGGTTTCATTGTCACTCTGCAATCTGACCTGTGTGTTCTCTGCAGTTGTCGTTATCTTTGTTTTCTTGATGTTAGGTGCAGTCCAAATTTTTCACTTTTACTTTTTGATTCTCAGGATTAGCCACTCCAGATCATCCTTGCTTTTCACAAGCAATATTGTATGCATATCAGAAGTTGTTGATAGTTCTATCCAGAGGTGGTATTCAGCAGGTTCTGACCAATTCTGGAGAACTGGTAGCAGAAATTTTGAGTAGTTCGGGGAACCGGCAAATACCACCTCTGACTGGACCCGCCCCCATCTAGTCTCTGCCTCCTGAGTCCCAGCTGATCGGCTGGGTTTTCTTTTGTTGCCCTGCACAGGAGAACGGAGCTGGAAAGGAGGTTAGTGGGGTGGGGAGAGAATGGGACTTTGTAGCAGCCTTCCCTCAGGAGTGGGGAGGGAATGGGGATTTTACAGTATCCTTCCCCTACCATGCCCACCAAGCCACACCCACCAAGCCACACCATGCTCACCAAGCTACGCCTACAGAACTGGTAGTAAAAAAAAATGAATCCAACAATTGGTTCTATCACCAATTTTAACTTCAACGGTAGATTCCTCCAAATGTGCATTTCTCCTATTTCTGTGTATATGTTGAATATGATAGGATGATAGGATGCAACTTTGCCGTATGCCTTTTCCAATTCTAAACCATTTTGTCTCCATATTCTATTTTTACAATGGCTGCCTGATCAGAATACAATGACTGAATGAGCTGGATGTTGCTCTAGAACTGCAACATTAATAAAAGTAATAATGCTGGAACATTACAGCAACAGAGCATAGAAATGGAGAGAAGCTACATGGGAAAAATTAGTAATCTTGCAGAAAAACAAAATACAGATTCTAGGAAAACTATTAAAGGGCACAAAGGTCATAGGATAGAAGTATGTTCACTCAAAGCATGATGCACACAGAAATGTGCCAGGGAATACATACCAAAATATGGCCGGGATTATGTTGTAGATTTTGTGTTGGTAAACAAGCAAGTGTCAGAATTCAACAGTTTTTAGAAAATTTCATATGAATGCTTAGATTTTAAAACAGCATTTCTGCATAGCAATCAGAAAGAATAGATTACCCCACCAACCTCTGCACTTTGAACAGCCAGAGAAGGAAAATATGAGGTAGCATAATAATTTTCCGGTTTTAAAATAATCAGTAGCTTTCTGCAGTTACTTCACAATAATGGAATTTAGTCTTTTATTCCAAGTGAATCATGTTTTGCTTTGCCAAGTTTCTTAAGAATTATTATTATTATTATTATTATTAACAATTCTCCTCCTCCTCCTCCTCCTCCTCCTCCTCCTCCTCCTCCTCCTCCTCCTCCTCCTCCTCCTCCTCCTCCTCCTCCTCCTCCTCCTCCTCTTTCAAAGTGCTTGAGAATACTTTCCTTTCCTTTCATTCTGGTGATATTTCCATGCATCCTTGATTGTTGGAAGTGACAGACGATCTACCACTGCTGCTGTAGTTTTCTGTACAAAACTTTCCTTTCTTCTGTAGACCTTTTGGTTGTCCCCATTTCCAAATCTGAGAAAGCCTCATCAGAGGAGATTCCTCAGAATGTGCAGCCTGGGATTCAACTGATCATGAGAAACCAAGGAAGCTACGGCTCATTTGATACATGATTACATAATAATAAAAGACAGAAGACACACCACACGTCCCTTGACTGTCTCCTATCTATATAACTGAGACATGCCATACCTCATGCAAATTCTTTTCTTCTTTGGAGAAATTTCAGAAGCAAATTCTCTTTTGTCAAATTGAATAAGAATAGGTAGGATACAAAACACAGGAATGTCCTCTTGCTGACTCTAAGGAAAACTTTCCTAGTTTGATTCAGTCAAGAGAATTCCAGAATGTGGGCAACAAACTTTAGAATTAACTATTAGTCATATGATGACTAAAAGTAAGGGATAATTTCATTAGATTTGCCCATTTTCCATCTCCTGAGCATAATAACCTTTCAGAAAATATGGGAATTATCCACATTTTGTCTTCCTGCATTTTTGGCTTTAAGAATATTGGAGTTCATATCTTTCAGCAAAGAAAGTCATAATTATTATTGCTTTTGTATGTCTTCCCATCATCTCCAGTTTAAACACCATTTTGAAATTTTAAAAAAACCCTTATTTACCATATAAATTATATGTATCCAATGCTATAAAAACAATACCTCTTAGCGCAAACTAAAATGGACAAGAATATTTTCATAGAAACTCCTGAGTACTAGGAGTGAGTGGCTTTGCAACCCAAGAAGTCTCATTTACTCCACACTAAGCTACCTATGTTCACTCTAGCTATCTATGGTTGTGAAAGTTGGATGTTAAAAAAGCAAGACAGGAAGAAAATCAACTTGTTTGAGCTGTGGTGCTGGAGAAGTTTCCTGCATATTCTTTGGACAGCAAAGGTGATTAACAAGCAAATACAGGAGCACATAACACCAGACATGTCACTTAAAGACAAAAACACAAAATTGTGCCTCACTTACTTTGACCATGTCATGCAGAAGAATTCACTGAAGAAAACAATTATGTTGGAAAGACTTAGCGGTAAAAGGGACCAGGCCATCAAAGAACAACGTGGATGGACACTATCAATGATGATGCCAGCCAAAGCATAGAACAACTCAAAAGATGTAATTCAAGATCATAAGATTTGGGGAGACCTGGCCCATAGAATCACCAAAAATGAGACAGGACCAAAGGGATAACATCATCACCATTCAATTCACACTTTTCTTGGATATTGCTAATGCAGTATCACTTAGCACAGCACATACATTATATTTGTCTGTGAAACATGGTTCAATGCATCTCTCCCCGACTCCATTACCACAGTAAGAGACTATCATGTTTACCGATCAGATCGTGAAAATCCGAGGAGGTGGTGTTGCTATATTCTATAAAAATCCTTACATCTAAAAATATCCAAGTTACCCAGGAGCTTACCCTTCCTGAAACCATCATCTGTGAACTATCCTTAAATATCACAATTCGATTCTTACTATGTTACAGAGCACCTGATTATGACATCGAACATGTAAACAAGCTAAATACATTACTAACATGGGCTGCATCATGCCCATACCCTTTTATCTTTCTTGGTGATTTCAATCTACCTCATATCGACTAGACCCTAAATAATTGTACAACTGAAATCATACACACAACCTTCTACAATGCTATTACAAATCTGGGACTGGAACAACTAGTAACCAACAACACTAGACTAAACAACTGCCTCGATCTCATCTTCTGCAATAGCTTGAATTTAATTTACGGAATACAAACTAAAGAACCCTTTTCCAGCAGTGACCACAATATGATTGACTTTTATCTCAACATACGTCCACACAAAAATCACCACAATGATGTAATCCCCAATTGTAACTTCAAAAAGGCAACTATGATCTTATAGACAACGACCTCTCATCCCTTGATTGGCAATCTCTAGTCTCTGGATGCAATACCGTTGAAGACCATTACAACATATTCTTACTTGAAATCAAAAGAGTCATCAAACTATATGTTCCAACAACAACTCCCAAAACAAAACAAAAAGAAGATTACCCATATCAATAAGGAAACTTCAATCCAAAAGAGATCACTTTGGCGGAAAAACAAATCTGGTCACGTTGCCAATTTCAAAAACAGATACAAAAATTTATGCCACCAGATAAAGACCGAATGCACCAATTATCACATTAAACAAGAAGAAAACCTTCTAAGCACCAATTCCACCCGTGCTTTTTACAATTTTGTAAACAACAAACTAAAAGACTCAAGGTCCATCCCTCCTTGATAGGACCTGATGGTAAAGACTGTGACGACACCATTAAAGCCAACATCTTTAACACATTCTTCGGCTCAGTATTTGTAAACAGCAATGGATCATGCCCAGTATTTCCTAGCCGTACCACAGATAACAACAATGACCTAATACATATCGATTTCACAGAAGACAATGTTGAAAAATCACTACGCAATCTAAAACCATCTCTATCTATTGGACCGGATGGAATATATGCCTACTTCTTAAGAAAGCTATCCACTGCCATAGCCAAACCTCTAAGCATAATCTTTGAAAAATCTTTCAGGACCAGCTCCTTGCCTAACCTATGGTCACAAGCCACAGTCATCCCCATCTTCAAAAAGGGAGACCCAAGCCTAGTCGAAAATTACAGGCCAATCTCCTTATGCTGCGTCACCTGCAAAGTCATGGAATCAATTATTAACCAATCCATCATCCTCCACTTAGAGACAAACAACCTACTCTCCAATAAACAATTTGGTTTCAGAAAAAAACTATCCTGTAATCTGCAACTCTTACACTGCAAAAACATATGGACGACACAACTCGACCAGGGCAAAGCAATAGACGCAATCTACATAGACTTCTGTAAATCCTTTGATTCAGTGGTACCGACAAACTACTCCTAAAAATAAAATCCTATGGTATATCTGGACAACTGAAAAACTGGATAGAAGCATTCCTGTCAAACAGACAACAAATGGTCAAAATCGGGAGCGTCCTATCAAATCCAGTACCTGTCAATAGTGGTGTCCCTCAGGGCAGTGTTCTAGGACCAACTCTCTTCATACTCTACATAAACGACCTCTGTGATCTTATTAAGAGCAATTGCGTTCTCTTCGCTGATGATGTAAAGCTGTTCAATACCACAGACAATATTGCTACCCTACAAAAAGATCTTGACTATGTATCCGAATGGTCAAACAAATGGCAACTTCAAATCTCAACAAATAAATGCTCTGTCTTACATATTGGCAAAAAAATCAGAAAATAAAATACAAGCTGAATAGTCAAGACCTTGTTGATGACCCAAGCTCTGTAAAGGACCTTGGAATACTCACCTCTAATGATCTGAGTGCTAGAGCCCACTGCAACTACATAGCCAAAAGGCATTAAGAGTTGTTAACCTAATCCTACGTAGCTTTTTCTCTGGTAATATCACACTACTAACCAGAGCATACAAAACATTTGCTAGACCAATACTCGAATACAGTTCATCAGTCTGGAACCCTCATTACGTATCTGATATTAGCACAATTGAGAAAGTCCAGAAATATTTCACAAGAAGAGTTCTCCACTCTTCTACTTGTTGTAGAATACCTTATGCCACCAGACTTGAAATTCTAGAACTAGAAAACCTTGAATTACGCCGTCTTCGGTCTGACTTAAGCATGGTATATAAAATCATACATTGCAATGTCCTACCTGTCAATGAATACTTCAGCTTCAACCATAACAACACAAGAGCACACAATAGATACAAACTCAAAGTAAACCGCACCAAACTTGATTGCAGGAAATACGACTTCAGCAATAGAGTGGTCAATGTCTGGAATACTCTACCCGACTCTGTAGTCTCTTCCCCAAACCCCAAAAACTTTAACCTTAGACTGTCTACCATTGACCTCACCCCTTTCCTAAGAGGTCTGTAGGGGCGTGCATAAGCGCACCAACGTGCCTACCGTCCCTGTCCTATTGTTTCTCTATTCTTTTATTTTCTTATATATACCCATTCCATGTATTCACAACTATGTATACACTTATACTTATTATCTTGGAAACAATTGACAAATCAAATAAATAAATAAATAAATAAAATAAAAATACGGACTCCTATCCAACAACAGTATTCAAGATCTGTTCACTATTATCTGTTTTCTGAATTTTAGAACTCAGGTTGCTACTTAAATGTATCATTTGCATGGTTCTATTCACCAGTTTTAAAAAAAGAGTACTTACTTTTTAAAAGTGTTTGTATCTCATTTATTGTCCAAATAGCTGTCGCAGCAAGATTTGCTATCAGCAATCTTGAAGGCAGATATTCTTTTTGTGCTATCTTGGATGATTTCAGCTGCAGAATGCTACTTATTCAGCTACTTATGATTTCAGCTGCAGAAAGTCCCATAAATGTATAATTATGAAGAAAAGTACATTTGAGCTGTCAGCTAAAAGACAAAGATAATCTAAAATGTCTACTTTTGAATAGAAATTAGTTTTTTTTAAATGGCAGAGATGATGATGATGATGATGATGTGATGTCAATTAGCTGCCCAGCCTAGAATCCTTTAGTTGCCTAAGATGGAGAATTTTCTTATGTACAACCTAAAGTGTATAATGTTTTAGAGTGGGGTTTTCCCCAGTCCATCTGGAAAATCCAAAAACTCTGTGACTCAGAAGAAAGTGTCTGTAAATAGCTACCTGAATATAACTTCAAAAGTCTTTTTACTGTGTGCTCAAGTCAGAATGCAACCCTATATTAAATGTTGGCAGCAAATCCTGCTAAAATCAATAGATTTACTTCAGGGTCAACATTCAGAAGATTTCTGCATGAAAAACACCACCACAAAAATATTGTTAGATAGGAATTAACAACCCCAATGTTTTACATCACTCAAAGATTTTCCTATTTACTTTAAATAAGAAGTTCCCACTTACTGACCCCTTGTTTGTGAGTGTTCGAAGTTACCAGGCATTCAAAATGGAGATTTACAATCAGTCCTTAAAGTTGCAGCTGTCACAGTGTCCCACACAATTGCCATTTACAACCTTCACAGCTAGCTTTCAACCTGCAAAGTCAGCAGGAAGTCGCTAAGTTGTGTCACGTGATGTTGAGCTTAACGACTAAGCCAGAACTGAGGAACTGTCATTGTAAGTTTGATACAATTACATGATGTTTCACTTTACAACCACTTAGTGACTGATTTCCAATAGAACCCCAATTGCCATCAACAAGCTGATCTACCCTGTATTCTATATTTTATGCTGTAGCATAAAAATCAGAAAAGTTTCATTCAATCCCAATGGGACACATTTTGAATGAAGAAAAGCTGTCAGATCATCATACAAAAAAGGGGAAAATAAATGAAGAAATTGACCATGCCTCACCAAAAATGCTGTAAAGAAACCCCATGTATCAATTTCAACCCCATGGGGCAATTTTGCAGCTACATCTCTTGACAACAAGCATGTAACTACATGCTTAGGACTGCGATGAGAAGTTTGAGGCATTAACAAAGTCAGTGAGGAAAAATTACACCACATCTCAAATAGTGCAAATAAAAGCAGACCAACAAAATCCAAGCAAGCAAAACCTATTTCCTAAAAAAGAAATGATTCATTAAAAATGTGTGATTTGAGGTCCCGGGAATAAGGAGAGCTACCTTTGTTTCTATCTAGCAAAGTATGGAATAAAAATCAGATCAAAACTATGCCAGAGGTAGCACTTTAACCTAACTGTTGACAGATGGAGAATGGAAGCAACATAAATGTTCTCTTTTTGTGTCAGCACAATAAAAGTGTCTGACTAGTCCATGAAAGATGGAGATGAAAGCTCAAGCAGCCATTAGAAGCTGCACCTTAGCTCAAGCAATAACTCATTCCCAAGATATTATGAAAATGGTTTGATCACCATGGATTACATTTTTCCTTCTCTGCAGAAATTATAGTTTATCAGCAGTGCAGAAATAAAGCAAGCAACTCCCAGCCTCTTGCGTTCTCCTTTTCATATTCACTCTGGTGCAATCTCTTCCTGGTGGTTAAGAATTTAATAAAATGTAACATTTCATTTAACTAGTTCATGTGGTTCTTGGAAGCTGTGCCATGATTTACTTCAAAATGGCCTGCTAATGCAAAAGTGCTCCTTCACTGCCTATTGGCCAAGTATTGCTTATGGATCATAGTGCAAATAAAATTTAAGAAATGACATTGATTTGAAGATATTGTTTTTTAAAAATCTGATGGTAAGGACTCAAAAACCAGAAACATTTAATGCACATTTGGTCTCCTTTCTAAATCTCTTGTTTTTACAAAACAAAATACAGCCAGGAAGTTATGTAAACAGTGAAATAAAATTGTGATTTTTGTTCTATTCACTGCAAAATATAGGGGATATGTCTGATTCAAAAATACAATATTTAATACAAATGAGTGTGGAGGTTTTTAATTGTCATTCAAATTATATTGCCTTTAAAATTTCACTAATATCAACTTCACAAAGCACTTCAATCTCATCATAATTCCAATTTTACTATGATCATAGCAGAATTTCATAATTCTCTTGCAGTCCCAATGAACAATAATAATTTCTTTAAAAAAATCTTTCATGAAGACCTCAGGATCTTTTTTTTTTAGAAAATAATTTTCTAGACCTTTGTGGTTGCAAGAAGAAAGTTCACATCATATTCTAGTGTCTGATGAAGATTTATGTTGTTCGAAATATAATCCAAAACTTTTGATGAGCTCAGTAGGATTGTTTTGCTGGTTTAAATCAAACATTATAAAGCCTTTGCATCCTTAGAATACTAAATCACACACAGAGAAAAGATGAATCTAGTCATATATAAAACATTTTGAATAGGCTGATTCATACCATGCTGCACTCAAATTAAATGTATTTGCACACAAGACCAACCTAGAAATAGAGTTTGTGTCATATTTGAATCTAGTCATGATTACTTCACATCTCAGACATGGACACAATTACCTATTTACCTAGAGTAAATCTCTGGTCCCAGTGATCAACCCAAGTTCGATTTTGCACCCTGGGACACGCATATTTACCTTCCTTCACAATTACCTAGTCTCCAATACTTTGAGGGAGATGGAACGTTTAGAAATATGAAATTTAAATAATTTCAAATAACAAAGACTTCCTATTCACTGCATCCATGAGATTTTAATGAACCTCTAGTGGTTTTATGTAAAGATCCACAACTGGTGATAAGAAAGAAGTGATTTGCCATTCTCTTCTTCTGAATCTAGTTTACAGCAGTTGTTGTGTAGAAAATAGGAAAAAGAAGGAGTATTAGGTAAGTTTGCCACCTTGATTTATTTATAAAGTAATAAAGATAAAGTTAAACAATCTAATATAAAAAATGTAATAATATGTTAGAATGACCTTGGGAGACATGTAGCTGCAGCATAAGAGACAGTCAAGTACACAAAATGAAAGGGGCACAGCCAACATCTCAGAAGGCAAATCCTCCTAGTTTCTTGGATGGTAAAGATGAGGGGGGAAGAGATTTACTTGCAAGATTTTATTAATGCAACCTTGCAGTAAAGATAAAACTAGCACTCTTGCATTTGTTTCTGGACTAGCTCACAAGGCTGACATCAATCTTGCAAGTCTGCTGTAAACTAGATTCAGAAGAAGAGAATGGAAAATCACTTCGTTCTCCTCCTTGCCCCCACTCCTTTACAGTTCAAGAAACTAGGGACAATGCCCCATAACACTATAACAACTCTGGTGTTTCCTGTTGGTTCTCCACTCAATCCTGCTTAATTTTTTTTTGAAATTAACAAAAACTGACAGGGTATGGTACTATCTGCAAACTATCCTGAAATCTGCAACTCTTACACTGCAAAAACATATGGACTACACAACTCAATCAAGGCATAGCAATAGACGCAATCTACATAGACTTCTGTAAAGCCTTTGATTCAGTGGTACACGACAAACTACTCCTAAAACTAAAATCTTATGGTATCTCTGGACACCTGCATTACTGGATAGAAGCATTCCTGTCAAACAGACAACAAATGGTCAAAATTGGGAGTGTCCTATCAAATTCTGTATCTGTCAACAGTGGTGTCCCCCAAGGCAGTGTTCTAAGACCAACTCTTTTCATACTCTACATAAATGACCTCTGTGATCATATTAAGAGCAACTGCGTTCTCTTCGCTGACAATGTAAAACTATTCAACACCACAGATAATACTGCTACCCTTCAAAAAGACCTCGACTATGTATCAGAATGGTCAAACAAATGGCAATTTCAAATCTCAACAAATAAATGCTCTGTCTTACATATTGGCAAAAAAAAAAAAATCAGAAAATAAAATACAAGCTGAATAGTCAAGACCTTGTTGATGATCCAAACTCTGCTAAGGACCTTGGAGTACTCATCTCTAATGATCTAAGTGCTAGAGCCCACTGTAACTACATAGCCAAAAAGGCATTAAGAGTTGTTAACCTAATCTTACATAGCTTTTTCTCTGGTAATATTACACTCATAACTAGAGCATACAAAACATTTGCTCGACCAATACTCAAATACAGCTCATCAGTCTGGAACCCACATTACATATCTGATATTAACACACTTGAGAAAGTCCAGAAATATTTCACAAGAAAAGTTCTCCACGCCTCTACTCGTTGCAGAATACCTTATGCCACCAGACTTGAAATTCTAGACCTAGAAAACCTAGAACTACGCCACCTTCGGTCCGATCTAAGAATAGTATATAAAATCATACATTGCAATGTCCTACCTGTCAATGAATGCTTCAGCTTCAACCATAATAATACAAGAGCAAACAATAGATACAAACTCAAGGTTAATCGCGCCAAACTTGATTGCAGGAAATACGACTTCAGCAACAGAGTGGTCAATGTCTGGAATACTCTACCTGACTCTGTGGTTTCTTCCCCAAACCCCCAAAACTTTAACCTTAGACTGTCTACTATTGACCTCACCCCTTTCCTAAGAGGTCTGTAGGGTGCGTGCATAAGCGCACCAACGTGCCTACTGTCCCTGTCCTATTATTTCTTTTATTTTTCTTATATGTATCCATGTATTCATGACTATGTTTTTACTTATACCTATTATCTTGTAAGCAATTGACAAACCAAATAAAAAATAAATAAATAAAAATCTGGCTGGGCATGGCATTTTAATATAAAACAAAACTTTACCAGTTAAGGAAACTGTTACGAACTAAGGAAACTCATTTGACAATAACTATGCTAGCTTGCTTCAGCAGCAGGCTTGTAATCCTGCACTTCGGATTGGCCCGCGGATAAGCGAATCGTGATTGGCCGATTCTGGCTGATCTGATTGGCTGACAACGGGCCGTCTCTGATTGGATGCTTTTAGAGCGGTTAGTTCAATTTCATTGGTTGTTGTGACAGCGGCCAGCTCTATAAAAGAGCTGCTGCTGCCCTAATTGTTGCTCTGTTCTGAAGTCACTATTAAAGAGTTGAACTGAGTCACTATCGATGCCTCGTCTCCGTTATTGCGCCCACTCCTCCAGATCTAACAGAAACAACAGATAAACAACATCTTTTCAGATTCTGCTGAGTTACAACAGAGTTCCCCAACATTTCCGGCTTTGCGGACCAGCAAGGAGTGGGGGGAGAAGGAATAGTTCTGTGTGAGTGGCATACATGCGCACTCGCTGCTCACACAAATGGAACGCACATTTGCTCGCCCATTGCTTTCGCAAGTGGGGATGTGTGTGCACTCGCCCACCATCCACATCCTGGTTGCAAACAGCAATGGCCCAGAAGTTGGGGGCCCTTATGTTACAGAGTCCACTAAATATGAAATAGCCTGCTGGAAAATGTAGTTCATTATTCAGGGCAGTACCACAGCTGAAAGTTTTATTATCAAAAAAGAATTCTCTTTATGTGGATGTTGTGGTCATTTACTAACATAGCAGCAAATACAAAAACAGGCTTTTCTTTCTTAAAACTGCTCTCTTTTAAACAATTTCCCCTTCCATTGTCCAAATCATACCTACAGTACTTTTAAAAGCAAAGTTACTAGTCTATAATAGGATCTGCCTGCTTCCTGCTGAGAGTAGGTCTGCCACTGTCTGTGCTCCAGAGGTGGTATTCAGCAGGTTCTGACAAGTTCTGGAGAACCGGTAGCGGGAATTTTGAGTAGTTCGGAGAACCAGCAAATCCCACCTCTGACTGGAGATTTTACAATATCCTTTCCCTAACACGCCTACCAAGCCACGCCCACAGAACCTGTAATAAAAAAAATTGAATACCATCACTGTTTTGCTTGTATTATACTAGCCAATTTTCAGGCAACAGTTAGCCTAATCAGGTCCATTTGGACTATAAAGATACCTGAATTACACCAGCAAAAGAAAGTATATTTTTTCCTAGGCTAAACAACTTTATTTTTGTGAGAGAGCATTAAAAAAAACCATTCATTGACACAGAATGGCCTTTAAATGAATTTCTGAACCATGTTGACCTGAGAACCTTTTTAAAACTCTGCAAGGTTTTGGGAGGCAGGATTTTCATTTGATTTTCTTCCTTCAGACTTTCTCCTTATATCCTTTCCTTGTATCCACTCTGTGCATTCTTTCTTGTTTTGTTCATTTAAGTCAGTTAAACCCCAATCACCAGATTGAAATTGTATTGTAAATTGCAGTGAAGGGAACATCTCAGTTCCTCTGAGCCTTTCCATTTGTGACTCCTACTTAAGCTGGGTCCATTCCATGTGTGAGGCCGAGGGCACTGCCACTGCCATCATTCATTTTGTCATTAGAAAGATAACACAAACACATTGATAAGCAAGGACTAGAAAAGTCACGCTTCATCGCTGCAGCTGAGATCCAAGAATTCTAACCTAGGAATCAGCATGAGAATCAGTACATTACATGTGAAACTTGCTTCATATTTTGATGTTACACAGCAAAATTTGGTTTTGTTTTTCTCCCCTCTCAGCTACCTCTTATTTATTTTAAGTTTTATTTGATATTGCTAAAGAAGGGACAGCTAGGCTACTGGTGCCATTTTTAGGGCGCAACTGCTCAGATTCAATCCAAGTCATTTGACACCCTGAAGTGAAAAAATAGATCCAATGTACTGAAGCTACTCAATGTGCTGAGTTTAATAATACTGGTAATAAGACATCATCTTCTATCACAATTAATGTAACTAAGTAAAGAATGCCAGAAGAGAACAGTCACCAGGCCTCTAATATCTACTGGTGTGAGATTGTCATCTCACTTGGCTTAGCAATACCAATTAGCCCCATGATCTGCATATTTGCTATATGATTCCATATGTTCTAAAGAATCTGTAACATTATATCTTGTGGGCTTTTCAGAATTTTTAATAACTGCTACAGCATGTTCTTTGTGACTCATTTTACAGCATGGCCAGTGAAACTTTCTGATTGATATGGGTCCATACCGTGCAATTCAACTTACACTAGGAACCAAGTTCTCTGGTCTTTTTATTCCAGTCCTGAATGCAAAATGAGGGTGGCATTTCAAAGCTACATACGAACGTTCCTGAAACACAAATTCAGTATGGCAGCACACTCACAGCAGAAAGAAACAGCAGCATGAGGCTGACTGCAGATTTAGCTAGATTCTTGCAAGTAATTTTCTTTGCAAAACTCTGCTTTATTTTTCCTAATTCTCATAGCAGCCTTCTTATGAGTCAACTGGTCAAACACTCATTCATTAACAATGTGATTCAATCAAAACTGAATGGTTGCATCATCAAATAATAAGTAAAGCATAATTAAATCAGCTTCTTTTCAAAATCATTCCTATCAAGAATTAAATTTAAAAGATAACATAACTGCACTTAATTTTTTAAATATGGATATTTCCCTTTATAGTTAATGATTACGAGATTCTTAAAGCAGTCACATCTTTTTCTCAAGTTCACATGGAATGAGCTAGAAAGAGTGCAGAGAAGAGCAACAAAGATGATTAGGGGACTAGAGGCTAAAACATATGAAGAACGGTTGCAGGAACTGGGTATGTCTAGTTTAATGAAAAGAAGGACTAGGGGAGACATGATAGCAGTGTTCCAATATCTAAAGCAGGGCTGTCAAGCTCCTGGCTCGTGGGCCAGATGCATCACGCGCTGGCTATACCAATGCCCGGTTTTGTGAGGGGGGGAAGTCCCGATACGTCACATGATGCCACTGTGGCAACATGAATTTGACATCCCTGATCTAAGGGATTGCCACAAAGAAGAGGGAGTCAAGCTATTCTCCAAAGCACCTGAAGGCAGGACAAGAAGCAATGGGTGGAAACTAATCAAGGAGAGAAGCAACCTAGAATTATGGAGAAATTTCCTGACAGTTAAAACAATTAATCAGTGGAACGACTTGAATACTCCAAAACTGGACGTTTTAAACAAGAGATTGGACAACCATTTGTCTGAAATGATATAGGGTTTCCTTCCTGAGCAGGGGTTGGACTAGAAGACCTCCAAGGTCCCTTCCATCTCTGTTATTCTGTTAAATCTTGGGGAGAGGGAATCAAGTTGCTTTTCTCATACATGCATAGTAAAAACACAATATAGATAGTCCTTGTTTAGCAAATGACTCTGATTAAAGCAAATATGACAGTAATAAACGGTATTTTTTTTAAAAAAAAAAAATCATTACTTGACCAAAGGGCGCATTTACAATAACAAAAACCTTCAGGATAAAACTGATTAAGATCTGATCAGTTTCAGGCAGCTGGGAGCCTGCTGGAGGGTTCCCAACAACTAATTAAGGTCATGGAGCTGAGCTATTATTTTGTGGTCAGCACGTTTTAGAGATGGGATAGGCTACAGAGAAAACCAGTTCCGGAAGAGACAGCTTGTTTAAGTCGTCTCTGTGACCTGCAAGGGGACAAAAACCAGGGAGAAGGGGGTTAGCAACAGAAAACTGTTGGAGAGATTTTAACCTGAATGGTAAAGCAGCTAGCAGCAAACTTACAGCATTTTTCTGTAATGTGATTCACCTAGCAACTGCTGATGGAACCTCACTAAAGGAATCCTACCTGTATGTGCCATATACAATCAATCAATCAGAATAGAGCTGGAAGGGATCTTGGGGGGGGTCTTCTAATCCAACCCCCTGCTTAAGCAGGAGACCCTATACATTGGCTGTCCAGTCTCTTTAAAAAAAAAAAAACTCCAGTGTTGAAGCACACCCACAACTTCTGAAGGCAACTTCTGTTCCATTGGTTAATTCTCCTCACTGACAAGAAGTTTCTCCTTAATTCCAGGTTCCTTCTGTCCTTGATTAGTTGATATACTGGAATAAAAATAAACAGTGAACTATCAGTATTACACAAACTGTAATAACAAAAAAAAACCCAACAGATTAACAATGTGTTAAATGCAGCAAACTCTAAAAATGCAGATGAAAAAAAAGCTCTCTTTGCTGGTCATGAAAAGGACCATAGGAGAAGTGCCAAGCAATCTTCCCTGGGGATGTGCTATAATGGGTTACAGCTATTGAAAATATATTTTCTCTTGCATTCACTTGCCTTGGTTCATGAGGTAGCAATAGCAATAGCCCTTAGACTTACATACTGCTTTATAGTGCTTTACAGACGCCTCTAAGGGGTTTAGAGAGTCAGCCTATTGCCCCCAACAATCTGGGTCCTCATTTTACCCACCTCGGAAGGATGGAAGGCTGAGTCAATGTTCAGCCTGGTGGGATTCGAACTGCCAAATTGCAGGCAGCAGGCTGTCAGCAGAAGTAGCTTGCAGTACTGCACTCTAACCACTGCACCACTGAAGTAAGATATCTGCAAACACTGAAGTAAGACATCTGGTTAAGATCTATGTGGTCTGCATGGTTGCTATATATATGAAAAAAAAAGTTCCTTTAGATACTCTACTATGCCTTTTCTACTTACCAAATAAAAGATTTTCAACTCAGAAGTATTTTCTTTCATATTGTCTTTTGCTCCTGCAAAAAGCTTCCAGCAGAACTACTTCCAGTGACACTACAAGAATTATAATTTTTATAGGCAGTCCAAGATAATTTCTCCAGCTGGGTGAAGAATTCTAGGAGTTGAAGTCCACACATCCTAAAGTCACCAAGTTTGAAAAACTCTTAATTTTAATCATCTCAGCTATAAAAGGAAGATTCTCAAGTCTCTGTGAAAGAAAACGTATGAAACTAGGTCCCATCTAATGGAAACTTTTCAGATTGTTCTACCTTATAGAAGTAAACAAGGCAACCTATCTTCATTTTACAATTATATGCTTTTTAAAAAATTGTTTTGTATACATTTTCCAAGGAACAAAGGTAATGAGAGGACCTTGGTGCTCTCTGAGCTTGGTTGTTTCTTTGCAGTTGTTTTATTGGCCAAACTAGGTAACATCACCAGTGTTAGCAGAAAGCAATAAAGGACTCTTCATTTCAACCCTGAGCTACATATATTCTCCTTTATTGAAACAAAGGCAATCTTTGCATTCAAGCAGCTGACTTAAGTGGAAGTCCTTTCTGAGGACTGAATGCTGACAATAGTGTTTGATGGTCAGTGATAAAGACAACTACTCCGCTATGCAGATGCCAACTGTAGCTTTTGACTTCCCAAACAAGCTTACTGCTTCTCTGTTTCTCATAGTTTACAGTCTACAGAGGAATCATTGAGTCTGTCATCTGCACCTCTATAACTGTTTGGTTTGGTTCTGCAACCCAACAGGACAGACACAGACTTCAGAGGATAATTAGGACTGCAGAAAAAACAATGGCTACCAACCTGCCTTCAATCAAGGACCTGTATACTGCACAAGTCAAAAAGAGGGCTGTGAAAATATTTACAGACCCCTCACATCCTGGACATAAACTGTTTCAACTCCTTCCCTCAAAACGACGCTATAGAGCATTGCACACCAGAATAACTAGGCACAAGAACAGTTTTCCCCCGAAAGCCATCAATCTGCTAAACAAATAATTCCCTCAACACTGTTCAACTATTTACAAAGTCTGCACTTCTATTACTATTAATCTTCTCATCACTCCTTATCACCCATCCCCTCCCACAGTGACTGTATGACTGTAACTTTGTCGCTTGTATCCTTACGATTTTTATTGACTGTTTCCTAGTATGATTTGTTTGCTTATTGTACTCTATGACTATTATTTAGTGTTGTACCTTATGATTCTTGACTCTGACGAATGTATCTTTTCCTTTATGTACACTGAGAGCATTTGCACCAAGACAAATTCCTTGTGTGTCCAATCACACTTGCCAATAAAGAATTCTATACTATTCTATTCTATTTAACTGCCTCTATAAGTGTGATTCAAAATCACAGGGGTGTTCACTATTCTCTTTCTTAATTTTGTAACTCTGCAATCCAGATGCATCACAAGCTTGTTTCACTGGCATGCGTGGGCTATAATGTGTGAACTGTCACTATTTGCTTTTTTGAAAACTTTTTTGCATGTTTTATCCACCACCATTGCCCACTACATACCTGCAGTTAAATGTTCAAGGGGTAAAGTGCAGTGGTCAAATTTGCCATTCATTTAATGGTGATAATAAATGAAACCTAAAAAGGAACCTAGCTGTGACCTTGAGGGTACTGACAACTGAATGAATTTTCTTTGCTCACTTTTGTAGGCTTTGTGCATCAATAGTGTAAACAGGTAGTCCTTGACTTATGACTGCAATTGAGACCAGAATTTCCATTAATAAGCAATGCAGTTGTTGAAAGAGTTGCACACAATTTCATGAC
Organism: Notechis scutatus; assembly: GCF_049901735.1. NCBI lineage: Eukaryota > Metazoa > Chordata > Lepidosauria > Squamata > Elapidae > Notechis > Notechis scutatus. Next base: position 152,949,149 of record NC_142009.1, on the reverse strand, counting down.
CTTTGTTTGCACAGTTGTTAAGCAAATACCTGTAGCTAATTGAATCACATGCTCATTAAGCAAATCCTGGCTTCTTCTATTGATTTTGCTGGTCAGAGGCCAGCTAAGAAAATTCCAAATGGTGATCACATGATTGGGACACACTGTATCCATTGTAAACCTATGCCATTTGCCAATGGATATGGCATAGTTTACAATGCCATATCCATTGTAAATCTATGCCGTATCCATGACCATGGGGATGTTGCAACAGTTGTAAGCGTGAGGATCGGTTGCAAGTCCCTTTTTTCAGTGCCATTGTAACTTCGAACAGTCACTAAACAAATGGCTGTAAGTCAAGGACTATCTGTATGCAATATGCAACACTAAGATTTAAAGAAGTTACATTTATTGCCCATGCCCTAATCCAGGGGTGTCAAACTCGATTTCATTGAGGGCTAGATCAGCATTGTGGTTGTCCTCCAGGGACTGGGGGAGGGGCACGAGCGGGGTGATTACAGCTGACTGGGTATGGCCTGGGGACATGGCCAGCTCAACATTGCTCATTTGTGGGGGTGCTCTAATCATTGCAAAAATACCTTGATGTTTTGCAAAATCATTTCCTTGTTTTCTCTGGTGAAGGTCATGTCATCAAAATATCACTGGTTGGGATAGATTGTAGGGGTGACTGATACTGAAATATAATTTTATCTTATATTGCTTATCTATACATCAAACTATTGCATTTTACTCCAATTTCATTTTAAATTGTTTTTATAGGATTTTATTAATAATTTGCGTTGGAACTCTGGATTTTGATATGGCCTATGAGCTAATCACTAAACTAAACTAAACTAAACTAAACTAAACTAAACTAAACTAAACTAAACTAAACTAAACTAAACTAAACTAAACACTGGGTGCCTGGGAATGATATTTTTCTTCACTGTCATTTTTTTTTAACTTGGTGTCTGTGTAGCACAACAGTCACAGCAGTCAGTTACAGTTTATGACTTACAGTGATGTGGAAGCTGTAGCTTATTTAATACACTATGTTTAAAAGAAACCATGGCTGAGAGCAGTGGATTACAACTTTTTCCTGCCAAAGAGCACATTCTCTTAGGGATAACTTACTTGGAATGCATAGCTGGCAAAGTGGAAGCAAGCATTAGATACAGCCAGACCAAAGTAAATGGAGATATACCGTCCTTTCTTGCTGACTTGTTTTTCTCCTCTTTCTAACAGTTACTTATTTTACTTTCTCCCTCCTTGGCTACAGAGAAGGACAGAGAGTTCTTATCAATAATCTGAACTGCTTTCCTGCTTGGGGAAGGGGGAGTGTTAAAAAGTAGGTTGAGAGTCATATGCAGTCTAAGTAACATAAGCTTAGATATTGTCCATCCACAACTTAGAATAATGTAAAAAAGTACTGAAGTTGCTCTAATAAGCTTCACAATGTCTCCTCAACAGTCTCTTGGAACACTGAGTTCAACACAACCCACCACACTACACTGACATAGGGTTCACTGTTTCGGTAGTTTTTGCTATTTCACAGATTCCCTCTTCACAGGTGCAACTATCAAACCTCTTGTGGCTTGGGGAGCAAATGTCTTGCAATTACCACTAAGCACTTTACTGAAATGAAATTTGGACTCCAACTGCAATCTTTAGTGTGGTTACTAGCAAGGAAGCCCCAGGGAGATCCAGAAAACAAATGTATGAGCTATGCAAATCTAAACATTGGCTCGGAGCGCTGTTATTTTAATGGCTCAGTTGAGAAGTCACAAAAATGTAAACTGCTTCATGTACAAAATGTGTCAAATTAAGAGAATGGATAAAGAGAGAGAGAGCAAGAGGAAGGAAGAAACAAACAACCCCTAAACCAAAATTAAGACACAGCTGTCATTAAACAACCAGATCCAAATTCAATCAGCTACTCTGTTGCACTGCTTGCCATAGCTTGCTCAGTCAAAGCAAGAAACTGACAGTTATGTGGCACTGAATGGGGGAAAAGAATAACATGTCATCAACTTATGAAATCATAATTTAGTTAAAATACCATCTTGGAAAGGGGAGACCTCTGGGAATGCCCTGGCATCCATTTCTGCCTTTCTTTGGATCAATTTTAACATCCTTTTTATAAGCCAAATCAGATCTATATGTAAAAAATGTATGTGCACACTGTAATGAAGATGCAGATCATTAAACCTGTTACTGGCCTGGGTTCTTTTTCTTGGCTGTGAATGTCTCCATATCAGCCTTGTGCCAAATATTTCTCCTGTTTCTTTTCTTTTTTTTTTACAACTGCATTCAATTATTTGAGTGCAACCCGATTTGCCTTCAATCTGATGCAAAAGGAACTGCCTTTGAGTGGTTTCTTCAAAGGAGAAGACAAGAGGTCTTCAAACTTGACAGCTTTAAGACTTGTGGACTTCAACCCCCAGAATTCCTCCTCCAGTCATGTTAGCTCAGGAATTCTGGGAGTTGAAGCCCACAAGTCATAAAGTTGCTAAGTTTGAAGACCTCTGGAGAAGACAGTTTCAGTAAAATGCTCAAGAGCAGGGTGCTAAGTTCTTCAGCTTGTCTAATGTATGTGGTTGTTAAGAAGGATGGGATGGGATCCTACAATATCCATCCAGCAAGCCACAGTCTCTCTGCATCCACATAATTCCCTTCAGCCCAAGGAACCCATCCCACTAAACATTTCAGTTTAAAAGTGAGGTAGATTGAAAGTCCTCAGAAGAACCCAAACAGCAATAGCAGAAGTGATATTCAGCAGGTTCTGACCAGTTCTGGAGAACCAGTAGCAGAAATTTTGAGTAATTCAGAGACCTGGCAAATACCACCTCTGACTGGAGATTTTATAGTATCCTTTCCCTGACATGCCCACCAAGCCACGCCCACAGAACCGGTACTAAAAAAAATTGGAATCCCACCAATGAGCAATAGTCCCTTATCTCAACAGTACAGTTATCTCAACATAATCTGAAGTGATACTGAAAGAAATTCTCAAGCTTCTTGAACTAATGCGGCAGCTGCAGAACAGTTTTTGTGAAGTATTACCATGAATACAGACCGAGAGTCCTTTCCAGGCATGTGAAAAAAGCTCAGACCAGGCAATTGTGGCCAATCACAAGAAGACATTTTGGTTTATTGTTTCTAGCCCCAGGCTAGAAAGTGGAAGATCATGAGTTCTAGTCTGCCTTCGCCGTGAAAACCAGCTGAGTGACTTTGGACTTCTCTCTCTCTCTCTCTCTCTCAACCCAACTCATCTGACGGGTGAGTTTAGAGAAATTAAGAGGTGGAAGATCTGTTGGATATATTTGCTACTTCATTTGTAAAAAAAAATAAAAAAAATAAGGCTGCTTTCTGATAATCTGTGTCATCCATAATGATCAGTCATCATCATGATCATCATCATCTCTTATCAAAGTACATATGTTGGCTTTTACACCTTAGAGTAGGAGTGTCAAACTGGTGGCCCAAGGGCCAGGTGCAACACGTGCAGGCCACACACACCCAGCTCTGCAAAGGCAAAAAACATTGCAATATTTCCCATGACATTGACATGACCCAGCAAGTTTGACCCCCATGTCTTAGAGCATCATCCCCAAAAGGAGCTCATCAGGGATCCAGATGTGCCTCTGTTTGAAAAAAACAACCCTACAACTAATAGTAGTAGTAGTAGTAGTAGTAGTAGTAGTAGTAGTAGTAGTAGCTGCTCTTTCTTTCCTTTTTTGTTTATTATTGGCAGGAAGGCTGAGGGGCTTTGGCTGTGACTAATCGGGTTTAGGATAAAGTGGCCATTCACATAGGGTTTGTGCTGACATGCATAGCTCCCAGGATTTAGCAACGTGCAAAGACTAAAGCTGAGAGTGACATCTATTATTTTTATTAGAGGTTACTAAACAGCTATGCCCTGGGTCAAAAACATGGGTTATATGTTGTAGTTTTGGGGCCCTTCTCACAATCACATTCTCCTCCTTTTTTATTATGTTACAGGAAAGGAACAGCCTGTACAAGGATGGAATACTTCTTTTTATGCTTTCCAAATAATGTGCAAAAAGGAAATATTAGCATCATCTTCCCATCGGACCCAGCCCAAGATATTTTACTGCTTGAGGCCATACAGCAAATGCACATGTGCACACACTCACACATACATCAAAGCTGGCCAAGTTCTTTTGGCAGTAGTGAAGAAACTCCCCAAAGTATTCGACCCCTTTATTATTTATGATATAACAAGAGCCGTGTGCTGTTCTCCCAACCCATTCTCAACAGCTGTGAGAAACAAAAGCACCCCCAAACAGCTTGGTCACAATTCCTTGTTGTATTTTGGTAAAGACTCAATATCATTTGAACAAAAATTAACTTAAAACTCACGATTGACCTAGTATTGGATGTCTGATGCCCCTGAATAGGGCCAGTCTTCTGTACTAAGTAGTAAGAAAGGGAGTGACATGGGCCGCTGAAAGTTAACATTGATAAATAAAAAAAAAAGCATTGCAAAATCTCCAAAAGCGATTTCTGCTCCTGTTTATCCTCTCTCTCTCTCTCTCTCTCTCTCTCTCTCTCTCTCTCTCTCTCTGTCTGTCTGTCTCAGAAAAATATGAGCTGCATTCCAAATGCATTGAAGATCAACTGCCCATCAGAACCCATCAAGCCAAGATCATTAATCTCTCTACTTTGCAGACAGAATAATTTAGCTCCTACTTAACAGACGGTTGATTCCTTTGCCTGAAAGTGGACCTGGAGCAACCTCTTCCTTTGGCTGCATTCCTCCCCCTTGCTTACTCATCAGCCACCTAACTAGAGAGCTCTGAATCTTCCTTAAGGGACTCTTGGGACTCCATTTCCAAGGCAGTCTGAGACATTCAACAGCCGCTCCGCCCCATTGCCATGTTCAGACCTCCCCAGCTATATTGCTTCCTTTGTGATGTGCACATTGCAATTACGTGAAGCACGCTGACCTTTCTGCAGTGGGGAAATAAGCTTATAAATATTGCACACAGACCAATAAGACTAGAATGAAGCAATTAGAGGAAGCAGCACATCTCACATATGTTATCATGTGGCAAGGCCAGCGCTTATTAGCATAATAACAGTATGTTCAGCTAGCAATGGCATTCAAAGAAAGGAAAATGTGTTAACAGAGGCTAGCTAGCCAGACAACAGTTGGCTTTGGTAATTAGCAAAAGCATGGCCACTTTGAGAGCTCTTTTAGGGGGCCATGGGAGAATTCCAGGCTCCAGGCCAGCATTGTTGCAATGTGTACTAGTAGCAGCAGGTGAATGCTAATATGTAAAGGGTGATTCCCTCCAAAAAACTGAGAACGGAACACCTCTATTTACAAGGAAGAATTGCTCCAAGAAAAAAATATATAGAAGGTTTGCCAAGTCAACATTTTGATAGCATCACAATCTGCATCAGATACCCATCTTTACTTGTGCCTGTTTTATGTTTTTTTATACAAGGGAAAAAAATGTGAGACATCTCCAGCCTGTTTGACTTTTATAATCCCACTTAATCACAGTCTTTTTTACTTCAATATGCAGACATATTAGACTTTCCCAAGGAATGCTCTTGGCTGTTACGATATGCTTGAGTGAATGTTGCAGTTAGCTTAAGACAACATCTTGAAAAAGACTATCTTAGAGTTGAGATAAATAGCCACAACAATTCCAAATGTTTCTATTGGGACCAGTTATTTAAAGATCAACTACAAATTGGTCAAGATTACAACATAATAATAAACCAAAACAAAATGGCTAAGTTGATGAAGCTGGTTTTTTGTTTTTTAAAAAAAAAACATTCTTATTTAAAGCAAATATTTGTAAATGCAACATAAATCATTTTCCCACTAGCAGCTTAGACCATGTCCCCTCTTGCTGAGTGCTTTCCTTGTGAAGATGACAGGCTGCAATGACAGGCACATGATGTATAAATGCTTCATCTCACTTTATGTCAGTAGCAAAACCAGGTCATCAGCAATGGATGGGATCACAGTGATGGCTATTGGCCATTTTACACTGTGGCAAGAATCCTCTGCCCTGGGCTCTGTTCAGCCCTGTGGGTCAGCCGTGTTCTGTTATTGCCTCCCTAGAGAATAGAACATAAGACTCCTCACTGACAGAGTTTTAATTCTATGGACCTTATAAGTTTAGCCTGGGCTGAAATAGCATAGCTGTGGAATGAAGTGTTTAATGCTCCCATTACCAGAGTGAAAAGCCCAGATAATCTGAAAATCTACATATGTTGCCTATATGAAGATAGGAATGGAAGAAGGGAGAAATCCTTGGTAGAAGTGCTAATTATGACCCAGCTTCCTTTGTAATAGCAATAGCATTTAGACTTATATACAGATCCATAGTGCTTTACCGCCCTCTCTAAAGTGCTTACAGAGTCAGCCTATTGCCCCCAACAATCTGGGTTCTCATTTTACTGACCTCGGAAGGATGGAAGGCTGAGTCAACTTTGAGCCAGTGAGAATTGAACTCCTGGCAGTCAGCAGAGTTAGCCTGTGATACTGCATTCTAGCCATTGTGCCAGCATGCTCTTATGTTTCCAATTCATCCAACCATCTATCCATCTATCTGCTTTAGAAACAGCTCAAAGTAGCTGCCTTTCTACAGGCGTCTGTACTCTATTGATTGGCTGTAGGTAAATTGTGACAATGATTTTATTCTGAGGTGGTTTTAGTTTATTTATTTAGTGGTACTTACAACCCATCCCAACTGCAGATACAAATTCTATATGCTATGTTACACAAAAAGTTTTGCTGCCATTTTAAAGAGGTAATGGTTTGGATCTGGATGGGATTATCATCTGGTAATATGTTCTAGAAGGTCTAGGTCTCTCCAGATTGACTACAGAATACTGGAGTCAAGAGGCTAATTATACAAGTGGAAAGGCATTTTCCTTCCTTTGGCCATATACTCTCCTTCATCCTGGGCTATCATAGTTTGCAGCAAACCATGGGGTAAAAGGGAGCTTATCATAGCCAGTAAGAGACATACATAGAGACAGATGCTCATTTTATAATTTTTGTTTTGGTAAACATACATGCATACAAGCTAATGGAAAGAAATGTGTTTTAACATCAGGTCAGCGGAAGCCAACTCCATTTTGACATGATTCATATTGACATATTCCTATTGACATGATGGCACTATGAGTTTGATGAAACTGAAAGGTGAAACTGTTCATGGACTGAAATAAAAAGTTGGCTCGCTCTCATGCAACAAAAAAATTGTTTTGCTCTCATGCAACAGAAAACTAGAAACATTTCAATGGGTTGAAGGGAAATTAAAGGAAAAAGTTATTTAGTCAGATGGTGGGGTGTTTAAGGTCCTGGTTTAGAAATCAGGAGGCGGTGTGAGTTCTTGGTCTGCCTGAGGCATGAAAGCCAGCTGGGTGACTTTGGGCCAGTCACTCACTTAGCCCAACTCACTCACAAGGGTTGTTGTTGTGGAAAAATAGGAGGCAGCAGTACTACATATGTTTGCTGCCTTGAGTTCTCTCTCTCTCTCTCTCTCTCTCTCTCTCTCTCATAATAATAATAAATATGTCCTTTGGAAGGACTTGATAGGTGGACAAAAATGCCAAATCCAGTCTAAATATCTAGTTGACTATGCAACCAACCATAAAAATAATACAAGCAATGGGATAACAGAGTAGCAATAATTGTGCATTGGACTATCTCCTACAAGAGGAATTGGTGGATTCCCCAAAATAGATAAAATATCAGAAACTGAAGAAGCTAAAGTGTTCTGAGAGTTCAGGATTCAAACAGACAAGGCTCTGGCACATAATACCTCAGACTTAACAATTGTCATATAGGAAAGTAAAAAAAAAAGTCATAATAATTTTAACATACGTAGCAAAGCCATGGAGCCTCCAATCAAATAAGATGATTAAGTCTAACATCTAAATTATCTAGTTGCATTGGACAGGGAAAAACTATGTAAGTCTCTGCCCTTTGATGAACTATTGTTCTCTCCCAGGCCCTTCTTCTCTTGTTCTTTCTAAGGCTTCCAAAGATGTGGTCATTTTGGCTCTACAAAAAGAACGAGGATCATTCTGTTCTCATGGAAGCTGAGATTCTTATATTTTAAAACTGAAAAACGTATGCACAACAGGCAGAAGTCCTCACATGCTAGCTTTTGGCAACAAGAGACCCCTCTGATTTCCTTCTGTTTCAACATTGCATTTTCTTTATCTTTTTCCTCCCCATCATATCTGGCTCAGTTGCCAATTTTTAGATTTGCTGTCTAGACAGTCTTATCAGGGACAGAAGACTTCCCTCTTCCTGCAGCATCAGATATAAAACTTTTTTGCAACAACTATTCAAGTTTGCATGTGGGATTGGGCGTACAGAACATTCCTAGCCTTGGCCTCCTAATTTAAAAGAGGCCACACTTCAAACAGTCTCTGTAGAGAAGCCCAGGGTGCACTTTAATCCCATGTTATTAGTATATTTAAAATGCTGTTTACGTGGCAAAATGATTTGGCTTGAACCCCAAGAGTTTAATTAGAAGGCAGGGGAGGGAAGAGTCGCATTCTTCCATGTAGCCCCATAAAGTACTGGTTGGATGGAGAGGCAGACAAGAAAGGGATATCTGAAGGACAGTCTGAAAGAGGAATAACCTCTGTGGACTGCAGTATTTCACCCTAGGAGACAGAGGAGCTGGTCAGTATGGGAAGCTCTCATCACATGATAATCCACAGTATGGCCAAAGACAAGGATAATTTAAGGAGATTAATTGCTCTGATCCTACTGTTCCTTTTGAAAAACAAGAAGACTAGCTGAGGATGGGATTTTATTGTACAAATTGGTTGTGACTTATCAGGAGTAATGCAGAAATCCTATTTAAGATTTTATTTTCAGCCATACAATTGTACAGTTTATGCTAGGTTATTTGGCCCTCCTTGTCCGTTCCACTGAATGTGCATCATATTTCCATCAAAGGATTCAGAGGCCTACCAAGACATTTCTTCGCAGACCAAGCAAACTGTGTAACTTAACAGTTCTGGGACACAAAAGTTTCACTACACAATAGAAGCTTCAAAACTACAAATTCCATGTGTCAGCAGCAGCAATGTTCACAAATAAAGCAGCACTTGTTGAAGCAGTCCAAGATTCACATGAAAAGGTGTTCCAGGGTATGTAAACTGAATCTTCTCCTGTGTTCCACCTTCCGTTCCTAGTTCCAGCATCTCAAGAAGTTTGTTTCTAGTCTTTCTCCAACACTAAATGTAAGCCCAATGGGAAGGAAAGTATCAAGTGGCCTGGAGTTTAAAATCAGACTTTATCTTTTTTATTATTGTTGTTGTTATCATCGCCAATGTTTGTATGGTCCCCTTTCTCCAGAGACTACTCAATAATAATAACAGAGTAATAAATAATAGTAAATTATAGCACTAAATAGTATTCAATAGTAACAAGAACACTAAAATGAAATCCTCCACAGCTGTATGGAACAAAAAAAAAAGAACCAAGCCAAAAGAACAAAAGTTTGGGTCATGTGTCCTAAACATTTTATGAAATTGAATTACTAAATATAACAAATAGTTTAGTTTAGTTTAGTTGATTGTCATTGTACCTCATACAACGAAATTACACTTCAAAATACACTTCAAAAAGTAGGGAACTCCAAGGAAGAAATGCAAAAACTAAGAAGCCTTCCCTTTGATATTGGAAGCATTGTCCATCAGCATTCCACAAGTAAACCATCCTACTTGTGCTATTTGGAAAGACCTCCACATCATGCAGAAACCCATTTATTCTATAATTCTCTAAGTGTGTAACAGTCCCACACCCTTACAGACCTGGTTAGTCACAATCACTTCAAATTTGATTAGGGGATTGTCCTTCAGTGACAAATATAAATCCCACCTGCTACTGGGTTATTCCAAATCCAATTTATAGCAAAAACAAAGTTGGCAATGTGGTAGGTCTTATGTGCTAAATCCACAATATATCTGGGAGAGGCAGATATCCATGAATATTAGAGCCACTTTTCCAGGAGTGTGATTCAACTGGTGTAACAACTGGTTTATGCGCGCGCAGAGGGTTTGTTACTGACCTTCTCCTGCAATCCTGCAATCTCCCTGTGTGTTAAACAGCTGGTGCATGGCAATCCGCTGTGCCATGAGAAGCAGTTGAAAACCAGGAAATAAAGGCCAGAATAGAGCCACAGCTGGTTGTCGGAACAAACCAGTTCACCCACAGATGATCCTTGGAGCTACCGGTTCATAGGAACCGGGCCGAACCGGTAGAATCCCACCCCTGCACTTTTCTCAAGTCATCCTCAGCAGAACACTAAAGTATCTAGAAGCATTCCATTTTTCTCTCAAGACTCATTCTTGCAGCTCTGTCAAAGACAACATTCACTAGATTAGCAACATACAAATACAACTCTTATTCTCTTTCAACATACAAGTACAACTCATTCTCTTTTATGAGGCCCACTCCAGGGACAAATACTTCTTGACAGGAATATAGAAACTTTACACACAATTTCAGTACCCTGTGTACAAGACCTACCTCAACTACAAAAATGATCCCTTATGTGCTCAAGGAACAAGAGTGTCTGTTGTACTCTCCACATTCTATGATGCTCTAGAGCAGGGGTAGTCAACCTTTTTATACCTACCACCCACTTTTGTATCTCTGTTAGTAGTCTCTGTTAGTAGTCTCACACTCTTGCTAAGATTTGGTGTACATGTGATTTCCAATGAAAGGCAAGTGTTTTCAAAAGTCCACTAAGAAGGCCACTAATGTAAATGCTTCAAGTCAGTCTTCCAAAGGTAATCAGGATGCAATCCTAGTTGACAGTTTTGTATTCAATAGTGACTTTAAGCTAGGTAAAAAAAACTGTTCTCATAAAAGATAATAAAATCAATTGTTGCTTGATCCAGCTATCTGTTGTACTCTCCACATTCTATGATGCTCTAGAACAGGGGTATTCAACCTTTTTATACCTACCACCCACTTTTGTATCTCTGTTAGTAGTAAAATTTTCTCTAACCGCCCACCGGTTCCACAGTAATGGTGATTTATAAAGTAGGGGACAAAACCCCTACCACCCACGATGAAAGCTGGAATGCCCACTAGTGGGCAATAGGGACCAAGTTGACTACCACTGTTCTAGAGGTTCACATTATTCAAAAGCATCCTTCAGAGAGTGCAAGTATCCTTTCTTCTGCTAGGGAAATAATGCTACAAAGTACACATAGAAATAGAAAAGCTTTTTACCACTTAAAAAATAATCAAAACAAATTGTCCATAAATCTTAACTGGACTCAATTTTCCATGTATTATTGCAGGCAACAATAAAATGTGGAGAATGTTATTTTGCCTATTTTGTTTAGTGTCTCTCTCCTAAGTAATAGGCATCTTCTCCCAAATTTGTTACATATATATACAGGCTTTTAAACAGTTCCCTCTGACTCTGCATTCTGCTCAGCTTCTGCTACTTCTCTTTTAAAGGCTCTCCAAGGTTATTACAATTTCCCATTCTCAGAAAGTGCTACTCACAGAGATGATGGGATGGCTAGCAGTCAAATTCTAAATTTGCCTTCTGAAGTTGGAGTCCATGTCTAACCTGAAAAGAGACAAATCATCTTATTCTATGAATTCTTGCTCTGGAGATCATAAGATCGCAACATAATAAAGCAACACAGAGATTAATTATCAACAATCTAAATGATTTAAAATATGTTTAAACAGTTATTGCTCACTTAGTACACTGTAAAAATTGTATTTAAGTTAAATAGCCTGAAGCATAAAGTATGTTATTGGATCAGTGACATAAGATAGGGCCCTTGTGAACAGGAATTGTAATTTCAGTATATTTTTCCTAAAGACTCTAGAAAATGAGCACCAAAAGAATCAACATTGAATTATCAAGTGAAAACAAATTATATAGTCAGGTATATAGCTGGTTCTAGCCTGTCGCTGCCTTTGTATATCAAGTGCCATTGAATTTTATGTCCAAACTAGTTGAAAAAAGAAATTGAAAATTTTGGCAATTTACTTGACACAAATGGTCAGTATAATACTAAATGGTGATTAGGACAGAAACATTTAAGATCAACAAGGGAGTAAGACAGGGATGCCCACTGTCACCCCTACTCTTTATACTTATGCTAGAGAAATTATTGGAGAATATTCAGAAAAATAAAGAAATTAAAGGGGTCTTAATGATACAGGAGCATTATAAAGTACAGGCTTTCGCTGAAAATATGGTATTTTTCTTGGAAGATCTGGAGGACACTGTGGTAGAATTAATAAAAGAAATAGAAGAATTTGGCAATGTTGTGGGGCTCAAAATAAATAAAAATAAAACAAAGATATTGACCAAGAATCTAAAAGATGAAGAAAAAAAAGAATTGGAAGAAAAATTGGGAATGCAAATTATCAAAAAGATAAAATATTTAGACATCTGGTTAACATCAAGATGCTTATCAATTAAAAATAATAATTATAATAAATTAATGACACAAATTAAAAAAGAATTGGAAATATGGGGGAAATTACAGTTATCGTTAATGGGGAAATCACGGCAATTAAAATGTCCATGTTACCAAAAGTATTATAATTTTTTCAAACTACACCAGTGAAATTAGATAAAAAATTTTTTTGAAGAATTGAACAAAATAGTAATTAAGTTTATTTGGGCAAAAAAAAAAAAGCTAGGATAAAAATGAAACTATTACAGGACAAAAGAGAAAGGACTCCCTGACTGGGAAATGTACTATCAGGCAGCAGCCATGGTATAGATTAAGGAATGGATCAATCTGGAAAACAAAAGAATACTCTTGATAAAAGGCCATGACTTGCAAAAAGGGTGGCATAGCTTTCTACGGGAAGGGAAAAATAAGCAACATTCATATTTTCAGATACACCTTATCAGAAACTCATTAATTTGAATATGGAATAAAATGAAAAAGAATCATTATGATAAAGTACTACACTGGCTATCAACTATGGAAGCACAAATCTACCCCAATGCAATGGATCTGACCAAAATGAGAAATTATAAAGACTTATTAGATGAACAAGGAAGACTGAAAACAATACAAGAACTACAACAGCAAAATATAAAAATAGACATACAAATTCAGACGAGATGTAAAAAAGATAAAAAACAATATGTATTTCACATGGGAAAATACCAATTAGACATAATTACACAAGGAACTGGGGAAAATTATTTCAAAATATATAATTTTTTATTAAATTTCAAGATGGAAGAGGAGGTGGTAAAGGAGACGATTGTGGTATGGGCAAAAAACATTGGACACAATATAGATTTGGAACATTGGGAAAAATGTGGGGACTAAATTACAAATTAACTATGTCCACAGCATACAGGGAAAATCTATATAAAATGTTTTATTAGGTGGCATCTTCCTCCTGCTAGATTAGCAAAAATGTTCAGCCTAAGCCCAAGCTGTTGGAAGTGTAAAAAGGAAAAAGGTACATATTTTCATATGTGGTGGACCTGCCCAGAGGTCAAGAAATATTGGAATATAATTCAATTGTGGCTAGAAGAAATAACAAAACAGAAAATTGAACCCAAACCAGAACTATTTCTATTAGGCATAATAACAGAAAAATATAATAAAAAGATAAATACATTATGCTACATATCTTAACAGCTGCTAGGATTTTCTATGCACAATTTTGGAAGCAGGAAAATGTACCATCTGAGCATGTTGTTATAAAAAAAATTTAGACAGCGCAGAGATGGACAGACTAACAATGAAATTAAGAGACAAAGAAGAGTTGATATATTATAATGTCTGGGATGCCTGGTATGAATGGTTTAAGAATAAAAAGAAATCAAAATGGCAATTAGGTAAAGAATAAGAAATTATGTAAATACTTATATCTATATTCATATTTAGCTATATTTATATATTAAGTTGAAATTGTATAATGAAAGAAATGTTTATATAGAAAGATGATAAGGAAATGTAAAAGATGTCTTGATGTTGATATAATGATGTATACAGTTTTATTTTATGTTTTTAAATTTTGAAAACTAAATAAAATTTAATAATTGAAAAAAAGAAAAAGAAAAAAGAAATTGAAAACAATAATTTGTTTTTTATGAATATATAGAATGGTACAATAATCAGGATCATGTCAAATGTGATATAAACAAGTTGCAAAATAGGTATGTAATGTACTAGTTAAGTAAGGTTCTAGAAATGTTGATATTCCATCTTTCCAATGTGTGTGTGAATGGGTGTACGAGTATCTATTCTACAAAAAAAAAAAGCAGTCTTCGACTTAATAAAAACTATCTGCATAACCAACTACAAAGAAAAGATAAGAGAATAAGAGAAAAACAGAAATGTCACTGATGGTTTTAACTTAATTCTGTTGCTTTCAGATATAGTTTTTATTATTTAACAAAATATTTCCAGTAATTCTGAATCAGAATTACTGGAAAGTATTTACTGCACTATAGATTTATAATTGCATTAATTACATTTAACTTTAATCTGTGTGCATATTTAGAGAGGAAAAGAAATTAATTTTTTTTCATTTGTTTGAGAGATAATATACAAGGTTATCTGAAGAACCAGAAGCAATAAAAGTATACGAACTTTTTTTTTTCTTATGTAATGCCTGGGAAAAAAGAAACCTACTATGAGCTTAAGGAACAGGCTTCACGTTTTCTTAAGAACTGCTTTCTTTGCAGATGAAATGTTTTATTATATAGCCAAGTCTACAAATAGATTATTAATGTTGGATGAAGGAATGGAAGATCCAGATACAGAACGCTAGCAGATGAACAGAAGACATTGCCAGAAATTCATCAATGTCAGACATAATTAATTACAACTTTCCATTGACCGATATAGCTCTGTTTATCAGACAGGGTTCCTGGAATTACAAATGCTTGCAGAGTATTCGAGCAAAGTTTTTGTTAATGCACTTGTTTGTCGTTTGTCTCTTTCAATTATTTGTCTGTGCGCATATTGGTTTAGTTTTCAAATATGTTAATGCTAAGTAATATTTGGAACTCTGTAATAAGACAAGTCTATTTTATTCATAGGGGAACAGGAATATTTTATTTTATAGATTGTGAGGAACTGAACAAGTGTTTGGAGCTATCTGAATAGGTCTTCTCTTCGTTCATCCTGGTACAAGCACAAGATCTGTTTTCTTGAAGGGTACATTATTGTCAGAATAAATTGGTATCTACAAGAAAATGAGGCCTTATTGAATCCCAGAGTTCTTGCTCTCTTCTTTGAATATACAATCAATTAAGGATGTAAGAAAAAGAGTAGTATCTGCTACAATATATGTTTTCTATATGTTTTCTTTCCTGGGAATCGTGATTAAGGAGTGACAAGTGTGATAAATCAGGTCAGATAGGGATGAGGTCTTCAATTACAGGAAAGCCAGATTCTAGATGAAAGTTTGAGAAAAAAATAGCAGTAGCAATAGCACTTAGGTTTATATATACCCATTCATAGTGCTTTACAGCCTTCTCTAAGCAGTTTATAGAGCCAGCCTATTGCCCCCAACAATCTGGGCCCTCATTTTACCGACCTCAAAAGGATAGAAAGTCAGTCTTGAGCTGGTCAGAATCAAACTCTACGCAGTGAGCAGTGAGTTAGCCTGCAATGTTGCATTCTAAACATTATGCCACCACAGCCCTAACAGAATGATCACAATAGAACCAATTGCTCATTGAGATAGTAGGCACTTTTCTTTGAATGTGTTAAAGAGATGACTGTAGAGCCATCCATCATGTTGTTTTAATATGGATGTCTGTACTAAACATCTTTCCCAATTTGCTGAATTAAAATGCTAGCTAGCCATCTTTGAGGCAGTAGGACACTATATTGGCATGAAATTGGCTGACCAGAGAGTTACTTTTTAGATTTTTTTTCACATGATGCTTTATGTAAATTTTTTAGGGAGACAACAATTGCATGGCTGATCAGGGACAAGAGAACAGGAAACATGTCCTCATCAGCCCAAGACAACCAATAGGGATGACCATATTGGGTCACTTGACTTCTCCTCTGACATAACTTGTGATGAAATATACCAAATTTAAATATTTGTGGATATGTTCCCTGATGTTAGCTTACAGGAGAAAGTATAGCTAGAGATGACATAAGTCTGTCTATCTTATAAACCAGGGGTGTCAAACTGGCAGCCCACAGGCTGGATGCATCATGTGACGCTGCGAGTTTGACACCCATGTTTGAGACATGGGTGAATGAATAAATTTAGTTTGGTTTGTTTGGCTTCTCACTTCATTTTTCTTCAGATTTTTTTAAAAACTCTCATTTTTTTATGCATCATGAGCCATGGTGGCACAGTGGCTAGAGTGCAGTGCTGCAGGCTATTTCTGCTTACTGCTGGCTGCCTGCAATTTGGCAGTTCAAATCCCACCAGACTCAAGGTTGATTTAGCCTTCCATCCTTCCGAGGTAGGTAAAATGAGGACCCAATTTGTTGGGGGCAATATGCTGACCTCTGTAAACCAGAGGACTGTAAAAGCACTGTGAAGCAGTATAAGTGCTATTGCTGTTGCTATCATCATTATATATTTCAGACTTTGACCAACAAGTGCTGCATTTAAAACTCAGCAGGTACCCTGGAAGATGCTTCTCCAAAATGTAGTTTAGACAAGACAGCCATGTTGTCGTATAATCCTAGTTGAGCCTAAAAAGCAATTGCACTTGAGCTTTAGTTGCCCCCTTAACTGAAGGAGATGTAAACTGTGTTCCTCAAGCAAAATAATATGCTTGGGTGGCTAATGCTTCTCTTGGTGCATTCTGGAATATAATATTCAGGTGAGTGTTTTGTCTTCCAAAGTCTTGAAAAACTACCCTTTAATATTTAGGGATCTTGACCTGCTTCACCCAACATTTAGATTCTCTGTTTTGAATGTTTTCAGAAGGTAGAGATCTTGATTTTAGCAAAGCTTATTATTAGTTTCTCCTCATTACCATGGATGATGAGTGATCCCAAAGCTCTTTTAAGACAAACAGAGGTCAAGGGAAGAACCACCGTATCATTTTTTTATGCTAATCCCTGCTTTATCATTTAAAAGAAAGGTTTGCATGAAAACATGTGTGCAAAGATACATTTTAATTTGCAGTTTCTCTAGTTGTCTTGAAACTATATACGGCATATTTGTAAATTATACTTCAAAACTTAGAAAAAATTGATCTTCCAATGAAGATTCAGTCCATACATTGATTTTATAAAAAAAAAAGAAAGGAAGGAAGGAAATGCTCCTGTCCAGCATTGCCTCCAAAAGCTACTCAGATTATAATTATTTTTATTTATTATTATTATTATTATTATTTTATTTTTAATTATTTATATTTTTCCTAACACATCTCCCTGTGATAGGGGGATTTCCATTATTTGCCTAAGGGGATTTCCATTAATTGCCTAAGAAGAATTTTCCTTGGAGACTTTAAATTTTCTTTTTGTGTTTTTAAGCTAACTGTCATAAAAGGATTGCTTATTTGTTCATAGTTGTGTTTTCTCTCTTTATTATCTTAGAGCCTCATTTGGTGTCCTCACTTCCTGCTTTGAAACAAGCCCAGTGATAAGAGTGATTTCACAATGTCTCTCCTTGGAATATAATGATAATTTAGGAAGTTAAGTGATACAGACTGCTTGAGATAACCTACATGTGACTCTTGGCCTTCTGCTTCCCTCAGTCCCAACCCACATGATATCCCAGCCCAAATATTCCCAGCCCAAATATTCCCAGCCCAAATATTCCCAGCCCAAATATTCCCAGCCCAAATATTCAACTGGTTTGAGAAAAAAAAAATCTATCAGGCTGAACAAGCATGGTTAAGAAATATTTGGCATAACACTTATTAACATTATAAGATTTAGTGTAAAGAAAAGACTATGAAGAAAGAAACTCTGTTATTTTGTGGGTATATGTGCACACATGCGCCTACGTGCACACCTTTTAATCAAAATGCCAGGTGACTGCCTGGATAAGTCCCTGCAGTTTTCTTTGCCATTGTCTGCTTTCTAGGGCTGAGAAAGAGTGACTGGCCTAAGGTCATATAGCCAGCTTTGTGCCTATGGCAGGACTAGAATTCAAAATCACCTGGTTTTTAGCGTGGTGCCTTAACCATTACACAAAAACTGTTTCTGTCTTATGTTGCTATTAAACTATCATATTTGTCTTGATCTACAAATTTAGCAATGTAACTTAGGTGCTAAACCTCAATAGTGCCACTGATTGCAGAAAACTTTGGGATACACTGAATCCTTTCATGATGGCAATTATCTTCCCAAATGTTCAAATTTCAAAGACCATGCAAACCACATTACATCCTACATAAGTTACCACAATATCCTCCATCTCAGTACGGCATATGCATGCTTGGGAAGACGTAACATCTCAGAGCATATGCAAAAATGAACTCGCTAAAAAGGATGGGTTTTTTATTGTGTGAAAAGGCATATGCAGAAAAAAAAGGAAGGGAAATTATTTTCTGCTAACAGGCCAGAAGAATAACATGAAGTCCAATTAGCAACCTTTGTCCTACAGCAGATGATAACTGTACAGACTTTTTCCATTATTCTGCATTATATGCTTCAGTATGGAACAGCAATTCATATTCCTACAATTCAGAGCTATAGTATTGAATACTGGAGCATTAAACTTCAATTTCCATGTCAGCTGCAAATTACAGAGTGCTGTAGTTCAACCCATTTGGAGGGCACCAGGATGTGGAAAATTAATTTCTGTTAGGCAGGTTTTCCTCTGATCACTTTCAGTAGAAACAAGAGCAGAAGAACATTGAGATTCTTTTTCTAAGTCTGTGATACAGGATTAACGTTGTTGTCCTCACCTTACGTATCACAAAGTGGAATTCAGATTCAATATCTCCACTATTCTTTGGCTGCTCTCTCCTGTGACCCAGTGAATTGCTATAATGTGTAAAGTTGAAAGTTGTGAACTTCAGCTTCACCTATCTGGGAACACATTGCTGGAAGTGAAAGAAATTTGGCTAGGAAAGGAACATAGCTGTCCAATCCAATACCTTGGCAGTTCTCGAAGTTTATTTTTACTTTGTCCTCTGGGCTAAAAAAGAGTGACCCAATTCCTTGAATGAAACTTGAATCTCCAACTTGCTGAAGCAAAGTATGAAGGCTATGATACCTAAGATGCCCTTTAAAGTACCCATAGGCTCCATTTCTGTGACCTCTCCCATCCCTGGACCAATGTGACTGTTCTGTCAACAGATTGTAGCCATTGATGACACGATGGCAGAGTCACTTTTTCAGCAGTTTGCTCCAGGAGTTCTGAACCTTATCGTGCTACATGTCTATTCAGAGTAAAGATATGATCTGCTTCAGCACCTATTTTTAAAGAGCTCTCAGGGAAAAGATTCAAGGGAAAGGTCTGTAGATCCAGGCTGCATGTAAACTAGTATTTGGCTCAGGTTAGTTTCTATTTTAATGCAAATAGGATTAAATTTAAACAAGCTACAGCTGTTTGCAGCAACTACATCTGTCCAGCATCATCAAATACATGCTACTTGAGGCAAGGTCAAAGATATATACACATGGGATCATCATCTTAATCTATACATAGAATAAATAGGGACTGTCTGGAGGAGTTGCTGTTTTCAGACATATCAAAAATTAAGTGCATTTCAGAAGACATATGTCAGGAATATTTGGCTATCTGTGACAATAAATGCCTTCATTCCATCATTAAAGAATCAAATAATAACAAGAGTGCCACAAAGTTTTCTTTTCAGATTGCTGACACTCCAGAGAAAGGAAATTTTGTTTTCCAAAATGCATTGTGTTTTTAATGAACTTCTCCTATCTTGCTGAGTGACTTTATTCATTGTCTTCTCTTATTAGTTTGTTTCTCAGTTTGTCAAGATACACTATCTTCAACTTTTATAATCATACAATTCTTCAAATTTTCAATCTGACATTAAACAATTGGGGGAGAGAGGAAAGAAACTGTTAAATGTAACTGTTATTGCACACTGACAATTTTCAGTACCCAAAATCTCATGGCAATCTTCCATATTGCTTGCTTGCTTGCTTGCTTGCTTGCTTGCTTATGTACCATCAAGTAATTTTCAACTTGAAGCAAACACATAGCTAGGTCTTCTCCATGACAATCTATCACTCATCTGTTGTTTGCAGTCTTCCAACTTATTTTTTTTTAAATAAAGTTTTATTGAGTTTTAACAAAACAAATAAAACATCTTATTTGAATACAGCATCGTTCCGGGTTATCACATTTCCATACAGACACAATTTCATATGCATATTCATCTTATGTATTCAATTTCATATCTTATTACTCTTTTTCAAACTTCTTACTATTTCTCCCTTTACTTCTCTTAATTTTCTTTCATGGTTATCTCATTTTCTTCTTATTCAATTGTATTTCTTTTACCTAAATTTCTATATCTTTTTATTCATTGTACTTATACTTTCGTCTGTCTTGTTTACAATTTCATATGTTCTCTTCCAACATTCTTAAGAAGCGAAATTCCCCCTATGATTGCCAGTCGAAGTGCAACACCTTTAAATCTTATTGTTATTATCATATAAAATCTCATTAAACATTGAATTTGTGCATTCTAAAATTATAACATTCAGTTCTCTAATATCTATTTTATATCATGTAGATCTCATCATTCAGACTCTGCTTGGTACTTCCCCTTGAAAATATATATATATAATATATATATATAATGTATATATATATATATACATTAGTAAACAAAATAGTTATTCAAAATCATTCTAGTACTGGGGGACTTCCGGTTTGCAACCTTTCGGCGGCGGCAGGGATTCGCGACCGCGCGATCCCTGCTGCGTTCACCGCCAAGGTTCTCCCAATCCATTTGGATTTGGGGGATATAGCTGCCCCGCAGAGGCAGCTGAAGACAGGGCGATCCGGCAAGGGGTTTCGGGGTGTCGCAAACCCCCTCCCCAGTTGGCTAAACCCCCTTTTCCCGAGGCGGAGGAACGGTGGTCAGCAATGGCCTCCACGAAGAAAGCTGCAGCCGGACAAGCAGGTGCAGGAGGGAGGAAGCTGAAAGAAAAGTGAAAGTTGATTCTAACCGGGACAAGACGGGAGAAAATGACCTGGAATCTTGAAGGCTGCTAAGTATATATTGTTCCCTGTGAGAGTTTTAAGCTGCGAATATTCTAAAGAGGAAAGTTTTTTTTCTTTGTTCTACTCTCCTTCCTAAAGTGACAGCGGAAAAAAAAATCCTTTTTGGCTGTGAGTGGGAAGGGAGAGTGAAAAAAAGAAAAGAGAAAAAGGCAAAATTTGAAAATAAGGAGAAGATTGCCTAGAATTACAAAGAGTTTAAAAACTTCCAAAAAATATATTTGAAAAGGATTTGTGATTACTTTAACCCCAGAAAGAGAAAGTGAAGAAGAAGAAGGTATCTAAAAGAAATAGGCTGTTTGGATTGTTTGGTGACTTTGGAACCTTTGGAAATTACTTCTGATTAAATCATCTGGGTGGTTGTTTGGAAAAACTTTTTCTCTACACAATGGCATCATCTATGGATGAATTGGAACTTATATATCAAAAATTTGAAAGAGAAAAACAAGGAGGGGAAGATGGTCTTGACACTATTTTTCAATACTTAGAAATGGCGGTTTATACTTATGTGAAGCAGAATGAGGATGATGGGGACAAAGAAGAAGGAGAAGCCATCTTTGATGAACAAATGATTTTGACTGGAGAAGAGAAAAAACAAGAGAAAAAGGGAAAAAGGTCTTTAAGATCTGGAAAAATAGCCCAAAAAGAGAAGAATAAGGTGAAAAGGGGACATTATGTTAAGAAACAACAGAAAGGGGGAAAGCAGAATAAAAGGGAGGTGGAGAGACAAGGGGTTAAAGAGGACAAGGAGAAGAAGAAACAAGAAAGAAAGGAAGGGATGAGAAGTCCTAATGGTGGGGAGCAAGATGTTAAGAAGCAAATTTTTTTAGAGATAATGGATAAGCTTTATGGTTAAAGGGATTCTAGAAAGGTACATAAGACTGCATTTTTATACTTGTATTTAGAAGTAAACATAGAAAATTAGAAACAATATATAACCTAAAATGTGATAAAATATTTAACATAAATTAGTGAAATTTTTGGCTAAGAAAAGGGAGTACTGTAACGAAACATGATTCAAGATTGTGATGTGGGGGGGGGGGGTAATAATCTTTGAAAAGCATAAGTGTTCCCACAAAGGCATGATATTTAATTGAAATGGATAAAATGTTTAAGATATAAATGATTGTTAATATTAATGATTAGAATATGGTATACCAGCGAAAGTTCTTGTGAAATGAGAATTGAAGTAGAAGAAGGAGGTACTTTTTAATGAAATAATGAGCTATAATATATGATGAGGGATATAATATATAACTATGGAAAATAGGGCTCCCATAAAAGTATGTGATTTAATTGAAAAGTAATGATTTAAATGTTTAAGATATGAATGAATATTAATACTAATGAATAGATTTGTATTATTTTTGATAATATAGTATAATTTTAGAATGTACCAGACAGAATCCCAATATATGTCATGTGTTTTATATTAAGTATTATAAATGTAGGGGAAAGAGATAAAGGCATCATACTCCATATAGTGTACAGGAGAAGTTTTTTCTTTTTTTTAAAGAAGGAAAATAAAGGGCTGGCTGGAATAGAACAGACAAAGAATAATAAATATTATGATATGAATTGAGAGGAGATAAATAAAATAAAATAAAATTGAGAAAATTTAAAGGAGAGGAGAAGACATATAGAAAACTGAAAATGTTAATAAGATATGAAATGGTATGTAAAATGAATATGAATTTGAATTTGTGTCTGTACCAAGAGTTTTAACCCGGGACTAAGCAACTTTCAGATAAGAGATTTTTTATGCTTTTATGTTTTGTTTTATGTGTATCTATGTATTGTTTGTCTTGAAAATAAAACTTGTTTAAAAAAAAAATCATTCTAGTACTGGTGTGAACCTTGTAAATCTTTCACGTTTCTTTTCAATATCTATTAATCTTTGAGAACAATTGAAATGTTTCCCTCCCTTCTTCATTATTACTTAACTGTTAATAAGCATACCATTGGATAGTCATACAGTTTTATCTTATAAATTATTTACTATTAATAAGCAAAATAATTATTCAAATTCATTTTAATAACTGGTATAAATTTCCTTATAAATCTTTCACATTTCTTTTCAATATTTTATCAATCTTTAGAAACAATTGCAATGTTTCCCTCTCTTCTTTATTATTGCATTAATTATAAATAAACATACCATTACATAACAATACAGTTTTATCTCATAGATTATTTACTTGTTTCATTTCTAATTCATTTCAGTATTCTACTGTCACAATACTATCTTGTGTACCTTTGCAGATTCCTCACTTTCAACTAAATTTAACCATTGTCTCTGTGTTTTCTAGCTGAGCAAATACCTTTAATCCTAGTACATTTCCCCTTTTTCTTTATTTCCTGTTTTTGTCCCTCATAAGTTCTTTCCCTTTCTATCTTTCCCACCTTTTTCTCATCCCTTTTTTATACCCTTCTCTCTCTAATTTTCCCTTCTGTAGTTTTCTTTTCTGCTTCTCCTTGCTGTTATACTTCTTTTTCAGACTATTTTTCTTTTTGGCTGTTCCCTTTGATCTCAAACTTTTAACTCCTTTCCCCCTTTTTCCCCTTATTACCATACTTTGCATTATTTGATCATTGAAAATGGCTTCTTCTTTGTCCCGCCTTTCTTCTTACTCTTGAAGCTTTTCCTTTTGCTTTTCATAGTTCAGGATCTCCATTTCAAAAAATTAAAATACGAAGCCAAAGGATCTTCCTCCCCTTTCTGCTTCTTCTTTCTGTTTTTTAAGACTCATCTTCAATTCCTCCAGGAGTGATGGCATTTTAAACACTTTTGAACAACCATCCGATTGACTTTAAGTAAAAACAGAAAAAGAAAGAAAAAACCAATGCCAAAAACATTTTTTAAATCACCAAATGATCCCAGACTGTTCCTTCTTGTTTCTTTCCTTTACTTTTCCTTTCTGTGGGTTACTGTATCTTTTAATAAGATTTCAGTTACAATGTATCCTCGGGAGACTTTTCAAAGTTTCACTGTTAATCCTCTTTATTTTTCCAGGTGGCACTCCATTTTTCCATTATTCCAAGTCCCACCCTTTTGCCTCCACTCTTCTCCTTTTTAGGGCTTTAAAATGACCAAGAAAAAATCTTTATTCTCCTTTTGACACTTAGATTTCAGCTTAAGGTTGCCTATTAGTGTCAAAATAGATTAATATAAATTTCTTTCCATACCATTTGTAATTGTCAATATAAAGGTAAAAAAGGGGTTTTTAACCTCCTTTTCTCTCTCCTTTGCCGCTTACAGATCTTCTTTCAGAAGTATCCCTCTAGGTACTTTTAGATTCAGGGTACCTTGCTTAGATGTTCTCTGTTATTTAGCCCGGTCTGCCCTGTTTTCCTCTTTATCTTCCTCCTGCACAATCTTATCCAGTTGGGTTCTTCTTTGAGGTGGCCATTTCTGACCACCCCTGCAGCCACCTTCGGGGAAGGGAGTTTAGATCAGCCAAGGAGGAGAGATGCAGCTCCCCTCCACTCAGCTAGCAATCTCTACCCTCTTCACCACCTCTATGGGGTGGCTTCAGCCCCGAATCCAAAGGATCGGGGCACCAAAGCGGCGAGCACAGATCAAAACTGCGCACGATCACGGATTTCGGTCTGTCGCTGAAGAGACCCAAACCGGAAGTCCAGAAGTCTTCCAACTTATTGTCACTGTACCTGAGTCCATCCACTTTGCTGCTTAGTTGCCTCTTCTCTTTCTTTTCATCTTTCCCAGCAATACCAAAAAAAAAAAAAAAAATGGTGAGCAGTCACTTGGTTCAAAAATCACTCTGTTATGATACTTTGAAATCAAATACAGTGGAGCCTCTGGTCACAACAGTAATTCATTCCAGGACTTTGGTCACAACCTGATTTGGTTGTGGCCGGAAGCAAGACCGCACATGCACGGACAAAAATAATGGCACAGAAGGGGAAATCGCCACAGCAGGGAAAACCACCATGGCTGTGTTTGATCACCACTCGAGGATTCATGACCAGAACGAAACATTTTGTAGATTTTTTGGTCAGCACCCAATTTGATCGTGGTCAGAAGTGATCGTGGCCTGAAATTCTACTGTATATATATATGCCACATAGCTCTTTCCAAAGGATTTGCATTCATTCACACACCAACTTCTATATAACTCTGTGTTATTATTTATTTTAATTAAGTTTGGTACCTTGAACTCAGTTGTTTGATTCCTGGCAACTGTAACTTTAGACTCCTTCATGGGCTACCTATTCCTTAACCAAACCCCAAGCATTATATGAAATCCTAGTCTTCATATCTCACAGTGCATTCATTCTCATGAGCAGTCTTCAGAGGAAAACCATCATGTATTATCCTCTATGAAAAAGGTTCTCTGATTTCTGTAAGCTTATCCAAGCGCTCATATGAACTGGCTTATTTTCCATTATATTTTGGGTCTCCTTTGCCTCAGTTTCAGATATTCTACTGGCCACCTGGAAGAGAACATGGGAGTCCACTCTATGAGAAGGAATAGTTACAAGATAAGTATTTCAATTTTCAAATCTTATCTGGAGGATTGGTTGAGATCTCACTAACCACAGGGAGGCCATTTTAGCAGCTTCGATAGCATGTGCTTCAGCACAGGTCAAACATTATATGTCCTTCAACTTTATTTGTTAGCTCATATGTTATTACCTAGATCAGTCCATTTCAAACAAATACCGGATTACTTATAACTTCAAAAATGCTATTCTCCAGACTCTTTTTGCCAGACTTTCATGTGAGGCAAACATTTGATAGATATATGGAAAGTGGCCAGATCTTTAAATGACAAACAGATGAAAAGTTCTGAAGGAAATCAAACACTTCTAAGACCATGTATTTTCACTTGGATTAGAAAGGGTTCTTTTAATTGATGATGATTTGAATGCATGGACACATATTTGGTTATCTCAATTAGCAAAGTTGTAAGGAAAAATTGGGCAGGGGGAATCTAGCTGTAGATTCAAAAGATAGTTAATGTCTGGAAAGGAGAGAATTTTCTCTATTTCAAAACACATTTTGTTATGAATTAGCTTTTTAAATATATAATTGTAGGCAGATGGCTTGAAGATCTTTGAGAGTGCCAAGTATTATTTTTTGGATTGCCTTTTTTTCATTTTTAGCCCATTTGGTCTGATTAAAAAGTTAATCCTGTCTATTTCTGTTCAAAACTCAATAAGTTGAAAAGAGAATCCATTCATTATCTATTCCAACCTGATATCTTCAAATATGTCACATCATTATTGCAAAATCTAGATCAGTGTGGGGATTTTTTTAAAAGTTTTACTTTTAGTTGGACTAAAATAAGTGACGGAAAGAATCAAAGCCAGAAATGACCAAAATTCTCATTTTCTCTCCTTTTGACACACTTTCATTACTGTTTTTGCAATAATGCAAAATTGCTTGGAAAAGAAAATACTGTTAGGTGTCAGGGTTCCAATTAACACCCCCAATAGAATCAAAACTCTGAGGCAGACATCTTCTACAACGCACAGATTTATTAGCCATGTCATATTGGCACATCTGTGAAAACCCAAATTTAAAGTCTCTGGGGTTTCCCCTAGTAAAAAGTAAAAAGTCACATTTTTCCTCCCCCTGCCCTTTCAGACCATCACATGGCCCAATCAGGTGACAGTCCAAAATTTATCCAGACTCACTCTCTGCCTCTTCACACCAGGTGGGAACATCCTTAGCTTGCAGAGGAAAGAATTTTATTTTGGTTACAAATCTCTACTTCCCCCATCCTGTTCCCACAGCTTGCCCAGCCACCGCTGTGGCAGCCCTGAAGACATCAAGGAAAATGGCTCCAGGGATGACATTAGGTCTTACCAAAAGATTACTCAAAAACTCTTAAATTGTGTTGTTGAATGGACAATATCTCCACTTGATAAACAATGCGTTTCATCCAATAATCTCTAGAGCTGAAATGTTATGTATTCTAGCACTCTGCCAGATAATACAGACTGGTCATAAAGTATTCAAAAAACAGAATTCTGTGGAAAATGTAAGTGTTTCTTTCTCATTTTTTAGAATAGTTGAATCATACCAAGTTATAAAAAGATAATCACAACTAATTTTATATCATGGCCAATGTATTCTTAATTGCTTGTCAGGAGTCAGAAGAAACAGGAGTTTAAGTTCTTACATTGAATGCTACCATAAATGTCATGAACTGACAAAAAATAAATAACTAGAAGACCAATTTGAAGAATGTATACATTGATGTTTCCTGTAGCTTTATCATCTGATGCATATTCCATGTACAATTGACATCCTTAGAAAAATTCAAGACTATTGATAAGGTACATTCAAACTGGGGTTCTTTAGTACCTGTGTAGGGCAAGCTAAGAACAATCACAGTATTTGTGAGAAAAGGCAACCAGTAAATGTTTTGTATGTGGATTCATGCACATACATGTGTATTCTATGTATTAGCCTCTGCAACACTCTCATGATCTCAAAAACATGTTACTGAAATTATCATCAATGATTGAAAAAAAACCGCGACTCTAAAAACTCAGATGCTTATATTAGTCATGCTTTGCACTGAATTTAATACTTTAGTTGGCCAAATATGATTATGCACACAAGGAATTTGTCCCTAGCAGAAACTGTCAGTGTACATCCAAAGCAACAGAATAAACAATAATTGTAATAGTAATAAGAGGGGGAAGTAAGAAAGATAATAAGGATAAATAATAATACTACAGCCATACTACATGGTAAACATACATAGATATTAAAAATATGGTAAATACACGTCAACATTAAATACATGGTAAATACACATGGACACTGTGAGTTCCAAAGATGAACCCTGGTTAATGTGATCAGGCCTACTAGACCACAGTTATTGAGATGATACAGACTACATAAAAACAGAAATGTATAGAACAGTGAAAGCTTCTTACAATGAGGTGAATTTCAGGAGGTTCAGGAAGAGGGTTAAGATGGAGCTGGGTAGGTCTAAAAAACAAAAGCTTGCAAGCCATACTAAAAGATAGCCAACCTCTGATGACCCTGTCCTCTCACCTTGAGATTTAATATCCTTTCCCCAGTCTTATGAAGATCTTGTTCGAAAAGAATGGCAACTGAGTTTCCATCTTCATTCATAAACACAGTTGGGTATCACTGACAACTTTGTTAAGTGGGCCATATTTGATTTCTTCACAAACAACTGTCAGTCCAAGCTGAGAAGCAGCCGCATTTTGAGGTAAAACATCAGGAAGAATGTGCAGCCTTCCCAATAGCCTTTGCAATTTTTGAGTCAGCTCTATCCACAAAGAAGATCAAAGCCAGATGAAGCTTTGGTTACATGAAGATGACTCACAAAGATAACTTTCAAAATTTAGGTTTACAGAAACTTCAGGTACATATATCAGTTTGTCAGGAAAACATAGCACTTATTACTTACAGCACAAAGTACAATTGGGCTAGTTAGCTTTACAAACACTTTGCAGAAAAAAAAAACCCACTTCAAAGATTCTTCGCTTTCTTCCCATCTTTGTAGAATGGACATTACACGTTCTCCTGATCAACCACAGCAGTGGTGAATAATTACACAGCAGCAAAAGTATTGCTCTTCCAAATCCCAGCTCACCTGGGAATACAAATGCTGGGCTTATTATTTATGTAATTAATGTCTTGCTGAAGTGGAGCATTGTTTTCTTTTTCTTTTTTTATCCGTCCCTCTACAGTTTGAAGACTGGAAGATAGAATATCAACACACCAAAGCTTGTCATTTTGAAGTTATTTTTCTCATTAGCCTGTGTGCTACAGGATACAGTATAGTTCCCCCAGAGATTTATCATCTTTTGTTAGGCAATCAGGGGCCTTGAAAGGTATATAAGTATCGGTTCTGAAAATGCATATAGTTTTAGAACAAAGGGAATCAGATTGATCAAGCGGTGAGAATAGGATGTTTTAAAAAAAGTTAAGAACACAAAATAATCTCTGAGGAGTGGCCCGTTTTCATAAAAGAAAACATCTCAATATGTGTGCCATATTGTCAATTAGACCTAGCAATTTTCAGAGGTAATGGGAAGTGGAACACAATACCTACAATCTGAAATGTGAAAACAATGGGGTGAGAATCAATACCAGATGGCGGGGACAAATTTTATTCAGTAGTATTGGATTGTACAAAAAAGCTAAGCATAAACTTACAGTATTGTTTTTTGACTTCTTTTACATGTGTCTTTAGCAAGAGGGTTCTGAAAAGTCAATCGCCTCCTTTTTAGCAATGTAAAATGTGTGTGGGGAGGGAGGGAGAAAACTGGCTTGACAAAATACAAAAAGCAAAAAATAGCTGATAAAGGAGAATATTTGTAGCTCAGGGTTGAAATAAGGGACCTTGGTGCTCTCTGAAGTTTATTTGTTTTCTTGCAGATGTTTCATTACCCAAACTAGGCAAGAACATCAGCACCAATTATGTTATATAGTTTGAGTAATGAACTGTCTTCAAAAATAGCTCTCCTCTATCCTGAGTACCATGGTTCTCTGATAGATCACATGGTTTCTCCAAAATTTTGGGTGTCTTTAAATAAGCGATAAAAGCATTTGGCAGTGTTAACTCTTGTTCATTGGCTTTTCGGGACTTGGGCGCCTTTGTGAGAAGCAAGGCTGAACCAGGGTTTCCCACAGCAAATACATAAAGAAAAGGCAAGATATAAGTGAATGGATGTGAGTTTCACAGCCCGTGTACAGGGGAACCAGAGATGGTATTCAGCAGGTTCTGACCAGTTCTGGAGAACCAGTAGCAGAAATTTTGTGTAGTTCGGAGAACCAGCAAATCCCACCTCTGACTGGAGATTTTACAGTATCCTTCCCCTGCCACGCCCACCAAGCCACGCCCACAGAACCAGTAGTAAAAAAAATTGAATCCCACCACTGAGGGGAACCCTGATGTAATTAATCTTCCTGTTCTCCAACATGGATATTTCAAAGTATTTTTGACACCTCCATTTTGTGTTTCCTTTTCCCAATGCATATATTTCTTCTGTATTTTTCAAGTTAAAAAATTAGTCTTTTAAAGAGCAGCACAGGCAGCTAGTTTCCTTTTCCAGCTGTGAATATCATATAGATCTATCTATCCTAAGCATGAATTTGGCAGCTTAATGGAGCCAATGCATAAGAGACCATTTATCTTTTTCATTGAAACTATTTCCAAAGCCACATGCTGGGATTGATAGCTCAACAATTAAACCAGTTCAAGTGGGTCAAAATACTAATTCCAAGATACTATCCAGTCTAAATTCACTTCCTAAGAACACCAAGCAGTGCTGTTTTCTGTTGTTTCTCTCTTTGTTTTGCTTCACACTGGGTTCAGACCTTGGATTTCTCAGAGATCAAAGTCTGCATAACAAGACATTTTGACCATAATTTTCCCCTTCACTTCCCTCATTCCTAAAAAAAAAAAAATCTCAGCCTCATTTAGTTGCACTGGGAAAAAAGCTGCTTTGATTGCACATCAACCTAGTCTTATTTTTAAGCTTACCAAGTGGGAGTGGGAGTTGCCTGCCATATGAATTAACAAGCTCCTGAAAAGTTAGGTATAGTTTAGTTTTCTAATGATGTGTAAATCTCGGGGATGAAGGGAATGTGTCATCATCAGAGAGATTTTTCTAGGTTGAGGATTCTGGGTTCTGCTTGCCTGCAATGCTTTTTCCCTGTACTCTGGCCAGGAGTCCTGTGGACTTTGGCGTTCTCACAAGCAGCCTTTTGGAGACCAAATGACACACAAAAATAGCATCTGCTCATCAAAGCTTGATTGGCTCGTTTCAGAGCAGATGGCTCTAAAATGCTGATAGAGCACAGCATCTGAGTGAACAAAGTTGGAAAGGTTTTGCTGGAAACAATGAAACGAAGTGTTGGACAAGAACCTTGTTGAAATGTGCTTCCATCCAGCACCTAGGTAGATTATTGAGTTAGATTTAATAATAACAATAAAATGGTAACAACTTTACACTGCTTGAGTCTTTGGGCCCCTACCAGATTGTTTGTTTGGATTTGATGTTTAGCTTAAATACGTAATTATTTTCTCTGTGTTCCTTATATTCAAGCCCCCCCAAAAAACATTTAAACTGCAGGATTTTCGGGGGGGGGGGGGAAATAGCCACTTAAACTAGGGAAGAGAGCATGTGATATCCTTCTGTCCAGAACCACTCAATAACACTGCTGAAAAAGTAACTCTTGAAGGGACCATATTTTAATGAACTTCCAAGCAAATATGAAACATCCAAATGAAGTCTGAATCTCCAAAAAAATAATACAGGTAGTCCTCGACTTAGGACCACAACTGTGCCCAAAATTTCTGTTGTTGAGTGAATTTTGGCCCATTTTATGACCTTTCTTGCTACAGTTCTTAAGTGAATAACTTAAGAACTGTAAGTTGATAAGTTGGTAACCCAGTTGTTCAGTGAATCTGGCTTCCCCATTGACTTTGCTTGTCAGGAGGTTGCAAAAGGTGATGACATGACCCCAGGACACAGCAATGGTCATAAATATGAACCAGTTGCCAAGTATCTGAATTTGGATCATGGGGATGCTGCCAAGTTCATAACGTAAATCACATTTTTTCAGTGCAGTTGTAACTTTGAATGGTCACTAAACAAACTATTGTAGGTCGAGGCCTACCAGTATCTGGGTTTCTGAGGCAGTTCCTGGCTAAGGTGAAGCCAGCTCTTCCTACAATTTCAATTGTGTTCAATTTCTTTGTAAATTGATCTGTCAGTACATAAAATAAAAGAGGCAACCATTTCTCCCCAGAGCACCTTGCCTAAGGTAAGTTTTAAAAAGGCAATCTAAAGGCACCACCAAAGAGTTGCATTAAAGTGTTTTCCTCCAGTCCATGAGCCTGAAGAAAATAATGCTGAAGATACTGAGCCCTGATCTCCTCACCAATCCCTACTGTGCCTCAATAAAAAGTGGAGCTGCCCTTCCTATGTAAGGAAGGACAAGTGAAGAAACACAATTAATTCCCTTTGCTTTCCCTCTCGCACACCGATAAGAAAAATAATCACCAACTGTTCTTTTTAATGGGGGGTGTTGGGTGGGTGTTTAGAATGGCTCATTCACCTACCTGTCAAAAGTTGCCTGATTAGTAGATAGCAAATGCAGAAGTCCTTTACATCTGTTACCTGTCAGGTGAACCATTTCTAAATATGGGTCTAGTGCTCTTCTAAAAGGATATCAAGTCCATAACCACAAATAATCTGGATGACAGTTAATGGATAATTTTATCCCATTGGGTTAAAATTGAAGGGAACTTCCCTCGTTCTCTTTCTTGGCACTAAACTCTTCTCTAAAAGAAGCCCATTTATCTCACAATCTGACCTATCAGACTAAGCATGATAACTGTAGACCCCAGTTGACTGATACCTCCTATAACTCAAAACAAAATGGCCAGAAAGAGGGAGGAAGACAATATCCACCACAATCTAAGCAGCTAATAGTAAGCCAGTATTTTGTTCACAACACAACATATTGAAAAAATATGTGTGATGGAACAAAAGGAGAATTGAAGAGAATTTAAATCCTGCTACAATATTTGATTGAATTAAGGATTCTGACAGTTAGCTTATTTGATCAAGGTTAAAATAAGACCTTTTGTTGCTTTTTTCTGACATCAGGATTGAAAAGTTTATGGATTTGCTTATAGATAAGGCTTCGGGTATAGGATGAAGAGATACAAGTAGTCCTCAACTTACGACCACAAGTGAAGGTGACATTTATGTTGGTAAGTGAGACAGTTGTTAAGTGAGTTTTGCCCCATTTTATTATCTGGCTTCTCAATTGACTTTGCTTGTCAGAAGGTCACAAAAGGGGATCACATTAGCCTGAGAAACTGCAATCATTATAAATGTGAGTCAGTTGTCAAGCATCCAAATGTAAATCACATGACCATGGGGATGTTGCAACGATCGTAAGTTTGAAAAATGGTCATAAGTCCCTTTTTTCAGTGCCATTGTAACTTCGAATAGTCACTAAGTGAACTGTTGCAAATTGAGGACTACCTGTATTTGCCCAACCTTATGGGGTAAAGAGTTATTATGTTTATTTACACTTGTAATGAGGGGTTGATATTTCTTTTCTTTTTTATTATATTCTTTTTTTTTTTCCTGCACTTTTCTTTCTTTCCATTCTATTTTTTTTCTCTATAAGTTTAGTTGTATTAATTTTTGCTATCATAACTAAAATTCTTAATTAAACTTATATTTTAAAAAGAATTGTGTCCATCTGATATTTTAGGCATAAATGTATGGTTTTGAAACTTAACCATATTTGGAATACTGCAATGCAATTTCTGTTCCAGAAAACTGAACCAGGTCTAGAAAACTATGAACCAATTCTCAAATGGCTGCTTTGAGAGGTTCCAGGTAGAAAAATTGAATCTAGGGAGGACAAGTCCCTAAATGCTGAATCTTGTAAATGGCTATTTCTGAATTAAAGAGACAATGTGGCAATCCTAATTATTGACCCCAAGGCTCAGTGGTGAGAGATTCAAACCCAGACTTTTAAGAGCAAAAATTCAGTCTTTATTTATTTATTTATTTATTTATTTTATTTATTTATTTATTTTATTTTATTTTGATTTGTCAATCGCTTACAAGATAATAGGTATAGGTATACACATAGTTATGAACAAATGAAATGGGTACATATAAGAAAAATAAAAGAAACAATAGGACAGGGACGGTAGGCACGTTGGTGTGCTTATGCACGCCCCCTTCAGACCTCTTAGGAAAGGGGTGAGGTCAATAGTAGACAGTCTAAGGTGAAAGTTTTTGGGGTTTGGGGAAGAAACCACAGAGTCGGGTAGAGCAGTGGTCCCCAACCACCAGGCCCCGGACCAGTACTGGTCCGTGGATCATTTTTTACCAGGCCGCAAACAAGTGGGCGCCGCCATCTTGTTTTGACGGCGCTTGAGAAAGTGCTTCCGGGTGAGCTTGTCAGTCGTTGGTTGGAAAGAGGCATTTGGGTGCTGAAGTAATCCTCGCACCTTAGTTTCGTCGGGGGGCTTCGAACGAAGAGCCGTCCCGATGGTGATGGAGTCTCGCGTTAGGAGGAGATTAAGAAAGAGCCCAAAAAGCCCATCGACAAAGGTACAAAGGAGGAGTTGAAGGTGGCGGGGAGAAGCGGGGGACGGCTGGCTGGCCGGTCGCTCGGCTCGCCTTGACTTGGTCATGCGTGTTGATGCCGGTACCAGTCCATGGATCATTTTGTGATGCTGGTACCGGGCCGTGGGACAAAAAAGGTTGGGGGCCACTGGGGTAGAGTATTCCAGACATTGACCACTCTGTTGCTGAAGTTGTATTCCCTGCAATCAAGTTTGGTGCAGTTAACCTTGAGTTTGTATCTATTGTGTGATCTTGTTTTGTTATGGTTGAAGCTGAAGTATTCATTGACAGGTAAGTCATTGCAATGTATGATTTTATATACCATACTTAGATCAGACCAAAGACAGCATAATTCAAGGTTTTCTAGGTCTAGAATTTCAAGTTTGGTGGCATAAGGTATTCTACAACGAGTAGAGGAGTGGAGAATTCTTCTTGTGAAATATTTCTGGACTTTCTCAACTGTGCTAATATCAGATATGTAATGTGGGTTCCACACTGATGAGCTGTATTTGAGTATTGGTCTAGCAAATGTTTTGTATGCTCTGGTTAATAGTGTGATATTACCAGAGAAAAAGCTACGTAGGATTAGGTTAATAACTCTTAATGCCTTTTTGGCTATGTAGTTACAGTGGGCTCTAGCACTTAGATCATTAGAGATGAGTACTCCAAGGTCCTTAGCAGAGTTTGGATCATCAACAAGGTCTTGACTATTCAGCCTGTATTTTATTTTCTGATTTTTTTTGCCAATATGTAAGACAGAGCATTTATTTGTTGAGATTTGAAGTTGCCATTTGTTTGACCATTCTGATACATAGTCAAGATCTTTTTGAAGGGTAGCAGTGTTGTCTGTGGTATTGAACAGCTTTACATCATCAGTGAAGAGAATGCAGTTGCTCTTAATATGATCACAGAGGTCATTTATGTAGAGTATGAAGAGAGTTGGTCCTAGAACACTGCCTTGGTGGACACCACTATTGACAGGTACAGAATTTGATAGGACACTCCCAATTTTGACCATTTGTTGTCTGTTTGACAGGAATGCTTCTATCCAGTTATGCAGTTGTCCAGAGATATCATAAGTTTTTAGTTTTAGGAGTAGTTTGTCGTGTACCACTGAATCAAAGGCTTTACAGAAGTCTATGTAGATTGCGTCTATTGTCTATCTTCTGCTTACATGGTTGAATCTATCAGGCTGTTTTCTCTCACATTCAAAATCTTAACTTATTTCTGTCTCATTTATGATGACTTTTGCAAATTTTAGTAAGTACTTACTGAAAAAACAAAGCAAAGTAAATGGCAGCTAAAAAGACCAGGGGGTGGGGGGAAGACCAGAGTCAAGGGGGAAATGAATGGTGTATTTTAGCATCAGCTGCATCCAGCCAACACCAACATGTCCACTTCTTATAAATCAATTTTCTTTTCTCTGAGGTGCGGCTAGAGACTTATTATTTGAATGGGGGTGGATTTGTTGAAGTCCTGACACTAAGTCCTCATACAGCTACGTTTGAAACCAGGAAGCTAGCACTAAATTACATTGATGTCATTTTGGATTATGTTCTTCCAAGCCCAGAACAGTTGAAGAAACTGAGGTGAAAATGCAGTATGTTCTAAATGGATAACCTAATATCACATCACTGTAAATACAGCCTCCTTGGGCTTTGATATAGTTTTCCATTTTTGATCACAGGAATTGCCACAATATTAAGTAATGAAGATGGTTGCTATGATGAACTTCAGTAGTCTAACAAGCTTTGATGTGATGAAATCAGATTTTTTTTAACCCCTCTGTGTTTTCCTCCCTTAAAAATAACCCCCATGAGTCTCTTAGAGATAATTAGTGTGCTTGTTCAGCTAGGATTGACATTACATTATTCAATAAAATAGAGCACTTTTAAAGTCCCCAGAGTATTAAAAATTCCATGACTTGCTCGTCAGCAAACATGTATCTGACAAGTGATTGTTTTGCAGAGCACAGGTATTACTAGATCATTTAATTTTTTATTTCCTAGCTTCTATGATTTATGGCCTTCCTTTAGTAAAATGCAAGAGCCAAATTTTTCTAAGTCAGTTCTTTTTAAAAAAAATCCTGTGGAAAATTCCAGAATTAAACAAGAGCTCTTAAGAGAGTTCTAGGGGAAGAAAAATGCTCTCGGTTATAGTACGGATGCCTGTGAAAAAGATCCAGCTTCAAGCAGTCCTTATCTTGAATTCACCAAGGACATTTCCATGTACAGGTAGTCCTTGACTTACAACAATTCATTTGGTGACCATTCAAAGTTACAACAGCACTGAAATAAGTTACTTATGACTGAAGAAGCATCTTGAATGAGAAGTGAAACTCTTCAAAGAAAACCCAGAAAGTCCAGTTGCCTCTTGAAAAAAAGCATCTTTGGGACAAGTGACATGACTGACCGTGTTATTAGCTTAACAACTGCAGTGGTTTACTTAATAAATGTGGTAAGTAAGGCAGTAAAATGGGGCAAAATTCACTTAACAATTGTCTCACTTAGCAACAGAAATTTTGGGCTCAGTTGGACTTCCGGTTTGTCGGCTTCGCGAGCAGCAGGGATTCGCGAAGCTGCGCGATCCTGCTGCGCTAGCCGCTTTTGGTGCTCCGATCCGGACGGGTCCGGGAGCTAGGCTGACCTGCAGGGGCAGCTGAAGATAGGGGGATCCGGAGAGGGGTTTGGGGTGTTGCAGACCCTCCCCGGCCGGCAGAACCCCTTTTCCCAAGACGGTGCAGCGGCGGTCCGCAATGGCCGCCACAAAGAAGCTGGCAGCCGGGTAAGAATGCGCAGGAGGAAGTGGAGAAAGTTTTTCAAAAGAGAAAGTTTTTCTTGGTTCCCAGGACTCTAAGACATATTTAACAAAACTCCTGAAAATTATGACTTTCTGAATGATACCTTCTAGAAGAGGAAAAAGCGGCAGTTTGGTGGTGCTGAAAGGAAAGTTTACTCTCCTTCCGATGGAATTAATAAGTGGACATTGAGAAACCTGTTTTTTCAGGTAAAACTAGCTTTATGGGATAAGTCGGAAGGGAGAGGACAAAAATATATTCATCTGGTTTGATTTTGTTGGAGGAGATGCCTTAAGGATTTAAAGACAGAAATAGAACTCTAATAAGGCTTCAAAATACAGATTTGGACTTTCTTTTTTCTTTTGTCTGATACTACCCTGGAGAGAAAGGGAGAATTTTGTCTTGGCTTGGATTGATTGAGGATTGTGGATTTTGGGATTGTTTTACTTTTTTTTTTTTGAAATATCTTGGTTGGTGTAAGAAGAAAGAGGGAAAAAAGAAAAGAAAAGAAAAGATCTATAATGGCTTTTTCTTTTGAGGAACCGAGGGAAGAATATGAGCAAACAAAAGCAGCCGGTAAAGATGGTATGGAAAAAGCCTTCCTATTTTTAAAAATGGCGCTGGTTAACTATCAACAAACAATACAACAGATGGAGGCAGAAGAACAACAACAAGAAGAAGAAGAAGACGCCATCTTTAATGAATTCCAAAATTTAACTAAGAAAGAAGGAAGAAGAAAGCGAGGAAAATGAAGGACTTAAGATCTAAAAAAACATTTAAGAAAGAGAAAAATAAGATGCAAAATAAATATAATGATAGTAAACAAAAGAAAAAGGGAACACAACAGAGAAGGGATGCCAGCAAGGCAGAGGCTAGAAGAAGGGGGTAGGAAGATTTGGTGGGGGAAGAAAGAAAGGGGAAAAGCGGAGAAAAGCCACAAAGTTTTGAGATTAGATGGGAAAAGAGGAATTTTTTTAGGGACAAAGGGTAAAGTACAATTTCCTTAAAAAGATTTTGCAAGGTACATAAGATGGTATTGTAACATCTGTATTAGAAATAGAAAATTAGAATGGCTTAAGAGTTAATAAGAAATTAAAATGTTGAAATGTTTAACAATGATTGATTTTAAAATGTAATAAAATATAAAGGGAAAGGCAATGGGAATGTTATAAGATTTAATATTTAGATTTATTATTTAACTATGTATTTAATCATTTTGGATTTATTACTCTGTTTTTATTGTTATTAAAAGAAAAAAATTAGTAGATAGAATGTACCAAGCAGAATCAGATTGGGTATTAGGTGTTATTTTAAATGTTAATCTAATTAATTTAGGGGAGGATAGAAAGGCATCATACTCTGATTAGTGATTTCAGGAGAAAAATTTTTTTTTTCATTATAAGGAATGAGATAGAGGGATAATAAAGAATGGGCAAAAGATACAAATATAATGATTTAAATTAAGATGGATTAAATAAGATAGAATTATGAAGAGTGAAATGTGGAGAAGTTTATATAGAAGATATAGAATGGTAAACAAAATAGGTAATGATATGTAAGATGAGCATGAATATAATTGAAGCCCATATAAAGAGAGGTACCTGGGGCCAAGTTACTTTCCTAAAAGATTTTTTATATGTTTGTTTGTTGTGTGTTTATGTTTTTGAGAGTATTAATAAAACCTTGTAGAAATACAGAATGAGAATAATGGTAATCAAGTCAGAAAGAAATAGATGAAATAATAATAGTGAAATTGAATAAGAGTAAAGAGAAGTAAAGAGAAGTTGGATAAGAGGTATTTTTATGCTCATATGGAAATGGCTTAAAATAGAATTGTATTGTATAAAATAAGGTTTTATCTGACTTGTAAAATTTATAATGGAAAAAGGTTCAAATATGTAATGGTTGATGATGATTTGTTTGTCTTTGAAATTAATAAAATTTGCTTGAAAAAAAAAAGAAATTTTGGGCTCAGTTGGGATGATAAGTCAAGGACTACCTGTATTGATATTTCGGCCCAAATGAAGAAATAATACTCATCACACAGTAATCATCAAACATCTATTGAGTTCAGTCCTAACTTCCTCCAATCTATTTCACCAATTGGACAAGCATGCCTTCACACAATCCTAGTTATCACTTGTGGAAGAGACTACGATAAAGTATGCTGAGGATCAGAAGCTAAGAAAATTTAAAGGAAAACTCGAGGGGGTCAGGGTCTTAGGGTCAGGTGCTTCCTAGTTCCACTCCATGAATGTCTATGCAATGAATATTGATGAAACATTAGCAAATATCAAAATCAGTCTGAATTTTCATGTCTGGTGTCAAGGCTGACTCACTCTACACTTTTGCTCACAGCCACACAACAGAAACCAGGGAGTGGGGAGGAATAATTGGAATATATGGGTGGCTGGGAGGGAATTGAGGGATTCATGTGCACTGTCTGTGACCTGGGAAAACCTCGACACCTCAAGGTTGGACAACAAGAGCCTTCTGAGCTGAGCAGGCTGTTTCCCAAAACAAAGAGATTGCACTGGATTGGTGGACCCTGGACAGTGGGTGGGCCAGGGAGGAAAAGTGGGATTTAAACTATGCAGCTTCTTGCACCAAAAGGCAGAACTGGCTTTGCTTTCTACTGTGCGTATATGGATCTTCAGTAAAGTTATACTTTTAGTAAAATAATGTCCCAGGAATTTCTTTTGCTGCATATACCAACAGGACAGTTGACATTTAATGTTTAGCATGACCCAAGGTAATATTTGTCATATGCCCATTATTTTATTATTTGATTTATTTTTTTATTAAATTGGTTTACCACCTATCTTGCATATAGAGGTACTTTAGTTAGACATGATTTTTTCACCATTCACTATTACTACTGTTTATAAGTTAGAGTTTAGCATTCAAAATACATTGTTTTTATATTAATAGTATCATTAAAATAAATTTCTTTTGATATATTTTGGGTTCTGGCCCTCATCCTATTTTATCAATTAAATATGAATTGTATTTAGGAAAGTGAAGTAATTTAAAGACGCAACAGCTTTCATAAATTGATAATAGATATTGGCAGCACTTACATATTTATTACATTTATTTCATATTGATGTACTGTTGATTAATTGTAAAGGAGTTTATAGTAAATATTAATTCAGTTTTTATGCTTTTTAATGATTTACAATGTTAGGTATCTGAAATCCCATTTCTGTATTGGAGATGGTGTACTAAGGAGATTATATTTCATTAGAAATTTCATTGTGATCACAAAAACTTTTCGGGTTAAAATCTGAATGATACACTTTTGATATACCCCTTTGGATTTTCTGAATTTTTGCATACTTTCTGTGCAGTGTTATCCAGGTTTTGTGTGGTCCCACTGATACATACTGAGAGCCCATTTCAACAAATAATAACCAGGTTTGATGCTTGCTAGACATATTTCATTGAAAAATCATCCAACAGTTGATATGTCAATGTGAAAAAGTAATTGCCCCCTTAGACTCAGTAAGCAGTAGCACTATTTTAAGCTGCAGAAATCAGTCTCTCAGATCAATATGTAGGGATTCTGGCCATTCTGCCCTGGAAAATTGTTTCATTTCAGTCATATTTCTAGGTTTTTCTAACATGAACTGTTCATTTCATGTCCTTCCATAATAGTTTTGTGAATTTAGGTCTGGAGTATTACAGAGAATTGGGTTTTTTTTTCTTTTTCATTGATTCTCTTGTAACTTGACTGTACGTTTTAAGTCATGGTCTTGCTACATGACCATTTTGTGTGTCAGCTGATGGACATATTCTACCAGAAAATTATCTGATACCAATGGCAAATTATCCAGGTCTTCAGGCAGCAAATTTGCCATCTCTATGCTTTAGAGTTGGTGTGAGTTTCTTGTGGAATCAGTGGTATTCAGTAGGTTCTGACCAGTTTTGGAGAACCAGTAGCGGAAATTTTGAGTAGTTTGGAGAACCGGCCAATACCACCTCTGACTGGAGATTTTACAGTATCCTTCCCCTGCCACGCCCACCAAGCCACGCCTACAGAACCGGTAGTAAAAAAATTTGAATCCCACTACTGTGTGGAATGCTGTGTTGATATCCACCACTTATAACAACATGATGCAGCCCCCAAAGTTCTACTTTTGATTTATCTGTCAATAGAATATTTATCCAGAAACCTGTAAGATATGCTGGTGCTTTTCAGCAAATTTGATATTAGCATTAAAATTCTGCCTTTTTACTCCCATGAATCCCATTTTTATCCAGTGCTTTTTTTTAATGATGGAGTGATGCTCAGTGAATTAAACCAAGGTGGGAGTTGCCTGCAAAACCCTGGATATCACTGGAAGTTATTTATGATTGGAGGGGAGGGCAATTTTATGCTATAATCTTGCAGTAATTTTGGACAGATGCTGTTGTCCCCATTTTTTTAAAGCTCTGGGTCCCTAGAGTTTTAGAAATAGTTCTGGAACATTTTGATAGGCATCAATGACTTTTATGAAGGTCTTCAGAGATTTCTTTCAGGAGTCGTGTCTCCAAACATCACCATCTGAGACATGCCGCCAAAATATGAATGGGGAATACTTCACTGTAATGTGTGGTGAGAAAGTAGGAGGGAATTGGGAAGATTTATGATAGAGGAGAACTGTCTCAAATTAGTCCTTATTCTTTTATGAAGTACTCACACAACTGGTCTTACTTATCCCTGATTAAATTAAGCATATGATTACTTTTTCACCCTGGCACAGTACATGTTGAATGACTGTTTATGAAATAAATGAAGCAAGCATTAAACTTGGATGCTATTCATTCTAGTTCCCTTTATGTACCAGAAGGACTTGTGTGAAGATGGAGTAATATTCAGCAGCTAAGATATCTGAATGTGGGTGAATTTCACAGAGTGGTATTTACAATTTTGATGAGAAAGGATTGGAGACCAATTCTTTTCATATGTACTGACATTCATGGACTTGTTGGGGAATTCTATCAATGACTATGAGTCAAATCCAGTGATAGTTACATGAACATCAAGGTTCCACAGCAGCATATACCATTTCATGCTGGTTGCTGGTTGCTCAGTTATTGTAGAAGACCTTGCCTTTAGATCCTCTTTGTAAGCATCTGGCTGGCCACTTGCTAAAACAGAATGGGGAACAAAATGCTGAGCACCTCCCAGATTCATCGCCATTGCCATCTTTGGCTCTATCACCACTTCTTCAGCCATAGCTGATCCGCATTCCAGGTATTCCATTTGACACACAATGATTTTTAATTTACCAAAGTGGCCTTTTCCCCTTTGAACAAGCTGTGCTGGCTTGATATAGAAAATTCAAAGCATTTCACATTCATTACCTTGTTCTATCATTTCATGCAGGCTTCGTGTTAGATTACTTCTTAATAGTATGCCCAGTATTTAGTGAATGTACATGTACAATTTACCTCCCTTTCTAATCCATTTTGTGCAGGAACCCCCAAACATCACTTAAACATATACAGTATAGCATACACATAATGCACACCACACATAATACACATAGTGGCAACTAAAAAGACCAAAAAAGTATTTTGAGACTTGTGATTTGAATGGGGGTGCATGTTGGAGCCCTGACACATAGAGATTTTCAATAAGTATAGGGAATCAGTTGGAGAATTAGTAGTAAGCAGTAATATTGAACAACTATTGTACCATATTTATACATACACATATACATGTACACATACATATATACATATACATACACATATGATAGAGGAAACACTGGAAGATAACCAAGATAACAGATTGGGTATAGTAAGTCAAAATATCCAGGTGTTTTAGAAGGATTTGGTCCACCAGCAGCAATTTCTGAAAAAGTGACTTGTGATGTTAAGTTGGTCATTTGTAAGGTACAACTTTTTCTTCAGTGTCCTCTGGACAAAATTTGCAGCTCTACAGAAACCTGAAAATCCTATTTAGCCAAATAAAATGGAAATAAATGTGAATAAGGGAATCATGCCTCTATCATCTTGCTTCCATCTTTCTCTGAAATTGGAGTAGGTTCTGCAGACAGAACCTTAGTGCAATTACAGATGTGAAGTCAAATTCACCTTTTCCTGAAGAAGGTGATAAGAAACTCAGATCAATATATTATATATCTCTAGGCCACATCTATTATATGGGATAAGAACTTTCTCAACATTATATGCAGCCAAGGGATAATGGCAATACAGTGAACTGATACTTATTCTGCTAAAACTAGAATTCCCTTTTGTACCAATAGATTTGGAAGGTATTGAAGTGAGAGAATCTTATCAGTGGGAAAGAAGGGCTATGATTGAGTCAATTTATGAAACTAGACAACTTTGTGC
Source organism: Notechis scutatus (assembly GCF_049901735.1). Classification (NCBI taxonomy): domain Eukaryota; kingdom Metazoa; phylum Chordata; class Lepidosauria; order Squamata; family Elapidae; genus Notechis; species Notechis scutatus. Next base: position 152,905,734 of record NC_142009.1, on the reverse strand, counting down.
TGCTTTTCCAGCATCCCCAGGACATGCTAAGAATAGTACTCAACACCTGAATGCAATTCTTCAGATTGTTGCTGGTGTAATTTGATACAGGCCCAGCTGCCCAGACTGGCTGCTCGACAAACAGAAACATTCCATCTTGCCGTGTATATCTACACACATCTGTGATGATAAAGGAAGCTGCTGTAATGGGCTTTGCAACAATGGCATATTTAAAGAATAAAAAGCAGAAAGAATCTGCTGCAGTCACGATGACACGGAGGAAACAAAAATCCATCAACAAGATGGAGCACTAAGGAAACACTGCTTGCAAATATTGCATTGTTGTGCCAGACTGAATTAATGCTGAGACATCGGGAGTTCAAATACATTCAACTCCACCTGGCACAGATCCAACTCTGGAGAGCTGAGACAGTAAATGGAAACGGGTGCTTTCAGCCTGGCAGTATATTTTCATCCTTGCATAATGTGATTTACCATTAGGAGAAAAAGGAACAACATGTGTAAAGGGTGGCAATGGATACATTCCTATGACTACAAGGGATGCAGGGTTACTGGATTTTTAACTCCACCTGGACAGATCTGCAGATGGTAAAGTTTCACAATATTTATAAGGCCTGTACAAAGGGGCCTTTTACACCTGGATGTGCAGATAGGAATAGACAGGAATAGTTCAGCAGATTTTCTCCACCTACCCACTTCAAATTAAAAAGATGGCAGGTACCAGTTGGTAGTATCTCAGTTATGGATTACATTTTCCAGAGTGGTTTACCTAATGTAATTTTGAGGAGAAGGATGTTTTTATTCATGCAAGTCCTGAAAAATCAAATTCTAGGCAATTATCTCTTGCTCACATGTTTACTTCAGTAAGACTATGGCCATAGTTATCCGAGGGTATAAGTCATCTATCCAAATGTTCAGTTCAGGACAGAAAATCCCAAAGTAAACCACCTTGGTCAAAGAGCTGCTTCACTTCTGCCTTAAGTCTTCCAGCCATGGAGAATCCTCCCACCACTCTAATTTATGGGATATATTGCTGAACTGCTCTTACCATAAATACATTTCATCTTAAATTTGCAGCCGCTTAAATTAATTCTATTAGTTAGGGGGTCTTCTCTGTGATAGTTTCCTCAAAAGAGAAGAGGACTGGAGCTTCAGATCACCTCAAAATGTATGTTCTCTATGGGCACATTATGACTGTTCAAGGTATCAATTAGGAGTATGTGGAGAGGGTTTCTCCAGCATTGACTCCAGGATAAGGGTGGTGTTCTGTACGATCCATTAGCATACTTGCAAGCGCCGCGCTGTGATTGGTCAGAACGCACGGAAACCTGATTGGCTGAGTGAGCCGCACTGATTGGCCCGCCGCGAATCCCCCGCGATTGGTGGAAACTAATCGCGGGAGATTCAAAGCTGTGCCATTGGCCGCGGCCAGAGAATAAAAGCCGCCGCTTTTCTCCTGTAGCCCGAGCCGATCTCGGGACTTAATAAAGAGCTGAACTAAGTCACTGGCTCCCGAGTCTCCTTCCCCGCGACGGACACGACAGGTGGTGATGGCTAAAATCTTCCAGCTATATTACCAAGCTTCATTTACCAAGACTAGCAGCCAATCAGGAAGTTATCTTGGCCTGAAGACTCATTTGGCAGAGATTTTCTGCAGACCTCCCAGTTGTCGCAAAGATGTGTTTTTCATTGCCTTTGAACACAACACACTGGCTGGCTGAAAAATCTCTGGCCGAGTTTCAAAGTTTTGAAAAGACACAAAGCCTTTTCTTGAGATTTCAAAGCAATTTTTCACCACCTCAGCAAGGGTAGAATATCACCTTGGGGGAAAAAAATAAAGAAGACACACACACCCTTTTCCATCAAGACCTTTTGTGGCAGGGTTTCGTGACTCAAGCTTTTTAGGAAAGAACCAGTGTCAAATTCTGGCATCCACTTAGAGGGTTCTGATATTTCAGAAACAAATTAAGTGGCCTGCTGGAATTTACACTAAGCTGAATGTGCTAGGGGAGTGTTTATTTTACAAGAGGTTGCCTTGGCTGGATGATGATTGAGCTGATAGCATAGAAAAGAAAACTGGTACAAAGACAATGCAAACATGACTTTTAGCAGGCAAAAATCCAATTGCCTGACTCTCCGAGCACATGCCAGTAGAACTGCTTTAGGAGATGAGAACTGCAGATAGCTTTCATTCACAGCTTCACAGCGTGCAAGTTAGAACAATGCTTCTTTCCAAGTTTCAGTCAGTATGAAAAGAGAAAATTTGACTCTACTGACATCTTTGCCAACATTCTTGTGGATTGTAATAGAATTTGCCTTTACACATATATTTTACACTCTTTAAGAATCATTTATTGTTGCTCAAGCCTTCAATAAAGTGCAAAGAAAGAGGAATGTCTCACCTGCTGCTACATTCATTATATTTTTTGTAGCATGACAAAAAAAATCTTTCCTTTTAATGTAGTCTTACAAGTGTTCTTTCTGGTTATAGGATATTAAACATAGTACAAAATGTTTAAAAATAAAGAATCATCACACATAATCAAATTGCATGTATGTCAGAGGTGGTATTCAGCAGGTTCTGACCAGTTCTGGAGAACCGGTAGTGGAAATTTTGAGTAGTTCAGGGAACCAGCAAATACCACCTCTGACTGACCCCGCCCCCACCTATTCTCTGCCTCCTGAGTCCCAGCTGATTGTCTGGGTCTTCTTTTGTTGCCCTGCACAGGAGAATGGAGCTGGAAAGCAGGTTAGTGGGGTGGGGAGGGAATGGGGATTTTGCAATTAACTTCCCCTGGAATGGGGTGGGAATGGAGATTTTATAGTATCCTTCCCCTGTCATGCCCACCAAGCCATGCCGACCAAGTCACACCCACAGAACCAGTAGTAAAAAAATTTGAATCCTACCATTGATGTATGAGGTAACAAACACAGTGCAATCCAGTTGGAATTAAGATTGAAGATCAGCATTCAAAATTTTATATATATATATATATATATATATATATATATATGGTGTTCGGCTTGGTTCGGGTATTTTCCCACGTCATTGTAGTTCTTTTAAAGTTGTAGCAATGTTTCAGCAGAATCTCATCTGCCATCATCAGGCTTCTGTATAGTGTTCATCTGTGAGTCAGACTTTTACAGTGGTTTCAGATTTAAATTTGGGGCAGCCTATTGCTGTGCCAGAATGGTTTTTTCTTCATCCTGATTGGTTGGGAGTCTTGGTCTGTGTTCATTGGTCTTGGAGTTTGCTGTGTTCTGCTTGATTGGTGTTTCTAATATCTTCTGTCTGGTTTTTGGCTCTTTTTGTATCTTGATTGGCTGGCAACATTGTGTTACTTTATTGGAGGCCTTTAGTGCAGCTTGGCTCCGGGTAAATGGACGGCTATCATTAGTTAGGAAGCTAGGTTTCATCTGGGTGCCTGGTTGGGGTGTGTTTGAGCTGGAGGTATCAGGGGGGATCTGTTTGTGCCCAGGTGTTTGCCTGGCTTGTGGTGTGGAGATTTTTTTGTTTGTGAGTGCAGGCTTCCAAATGATTGACAGTCTGGTGGAATATATATCTATCTTTCTTTGGTTATTCGGGTTTTCTCCCTCGTAAAATTGGAAATATCTAGGCGACGTTTCGATGAAGTCTCATTCATCATCTTCAGGCTTGTGTCTTCGGCTTTGTGCTTCTCGGAGTATATTTACTCCAAAACATCGCCAAGAGTCTGGTGGACATCTCTTCTATCCACCAGACTGTCAATTATCTGTAAGCCTGCACTCACAAACAAAAAAATCTCCACACCACAAGCCAGGCAAACACCTGGGCACAAACCAACTCCCCCTGATACCTCCAGCTCAAACACACTCCAGCCAGGCACCCAGATGAAATCTAGCTTCCTAATAAATGATAGCCGTCTGTTTACTCGGAGCCAAGCCGCACTAAAAGCCTCCAATACAGGAAACACAATGTTGCCAGCCAATCAAGACCAAAAAAAAAGCTACAAAACAGACAGAAGATATTAGAAACACCAATCAAGCAGAACACAGCAAACTCCAAGACCAATAAACACAGACCAAGACTCCCAACCAATCAGGATGAAGAAAAAACCATCCCTGCACAGCAGTAGGCTAGCACAAAATTTAAAACAGAAATGGCTGTGAAAGTCTGACTCACAGACAAACATTATACAGAAGCCTGATGATGGCAGATGAGATTCTGCTAAAACGTTGCTACAACTTTAAAAGCACAACTATAAAGACGTGGGAAAATACCCGAACAAAGCATCTCAGTTGAATACGGAATGAAATTCTCTTGCTGATTTCTGTTGATGCCTATGGTAGCCTATAATATGGGAAGTATCAACAACTGGCTTTTCATAGTAGATAAAGGGGAATGTATCACATAGGAAACTATTTCTCTCCTTCCCCCACCCCAGCTCTTTGCGAGTGTTGAGGTGCTATATTGCATGCTGACACACTCACCCACATGTTTGAAAATGAAACGATAGCAGAGTAAATGTCAATGCATTCAACATGACACAGCTAGCACCAGATCTTGAACAGTTTCATCACTGTGGCATTTACTGTATCTTGAAATAATATTAATCCCACTGTTGTCCTTCTTGATGGAATCAACCATGAATATGCTTTATGGGACTGGCCAAAGTGCTAATAGGTTAAAGGAGCAACCCATCCGGTGTTCCACTAAATTAAGGTCATTTCATGGGATTTAATGAAACGAAGTGCCGGATGGAATTTTCAAAGGACGTTCTTGTAATTCATGTCTATTTAGGGCTCCTGATAACCAGAAATCTAATTTTCTTCACATAAAATAGCTTTCTCTGAAGGCCGGTCATGTGAAAAAGAGACTTTAAAGGGCAATGATCAGAGGATCTTGACTTTGTTATTTCACAAATCACATTTTGGGAATTGAGGAATAGAATTTGAAGTCTCAAAATTAATCAGAGTCTGTTTAATACTCTTATTTGTACTGCAGAAAAGCAGACATTTTCTAGCAGATACTGGATTCTATTATGAGAAAATGATACAATCTTTGCCATTTATCAGGAGCTGAAGAGGAGATTCTTATTTCCCATAACCTTGAACACATATTTTTGTTTTTCATGGTCCCATTCTATGCCTTTTCTTAAATCATCTTGGCCAAAATCACACTGTGATTATCTAAGCAATATCTAATATATGTACATAATGTAAAGTGAAGGATGGGGAACCTGATGTTTGTTATGTTCAGACATAGTACGCTAGAATTTTTAATCATAGTTTGTTGAAGAAATAACATGAAGCCACTATGGATATATTTACACATGACAATAAACTATATTATGACTTATTGTTATTCATGAATGAGATTACTGAGTTTATAGGCAATAGGAAGATGTGGATTATCCAAGTATAGCATCCTTATTATTCTAGTGGATTTGTGAAAGGCTGATTCTCTGAATTTTTATTTTATTTTATACATATAAAACATGAAAAAAGAAAAATTATCAAAAGATACAAAATGTGATGATCAGTCAAATAAATTATTCAATAATTAATTATTCCTTTTTAAATCATTCAATCCACCAAAATCAAAAACACCTTTTTCAGAACAATCACCTCTATAGAGACACAAAGAAACAATGGTTGTTTGGGGGGGGGGAGAATAAGTTAATAATGAATTTAAGGAACTGTAACAGGAATATTTCAGATTTTTCAAAATAACTAGTTGAACTAAGAGAACGCATCAAAAACAGCAGAGACAATGCACTCATCTTTAAAATCACATGTTATGTTAAAATCACATGTTATGTATGTTAAAGGTGAAAGAAAGAAAGAAAGAAAGAAAGAAAGAAAGAAAGAAAGAAAGAAAGAAAGAAAGAAAGAAAGAAAGAAAGAAAGAAAGAAAGAAAGAAGAGAATAGGAAAACCAGTTTCCAGGGAGCTAATGTGGATGTTATATAGTGTACACACATGGTAGAAATGAACATGCCAAAAACTGTAAAGCTCTTCCTTTAGATTCATTTACAAGTCTATAAGATGAGCATCCTAGGCACATGTGTAATTTTGACTGATTTGATAAGGGAGGGAGAGAGAAGAAGCAGTGAATTTTAACAGAGTATTTGGTATTGTAAATAGTTGATGTTTTTAATATCACCCTCTGGCGTGAACCTGCAGGTGCTTAGAAAGGCAGTTAAGATCTGGCTCTTGTCCCAGGCACTTGGGTCAGGATGAGTAAAATTCCCAGAGGTAGGCTACAAAAAAATTCAATACTGATTACCATTTAATTGTTTTATTATGTTTTTGAGGCATATATTGTTTCTTCTGTCTTTCTTTTTCTTTTTTTGTTTAATGATGTTGTATGCTGCCCAGAATCACATTCTTTGACTTAGGTGGCCATAAATGTTGTAAATAAATAAATGTAAGCTCTTTTTTTATGAAGTACATGCAAATACATGTTTAATGTTCAAAAGTACTTCATTCTAGCTAGATTTTGCCCAGATATTGTTATCTACAATACTATAAAGCTAATCTACTACTCTAGTGGTTTTGACTGAATACATAGTTCAAATATCCAAGCACAATAAAGAAGTCAAGTTGGGTAAGGTAAATCATTCTTTTTTGGCCTCTGCATCTTAGCATCTGATCTGTAAAATGGGAATATTAATCAAGGCCTGTCTTATGTGATCTCTATAATTAACGATGTTCCATCACTCACTTTCCCCCATTTCTCAAACATTTTCTTTTTCTGGTTTCCAAGATGCTTTCGAACTTATTTATGTAAACACTTTATTGCTGTGAGGAAGTGGAAGGTGTTATTGTTGGTACTTTTTTGATCTGTGTTTTTCCATTGCTTTGCACCTTCCCTGGCTGGTCATAGATCCTATTTTGAAAGAAATTTGGTGAAAGAAATCCTTTTGAGATTTAATACAAGACTATCAAAGAACTGACAACACAATGAAAAGAAAGGACATCATACAATCAGCTTGGATATCTGAGGTAAGGGGAAGAATGTCACAGTCCATAAAGGAATTTAGAGATGACCTTAGAGAACTTATGAAAGAGCTGTTGAGGAGAGATTTGGAGGAGTGATTATATAGCCCACAGATGGAAGCAAGAAAGAAACTCAAAATGGTTCTGCTTGATTTTGTTTAGTATAACTGAGAACATAGAAAAATTTGGACAAACTTTCAAAATTCTACTGTTATACAACTATAAAGTAAACATGAACATTTCTTGACCTGGCCTATCTTGAAGAGCTGATATTTCATCACTTTTCAGGTTTTCCATTTTTACAAACCTCATTTTTTAAAACACACACACAAAATAAAAGCCGTTTTATTCTCATTGAATGGAAAATATGATCAAGAAATAAATACAGTGGAATTTTTCAGTGCAACTCCTGTTTCTGCAGTTACAAAAAAATAATTTATTTTAAGCATTTTTATGTTCATGTGCAAATATAAAACGCATCTATGAATCATGAGTCATTCCAGCATTATTTTAAACCTTTCTGTGTTTTGGAGCATACCATTTTAACTGGAAGTCCAAATTTGTTCTGTTTCTGGTCTTGCTTCCACTATTATGTTTATGGTCTGTGAGTAGATATCCTGTGGACATTGAATGAAAACAAAAACAAAAACCCCTAAGAATCTTGTTCAAAGAAAGAAGCTTTGGGCATACAGAAATGATGGTAGTGCCAGTGAAGCAGACGGAACTGGGAAAGATTTATTTAGACAATACTTCACTAATAATAAACACTATCAAACCAAGCCATTAAGCTGACCCTTCAACGGCCCATCTGTCATACAGTTAAGACCTTTAGAAGTTGTTTAAGAAAATGTTAAATAAGATGACATTCAGCAGCACAAAATGCTTGAGTGGTTAATGCAACATGAAAAGGAACTAGCCTGCTGGAGCACTTGATATACAGACCGAAGGCTCTCTAGAGAGCGAGAGGTTCCCTGCCCAGTGCTTTGAATCTGAGCAATGTGTGAGGAACAACACAGAAAAATCACCTTCAGCTAACTGCTTGACAGCAATCCGCTTATGAGCTACTACAGATAGGAAATGTTGACAAAACCAGCAGGGGAAGAGAACAAGGATGATAGCTAGGAAAAGATGGGTGATAGTAAGAAAGAAAAAGGCTCTTCCTGCTACTCCTCTTTATCTTTTAATCCTAAACCTCAATGGGTTAGATTCAAGCTGTTAGTTGAATTGAAAAAGCCATCCTATAAGTGTTTGCTCAGTTAGGTCCCTTTTCAGTCTAGATTTCAGCTGACTTAATTTAGGTTTAACGTTAACTTTGTAGAAAGTTAGCACCCATTTCCTCTCCTAGAAGAATGAAATATTTTAGGAATATTTAAAAAAGGCAGAATATTATATTTCCCAAAGGGAGAAATGGAGAAACATGCTTTTTAGAGGCAGAAAGCAACCCCCCCACCTTTTCTTAATAGCCCCAGAAGATATTTTGTGCCCATTAAGAAAGATTGGGCCAGCCTATTCAGAAACCAGGAGGTCCCCTTTTAGAAATGTAGATTTGGTAATCCATTCAAGACAGGATATTTTGAAACAAAGGCAGAATGATAGGATTAGCCCTCACCCAAGAGCCAAAACAGGATAAAAGCTATTAAATCACAATCGGAATTACCCAACACCCTTTCAAAACACAAACCCCTTCATTGCATCACCCTCAGAAACTTCAACCAAACTTAGCTCAGACAAACACCTAGGATTTGTACTTTGCTTATAGAGCCAGCTATGACCCCTACATAATCTTTACATGGCCCCATGGGAGTCTGACAACAGCCAATAGAATACATGTTCTTGCACAGAAACTGGAAGCTCAAGTGCAAAGCCCAAGAGAAGGTATAAAAAAACCCACTCTCAACTCCATGTGGTCAGTTTCACCAGAACCATGTGCTTGGTGGTTATGTTCATCATTAAACCTTCTTTCCAATCATCCTCCATGTTTCCAGTATCTTTCTCCCGGCTTTGAACTGAACCAGATAGATATTTCTTCCAACAACTTGTTCTGCTGAATTATGATAGCTACATTCAATGTATCTAACTGGTATCCAATATTAAATTTACATTGCCATAATCCCTGCCTGATATTCTGTGGGAGGATTAACATCCTCTCTAAGACTAACACACAATACACGTTTTTTAAAGGAAGATATACCAAAAATTGTAAAGTGTGAATATGACAAACACTGTATGCCTCGATAAGGTTCTATGTATATATGTTAAGCAGAAAGAGTTTGGCTAAATGTGCATTCAAGTCTAGATAAGTTTCTTAATATCTTATTAGGCAAAGATGAAGCTTGTTATGAGATTTTCTTATGTAAAATGATTGCCACTTAGAATACAACACACAGGATGTTTTAATAATTAAAAAGAAAAGAGTAATTGATATGAATGTGACAATATCTAGGGATAACATAATCAAGAAAACAAAATTGTAAAAATGCAAAATATGGAGATCTAATTATTAAAAGAGGTAGAGTATGGGGGGAAATCTTGTAATGTCATCCCTACTGGTGTTTTAGATGAAATTAATTAATTCATAAGTATCTATGAAACAGATGAAACTAATTTTTATAAGAACTAAATATTCTGTTGTATAAATTGTGGTTTTAAAACAACAACAAGTACTACTACAGCTCTGCTTGAGCATATATTATACCTTACAACAATATTTGGATAACTCCTAGATTACTGTCTGGAATTCAGATTTCAATGGTCAAGATGTGAATCTTTGTGTTGATTTTTGTCCTACATTATATTTTGATGAATAATAACATGATGCTGATTATATTATGGTTCATTGCAATGTCATGCAGATGTTTAGACTGGGTTTGATGTTGTTTTCCACCTATCAAGTCCTTCCCAAGGACCTGGGATAAGTAGATGATGTTGTTTACTAATATTAAAAGTCTCCACATATTGCCACATCCACTATCCAGAATTTTTTGTCTTTCTTATATACAATTACTAAGTCTGGGGGATTATGTGGTAAGAGCAATCTATTTGAATTCTAAAGTCCCAGAACACTTTAGCCACTTCATATTCTATTACACTATCTAATTTTTAGCTCCACTGATTATTTCTTGCAGGCAAGTTGGATTTCTTGTAGATCTTCCAATGCACCATTGTTGCTACTTTATCATGCTGTTGTTTGTAGTTGATCTGTAAGATCTTCTTGCAACAAATAAACAGATGATCCACTACTTCTTCAGCTTTTTTGCAGAGGTGGCATTTTATATTATTGTTGTTGTTGTTGTTGTTGTTGTTGTTGCTATGACAATGGGCACCACTGCCACATATTTCATCTACAACTGTGTAGTTTTGATGGCCAAGTCGCTTTATGGATGAAACATGCAATAGCGACACCCATTGTCATTGGGTATTATTATTATTATTGTTGTTATTGTTAAACTTTATTCATTACACATGAAACTCAGTCAACTGAACATTCAAAAATGCAGCACAAATACCATTGACTGGTGCTAATGGTTGATATGGATTGCTGCCAGCATCCTAGGTATCAACCAAGTACCTTCTTAAGATGTATGAAGTGCTGAGTAGCCCAGTTTTTTGCAGTTTTGCTGGTGTTATTGCAGGATACTGCAATTTCTTGATGTGTTTTATAAAATTCTTGGACATTGTACCAAGTGCCCCGATGACAATGGGTATCACAGTTACATATTTCATTATTTTTATAATAATAATAATTTTAAAATGGGTGAATATGTAAGTGTTCTTGAGGCTCTCCTTGAATCCTTCAATTAAAGAAGACCTTTTGGACTGCCCTTGATAATCTAACACAAACCATGTTTGCTGGAAATAGCACTCAGGGCTAGCAAAGGAGAATCAGTGATGGACAGGCACTAACGATGACACCAAACATTATTGTTATTGGATGTATTAGTAACAATAAATATTTCTGCCTTTTCCTCCTTCAGCATATAATGCATTGAACGAAGTCTTTTTCCTCCAAAAATGCAAGGTGGGATAACAGTAGAGTTTGCATGTGGGATTCACATTTTGACAGTGCTAATCTGACCCCAGCTACTCACTGAGATGTCTTGTTCACAGGATCATTAATTAACTTCAAAGAAGCAGTTGACAACCTTCTGCAATGCACAGAAAAAGGCAAAAAGATCAATTACAAAAATGCTTAGCATGCAAACTGTACCCACAATCACATGATGATTCTTTGAAGACAAACAACTCCATTGTTTGTAATATAGACAGAAGTTGCTGAGCAGGCCAGGAGAAAAGTGGGTCATGGAATAGGAAAGAACCTCTGTATCCTCCCCGCCCCCTTGCGTGTGTGTGTGTGTGTGTGTGTGTGTGTGTGTGTGCACAGAAAGACTACAACTTAGAGAAAATGATTAGTTCATATTTCAGTTTAAAAGCAAAGCTCTTTGAGAAGATAGTAGAGAGCAGCATCTGCTAATAAACAACTTTGGATTTTATTTCATTCAACAACAAATCGTCAACAATTGAACAAATGGCTTGAATTATGAGACAACCAACGTCATAATGGGCTGTTGTATATAAACCTCGAAATAAGCAAACCCACAAACTCACCCCACTCCACAACAATATAAATAACTAAATGTATTAAAAGTAATTACAACAGCAAATGAAATCTTAACTACTGTTTTTTTAGAATTTTCAGAAGAGGACTTCAAAGGAACAAGTCCCTTTCTTTTCTTTACTGTAGTTCTTCACCAATTGCTAAGTGACCAGTCAACATTATGGAGGAAACCCCTCCTCTAAAGTTACTTATGACCCAGTTCTGAAAATCTGATGGCTGCCCCATCTACCCATGGTCAAGCGACCTGTTTTGGGTGCTCACAATTTATAATGTGATCACGATTTATGATGTTTTTGCCCAAAACTGCCCTTTTACTTTCAGTATTCAACAAAAACGCTCCATAGCAAACAATGGGATCACTTAACAACCACAGTTCAATTCACTTAACAACGGTTGCAAAAAATGTCATAAAATCAGGTTGGTCACATGGGCAACCAGCTTTATCAACCATCATAACTTACAACTGTAATTGGCAGGTCCCATTACAGTGGTAAATTGAGGAGTCCCTGTATATGTTTTATAGCTACAGCCATGAAAATCTCAAGGCAGGAATATTTTTTTGTTGGCAGTGGGTTTCAAAGCTCACGTGGAATTGAAAAGGCCAGGCTTCATGTTGCTACTAGTTCAGTGTTCCTCAGTCTGAACCACTTGAAGATGGGTGGATTTCAGCTCTAAGAATTCCTTAGTCAGCATGCTGGATGTGGAATCTGGGAGTTGAAGTCCACACCTCTTAACTTGCTGAGGTTGAGAAACACTGCACTAGGGTAACCATGATTATAGCTGATTGTTTTCCCAAGGTGACCTTCATAAAAAGTGGAAATCATACAGAAAAAGATGCTAAAACTACAGGGACTTTTCCAAGCAAATGCTAGCATTCAACACTGAGTCAAAGACGCATACACACAATATTCACATAAACTTTCAATAGACTGATACTACCTATTTGTCAAATATCTTAATGAGCTAGTGACATTTTCTTTTCTTTTTACCACCCTGTAATCCCTTGTTTCAGGGTGGGGTTGGGGTGACTGAATGGAGCTGAGCATTTACTGGCTGAATGCCCTTCCTGATGACTATGTGGAGGATGCAGTAGATATCTTCTCTTTGCACACGGATGGAGAAACATCTGTCACTGCCTAGGATTGAACTCTCAACCTTCTGAGTGGGAGGCGGGCATCTTCACCTCTAGGTCACCTCACCACTCAGGTGTAGTAACATTCTATAGGAGAGCTTCAAGCAAAATGGCAAAATTCTAAACTCCAAAAGTGTGATGGATAACCACTAAATGAACCAGGATTGAATAATTTGTAAATTATCAAGCTAAAGACGATAATCTCTGAGAACTCTGAACCTATGGTCCTAATATACTCCTTGAAGCATCATGTTTGGCAAAGGTACTTTCTAAAACTCCATACACATATGTTCAATAGAACAAGAATAGTTGTGGATGACCTAGGATGCCTGTGAATACAAATGTTTTAGTTGTAAAAATATGTAAATATTTAGCTACACCTGTATCGTTCAGTGATGTGGCATGAATGGTTGCAAAAATGCAACTGATATAACATTTTCACCTTTTTCACCAGATTTCATTAAAAGGCACTCTATAACACACTAAAACGCTGTGATGTAGAATGAATTCTAGTTATCTGTTTGTATTTGTAAATTCATAAATTCTTATTCAATGCTAAAAGCGTGCATGCTTATATTAACATTTAATTGCCCTTTTGCTGCTTATTCCAAATGAGAATTTTATTTTTTAGTTTATTAAATTTTATAAAACTTCTTTTGCTAAGATTAAAGAAGATTCAGTTTTATAACAGGAGGAGACTTTAATACTTATCCATTAAAAACTCAGATTTGAATGTATAAGAGTCCCTCTCTGGGGGAGATAGGCATTAAAAATGTAAAGTATAAATATAAATTAAAAAGGGGACTTCAAAATTTAATACATTTAATGTTGTTTGTGGAAAGTTACAAATGGACTAAATAACCAGGGGATTGAAATAAGATTTTGAAATTAATTATAAGAACCCTTCCAGTGAATTGTGTAGAATTCTATAAAATATATGGAGATTTCTTTTTAAATTAAGTATAAGAAATCCTCCTAAAGGGAAAATGTTGTTGATTAGGGGGGAAATTATGATAAGATGGGATTTTAAAAGCAGGACAGTAGAAAGAATCCAGGAGAATTAAAGGTTATAATTAAAGGAACAGAAATCCACTAATACAGAATGAAAGCAAATATTCCAACTTTGGAATATTTCGAAATACGGAAAGATTCAGGAATATTTACAATATTTACAAACAACACACTCAGAAATTATTTTTAAGATTGTCTATGGTCGGTATCAAAAAACTGGATTTAAAAATGGCCAAAAAAGAGGAACAGTTTTCACTGGACTGAATAACTGATTGAAGCTGATTTGAATGTGGAAAGAGTTTCTGAGAAGTGACAAAGAGAAAATGAAAAGAAATCAAGTTCTGGGACACTGTTTATGGGGATTAAAGATCAAGAATGTAAAAAGCAAAGGTAAGGTATATAAGGTTGGTTTATTTGGTTAAAAGCAAAATATACAGTACATATTGTTATTTCTGGTAGCTCTAAATATGCTTTTGTTGATTAGTACCAAATCATAAGGGTTTAAGAATATGTTTATAGATAAGAGATGAGATTTAAGAAATAAATTACTGAGATTGTACTTCTGATCAAAGAGGAACTCATTTCTTTCTTTATATATTTTCTTTTTTTACTATTTTTTAATTTTTCATTTTTTTCTCAGTACTTTTTTCTTTTTACTCTTATACTTTTCTTAATTTTCAGTAGTTTTTATCTGTGTAACTGTACATTTTAATTAAAAAATAATTGTAAAAACTAAAAATGAATTGTTTGCATCGTTACAGTATTCACGGTGCTATTTTAATAACTCTAAAAGCTCTTCTCCAATCTGGGCATCATCTACAACAGATGTGTGGCCTTCAAATCTTAGAATTCCCTAAGAATGTGGCCAGCAATGGTGAAATCAAAGTTTACATATTAGCCAGCATTCTGATGGGAAAAGACGAAGACAGAGGAAAATAACTAAATGGAACACCCTAGGCATTAGAAGATTGCTACCTCGTTTCTTAAAGGTGCGTTTCTAGGCAAATATACATATTCAGTTCAATGTTGACTTCTGGTGACTGCCTGGACCAGCCCCTGCAGTTTTCTTGGCAAGGTTTTTGAAACTGATTTGCCATTGCCTACTTCCTGGGACTGGGAGAGAGGGACTGGCTCAAGATCATCCAGCTGGCCTTGTGCCTAATGTGGGACCTGAACTCACAGTCTCCTGGTTTTTTTTTTAGCCTAATTCACTACCCAACACTGTCACTCGCTATCTCTTTCTCTTTTCTAATTAAAAAAAAACAACCCTGCATCTAATATTATTTACACTTTTCTTATCAAATTTCTTTAACAGTAACATTTTTTTTCAGATGATTCTGGAACATTATTTTTCTCAAACGGATCCTATTTCAATAGCAGAGTTTTTCTTTTTCCTAAAATGAAGCTGTAGACAATTGATGGCCGATTCAAATCCCTTGAGGGGCTTTAAGAGGAAACTCAGCGCAGGAGTTCCCCTTCTTTCCAGGCTGACTGTTGCCCTTGGCCTTTGAGAGGCATGCCAAGGCGGCACTCCAAAATGTAAGCAAATCCAGAGCCAAGGAATAGATGAGGCTAAGACAAAAACTAATTTTGATTTCCTTTGAAATCAGAAGCAGTTCACGAAATGGAGTCAAGAGGATTTCTCTTCGTGTGTTTAATTATTCTCCTTTCTTTGAGATGAACAGTTAGCATTCTGTGAATTTGGGAGGCCCTCTGGGCATTGTGCCCAAGGCTTTAGCGAAACTGTGAGTTTTCTTAATTGAATTTCTCTTTAATGTGCAAACAGTGATGTCACTTATGCCTTTAAAAAAAAAAATCAAACACTTCCTGAAAGGTGGATGGACTCAATTGTAACAGGAATGGATGCATCTTTAGGAGATTGAAGGACCTAGCTGGGGAGAGAGCATCCTGGAGAAATTTTATCTATATGGTCACTTGATGACACATAATCAAAGTACTTCCTATAATCCAAAATCCAAATCTATAACATATCCATAAAAATCAATGTACGTTGCTTTTAAATAAGGTCTGTCTCAGATTAAGGAGAAACCTACCAATTTGAGTCATCTGCCACATTCGGACTTAGAATATGAATGTTTGTAGGAAATATATTTCTTCTTGGTAGATTAAGAAAGCCCATAGCAGCTATATCTGAAATTCATTTTTGTTATGGTCTTTAAACTATAAAACAAACCCATTTCAGTAGCCCACAGATGCATTGCAACTCAGTGTTCAAAAGTTGCTATTAATACTTGTCCTCTTGCACTCACTGAAACTGTGATGAAAAAGCAGCCTAAATATATTTATATCTTTTAGTGAGGAGAAAATTGAATGTAACAACTGCATTCCAGAGTTATGACCCTACATAAATCTCTACAACTGTTGTCCCAAAGGTACTTTTTCAAGAGGCAATTGGACTTTCTTGTTTTCTTTGAAGATGTTTCTCTTCTCATCAGCGAAGAGCTGAAGAAGTTTCTTAGATGAGAAGCAACCACCTAGATATATTTTATCACCACCCAGATATATTTTCTCCATCCAGATCCTTCAGCTATTCCAATGCTATGCCCATTGCTGATGTAATGAAATCTAATATTCTTGCTAATGCTCATCCTCATTTTTTCTTTCCTTCTACTTTCCTCAACATTATAGAATTGTCCAGATCTGACTTTCATGCCCACTTCTTTATCTCATGATTTTCTATTTACTGAACAATAAGTTTTTCGGGGTGGGGGTGGGGGGTGGAGAATGGGATTTGGCATAATTTGTAGAACAAATTTGATTTTTTTACAAAGAACTCAAACATTGATAAATTTGTTTAATAAATTTATATAAAATTGATCATTATTATTTGGAATGGTATATTTTAAAAACAGTCAGATCCATCAGATGTCTTTTGTGTTCCCATTGTCAAAGTCCTAAATT
The DNA here is from genome assembly GCF_049901735.1 of Notechis scutatus. Lineage (NCBI taxonomy): Eukaryota > Metazoa > Chordata > Lepidosauria > Squamata > Elapidae > Notechis > Notechis scutatus. Next base: position 152,889,074 of record NC_142009.1, on the reverse strand, counting down.
ATTGTCCTTCCTTGTTACATATAGGCTGGACCAGTGGGGGGATTCAATTTTTTTTTACTACCGGTTCTGTGGGCGTGGTTTGGTGGGCGTGGCAGGGGAAGGATACTGTAAAATCTCCAGTCAGAGGTGGGATTTGCTGGTTCTCCGAACTACTGAAAATGTCCACTACCGGTTCTCCAGAATTGGTCAGAACCTACTGAATCCCACCTCTGGGCTGGATGTGCTTGGCTTATCTTCTTAAAATTCTTCTAATATAGCAGGAGCCTACAACTCATGAAAGGTTTTCTCTGATTCCAAGAAAACCCAAACTTTCTTGAAATAAGGCTGTGGTTTTGCAAAATAAGAAAAAGAAAGAAATCACTGATGATATTACCTAGTTTGGTAATGAAACATCTGCAAGAAAACAAGCAAACTCAGAGAGCACCAAGGACCCCTCATGTCACCCCTCATTGTTTTTTATTTTTAATTATTTATCAAACAAATTCCCCACGTGGGCATTAAACACCATTCCAAATTAAATAGAAAGTGAAACAGTGGCTTTCCAGTGATGTTGGTCATGTATGCATTTTTTTTCTTTTCTGCCAGGTTAGAAAAATCACACTTGATCTACAACTTCCAGAGGTCTTTGGTGGCCAGCCCCAAGTTCTGAAGAAGCTGTTTGCAGCCCTGGGGTCTCTGATTGTGTACCTCTTCTTTAGATCAGTGGATAAGCCTGGAAGTAGGAGATGGAGGGGATCAGGTAAGATTATGTAAACAACCATTCTGCCTTGACAGTGGGTTTCTGACATCTCTCCGGTTGTGTCAAAGGACAATTGGCACGCCTCGCATTTCAGACCTCATGCTTGGATGCTTTCATCTGAAACCCTTTAGGTAATAGTAGCCTTTCAATGTTATGGTATCTCTGGATGAGATTCAATAAAAGAAACCCCCTTTTTGCTTAAGCCCTGGACTCTGGCCAGACAGCCTTGACAAACGTGAACCGACTCCCAAAGAAAACAATAACACTCCAGCCATCGGGGCTTTCTCTTCTCGTTTCCCATTTCTAATCTCGCACCCAGAGTTGTTGGGTTGCCTTTCCTGCTTTATTTCCTCAGTCAATAATCTTGGAAGCCAGGAACCTTTTAAAAAAAAAGAAAAGAAAAGAAACCTCCTTGGTTTAAATGGTAGCCCAGCAACAAGAAAGAGGGTGAATTCAAGCAGCAAAAGTCTCGCTTGCTCGCTCACTGACCTTTGCCATGCAAGGAAGCTGCAGAATAAAACCATTGCTCTAGGTGAGCTTAAGCATTACATTATAGCTACCAGTTTTCCATTACACATTCAATAGAATTGCTTTACTGTCATTAACAAAAAAAAAGCTAAGGAAAGCAAACACTCAGAAAGTCAAGCTGGGTGTGGGTTTGTTTTTTTTTCCTTCTTCCTTTTTTTCTCTCTCTCTCTGTTTTATTTGTTGTCTTTCAGTTTACTATTTTTTTCATTTCTGGCTTTGAATGAGATACTAATTATATTTCTCTGGTTTCTGATCATCCAAGTGAATGAATATGAAGATTTTTAATAGGGTAGGAACAGGATCATCATCATCCTCACGATCTATTTCTGTCTCTCTCCTATGCTGGATGCTGAAAAGGGAAGGGACACAGTTTGGAGATGAAATTCAACCATCTGCTCTCCAGATTATATATGTGGCTCTCCTATTTCAATCCACACTCATCTGCAATTTCATTTTATCACCTGGAAAATGTCATCACTGTAGCTAAAACAGTTCAAAACATTTCTCCTCCTTCTGAAAGGAGAGAGAATATGACAGAAAACAAAATGCACACACGCGCACGCACACACACACACAATCTAGCAACAATTAGCAAGGCCAAACATTCATTTTAAAATGTGCTCTTCAATCTTCTGGTGCAATTCCATAGGTCTACGCTGCATATTTATTTCACTTGCTGGGGCATGAGGAGTAGGAACAAGGTTGGCAAAATTTACAAAGTATGACTTCCAGGATGACTGATGTTGAAAGGCAAGGGTTTTAATTAAATTACTCCAAATGATTATGTTATGTTATATTACATTACGTTACGTTATGTTATGTCATATAACAATTTAAAAGAATACCTGTATTTGTTAATAAACTGATGAAATGAAATACCCCATACTCTTCGGCACCTGTTTAAATTTTTTAAAATATTTTTTCTAATGGAGCAACTTCTCCAAACAACACAGGCAATTTAGGGAACCAGTGGGCCTGATTGCAGTTTAGAGATCGGCTTTCCCCAAACAACTGTCATGGGTCAGGCTGGCCTAGCCTAAGTGTGGCTTACACCAAACACCAATTCCTCAGAGAGTGAATTGTGGAGAATGCTTCTTAACATTCTGTCTAAATTCCCAGTTCCTATCGTTTAGTTTATTTTTGCCCTTTTTTAAAGACGAGTGTCTATACTTCCAAATAAAATCCTGGATTACAAAGAGTAATCAATTTATATGTTAAAACTGGAAATTAGACCTATGTGTTATGTAGAGCAATTCCTGCAATGTGACATTTCATTTGTCTTTACATCTATTTGAACATAAATCCTGCTTATTCTCCTGTGGCTTGCAGCATGGGACAAATTATCCTGTAGATCTGTTGTAGGCATCATGCTGGACTGGTTTCGAATTATGCATGTCTTCGCTCCAATTATGAACAAAATATGCTCTTCCACAGAACATTCTGTTCCAGGCATTCAAGATGCATTCTGCTTTTGTTGGTATTCCCTTATTCCCTTTTTAGGGGATTTTCTTTGAAAAGAGAAGGACAAGTTTGACTGAACTTTTTATAACACTTGATAAATGAATCATAGCAATTAAAGCTATACTTGTGCTTTTCCTGTGCTATTGTATCGTATGAAAAAAATTAAAATGTGAAATGATCACCAAAATGTAAAATAATCACTAACTGGACAGTTTCCTCTGATAAAGCTTTGAGGACTTCCGAAAAGTACTGGTTTTCCATCTTTATTGTATTTTCAGCTATGTCCAGGTTTAGACAACATATGAAGCCTAACTTTAGTTTGTCATACCAAGATGCACAAATGTGCTCACATACACACGTGGGAACATACACACATGTGGGAGACAAAAGTCTGCATGTGAAGTATTTTCTATAAGCACTTGTGGGTCCAAAGATACTTGTTTTTGTTGCTTAAGATTGCTATTGTTAATCCACAGAACATCAGTGTTTCATTACATGAACAAAATAATGCCAAAATTTAACTCAGACTTTGTTGCTTATTCAGAGAAGATACAGGTGAAACTCAAAAAATTAGAATATCATGCAAAAGTTCATTTATTTCAGTAATGCAACTTAAAAGGCGAACCTAATATATGAGATAGACTCATTACATGCAAAGCAAGATAGTTCAAGCCGTGATGTGGCATAATTGTGATGAATATGGGCTTACAGCTCATGAAAACCCCAAATCTACAATCTCAGAAAATTAGAATATTGTGAAAAGGTTCAATATTCTAGGTTCAAAGTGTCCCACTCTAATCAGCTAATTAAGCCATAACACCTGCAAAGGGTTCCTGAGCCTTTAAATGGTCTCTCAATCTGGTTCAGTAGGAATCACAATCATGGGAAAGACTGCTGACCTGACAGTCGTGCAGAAAACCATCATTGACACCCTCCATAAGGAAGGAAAGCCTCAAAAGGTAATTGCAAAAGAAGTTGGATGTTCCCAAAGTGCTGTATCAAAGCACATTAATAGAAAGTTATGTGGAAGGGAAAAGTGTGGAAGAAAAAGGTGCACAAGCAGCAGGGATGACCGCAGCCTGGAGAGGATTGTCAGGAAAAGGCCATTCAAAAGTGTTGGGGATTTTCACAAGGAGTGGACTGAGGCTGGAGTCAGTGCATCAAGAGCCACCACACACAGACAGATCCTGGACATGGGCTTTAAATGTCGTATTCCTCTTGTCAAGCCACTCCTGAACAACCAACAACATAAGAAGCATCTTACCTGGACTAAAGAAAAACAGACCTGGTCTGTTCCTCAGTGGTCCAAAGTCCTCTTTTCTGATGAGAGCAACTTTTGCATCTCATTTGGAAACCAAGGACCCAGAGTCTGGAGGAAAAATGAAGAGGCACACACTGCAAGATGCTTGAAGTCCAGTGTGAAGTTTTCACAGTCTGTGTTGATTTGGAGAGCCATGTCATCTGCTGATGTTGGTCCACTGTACTTCATTAAGTCCAGGGTCAATGCTGCCATCTATCAGGAGATTTTGGAGCACTTCATGCTTCCTTCTGTGGACGAGCTTTATGGGGATGCTGACTTCATTTTCCAGCAGGACTTGGCACCTGCCCACACTGCCAAAAGCACCAAAACCTGGTTCAATGACTATGGGATTACTGTGCTTGGTTGACTAGCAAACTTGCCTGACCTGAACCCCATAGAGAATCTATGGGGCATTGCCAAGAGAAAGATGAGAGACATGAGACCGAACAATGCAGAAGAGCTGAAGGCCGCTATTGAAGCATCCATGTCTTCCATTATACCTCAGCAGTGCCCCAGGCTGATAGCTTCCATGCCATGCCGCATTGAGGCAGTAATTGCTGCAAAAGGGGCCCAAACCAATGCATGCTTATATTTTTCAGAGGTCCGATATTGTTCTATGTACAATCCTTGTTTTATTGATTGCATATAATATTCTAATTTTCTGTGATTGTGGATTTGGGGTTTTCATGAGCTGTAAGCCATCATCATCCCAATTATGACAAATCACGGCTTGAACTATCTTGCTTTGCATGTAATGAGTCTATCTCGTATATTAGTTTCACCTTTTAAGTGGCATTACTGAAATAAATGAACTTTTGCACGATATTCTAATTTTTTGAGTTTCACCTGTAGAGGGAACAAAAAATGATGGGATAGATACCCAAAACTGTACTGAACCCTGGGCCATTAAAACTCATATGGACATTGTCTGGACTAAAGACACTTCTAAGAATGAAAAGTCTTTATTATCTTGGATGAAAAGGAACAGCATTAATTTTATTTTGTTGCAATAGCTCAAATATCAAAACATTTAAATTAAATTACAGTACAAAATGAAACACTTCAAGTTTTTACAAATTATGAAATATTGTAAAGATTTTCTATGGGGAATATGTGTGTATATGTCACAGAAATTTTAATATTTCATAATTTGATTGTGAGAACTTGAAGTGTTTATTTTGTATTGTATTCATATATATGTGTGTGTGTGTGCGTGTGTGTGTGTGTGTAATATATATATATATATATATATATATATATATATATATATATATATATATATATATATATATATATATATGAATATATACATATAGGAAATTCACATTTATAAGTAACCTCATTTCACACACAAACAATAAGCTATAAAATGGGAAGCTGTACATCATACTGAGCCAAAAAGGAAATTGTGTTATGTATCTTCTCACATAAGAAATATGTATTGTTTACAATTACATTTTATTATTTTTCCTTCTCATATGAGAAAGAAAATAATAAACGTAATGGAAAACAATATGCATTTTATTTTATAAATAATAAGTGGAACAAATCACACAATATAGTGACCAGCACACAATAGCAAAGGAAGCAAAGGTAGTACCAACAGACATAGGTGCCTTAAGTGGAATCCCAAAACATTTGGAGCACACTTGAACACCGTTGGCATTGACCAAATTACCATGAATCAATTGCAAAAGACAGTTTTGCTTGGAACAGCTTCAAAAGTGGGATTCAGCAGGTTCTGACCAGGTCTGGACAACCGGTAGCGGAAATTTTGAGGAGTTCAGAGAACCGACAAATACCACCGCTGACTAGAGATTTTACAGTATCCTTTCCCTGCCACACCCACCAAGCCACACCCACAGAACCGGTAGTAAAGAAAATTGAGCCCCACCATTGAACAGCTTGCATGATACCTTAAACACCACCAAGCAACAACATCTGCCTTTCCCATCCTTGGGAAGGACTTTGTGTCTGCCAAGAAACCAAAATCTTCAATTTTCCTCTGTTGTCTCTGTAACTTTTCTAAGATCGGAGAAAGTCTTATTTTTTCCAGAAGGACAGAAAATCCTTGCATCCTTTATAAGTATAGATGCCTCTCTGCACCCAGCTTAGAATGATTTTAATACGGACAGAAATATTCGGGAAACTGGATCCTTTCACCATGTTTCACTTCCCTGACACATTTTTCTCTTCAAAGCTTCTTCAGTGTTTTTTTTTTAATCTTAAAAAAAAAACAACCCAAGGATAATTAAGAAATTACAAGATCCATGAAGAGAACAGCAGAGAACAATTAAGTATCTAATTTCTCCACAAGCTACCTCTGTCACAAAACCCAAAGGGTTGGCACTATGCAGAGACTGATGCTGGGTAAGTAACAGATTGTAAACTCCTAGCAGTGCTGAACTTTACTTACCACTGCTAGCAGCAGCAGCAGTAGCAAATGATTGCTCCTTCAAGTAAAAATAGCAATATTGCAGACGTTTTCCTTTTCTCATAATAATCCAGCTGGTTTATTCTCTTATCTTGATTCTCTACAGGAGTATGAGATAGAAGGCTCTGAAAACAAACTGCTTCCCCCCCCAACCCCCAACCCCCAAATCTTTTTATATCCAGATAAGTTGAAATTGTAACACCTGACATTTCAAGTCTAGGCAGCTTATACAGATCCTACACTGCTTGATCAGGCTAAAGTTTAATCTAGTCCAAGGTTTGGTTTCCAAAAGCAACTCAGAAGGTGAAAGAAATAGCAACCAGGTTTTTTGTTTGTTTGTTTTGTTTTCTGTTACCTGCAGCTAAACTCAACGTTACCATGTCTCTGTTAATACACATTTCCCTTAGTTCTTATGGCTAATCATAGCTGAGATCCTTCCTCCAAATGTTCCTGTACATGAACATTTTAAAAGCAACTATGTAAAGTGGTAAGCTAAGCCATTGATGTTTGTGTTCGTAGGTTTTTACTTGCAATATTTTTGTTTGCCATGTTTGTATCATCATAATTTATAGCTATGAGCTAATACCGGATTGGTCTATGAGAGCTAGGAACTCTTAAGGATTTTATTTCACTTACATTTCAAAACAAAATGAGATTTGTATAATTTGAATTAATATGTTGATGAGAATGCAGTTGTACTTAAAATTTCAAATTCTCCAAATTTTGCAATGCAATACAGAAATATACCTAAGATGTGCATATCTGCTTATTGCATTTATGCCTTCCTGGTCTTCTATCTGAACAATGAGGCATCTTACACGATTATCGCATTTTATATTGGCTTTTAGAAAAAAAATATGAAAGCACATTCCTTCAATTTAGTTTTCTGCCCCATTAACTGTTGGCAAGTGTTCTTTTTCTAAAATGAATTTTAACTGTGTTTTTCATTGGGTTCTTAATTAATTTGGTTTGTTTTAAGTTTCATGTTTTCCTACCAGCTGACTAAATGCCCTTTTTGGGTGGAAGGAAGAAAAGGCACACATCTGCACATCATGTTTGCAATATTTGGTAGAGCAATGTGTTAATTTTTAAAATGCAGAGTGACTCAGAAAGAGATGGAACGAATTTTGAGCGTGAACATGCCAAAATTGTGTAGAAGAAATACAGACACATCCATCACTATTGTTTCAGTTATCTTGGCTCTGTGCTCAGCAAATCATCTTGTACGTGAAATGACACTCTGAAGGAATTGTGTTCTCTTCCAACATGTGTGACCTCCATCAGTTTCCTGTGAATGTCCCCAAATACTCGTGGCCCCCTGTCATTGTGCCTGCCACTCTTCTACAGCCCTACCTCAGGAACAGGCTTTTAAAAAATCTTCCGATTATACATGTTCAGATGCATAATGAAAATTAATTAGGGCAGGCATAAAAATCTAACAGCCCAGCCTACATCATGAAGATGAGGATAATGAGAATGCACAATGACAGCCATTAATAAACTTAATTGCCCAAGGCAAAAGTGCGAATAAAATATCCCAGCCTTTTTCTTGCAGATAAGGTGTATCTCAGGGATTATTGTAGTGTTCAGGCAGTAGCATAGGATGCAGCTGTGGAGAAAGTAGCAATCAGATTGTTCTCATAATTTAAGAGGTGGGACACTGTTGGAGAAACATCAGAAGTAGCATCATTAGAGCAACAGAGTGCCTTTTGACTAAAGCATATTTTATGGGCGGTGGAGGTTAATATCAGCAATTCTATGAGAGAGAAAAAAATGCTGCAGCCTCCTCTCCCCTTCAGATAGTTTTCAGAAGGGTCTCTTAGAAGTCATGTGATCCCAGCCAAGCATCTTTCCGATCAGTGCTGAAAGATTAATGAAGACAAGGCGGCATCAATGGATGCTCTTCTGTTTACGCTTCTGTGCCAAGTCTGAACAGTAATATCAAGGGCATTGCTTTTGTGCATAGGCATTTTAAACCAGCCTGCCAGAACAGGGCATGACAGATATACAGGGATGCTGTTGTTGTTGTTGTTGTTTTGTTGTTGTTGTTGCACTACAAGGCAATTTTTGCAGAGCCTCGATCTGGTCATCAGGAAAAAAAAACTCTAGCTTATAAAGACAATCCTAAAGCCAAATTTAAATAGTCCTGTTTCAGAGTGGCTCAATCAGTTCAAACCCACTGGGGTCTGGAGGTACATTTTAAATCACACCCGGTTGATAAAATTACAGTAGCTATAGATCTGGCCTAAGAGCCAGTTTGGCATAGAGTTAAGGGACCAGACTAGTAACTTGGAGACTGTGAATTCTAGTGCCACTTTAAGCACAGAACCAGCTGGTTGGTCACTTTCTCTCAGCTTTCAGAAGGGAGAAATAACAGATTAACAGATAATCAGATTTGGAAGGGACCTTAACAGGTCATCTAGTCCAACCTCCCGCCCAAGCGGGAGACCCTACACCATTTCTGACAAATGGCAGTCCAATCTCTTCTTGAAAGTCTCAAGTGACGACACTCCCACAACTTCCGAGGGCAAGCTGTTCCATTGGTTGATTGTTCTCACTGTCAATGGCAAGCCACTTCTAAAAATCTTGACAAGAAAACTGCCGAGACCAGTCCTGGCAGTCACCAGGAGTCAACAGTGACTTGAAATCCCCCACACACACACACACACACAAACACACACACCCACCCTATAAAATAGATAGGGTTTATTTCTTGTCTTGTCCAGTTTGTGGCCTGCCAGTTCAAGGCCCAAACCTAGGAGATTAAAAAAAAAAGTAATGTTTGGTCATAGGGACAAAGGATTGCAGTTCTGTGTGATTTACTTTAGTTAGGGGAAACAGGGGTACTGTGGGAATTTAACTTCTTCAAATGTTGATGCCCAATAGATCTTCTAATTCTCTAAAAGTTGTGATCATGTATTTGGCTAAAAAAGAAGGAATAAAAATACCTCTTTGAGACTGGACTTGTTTGGAAGTAATCCTTTGAAAGAAGGGATATTTAAATCCATATCCAGATGCAGGTTTTCATGTAAATTAAGGAAATAGCAGCTGGCAAGTACAAACAACAAATTATAACTGCAAATCACAAAAAACAAATTACAGCTAGATCGAACACATTTAAACAAATATGAAAGTCAAATGAAGTATAAATGGATTGATCCGGAATTTGTATCTTGTCATATGAGTTTGATCTGTCTAGCTGCAATTTTTACTTTGCAATACATATATTAAAATATTTTTATTTTGCCTGTGTGTCAGTCTTGTTGCCTAATAATTACATGGGCAAGTCTATGGATTGTCTAGGCAATATTTTTAGGTTTTCACAGGTTTTTTTCCTGAGTGGAAGTAACGGGCCCTTAATCACCCAGTTAGCTTTGTGCCTAAAGCAGGCCTATAATTCAGGCTTCCGCATTCCTAGTGTAGCACCTTAACCTCTAGACCAAAGTGGCTCATCTATCTCTATTTTTAGCTATCGTTCCATCTATCATGTACCTTTCTTTAAAAGCAAGATTGAAAGGCCCTCAACAGTTCTTGTATTTCAACCCTGTGATTTTTCCTTCAGTCTGATTTTCTCTCTTAAAGATTACTGACCCCACATCAATTTTCCCTCCCGACCACATGTATATACACACACAGGCACACACGCCAATTATGGTTTCACTTTGCACAACTCCTTTGGAGTTTGCAATTATGTAGGCGAAAAATGGCAGGAAGTCTGCAAATGACTGGCACCTAATAAGTACAATTAAAGTTCAAAAAAAAAAAATGATGCTCTCTTGTACTCCAAGCCTTTCCAAGGGTATGTGGGAGGGTTTGTTTTCTTTCTAGCCCTGCTGCTGGGGTCATCCACTTCTGCTAAACATGACTCCATGACCCATTTGATTTCACATTCCCACACTCCAGGTTTCCTCTCTCCCTTTTTAAATAGTAGGTTTCTTTGTACTTGTGCTTTGATTCCAGGCCTTTGTGCCGCTCGCCAGGCAGCAAAGACAAATGAGAGCACAGGCCAAGCACACACCGCCTGTTCTTTGGTAGGTGTGATGAAGCAGCAGTGCTTGCCATACCTTCAAAAGAGGCCATTTATAATATAAATGCAAACTGGTCTTAGCCCTGTTTAATGCTCAGGTTTTTCTATTGAGAATCTGCTTTTGATCATAGTGCTGCGAATTCCTTCTTAGGGTGGAACTACATGTTACATGTTAATCATCTCTGTGTTGTTTCATGCTTAAACTGGCCTCTCATATTATAAAGAATAAGAGCAATTGAAGACCTGCAAAAAGGAAATATGTTTTCCAATGAACACCAGGCCCCAGATCTACTTTTCTGTAGAAAAACTTTAGAAAAGAAGTGAGACAAACAACAATGACACCTCCACCACCAGCTTCCTAGGCTAATCTACAAAAGGAGCCATTGGGTTCTGGTTGCTCAATACATATTTCCTATCCACTAACTGCCATATGATGTATTTTCCATGTTAAATTTCTAGGGAGTTTTTCCTCTATGTGTGTCTGGGTGCATGAGAAGGAAAACAAGCAAGGGATATGTCTTGTCTAATTAATTACTTCACAGATGTGGCTAGAAACAATGACAGAATGCAGTTGGTTATAAAGCACCACTGCAAATACAATTTGAAGAAGTATAGAAGTAATTCATATACGTGTGTGTGTGTGTGTGTGTGTGTGTGTCATATTAGTTGAGAAAGAGAGAGAGAGAGAGAGAGAGAGAGAGAGAGAGAGAGGGGGGTCAGTGATGAAATGATGATCTATTTGCAGCAGTAGGAACAAATTGTTGCCTGAGACTATTTTGAAATTTCTCTACAAATGTCAGTACTTGTTGCATAATTGGCAAAACATATTGGGAAATAGTTACATTCAGGATCAGGAGGGCCCTAATGTGTTCAGAATGTGACTCTCCCCTGAAGAGCTATCCCTTTTCTTCTCATTGGTAGCTGTTGTGTTCTTTTGAGAGTTCAGCTTTCCACAATTCTTGGCCGGAAAACTCCTGGAGTTCACTTCCAGTGAATTCACAACACCAGGCCATGGGAAGGATTCCATAAGTTGGTCAGCCTTAATTGTTGCAACCAAGGATGATAAATGAAAGGAAATTCCATTCTTGACTTGCCTAATTATGGTGAAGTACTGTAGAGTAGGTATTAAGTAACATCATATGTTGTTTCCAGGCACACGGAAGAAAGAAGCATAAAAGGCTCAATGGCCTTGCTCATCATTTTGAAGAGTTCTTCATCATTATAGCTCTTGAAGCTCTTTTCATTTGGTCTTGGATTGCTGCCCTCACTTCAAAACGTAATCACCTGAATTTAAGAAATTAGGCAGTTGATGGGTATTTCTTTTGTAATCCAGACAACTGAAGGTGCAAAATAGCAGTTTGTGTTCAAAAGATAAGAAAGCATCCTGATTAAAGCTCAGGGCATCCAGCTACAGACAGCTTTGATGGGTATTCCAATCACTTCTATAGAGAATAAAGAAAATAACAATGATATAACCTACTTCCCCTAGATCAGCCTTCTTCCATTCTTCTTGATGCAGGAGGGAAAAGTTTTCTCTCTGGGTGCCAGATGTATGGAGATTTTATATATATATATATATACACAAATATGTCTTCAGTCTGCAATGAACATTTGGTAACTGTTTTGCCAATACATTATGTTGAACTAGAAACTGATGGGCATTTTCATAAGATTAAGATGGAAACTATATCAAGAAGTTACCCGTGTAAGAATGTTGAAAATTGATGGCTTGCCACAGGAACCCATTTGATGCTTTCCTTTCTGCTATTTTGACAGACATTCAAAAATAGAACTGTTGAGAATAGCTTTTGAAGCTATGTCTTATTTTTGGGAGGTTCCAGTGTACAGCACAATTCTAGTATTTTAGCTATTGAAACTTTATGTAATTTTTATTTCATATTTTACTATGTGTGGTTTTATTTTAGTGTACACTACTAGGAATCTGTTGTGAGTGTGGCAGCATAAAATTAAAGCAAATAAATACATGTAAATAAAGTGAAATATAAATAATCAAGCTATCACATATCTATCAATTCCTTTTTAAAATATCCATTCAGTGTAAAATAAGGCCTTTTTTTACAGTAACAATGAAGAGGATTGGTCTGTAGGAATTCTGATATAATTTCAATTTTTACTTCATTTCTTTTTCTGTTAGGCAGTTGCTATAGCCAGAATTCCTATTGTTTCTTTACAACCTTAGAAGACATGAAATCAGCTGTAAACTTCAGATAGGAGACATCTGGGATTAAACAAGCAACAGAAAACAAGCCACAGAGAAAGTTCGTAGGTACATCAAGTACAAATACAGATACATACAAATGCTATTATTGAGACAAATTCATCCATCCTACACTGTTGGCATTATCAAGGTAAACTCCGGATGTAAGAATTTTGGTGGTCAAGGGCACTGACCAGCCCATAAATATGGTTAATGAATCACATTAATTTTGTTGCTCCCTATGACCTCATTGTTTTCAGATTCTTGTAATAAAAAACATTTGGGAATCAATGTGTTGCAAAAAAAACATTTGGGAATCAATGTGTTGTAAACTAAAGGACTATCTTCATCTTTATTTCTAAGAATGCCACTTTAGATCCCACCTTGGCCATAGTAAGCTTTAAAAATGTACTATTAATTTTAAAAAAAATACTGTGCTTGCGGCCCTATATTTTAGAAAAACCTGTCAAGAGAAAAGATGGAGTCAAACTGGAGTGATGCAGAGTCTACTGAATGTCTAGAAGGTGTGGCAACAGGCAAGTTAATCCATTCACTTTTTGGGGAATGAACATTTTATGCCCACCATGATAGCTCTTTTGTTCATCATTGAATTCCTTCCAGATGGCTGCCATCTTGTGAAGGAGCCTGTGATGTATTCTGACACCATCTTCACTACCCCCACCTCAATAACAGCTTTTCTCATCCCCCAAAACCTGGTCTCAACCATGTTTCCAATCTGAACGTGAAACTGATGCTTACAGATTCCTGATTTTAAAATGCAAGTGCAGAACAGTTCACAACCAGGCGTTTAAAGACCAAATATAACATTCTTTTTAGATGAATGCAACATTTTCCTTGAAGTTCCTATAGAAGGAGAAAGGTGAAAGAAAAGGAAGTAATCAAAATCCGAAAGATTTTGGAGAAAGAAAGTGTTTAATATTTCTCTACTTTTGCTTTTGCTGGCTTCCAAATACCAGTTAGCCCTTTTTATCCAGGAAGAAGGTAGGCAGAGGATGATTAATTGCTCAACATCCTCCTTCATTGTTTTCCCAATTACAACTTCCTTCTAAAAATAGTTTGTATTATCTAAAATGGGTCATAGAATAATCACTGATAGAATATTGAGATTTTTAAATGAGTCCTAAAGATAACCTGGCTTACATACCCAGTCAGCCCTGAAAACTGGCTAGGTGATCTTGAGACAGTCATTCCCTTCTGCAGTCCAAGCTCTCTGCAAGGTTATTGCAAGGGCAAACTAGAAGGGAATCATGAATGCTGGATATACAAATCCTTTCTCTAGCAGCATGAGGGATGATCAAGTGCCCTGTCCATGCATTTTTATATAACTTTTATTTTCATTCTAATAAATATTTCAACCCCCAACATCCTGTCAAGTGAACAAATCAAGTCTATAAAATTCGAGAAAAGAGGAGGCTGCCGTGTTTTCAGAGCTTGGATGTTGGCTGAATGGGCAGAGCTGAAAGGCTCCCACTGCAACAAGAATAAGGGAGAGGAAGACAATATCTTCTTTGCTTTCTGCCTTGCAACTGACCTTGAGGGCAGGCAGCAATTGTCTGGAAATGGCTTCATCACCAGGTCCCGAAAGCCGGCTTTTCATAAGAGGGTTTGGAAGGAGCTCGCCTTAAAATATGGACAGCTGAGTTTCTGCTCCAGTGCTTTGCAGCCAGGTTCTGAATAGTTACAAAGGGGGAATGGGCAAAGGCAGCTGGGAGAGCTCCAAAAATAGTTTTAATTACTATACAGTAAGACCCTTTGTCCAGCAAATAGATTAGATAATATTACTGATAACCTTTGCTGCATTAGTTCTCGCATAACACAGTGCCGTTCTCTTGAGCTAAGGACATTTTCTGAGGTGAGTCCTGCCATTTTTGCAATTAAATAATAATGACATGAAGCTTTTACAGAAGCTCAGGTGAGATTCTTCTGTTTGATGCCCGCCACACAATCCCGGATCCGATCCAGCAGGGCTCATCTGCAGAGCTGAAGAGGAATGAGTTAAATCAATCTTGCCTTCTGCCAAGTCCAGCTCATGGTTTCTATTTACCAGGCTTTGCAAAGTTGGGATGCTACTTCAACACTTCATAAGAACCAGATTGGGAATACCTTGCCCAATGCCCTTTGTGCAGTCATAGTTAAAAATGACACTCTGAGGAACTAGAGTATAAAAACTGGCTATGAAATCAATTCGGCAATAAAAATAATAGCAACAACAGCTCACTGTCTTTATTGACTATGTCCTTCCTTCTCCTTTTTCTCCCTCAAAGAGGGGTATGATTAAAAGATGTGGACCAGTGCAGAATATATTTTAAAAAATATTCAATGTGTAATTTTAGGTGCTCCTAAGGAACTGTGCCTTCATCAGGTTGTTGTTGTTTTTTAAGCAAAAATGTTTAAAGAAGGCCAACAGGTTTTATTTTTTTACTTTGATGAGAAGAGACTTTTAAATAAGGTCTTATATTCCAGTCAGTGGTGGGAACTATGGGAAATAAAGCCCTGTTTTGTTTTTTCACTGTAGAATTCATTTTATGTCTTGGCCAAATTGATAAAGGTTGACAGGGCTGGTAATTCACTCAAAGTCAGCGGGAAATTGATCCAATTCTATGTCGTAGAACATTTTGTTGTCTACCTTTAAAATGTGAGCAGCAAATTTTAGTCAAAATGTACAGTTTACATGAGTTTTACACTTTGAGTGCAGGTTGCTCTTAGAAAACTTTTCTTTCAAGAACAGAAGATTTACTTCAAACTGTGGCCCAAAAAAGAACCATAAATTTAGATTGCAAGTTAGTTGGAAGATTTTGTGGGAAGATTTTAATACAGCTGACTTTCTTCATGGGCTAAATGGGGAATTGGTCGGTGAAGATAAAGATTGGGACAAAGGAAATGGTGGTCCCTGACTGCAGGTAGAGGAAAGAATTGATTTTAAAAGCCACCTGCTTTTCTCCACTTTTGCAGCAGCAGGAATGATCTAAAAAAGAAATTGGATGCAATCCCCTGACATTAATTAGGAGGGAGGAATTCTCCCTAGGAGTCTGCCATTGTTCACAAAATGAAGTTCTACTCCTTACTTGAACTAGGTCGCACCATCTCAAATGGCAGATTGGGATTCATCCACATAGAAAAACTGAATGTCAAAGGAAATGTGCTCATTCGAAGCCTCTTCTTCAATATTTCATCTTCTGGAAATAAATGTCTTTATAGAGCAGCACTAACAACAGATAAGCGAATAATTCATATGCAAACTGAGGTGTCTCAATCAGGGCTCAGATTTACTACTGCAAGCATGGGCAAACAGATGTACGAAATCCTTTGCCATTGGTCAGACTGGCTGAAAATGATGAAAATTAAAATCCAACACTTCTGGAGAACACCGAGAAGTCTACTTTTGAACTATTGTGTGGGTCACTTTTTCTCCAAAAAGTTCTCCAGTTTTATTTAGCCTGTTGAATTTTTTCCAATTATAGAACTTCTCTTCAGATCAGATCATGTTTTTATATGTATGTTTTGGGACTGGCTAAACTATCATTTATGGGAGAGTACTTATGAATAGATATAGAGTTAGCAACAGAACAAAAAAGAGTGTGACTGTTCAGGGTCAAATGTTAGATTAATAGGGGAGAAAAAGAAATCAAAATGTTATATTTTAGTTAGTTGGCAAATAGTTCCCATCCATAATAAAGTTCATTCCCAAATTGACATGTTTTCAAATGTTAATGGTCTCTGGAGGAAGAAATTGCATTCTAATGATAGAAAGTATAGCTTCCAGGCTGAGTGTTCTACACAATCTGGATCCAACCCTTGGCATTCAACATGTGTAGATATTAGGTTTTACTTTCCACCAGAATGAAGAATTTCAGCTGTGTAGTAGAAATAACTATAAGAAAAAAAGGAATTATTAAGAGGATCTGAATCATGAAGGACTACTTCATCAGTGAAAAACAATGAATAATGAATAATGGTGGTCCATAATGTGGCTTGCATTTTATGAAAACTCACATATTGATTGGAGCATGGTGCATTTTGGAATGCTTTATTAAGTCACACCCAGGGTCAGCTGCACATTGTGTGTCTGCACTTCTCCTTTGTTCTTCTCTTTCTCTGTCTAGCTTTTGGGGTGAGGAAATAAAAAATAGGTTGGGGGGGGGAGAAGAAAAAAGAAATAACTCTGTAGGAAACAGTAAATTCTATACCAAATGTTGAAATTCTCAGATGAAAGTCCATGATCAAAAATCCACTCTTTTTTCTGGACTCCTAAGATATTAATCTGGTTACATGCTAAATATCCCCTCCTTGAGGGAAATTGATGGTCTAGAAACATGACAAAGGAAGTGTTCTGTACAAGTCAATTTACATACTCGTAGCCCGCGTCGCGATTGGCTAAAAGCGCGGCGACCGGGTTGGTCGAGCGAGCCGCACTGATTGGCCCGTTCACGAATCCCCGCGATTGGTGGAAACTAATCGCGGGAGATTCAAGCGGTGTCATTGGCGACGCCACCGCGGCTCGGAAATAAAAAGCCGCAGTTTTCCCTTCAAGCTTAAGCTGTATCCGGAGCCAATAAAGAGCTGAAACTAAGTCACTGACTCCGAGCTTCCTTTCCGCGACGGACACGACACTGGCGCGAAGGTGGGATACAGAGAATAACCACCGAGCACGTGTCGAGGAAGACAAAGACCGACGAGATGGCCAGCATGACCCCACCAGCACCCTTCAACCCCGCTACCGAGGAGTGGGAATCGTACACGGATAGATTCCTGATGTTCCTCGAAAGTAGCAATTTGAAGGATGGGAACGGGCAGAAGAAAAGGGCCGTCTTCCTCACACACTGCGGGCCCGCAGTGTTTAAGATGGCCAAAGCCCTCGCGAAGCCCGAGGATGTGAAGGCGATGGACTGGGCCGATCTCGAGCCACTCCTTCGGAACCACTACGCCCCGCTGTGCCCATCCTCATCCGGCGGGATGAGTTCTATCGGCGGAACCAGCGGCAGGGCGAGAGCATTAGCGACTTCACAGCCGCCTTGCGAGACCTAGGGGATGTGCGAGTTCAGGGACCTGGACGATGTCCTCCGAGACCGCGTGGTCCTAGGCCTCAGGGATCAGGCACTAAAAAGTCGACTGATGGCAAAGGCAACATCGACCTCGGGACGCCTGGCCGAAGCTTCCGCAGCCGAAGCCACCCGGAAGTCAGCAGCCAGACTTCGGAGGGCAGACAACGGGGACCGCACTGAAACCCCGAGACAAGCCGACGAGAAACCACCACACACCACGGGGACCTGGACTCCGCCTCCGATACCACGGACGAGGAGGAAGACGTCCACCGACTACAAACAGGATGGGACCGGCGAGATCAACGGGTCGTAAGTCGTGGGGAACCAGTGCGCCGGGTGCGGGGGAAATCACCTTCGATCAGAGTGCCGTTTTATCGACGCGATCTGCCGGCATTGCAACAAGAAGGGCCACATCGCCCGAGTCTGCCGACTCAGAAAGACACACAGCCCCGCCGGCGAGAACCAAGCAACCGGGACGACGACACCCCCCGAGAACCAGAGATCGCCAAGCCGACTATCGCTGGAACCGAGACAACCGAGGACGACGGAGCAGGGAAGGCCGCCAGAGAGAAGAAACCACCAGACGGTCACCATCGGCCATGCCGAAACCACGGATGCCCGGAAGGTCTACGTGGAGGTGAGCATCGAGGCGAGCCATGCCGGATGGAGGTAGACTCCGGATCCTACCTCTCCATGGTCGCCTGGAAAGAACTCAAGCGACTGGTGCCAAACATCCAGAAAAGAGGACTGGAGAACCAGAAGCTGATCATCAAGGACTATCAGGGGAACCGCATCCCCGTCATTGGGACCGGACAGTTCGAGGTGACTTTCAAAACCGCACCATGAAACTTCCCTGACTATCGTGGACCGGAACCGACCCAGCCTCTTAGGACTCCAATGGTTCGCGCCACTCGGGATCGAGGTCACGGGAATAAACCACACCACAGAGGCCGACTGGGAGCAGCAGCTGGCAAGGGATTTCCAAGAAGTATCGACGGCACCCTAGGCAAGTACAAAGGGCCCCTATCTCTTTCAGCCTAGACCCAAATGTCGCCCCATACGCCTAAAACCCAGACGGGTGCCTTTTGCACTCCGGAAGAAAATAGACGAGCAGATTGACAAGCTCGTCAAACAGGGGGTTTTGCAGCCAATCGACCACGCCCGGTGGGAGACCCCTATAGTCACCCCAGTCAAGCCAGATGGGTCAGTAAGGATCTGCGGGGACTATAAGGCCACCCTCAATTGCGCCCTGCAACAAAGCGCCTACCCCGTCCCAGTAGTGCAACACCTATTACACTCGCTGGGGGGCAAAGTCTTTGCGAAGCTCGACCTGGCGCAAGCCTATCAGCAACTGCCGGTCGATGAAGAAACCGCCGAGGCGCAAACAATAGTCACCCACCGGGAGCGTTTCGTTGTAACCGACTCCAGTTTGGAGTCAGCGTAGCCCCAGGAATTTTCCAGAGCCTCATGGAGAGACTGCTGCGAGGAATCAAGGGGTGGTTCCCTATTTTGACGATGTATTAGTGTCGGCAGCCAACCAGGAGGAGCTAGAGGGTCGCCTAAGGGAGGTACTAGAAAAATTCAAAGGGGTCGGGCTAAAGGTGAAGAAAGAAAAATGCCAGCTATGCACAGAGCAAGTCGAGTTCCTGGGGTACCTCCTAGACCGACATGGCATCCACCCAACCAGAAGCAAGGTCAAAGCCATAAAGGAAGCCCCCACACCCAAGAACAAAACAGAGCTGCAGGCATTTCTGGGACTGCTAAATTTTTACAATGTGTTCTTGCCCTAAAAGGCGATCGCGGCGGAGCCTTTGCATAGGCTCCTGGACAGGACGGCCAAATGGACCTGGGGGGAAACGGGAGGACACCGCATTCAAGAATACCAAAGACCTGCTCACCTCGGATGCCGTTCTCATTCAGTATAATGAGACCCTACCCATCGCCGCCACATGCGACGCCTCACCATTTACGCCGGCGCCGTCCTCAGCCATACACTCCCAGACGGAAAAGAAGCACCCATCGCTTTCTTTTCAAGAACACTCAGCAAACCCGAAAGAAACTACAGCCAATTAGATAAGGAGGCACTGGCCATCGCCGCAGCAGTAAAGAAGTTCCACGAGTACCTCTACGGCCGCCGATTCACCCTCATCACGGACCACAAGCCGCTGCTGGGCATCCTGGCGGGGAACAAGGCCACCCCAACATCCTATCCCCCAGGATGACAAGGTGGTCTGAGTTCCTCGCCGCCTACGACTACTGGCTCACACACAGACCCGGTAAGACGATTTCCCATGCAGACGCGTTGAGCCGCTCGCCGCTTCCCGACCAGACGACGATCCAGCTCCCACACGACGACCACCCTCAGCATAGAGACATTGCCGGACCTACCCATAACCGCGTCAGACATTGCCCGAGAGACTAATAAAGACAAGCGTCTGGCGCGGGTATTACATTGGGTAGAAAAGGGATGGCCAGAGAAAGACAACGATGAAGCATTCAGGACATTCCGAAACCGGCAAACAGAACTGTCACTACAGAAAGGTTGTTTGCTATGGGGGACAGGGTGGTCATACCGGAAAAACTGCAAGGGAAGGTATTAAAATTATTACACGAAGGGCACCCGGGATTGTGAGGACTAAAGCTTTGGCCAGAAGCTATGCTTGGTGGCCAGGTATGGACAAGGAGATCGAGGCCTGGGTAGCCAAGTGCTCGCTGCCAAGAAACCAGACCAAATCCCCGCAGCACCAATATTAGAATGGGAAACGCCCAGGGGACCATGGTCGAGACTCCATATAGATTTTGCCGGGCCCACAAAAGGGAACACATTCCTCATCACGGTGGATGCTTACTCCAACTGGCTGGAGGTAAGCAACATGAAGACCACCACAACAGATGCGGTAACCAAGGTCTTAAACAAACTTTTCGCAACCCACGGTCTCCCGGATGTCATCGTGTCAGACAACGGACCCCAGTTCACCTCGCTGGAATTCGAAAGATTCCTAGCGGAACGAGGCATACGACACGCACTGACAGCGACGGCGCATCCGGCGGCCAATGGTAGGGCAGAACGGATGGTTCAATTTACAAAAAGAACCCTCCAAAAGATCGAACACGGGACATACAAGAAAAATAAATAAAATGCTCCTAATACAACATATCACCCCAAACACAACGACAAACAAAAGCCCGGCAGAATTACTAATGGGAGAAAACTAAGGTCACCACTCGACAGACTACACCCCACATACAACCCGGAAAAACCCCGGACTCATCTAGCAAGCACCGGGTTTTTGCACCAGGCGACGCAGTCTATGCAAAAACCTTACCGGAGACCCACTATGGGTACCGGCAACTATAACCCAACTGACAGGACCCCACTCCTACCGCTACAGACAACCGACGGACAAACATGGAAACGCCACATCGATCAAATAAGATCAAGAACAAAAACACAACCGACACGCAACCAAACACAGACGACCCCGATAACACAAACCAAGAGGGGAGGGAAGATACAGGGGATCAAATAGGAAATAACCAGCAATACTCACCAGTCAACAGCCAGCCCGAAGTCTCACCAGGAAGGAACAGCCAGGCCAGCTCAACCAGCCCGGAAAGACCAGGCAGGAGCGGCGAAAGTCGCAGTTTCGACCAACCCGGGTAGACCGGGAGGGAGCTGCAACAAGAGGCCCAGCGACACCTTCCAGGGGTTCCATCGACAGGGCCAAGAGAACAGAAGTCCCGACCGAACCGGCCGGGAGCCAAACAACAACTAAGCTGCGCAAGTCAAGTAGACAAGTACGAAGCCCCGCCTACCTACGGGACTACGTTACGTAGGACCGAACCAAGAGGGGAGGGTGTTCTGTACAAGTCAATTTACATACTCGTAGCCCCGCGTCGCGATTGGCTAAAGCGCGCGGCGACCGGATTGGTCGAGCGAGCCGCACTGATTGGCCCTTGCAGAATCCCCGCGATTGGTGGAAACTAATCGCGGAGATTCAAGCGGTGTCATTGGTCAGCGGCCACCGCGGCCGGAAATAAAAAGCCGCAGTTTTCCCTTCAAGCTTAAGCTGTATCCGGAGCCAATAAAGAGCTGAAACTAAGTCACTGACTCGAGCTTCCTTTCCGCGACGGACACGACAGGAAGGAAGATAGGAAGGAAGGAAGGAAGGAAGGAAGGAAGGAAGGAAGGAAGGAAGGAAGGAAGGAAGGAAGGAAAATGAAAAGAAAAAGAAGAAAGAAAGAAAAAGAAAGAAAGAAAGAAAGAAAGAAAGAAAGAAAGAAAGAAAGAAAGAAAGAAAGAAAGAAAGAAAGAAAGAAAGAAAGAAAGAAGAAAAATACACCCTTGGCAACACAGATTACATAGTACTTTCTCTTTTACTGCCCAAAGTGTTAGAATAAATGTTGTAAATAATCTACATACCCAGAACTTTATTTCCCTGGATCATAGATTCCCTGAGGATGTGCATCTAAGAATGTCAGGTGCAAGGGTGGGGAATCTGTTGCCTGAATATGGCCAAGTGAAAGAGGTCAAACTGCACAGTTTTATATCTGGAGCTTTGAATCATCCTTTGAAAAGCAGAAATATAGAGATCACCTTTACCAGTGTTTCCCAACCTGAATAATCTTAAAATGTGTGGACTTCATCTCCCAAGTTCCCCAGCTGAGGAATTCTGGGAATGGAAGTCCATACCTCTTAATATTGTCCAGGTTGACAAATACTGATCTATAACATGGCTGTTTGAAGTGAGAGGGTGGGAGGGAGGATGGGAAGGAGGGCTGTATGGAGAGATAGCACTGATGAATAGTCTGCCTGATTTCAGACAGTTGGATTACTTTGTCAATTGAATGCTTTTGATAAAGTTTAGTTGTGCATTGTCTGTAGGCAAAAGTTAAAGCCTCGGTTAGTGTTTTGCTCTGAGCTACTTACTGAAATGTAAGTCTGCCTTGGAAAACACTTCACGGAGTAGGAAATTCAGCCTTTTAGATGTTAATGGTGACCAGTGTGCCAAAGCATATGATACCACTTCTTTTGCCCGTTGAAACTTCTGAATTTCTGAGCCTTATTCCAACTGTTAACTGAGATGAAATAGAAAGCTGTTGCATTACAAGAATGCAACATTCCCCTTATCAAAAAGGCCAGAAGAAATATTAAAGAATTTAGAGAGAAAGAAATAGCATTTAGAATTAGGGTTAGAAGATAAGCAGGTTATGTAAAAGAAAAGAAAAAATAATACTAGAAAATAATGGAAGTCCCTACCAAACTCATTGTGTAATTAAGTACTTTCTCCTTTTGACGCTCTGTAACCTGTTGGTTTTGTTGGTTTTGTTATAGGCTGTCTTTATATCCCTGCCTATGAAGTCATACAGGATAAGCAGCATGAAGACAGGGTCTACTCAGTGCGAGTCTACAGTTGTCACACTGAGAACATTCTTTCAAAGACAACAGTCAAAAAGACACATGAAAACTGTTTAAAATAAATATTGGTTTTTTTATGGATAGTGTAATATAAAGCAATTCTCTCATCTTTCTGTCTACTTCATGCTTAAATATGTTAATATCCATTCCTTATTTATTTTATGTCTATTGCTTAGTAAATATTTGATTGCATAAAGCAACTAAGAAGCATTTAATTAACTAATTAATTAATTTAATTAATTGTAAAAAGTACAAGCAAATACATCCAATTAACAACACGGTTATGTTGATGCTCTATCAGTGGGTCTCTCCAGATCATCTTAATGACTTGCCATAGGAGAACCTGAAGTTGGATCAGTTCAGCAAAGAAAAAGGATCTGTTCCTTTTCAAGACTACAAAAAGGAACTTTAAACTTGGACTAATGTAGTATTTTAATGATAAAAATGAGTTTACTTGGCCAAGCTAAGAAAATGTAATATCATAACTTGTCACATCTCTATTCTAGATGTCACTTCAAGTACAGCCAGTCTTATTTTCTTTGTGAAAATAACTAATAACATGTGATCTTGCCAGTGAACCTCTTGTATCACAGTTCAGATGTCCCTTCTGAAGTGCCGCTTAGCAATCAGACAGAGAAAACATATGCTATTAATTTAGCAATTTTGCAAATTTAGAAATACAAATTATATTGTTTTCAACCCAAATAATGAGCTACCAATTATTCTGCCAAAGAGATTGAATCGCGCCTTTTGATATTTTTTCTTCCCATTGGCCATTGTTTTTTTAGTTATTAACAGGGTTACAGTTGGTCTTTCTTGACCAAAGACTTTTTGCCACAGTTTCTGCTAAAACTTTTTAAAAAATCTCTTTAAACTGAATGCCTTCTGAAATCCCTTTGAAATTAAATCTTACCCCTCTTATAAGTAGAACATTTTTCTGCAATTATGTGAATGTCACATTTTGCAACACCAGGGTTTTTCAAAATCCAGCTTGTAGCCAAAAGATTTTTCCTATCTCTAACATACAAGTTTAATAAAAGATCCTTCTGAGTCATTAACCTTTGTAAATGAATTTATGTTGGGGAATATTCAACAGAGAATTAAAATGGTAAAGTTCAGCGGTCTTTCTCAGAGTACTTCAAAGGAAGAAAAGTAGATATGGAAATCAAATGAAATGTTTGTCTCAACTTTTCCCAACTGGATCGACAGCATGTTCCAATTGTAATCAGATAAGAGATGTTGGAGTAGGGCTGAGAGGAGAGCTCTCAACTTCAGCTATGCCTCTCCAGATTGGAGTTTTTCTACAACCTTATTTTCCCCTTCCCATTTTCACTTCAGCGTGTTTTGCTTTTATGAAATGTTCTCATGCAAGTTGTTCTTTTCAGATTTTGGCTTACAATGTCATCCTTTCTGGGTCTTCTCTAGTGATGAAGTAATAAAATATAAATAGCAAAATATGGCACTCACTCCCAGAATACTGTTCTGATACTATGGTATCTTCAGATTGCATAAAACGCATGAACCTATTTCTCCAAACTTGGTCCCAGATGAATCATAAGTGAGAAAGAAAAATAGAAAGCTAGCTGTCAGTCACTTCATAGTTATCCAATGGGCTCATCTATATATCTTTCTTGCCCTGGAGCTGAGATGGCCTCTTACTATTGTTGAGAATGTATCTTCACAAAGAAACTTCATCTCCTTGCCAGCATGCCAACATCTTCACTTCTTCATCCCTTTGAAATCTCCCAGCTGCCCGTAATTCTATTCAAAAACAACCAACTGGAAGAGGGTTTTTTTTTCTGATTGAATAAAAATATGAGAAACCAGGGAGGCTGCAGATCATTATACTGCATATTGTACAATCTTGTGTGCTATCAGAGGAAGCAAGGCATGGGTCAACAACCATATATCATGAAAATATTTATGCACATGTATCAGATACTTCATAAAAATGAAGTATCTGATACATCTGGTACATACAAAAAAAGACATTTTGGAAGCAAATTATTTTTCATAGTGTGGGAAATAAGCATAGAATTCTTAAGTAAAGCATTATACCAAATTATGAAACAGGTTGATTCAACGCCAAGCTAAGCTGTAATATGATTTGTTTGACTTACAATGTTGTGTGAACCCAGCTCCTGTCGTCTGTAGAAGTGAGACCCAGAGCAACACTGTCATGGAACT
This sequence comes from Notechis scutatus, assembly GCF_049901735.1. Lineage (NCBI taxonomy): Eukaryota > Metazoa > Chordata > Lepidosauria > Squamata > Elapidae > Notechis > Notechis scutatus. The sequence goes on along the minus strand of NC_142009.1, from coordinate 152,863,698 downwards.
CCCAAAAGCCTTGGACCTAACCTTACTTTTGTCATTTATACACCTAGAACAAAATAAAATAAATTTATTTGAACAGGAAGGAAGATCAGAAGACAGATAGATATGAATGCACACGTAGTGTCTCTCATAATTAAAATCATAAAGTGAACATTGCTAAAATGATATCAATTCATTCAGAGAATATTGCAAAATATTATTTCATATTTAATAATATTCCATATCTTTTTTCTTTTCTCATTACATTTCTAATTCTTCTTTTTCTTGCTTTTCTTTTTTTAAGTTTTCTTTTACCTCTGTATTTTGCTAGTTTTTTAAATTCAATAGTTATATTAAAAAAAGAGAATATTTCAAAATAAAAAGTTTCTTTATACAAGTTGTATATTGTCAATTAAATCAAGCAAGGGCCTAAATAATAAAGTATATATTGCACATTGCGCAAACTTTTAATTAATCTCATGAGAGATTTTATATCTGTTTGAAAGTACTCAAGTGGCAAGGAGTAAAAAGCCTCAACATTAAGGAGGTCACTGGGAAGAAGTGAGAACTGGTCTTTATAGAGAAGAAGTGAGGAAGACTCTCTTATGCATTATCCCTGTCTATATTTTATCACTGAATTCTGAACTTTCACCTACTGGGTAATTGTTTTGCTTTGATCAGTTTGTAGAAAATGTCCATAGTACTTACTGAAATAAACACACTAGAAACAAGAAAGAAGATGAACATCTGGGAAGGCAGCCTACTGACTTTTTAAGGAGATACAATGTCTTGTCATGAGAAATGAATCAGTAAAGTTCAGAATGGAGAATCTGTGGTTCTAGAGATCGTTCAGCTACAGATCATTTTTGTTTGTTTGTTTGTTTGTTTGCATGTGTACACATGTGTTTATTTTAAATACAAATTTAAATACTAATATAGCTAATATAGAGCAAGGAAGAAAAAAGGGAAAAAAAATCAAAGAGAGAGTTAAAAATAAAGGAAAAATAGAAAAGAAAAAGATATACAAAGAAAGGTCTTCCAATGTATCTGTACAACAGTTATAAATGCAATTATAAATTTACCTCTCTCTCTCTCAAGTTACATCATGACTCTCTCCTTTCTATGATCTGTCCTGTCTAATCATCAAAATCATAAATTATGTTCATTTTTTCTGTTTTATGCACACACAAAAAGTCCATAAGGGGTTTGCAGTCAGCAATGAATGTAGATATGGTATTTTCTCCAATCAAACAAGTCAATTTGACTACCTAAGCACGCTCTATCGTGTTCACCAACCCTTCCCTTCCCTGTACAATGGAAATTGTGAAATGTTTCCATCTTTGAGCATAGAATAATCTTGCTGTGGTTATCCTACACAGCAATAGATATCATACAGGATCTATGAGAAATTAAGTCACAATTGGAAGAGAGCAATTTCCTTCAGAACAGTTTGTGAATGTGGTCAGTGGATATGCATTTATTTTATGATCATTGAAGATACTTCCTACCTTTCCTATGAAAAAACCCTCCTTACAGCAACAAATCCTGTAAAATGATTAGGCTGAAAGAAGGACTTCCAAGTCCTTGACTGGCCCACTGGTGTGAGTGGAACTCATAAACTTTAGAAAGTTAGCCAAGAGTCTTGCCTGCTTTCCGCATTTGCCCATGTGAGCATGCAAGGATGAATAATGATATGGTCAGTGGCAAAATTGTTTGAGGAAAAACAATTTCATATAGCTCTACTGTGCTGCAAATAGACTGAGGTAGAAAAGGAGACCAAAATACAGAGGACATTTTATAAAATTTATAATATAATTTCTGCCCTCAAAATTGATAATTTTTTCCTATATTTTTAACAAAAATCAGAACAAAAAATTGCCAGAACAGACATCTATCACTGAAAGTGGTCAGAGATGGAAATCCTTGATCCCTTAAGACCTAAATGTAACAAAGCAATAGCACTTAGACTTATATACTGCTTCACAGTGCTTTACAGCCCTCTCTAAGAGGTTTACAGAGTTAGCATATTGCCCAACAATCTGCGTTCTCATTTTACCAACATCAGAAGGATAGTAGGCTGAGTCAACCTTGAGCCTGGTGAGATTTGAGCTGCCAAATTGCTGGCAGCTGGCAGTCAGCAGAAATAGCCTGCAGTACTGCACTCTAGCCACTGCATCACCATGGCAAAGGGCCTTTGTTTATACAAATAAAAACATGCATTTTTTTTTTTTACCAAAGAAGCACTTGTGGAGAAATATTTCATCTGCAAATACTTTTGTCTGAGTAATGAATGTTAAGTATCCCATTCTGCAGTGGTGGTATTCAAATTTTTTTACTACCGGTTCTGTGGGCATGGCTTGGTGGGCGTGGCAGGGGAAGGATCCTGTAAAATCTCCAATCAGAGGTGGTATTTGCCGGTTCTCCAAAATACTCAAAATTTTCGCTACTGGTTCTCCAGAACTGGTCAGAACCTGCTGAATACCACCTCTGCCATTCTGCCATGGAGTGCTTCAATACAAAGTCTTCCAGTCTTCAATGTAAAGTTTTTCAGTTCCATGAAATAAAGACAAAATGAAAATCCTATCAGGAGCTCACCATTTGCCTCCCTTTCCCACATGTCATTCTGCTGACAAATGATATCCTTGTGTTTGTCACAAGACACAGCTCTGTCTTTCTCTGCTATTAATTTTAACTAATGTTCAAAGTGATCCATTTCTGGGGCAAGCAGACGTGCTTCCTTATAAAACTACCACAGACGGAGTCAAATTTTCTTGAGGTAGTGAATACATTAGACAAGGAAGAGCATTCAATACTGATGCAATGAAGCTGGCCTCTACCCAAAATGTAAAATTGAATGCTAAGAAAATATTCTTAACATCAAGAGCAGCTCAGCAGTGAAATCTACAGATTTCAGGGCTCCCTTTTGATAGATGCATTGAAGGGAAGGCTAGAGAGTGCTTTGTCAGGGAAGATTAAATTTAGATTCCTGTACTGAGCTGGAGATTGGACTGATTGGTATAGATGGATCCTTACAGCTCTGTGATTCTATGAAAATGGCTGAAATGGTGTAGCTTGGTTGTAAACAAAATGGCTGACTTTTGACTTCGGAAATAATCCTAGCCCCAATACGGGCTGATTGTAAGCTCTCCCACAATAGGATTTACTACCCATGAATGTTCCAATATATTTTGTCACTACAAATAAATAAAATAATAAGTTTCAGAACCTTTTGTTGCCTCAAGTTAATCATTATATTTTGCATTATGCACAAATATTATAAAAAAATACCTGATATGATCAAGCAAGAATTTTTAAAATGTGCTATATGTAACAAGAAAGGAATATGTTTTGTTTTCTCCAAGACAATAGATGCAAGATTCTTTCTATTCTAAGCATTCCCTTTCTTTATTGCTAATAAAGATAAAACAACCATAAAAAATAATTACATCTGCGACAAAGTACAATAGCTGCCATAAATCAGCATAAAGCCATTAGCTTTAAGGGAATTATGTTGTTGATTTACATCTGACGAGGATCAGATACTACAGCTTTAAGGACTTATCTACCTAATCATTAAAGACAGCTAGAAAATTATATTTAGCTAGAACCAGCAAGCTCACCTTGTATCATTGGGCTGTATTTGTAAATTTCCTGAACTCATCCATCATCGAGATTTAATTAACCTCCAATCAAAATTATATAATTTGAACATGGGTGGCATGCTTCTGACATAGACTGAAAGCTCCCCACCTTATTTTAGTGGGCCTGAAAATGTCTATAGGCACCTACCTCATGTTTGAGGCTAGCAACCATTAATTCACCTAGGGCAGTAATGGCTAACCTTTTCGTTGTCGTGTGCCGAAAGTGCCTGCACCCATAATGCAATGTGCACGCGACCCCCCAGCCCCTCTGCACATGAGTACATGACCTCCCATACCATGTGCCTCTGCACATGCTCACATGACCCCACTGCATGTGTCTCCCCTGTGCATGCGCACACATCTCCCACGTGGGCATCTCCCCTCACACATGCATGGCAGATACCAGACAATCAGCTGGCTGGCAGGGGACACACACACATGCTCAGTGGATCAGTTCCAGGCAACGGCTCGCATGCTGGCAGAAATGGCTCTGCATGCCACTTCCGGCATGCGTGCCATAGGTTTGCCATCACGGACCTAGGGAACTCACTGCCTTGAGAAACACCAAAAAGAGTCCTGTTCATATAAGCCATAACAAATACAAGGGGGAGGGGGAATTAATCAGAGATACACTATTGCAAAGCTTTGGTTTGCTGTAATAAGAGTATTATTGTTTTAATTAAGAGTCCATCTTGACTAGAAGGATGATAAAACTGTTAAAAATACTTTAGCTAACTCAACAGTAAAAAAAAAAAAAAAGATTGCTATTCTTTCCAATTGAAGAAAAACCCATCAGTGAATATAAAGTCGAGGACACATCACTGTGAGCTTTCAGACACAAAGAAGTTGTGCATATAAATGAGAACTCAAAGATGACTTAGCATTTGAAATTTCATTTAATTGAGAGCAACTTCTTCCTATGTTAAATAAATGGCAATTGATACTCTAATTTTAGAGTGTGAGAATGTGAAAAACCTTGCAGAATAAGACACTAAAGGAAACTTGGTTTTTTTTCACTTTCCAGTCCTTTCCTAATTTTGCAATAATAAAAACTAGTTTTTGTTTAATTGAAGCTGCAATTCAGATCTGAGACACAAAGATGCATTAAAATCTTGGGCATGCTCCTTTCAACTTATGTGCTCTTTCCTTAGGAATCCCCTTAGAATTTGTAAAATGCTGTTATGGCAGAACCAAAGAATTAACTCCCTCAGTCCTTCAGTTGGGCACCATCAGCAAGTAAAATCTTGTGCTGGATGGTAGGTCAGTCCCAGGCCAGATAGAATCTAAAATTCCTTTTCATGCCAATAGATTGCTCTACACATAAAGTAATAATCAAAGGATCAAGAACATTATTACAATCTCAAAGTTATTGCCTTCAGGTGTAGCGACAACCACCATTTTAGCAGCTTTTAAAATAGATCTAGACATCTTTCTGGACATAAGCTATTACGAGTACTGTTCTTATGAGTTGCTCCCTAGCTCCAAATTCAAAAACAGAATGCTTTAGACTTCCGGTTGAAGCTTCTTCGGCTACAGACCGAAGCCTCGTCTCTGCGAGGCTTCGATCCATGCTCGCCGTTGGAGCGCCCCGAGCCAGCTGGTTTTGGGGCTAAGCCACCCCGTAGAGGCGGTGAAGAAGGGGGAGACTGCCTGCAGGGTTGAGGAGAGCCGCATCTCTCCTCCCCAGCTGGCCATTACTCCCTTTCCTGAAGGCGGTTTTAGCGGTGGTCAGAAATGGCCACCACAAAGAAGAACTCGACCGGAAAAGAATGTGCAGGAGGGAGATAAGAAGAGAAAGTTTTGGTTTACCGGGTCAAACAGCAAAAGCAACAAATAAGGTACCCTGGAATTGAAACTATTAAAAAAAACCAATAACATTGTTCCCTAAGAAGATTTTTAAGCTGCGAAGGAGAGAGAAAAGGGAAAAATATTTGTTTTTTTTTCTCCTTTTCCTATACTGACAACTAAGAGACTTAAGCAAGAAATTGGAAAAAAAATCCACTTTGACATTAATAGGCATTTAATGCTGAAAATAAAAAGTCAAAGGGATAATAAAGATTTCTGGATAATTAAAAGTTTTTGAAAACAGGAAAGGAGAGAAAAAGAATAAAAGGGCAGGATCTGGAAGGGAGGAGACTGCCTGGAATTAAAAAGAACTTACAGCAAAATCTCAACACGACTTCCAAAAGATACATTTTAACTGAAATATTGCAACAAAAATTCCAGGAAGAGAAGGTGGAAAAAGAAATAAGAAGAAATATCTTGAGACTATTTGGATTACTTGATGATTTCTGGATTTTTGGTTATTGTATTTGAATGACTAAAATCAATTGGGTGGTTGTTGAAAACTATTTAAAATGGCTCCACTTTTAGAAGAACTGAAAATGGAACTTAAAAAGTACAAAGAAGATGCACAAGAAGGGAGAGGTTCTTTTGGCTTCGTATTTCAGTTCTTAGAAATGGAGATTTGGAATTATGAGAAACAACAAGAAATGCCTGCAGAACAAGAAGATTGCGACAAATAAGAAGCCATCTTTAATGAACAAGTAATCTTAGGTGGGGGGAAAAAGGAAAGGGGGGAAGAGAATGGAAAGTTTAAGATTGGGAAAAACAACTCCAAAAAAAAAAAAGAGTGAAAAATAAGTATAAAATCAGAAAGCAACAGAAGAGGGAAGTGCAGAAGAGAGAATTAGAAGTAGAGAGACAAGGGGGTAAAAAGGGGAGGGAGAAGATGAGAGGGAAGAAAGAAAGGAAAAGAAGTTATAAAGGACAGAAACAAACTATAGAGAAACAGGGCTATTTAGAGATAATGGGTGAAAATTTAATGGAAAAAGGGATTCTGCAAAGGTACATAAGATAGTATTGTTATATTAGAAACAGAAATAATTTTAGAAAATATGAAACAATGTATGATTAAAATGTCTGATAAAATAGCTATCATAATTCAGTGGAATGCTTGTCAATAAACAAATGCAACAAAATGAATATCTAATGATTTATAAAACATATGTGAAGAGAAATAAGGGAAAAATTAATTATGGAGATTATATGTGTTTTTAAGGAAGTATGATATTTAATTGAAAAGAAGTGTTAAAGATGTTAAGATTTTAATGATTATTAATGATAGAACTGAATTGGAATGGAATGAGGGTTTATAATTACATATATTTATAATCTTTTTTAAAAAAAATTTAAAAGAATATAGTGTGTACTATAAGAATGTACCAAGCAGAATTTGATTGGAAGTTATGTATTATGTATTATATTGAAGGTCATAACCTTAAGATATATATTGAAGTTTAAATAAGAGTTGAATGGATGTAATTAAAAGATATAAAGGTGTCATACTCCAATTAGTAACTACAGGAGAAAATTTGTTTAATGAGAAAAGATAATATGAAATTGAAACAGAACAGACAAAAGTATAAATATAATGATTTGAATTGAGATGAGATAATCAAAATAAAATTTGAGAAAATTAAAAGAGGGGAAAAACTATATAGAAAATGTAGAATAGTATAAGACATGTAATAGAGCACAAAAAGGAGCATGAAATTGAGGTTTGTGTAAAGAAGTTCAACCCGGGACCATGCTATTTTCAAAAGAGATGTTTACTTGTATTTTGTATGTGTGAAAACCCAAATAAAACTTTATTAAAAAAAACACAGAATGCTTTAGATGTCATCTTCTACAGAACAAATGGAAGAAATCTGTCATCTTCATCTCCTGCTCATGAATTTCCTGGATGGATGCATCTGGCTGATCTGTGGATGATCCAGATTAGGCATTTGTCTTGATTCAGCAAAATTATTGATCTGTGTCTAAGCAGTTTTGTTCTTCTTTCAGGTGCCACAAAAAGATGCAAGAAAATCCAACCCATGAATCATATCACTAATGGTTAGGACTTTAACATTTCCAAGGGTGTGCTTTTGGCTTCAACACAAAGCTCTGGAGACATATTTCCTGTGTTTCTAGTAGTTTGTTCCAGTCATCATAACTTGCAGATAACTTTGCTATGCCTCACTTTGCAAAGTTCATAACAGCCTGAACTGCACCTCCACTCTGCTATAACTTTCATTTAACCTATATTCTGATTTCCATTTATTATTTCTCATGATGGGAAAAATCTAACAGGCTCTCAAGAGTCAATACAAGATTTCTGCTCATTTCAATAGGCTACAAATCTCACCTGGAGCTTTCCTGACACTCCATTAGCAAAACTAAAATCCACCATCATGTTTCAGGATTGATAAGTGGTACATTTGTGACTACCTTATTTATATCTCTCACCCATCCATAGACCTACATTCTGCTTGGCACCAGCTCTTCAGATTTTTCATCAAAATGCTATTTGCTCTGGCTCACATTCCCTTTTATGTGAGGTTCCTCATAGTTCAACACTCTTCCTGTTTCTATTTAACATCTATGAAAGGTCTTTGGGTGAAGTCATCCAACAGTATGATATGAGATACCATCAGTATACTGGTGATACTCAGTTGTACATCTCTGCCCAGGATCAACCAAGCTAGACTCACAGCTGCTATTCAAGGAGCAATTAGCAGCCATGACCAGGAGGGCTTTTACACAGTTTCATGTTATGGGCCAGTTGTGCCCCTTTCTGGACTAGAATGTACTAAGCATAGTCACTCATCTCCCATCTGGACAATTGTTTTCCACTCTATATGGCAGTGCCCTTGAAAAACATCTATAGCTGCAATTGATCCAAAAGGAATGGTAAAAACAATCTAGGTATACTTTGAGAAGTGCATCCTAGGTGAAATTTAAGGTGCTAGTTATCACCGATAAAGCCCCTCATGACATGGAACCAGATTATTTGAGGAACTGCCTTTCTCCAACTGTTTCAATTATGTCAGGAAGTTCATGTTGTAGCTTCTATCTATTAGAAAACGTATCTTGCAGAATCTAGGAAGCATGTGCTTTCTGTTGCATGGCACACCACCATATTGCACATCATTAGGTTAGCCTCCACATGTTAGCTTTTCAGACAGCAATTAATACCTCACAGGCATGGAGGCTGGGAAGATTGTTGAATCCAGGTAAATTGATTACTGGTTTCCTCAGTTGCCACAGGATATTTCCCTATAGTTATTGATTTTATTTTGTTGGTTGTATTATTTTTCAATTTTGTTAGCTACCCAGAGTTGTACACTGCTCAAAAAAATAAAGGGAACACAAAAATAAGACATTCTAGTTCTGAATGAATGAAATATTCTTATTAAATACCTTGTTCATTACATAGTTCAATGTGCTGACAACAAAATCACACAAAAATTATCAATGGAAATCAAATTTAGCAACCCATGGAGGTCTGATTTGGAGTTACACTCAAAATTAAAGTGGAAAAAAACACTACAGGCTGATGTAATGTCCTTAAAACAAGTCAAAATGAGGCTCAGTAGTGTGTGTGGCCTCCACATGCCTGTATGACCTCCCTACAATGCCTGGGCATGCTCCTGATGAGGTGGCAGATGGTCTCCTGAGGGATCTCCTTCCATGCCTGGACTAAACCATCCCCCAACTCCGGACAGTCTGTGGTACAACGTGACATTGGTGGATGGAGCGAGACATGATGTCCCAGATGTGCTCAATTGGATTCAGATCTGAGGAACAGGCGGGCCAGTCCATAGCATCAATGCCTTCGTCTTGCAGGAACTGCTGACACACTCCAGCTACATGAGGTCTAGCATTGTCATGCATTAGGAGGAACCCAGGGCCAACTGCACCAGCATATGGTCTCACAAGGGATCTGAGGATCTCATCTCGGTACCTAATGGCAGTCAGGCTACCTCTGGCGAGCACATGGAGGGCTGTGCGGCCCCCTAAAGAAATGCCACCCCACACCATTACTGACCCACTGCCAAACCGATCATGCTGGAAGATGTTGCAGGCAGCAGAACGTTCTCCACGGCATCTCCAGACCCTGTCACGTCTGTCACATGTGCTCAGTGTGAACCTGCTTTCATCTGTGAAGAGCACAGGGCGCCAATGGCGAATTTGCCAATCTTGGTGTTCTCTGGCAAATGCCAAACGTCCTGCACAGTGTTGGGCTGTAAGCACAACCCCCACCTGTGGATGTCCAGCCCTCATACCACCCTCATGGAGTCTGTTTCTGACCGTTTGAGCAGCCACATGCACATTTGTGGCCCGCTGGAAGTCATTTTGCAGGGCTCTGGCAGTGCTCCTCCTGTCCCTCCTTGCACAAAGGCAGAGGTAGCGGTCCTGATGCTGGGTTGTTGCCCTCCTACGGCCTCCTCCATGTCTCCTGATGTACTGGCCTGTCTCCTGGTAGCGCCTCCATGCTCTGGACACTACGCTGACAGACACAGCAAACCTTCTTGCCACAGCTCGCATTGATGTGCCATCCTGGATGAGCTGCACTACCTGAGCCACTTGTGTGGGTTGTAGACTCTGTCTCATGCTACCACTAGAGTGAAAGCACCACCAGCATTCAAAAGTGACCAAACCATCAGCCAGAAAGCATAGGAACTGAGAAGTGGTCTGTGGTCACCACCTGCAGAACCACTCCTTTATTGGAGATGTCTTGCTAACAGCCTATGCTTTCCACCTGTTGTCTATTCCATTTGCACAACAGCATGTGAAATTGATTGTCAATCAGTGTTGCTACCTCAGTGGACAGTTTGATTTCTACAGAAGTGTGATTGACTTGGAGTTACATTGTGTTGTTTAAGTGTTCCCTTTATTTTTTTGAGCAGTGTATTTACATGACAGGTGGCTACATAAACCAATGAAATAAAAATAAAATAAAATAAAAGATACCAACAACTGACCTACACATGTGTTTGCATTTTGTTGATGGTTATAGATAAAGGTTTCTCTTCCTCACTTCTCAAAGTTATATAGCAAGTATCTCCAGTGTAGCTGTAGCTGCAATGTACAAGAATGAGGCAAAGCTGAATTTAAGAGAAATTTAGAAGTAGCATTGCCAAAAGCCTTCTGTGATATATTAGAGTAAAAATGAAATCTGGCATTCAAATCTTTAATGTAAGATTTCCACTTTTTATGTATCCTCTAGTCTTCTTTTCATTCAGATCAAAGCATCCAGTGAAGAGTGATATAGCCGATGATGATCTGTTTTCAAGATTGTTGATTGACTGTAGCCAGCATAAATTTTGATAGGGCATGATGTAAATTCCTCATGCAAAACGAATGCCTACAACCAACAATATAGTTCCTTTCTAGAAAAAGATATGATGGGATTCAGCATTCTCTATTTTGTGGATCTGCTACTCTTTTGCATCTAAAAAGGGGATGCATTCTGTACTATAAAGAGCTTTTAAAAACTATCCTCACGTTGTATGTTCCAGAACTGAGTCCCGACACTGAAATATATTTGAAGTTGAACTTAATGTAGAATACATCATCAATTAAAATGGGCATTGCTATTCAATATAAACAGTCCCTTGTTTTAACAAAATTTAGTCTCTAGGAACATTTGGGATTGTCTCAGAATTCATTGGTTTGAAGGAACAGCAGGATCCCATATCATAAGCTTTAACTTTCTTCATTCGGAAAAAGTGTTGGAGTTTCCAAGTTTAAAACTATGGGAAGATTTACATATCTTCCCATATTCTAATGTATTAATGTATTTGTGTTTCATATTTTAAACTCATGCTTTAATCCAGTCTTTTCATTGTCTCTAAACTTTAGAAATGTTCCCAGGCTAATCCTGTAGCCAGGGTAGCAGTACATAAAGAATTCCATGGCAGGGCATGGATGGAACCCAATTTTCACAAATATAAAGGAAACACACAACAGGAGACTCGTTCTTTTGAAATCAGGCATTTCTTCCACATGACTTCGGTAAGAAAAGGGAGCTATAGTCAATAAGTCGTGTTTATTTGTTTGAGAAAAATGAAATGGTAGTTATGTGCTATGTTGGTTGAGCTCCATTTCCTTCTTTTTGTTGGTGGGTTAGTGTCTGAATTGGAGTGGGGGTAACCTTTGGCAGGAGTATTATAAGATAATTGATAAACTTTGGAAGCTAAACTTTTGTGTTCTGATTCTGACGTTCACAGCATAAACAGAAAGCATTCTTCTTATATTTTTTTTTTTCCAAGAAGTGAAACTGAAATGGTTACATAAAAGAAAAAAAAAAAAAAAAAAAAAAAAAAAAAGAAAGAGAATGAGGACACGCTAGGGGCCCTTATACCCCCCCCCCCCGGCGGATCTTTGGAATGTAACCTTATCTGAATGAACTGTGTTGAAATGGAGATCTTAAAAGAGACATATCTTCTGATAATCAGCTGAGATAAAGTTCACTGATGCTCAGTGAATTGTTTGTTGTTATTTTTGAACGGTGTCTCTGAAAAATGAAGGGCATTGCCCTATATTACTTTGTACACAAACCCTCATTTGAGCTGCGTTAAGAAATCCACAACAGCTGTAAAATTCAGCCCAAGACACTATTCTCCTTATTTGTTTCTATTTGTTTCCACCTGTTATAGTGGGCATACTACTGATTTGCACCTCTTGGGTGAAAAACACAACAGGGACTTTACTTCTTCCAATATTTTTTTCAGAAAACCCATGAAACTGATGACTTTCATATTCAGACATTCAGTTTCAAGCAGGGGTCCCAAAATTCTTCTGTTCATTGACTCTTTCTTGAAGTTTCAGATTTTCATCAACCCCAAGCATTTACTTTATGAAAACAATTGCAATAAATATTTAATTAGTAGTACTGTGAATAATAGCAACAACAACAATGGACCTTGGGGGTCCATGGTTTAAAGAATGCGCTTCTACTACTTAGTTCGCTCAGGGTAGGGCATCTTTTGATAGTTTCAAAAACATCTCATAATTTGTAGTTCAAGCAAAAACACTTGACCACAACTGAGCCCAAAATTTCTGTTGCTAAGTGAAACACCCTCAAACTAATCTCTATTGACCTCACCCCATTCCTAAAAGGTCTGGAAGGGGCGTGCATAAGCACACAATCATGCCTACCGTCCTTGTCCTATTGTCCCCAATTATTAGTTCCTATTTCTTGTATTTAAACTTATGTTTATTCTTGTTTCTGTTGTATTGTAAGCTTTTGACAAATAAAATAAAATAAAAATAATAAATAAAACATTTGTTAAGTGAGTTTGCCCCATTTTACAACTTTTCTTGCCACAGTTGTTAAGCAAATCACTGTAGTTGTTAAATTAGTTAAACTACTGTTAAATGGCCTCGGGACACTGCAACCGCCAATTGCCAAGTGTTTAAGTTTTAATCACATGATGCTACAATGGTCGTAAGTGTGAAAACTGGTCATAAGTCACTTTTTTCCAGTGCCATTGTAACTTTGAACGGTCACTGCTGTAAGTCGAGGGCTACTTGTACTGAAATTTACTAGCAACAAAGCTTATACTGAATAATTAGTTGTCTGACATCAAAATTAAATTGGTACTCTGCTGTATTTCACATCCAGAAGCAGTCCAGAATGGACAGCTGAATTTTTCTTCAATTGTGGAATTGTGTTGTCAACTATGTTCAAAGGACAGGGTGTTACTTAAAGGACCCAGAAAAAGATATACAGTATGGTACACACACAGCTGTGGTTATGAACAACTTGCTGCTGCTCCTAGCATTTGCCATCTGAGGGGATCTGAGGATTTTTTAGTGGTAGAGATAGTTTATTCTTAATGATAATAAGAATGTCCACATTTCCGTTGATTTTGAAGAGCTCTACATAAAAGGTTTTTTTTTTAACTGCTCTAATTTCAATCTTACAGTCACAGAGGTGCTGAAGAGAGGTTTCATAAAAATTGGGAGAAGAGATTTTATATCTGCAGTTTAGGAGACTTCACATTATATAATTGCAATATACTTCTTAAGAAGAGAGGTTCTCACTGTACTGCCAAACAATCGTAACTGCCAGGAATGAGGCTACTGTTGCAATAGTAACAAGCAATTTTCAGAAAGCAATATAGTAAACACTTTTTAGGCAATAAACACCATGCAGACAAGTCAATTTAGGCTATATTGTAAAAGATATTTGATCATTTGCTGCACGTCTAAATTTTGTGTATTTATTTTTGGGTGCTGAACAATTAAAATGCTGACTGACTCACAAACCCTCTGGATAGAGATAGATAAATAAATATACTCACATGAGATATAACTATACTATGAACTTTTGTTGCTTTTATAACACACTAACTGTCATGGCCTTTCCTAAACAATTCTGAAAACTCTGAAAATGTTAACTTGGAGGTAGAGAGAGAGAGTTGCCAGATTGTAATAAGGCTATATTTTAGTTTCTGAAAACTGTGAAATATTGTCAACTCTTTCTTTTTTACAAAGACAGGGTAATATAAGAATAATATATATTAAAAAACCCAGGGCTATGTGTTAGTGATATCAGAAGAAATATGGGTACACAGTATACCTGTGAGTAAATAAGAAAATATACTACCCCACAAGCGTTTAAACTGAGCTATGCCTTTCGTTCACTAGTCTTCTTTCCAATGGAGAAAATGTGTTGAAATATTCTGGAAAAGCTTCCTTCCTTTCTTCTCCCGGATCTCTCTTCACAACCATACTTTACCATGTAAATTTCTAGGGGCACCCCTAGGTTGCTGGACTCTAGACCATTTGTAACTAACTAGTTCTTGTTGCTATTGTTGCTCTTATTACAGTTATTGTTAGGTTTTTATCCATCTTTTTAATGTATAACTCAAACTGGTGAATATTCCTGTCTCCTATTTTCCCCACAACAACCCTAGGTGTGAATTCTGCTGAGTGAGACCGACTGGCCCAAATGTAGGATTGCATAAGGGAAGATTTCTACAGTATAAAAGATGGCATACATTGATGAACTGTTTGATATTTCTGAAAACACCCATTCATTTTCAAATGACAAACCAAATAATAATAATAATACTCAATTTCATTGTAAACCCCCTAGAAACCTTCAGTTAGTGGGTCATTTAAAAATTGTAATATGTGTATTGCTGAGGAGGAGGAGGAGGAGGAGGAGAACACAGCCAGTTATTTAGACTAGATTTGGCATTTTTATTCACCTAAGGACCTGGGATAAATAGATGTTGTTGTTTTATGGTATTAGAGGTATTGTCGTAGAATATAAGCTGTCCTGAGTAACCTGTCTTTTGCAATTGATTGGTAGTGATTTTGTCAATTGTGATAGTGTTCAAGTGGTGCTCTAGATGTTTTGGGATTGCACCCAAGGTGCCTATCACTCTTGGTATTGTCTTTGTAGATAAAATTCTGCCTTTGTAGATAAAAGTCAGTTTAAAAATACCTGTTGAAAACATATTGAATAAAAAGAGCTCAGAAACTTTAATTTCAGCTATGATCTCATAAAAATATTATGGGGTTAGGGGAGGAGGTTGCTGGATTTGCAACTATAATGACCTGATAGGAATGGAAAATGCCTGCAGGTATCTCACATGTTCTAATTATGCACAAATTTCCTTTTTAGGTAAGTATTCTATCCTTCTTTTCTTCCCCTGCCTCAATAACGTAGGAGAATCTTTCAGCAATTTGTGAAGCTGTAGCCATGGCCTGAGCATTCAGTGTTCCTTTGCTGCCACCCAGTGCAAAATGGATGTATGAAAAATCCCCATCTAAGTTCCAACACATTTTCATAGTTTTTGATCTTCATATTAAAATATCTCATCTGAAAAGGCATTTTTAAAATTAGTTGCCTGCTTTTTTAAAAAAATGCACCTGCATTTCAAAATCATTTACCATTCCTATCTGAATTATCAACAGTTATGAGAGAAAGCAAAAATATTGGCTGCAAGAACTCCAGATTTCTTAAGTGTACACAGAAATAAAAACAGGAATAACATTTGCATTTGCTGCAAATGGTGGGCAGGTTTCCAAGCAGGGGGCCTCTTGTGATACCAGATGGAGCTGTTCAGTGGTGGGATTCAAAAATTTTTACTACCAGTTCTGTAGGCGTGGCTTGGTGGCCATGGCAGGGGAAGGTTACTGCAAAATCCCCATTCCCTCCCCACCCCACTAACCTGCTTTCCAGCTCCATTCTCCTGTGCAGAGCAACAAAAGAAGACCCAGACAATC
Organism: Notechis scutatus; assembly: GCF_049901735.1. NCBI lineage: Eukaryota > Metazoa > Chordata > Lepidosauria > Squamata > Elapidae > Notechis > Notechis scutatus. Next base: position 152,848,009 of record NC_142009.1, on the reverse strand, counting down.
AGCTGGGACTCAGGAGGCAGAGAATAGATGAGGGTGGGGCCAGTCAGAGGTGGTATTTGCCGGTTCTCTGAACTGCTCAAAATTTCCACTACCAGTTCTCCAGAACTGGTCAAAACCTGCTGAATACCACCTCTGAAGCTGTTACAACTTTTCCTCCATGGATTCTGCCAAAGCAGGGGAAAACTGAAAAAATGCAAGGAAAAGGAAAAGTGTTACAAGGGAGAGCTCATATCAGCCATGCCCATACTCCACAACACTTGCATATGAGGAGTAGAAATCAAATACATGTTTGTTTGGAAGACTTCTCTCTTTAAAAAGGAAAGGAAAAAGTTCTCCATTACAGACTATGAATGTGCTTCCTTAGTCCCATTAAAGGGATCACACATGAATTGTACTCTTACTCACTAAAGCAAGACTGGGACAACCAACGTCTTTCAGATAGTTTAATCCAGCCACCATTGGCATGGCAAGGAATTGTGGGAGCATTACCAGTGAGAGCTCCATTGAAAGGAATCTCCCAGTGGGATGAATGAAAAGTGAACTACCAGCGAAAGGCATGGTGGTGCAGAACATCTCGTTCCAGTTTATATTCCAGAGGGAGAAGAAACTAAGCAGAAGGACATTTGGGAGGTAGTGGTGGAAGGACAGGCCTGAGGGAATTGTAGCCTAGGAAAACCTCCATCTGTTAGGGAGACTCAATAAGAATGTTTAGTATTTAGTGCTAGGGAAGGCAAGCACTGACAAACTATAGATACCCTCTGATATTATTCAAAGCTATTGAAAGCCTTTTTTAAGTTAGTTAGCAAAGGTGAATTTACTTCTACATTTAAATGTTAACAAAGAGATTGTGCGATCCTACATCTTTCACATTCTACTTAACCACATCCTTCAAAGACACAGGAAATAGAGGGAACAACAAACGAATTTCTAAGCCAGAAAAAAGTTTAGTGGTAACAGCAAGATAAATAGATCCTTTTAGTGGGCTTCCTGAGTTAATGGGATTTTGCTTTCATTTGGAAAAACAAGAAAATAAGAAAAAAAAACCTACAAATGTCTGTGATACATTATTCCAGAAGGCAGGTGCCACAACAAAGACAGTGCGCCTCTGAATCATAAAAGATAACACTGTTCAATTGATGGGACACAGTTCCCACTCTGTTTGACCTCATCAGTTAGACAGAAATATTTGGAGATAAGCAGTTCTTCAGATAGCCACGTCTTATTCCATGAAGGGCTTTAATTGTATCCAGAAACTGACTAGTGTAACCAGTGTAGCCAACGTGGCTCACAAAGCAATGGAGTCACATGAGCATAATGTGATATACCCATCAGTGAATGTACTATCACATTCTGGATCAGATATAGATTCTGCATGGTGTTTGAAGACAATCCCATGTAGAGTGCATTACAATAATCCAAGTGTGAACTAACCAGGACATGAGTGTCTATCTGAAGGACCTCCCAGCGCAGGACATGCTGTGGCTGGCATACTAGCAAAGGTTCTCTTGGTCAGAGCTTCCACCTCCTGTTTGAGTGGGAACTATGAGTCTAAACATTGACAAATCAAAATAAATAAATAAATAATAAATAAATAAACAGTAGACTGCACACAAATTTCATATAGAGAAGAGGACTAGCAGCAGAATATTCTCAAAGCTGGCAGGCCTGAACAAACCTAGCCATTAGGACTTGTCAGGATGGAGGTTGAGTCTCCCAATCCAACCTCCAGATACTAAGCCAGGACTTCAATAGCTTTGCTTGAGCAGTCTGGTCTTGATATGTACTGTGCTATTGGGTATCATCATCATATTGATGGTACCTGACCCCAAAGTGGTGGATGACCTCTTCTAGACATTAAAGAGAATAGGACACCCCACAAATGAGGGATTGCAGGCAAAATCTCTTCCCACCTTTCAACACAATTCACCACAAGAAAAGAGATCTATGATCAGGGGTGGGATTCAAATTTTTTAACAACCAGTTCTGTGGGCATGGCTTAGTTGGTGGGTGTGGCTTGGTGGTCATGTGACTGGGTGGACATGGCTTGGTGGTCATGTTACTGGCTGGGTGTAGCCAACTCAATAACACATCGAGGCACGCATCTCCTCACCTGGCCTCTCGTGACTGTGGGGATGCTGCAACAGTGTGAAAAATGGTCATAAGTCACTTTTTTCAGTGCCATTGTAACTTTGAATGGTCACTCCACACAAGCAAAGAACCAGCAAAGGAGGAGAAAAAAAAACTCCAGAGAAGTTCCAGAGACAGGAGGTCTAGTCCTGCCAAGAATGTAATAAGGGTTAACGGAGAGGCAGTTTCTGTAAGCAACACCAGAATGTTTCCTTCCTGCCTTCCTTACAGGATTAGGCCAGTAATTTCTTCTAACAACCGGTTCTTCAAACTGCTTAGAATGTTAACAACCGGTTCTAGCGAATAGGTGCGAACTGGGAGAATCCCACCCCTGTCTATGATCAAATTGTGGGTGAGGACAGAGGTATTACACACCAACCTACTGTAAGAGCCACAGCCACAGCCCAGGTCCACCAAGGCTTGAGAGCCAGTTTGGTCTAGCAGTTAAGGAACCAGGCTAGAAAGTAGGGGTCCATGAGTTCTGATCCTGCCTTGGCCATGAAAGTCAGTTGGAGGAGCTAAGGCCAATTACTGTCTCTCAGCCCAGCTCACCTCACAGGATTGTTGTTGTGGGGAAAATAGGAGGAGGAAGGTGTGTTGAATAAGTGTGTTGAATTATTTGTAAAAATAATAAAGGCAGGATACAAATTTTTTAAAAAATTAACTTGACCTTGAGAAGAGATCCCAAAGATTGAATATTGAGATCACTTTTAAACAATGAGCTTGACATTCCCTAGAACAGCCCACTGTCAGGATCTATCCGTATCTCCCACTGCCTAGTCCTGATGTTCAGTCTGTTTCTAGCCTTCTCCCAGTTCCCTCCTACTCATTATCCCCTACTCCAGCCAAGGCATCCATTCACCACACTCAGTTACCACCCACACTAGATCACTAAACACACTTCGGTCATGCAATCAAACCCACTACAATCATCCCAGACTTTTACAGCCACACTCTAATTACATAACAAGTTGCATCTGCCCATGGAGGCATCACAAAGGAGACAGTTCTTGTGGCAGATGGCAGTGCTAGATGGCAGTGAAGCCCTGAAAAAAACTATATTTTTATTTATAATTTCCATTTCTAAGGCTGAGTATTCACCAATGAATCCCAGAGAAGGTGAAAGGGAAATAGCAGGATTCATATGTGTGTGTTTTCAGGATCAGAAACATGAGAATGGGAGGGGGGAATTCTAATTATGAAGTCAGGGAAGAAGAAATGACTTTATTGGAAGAAATTAAACATATTTTGTGTTCTCAAAACAAAAATAGAGATGAGGCACAGAAACTGCAGTTAGTTGAGGTACAGCAAGTGTGTTCAATGTTTTGGACTGAGTCCATATATTGTCTTGGGATTTCATTTCAAAAAAGAAGGAGAAAAAGAATAAGAGGGCCAGGAAGCAGCTTAATTTAATTTAGTTTAACTATAAGAAAATTAAATTAAGTTAATTAAATTCAGTTAATATGATTACTTATGAAGTATTTAAGAACTTTCCCCTTCTGTCACATTAAAATTAGAGTTTAGGAAAATGTTTTGGATATTCTCTGGAGGTTTGAGCTACAGTCAGAAGGCTCTGAGCCTCGAATCAAGAGTCACGAATAGTAGAAACAAAGAGGGACAAGAACATGAGACCAGGAACATATGGAAGTGAGGCAAGGTACTCTCCACTCTTAAGCATAAGCAAGTGAGTGGTCCAGGACATAGCTGATCCTGGATTCCATTAACTACATCAAAATTTTGATGTCTCCGTAAAGACAAAAGAGAAAAAGGTCTTATTGTAATAAGACCAAGTTTTACTCACCAAATAGGAGAAAATCCTAAAAGTTTCCTTTTTTCCCCCCTTCCTCCCTCTCTCAATAAATCTCATGGTACTCCCACTACCAAGTATACAAATGTCTCCCTTAACAATTCCATTTTGGCTCTAACCCCATTGGCACTTGACCAATAGTATTCATCAGTATCCAAATTATTGCCAGAATAAAATATCTTAGACCTTTCAGTCTGCAACCTCGGTATATTCATTTGGAAAGAGAAAATTAGATTTAAGCTAAAAAAACGTGTGTTCAATTGTACTCTTAACAGTCAAGATTAAGTTAGATTGCCATGTGATTTCTTTTTCATAAAATGTTTGAGAAATCATACAATTGTTCTAGCTATTTTCCCTCTCTTTGTTCTCCAACAGTGTTAATCCCTATTAGATTCACTTGGCTGCATAATGCATATGCAGTCTTTCAAATGCTGTGAGAAGAAAAAAAAAAGTTCTTTCCCAGATAAGTCACTACCCTTTATTTGATCTGCTATCTTCCACATTAAGAAAAGTACGGAGAAGAGCAACCAGGATGATTAGGGGACTGGAGACTAAAACATATGAAGAACGGTTACAGGAACTGGGCTCGGCTACTCTAGTGAAGAGAAGGACCAGGGGAGACATGATAGCAGTCTTCCAATATTTGAGGGGCTGCCACAGAGAGGAAGGGGTCAAGCTATTTTCTAAAGCGCCTGTAGGCCAGACAAGGAATAATGGATGCAAACTGAACAAGGATTTAACCTGGAAATAAGGAGAAACTTTCTGACAGTGAGAACAATCAACCAATGGAACAGCTTGCCCTCGGAAGTTGTGGGAGCACCATCACTTGAGACTTTCAAGAAGAGATTGGACTGCCATTTGTCAGAAATGGTGTAGGGTCTCCCACTTGGGCAGAGGGTTGGACTAAATGACCTATAAGGTCCCTTCCAACTCTGATTATCTGTTATCAGTTGATTCTTTGGGACTGAGATAGGCATCATACAGAGAAATCAAACATGTAGAGCTAGTTGTCACTAGTACACTAACTGTACATCTTGTCTATTTCTATAATGGAGGTTAAGCTATTTATTTGTTTATTAGCTTTATATCTTGCTATTCTAGCCATACAAAGCTAAAAGCATATTTAAATAATCAAGAATAAAAATAATTAATTGTAAAGATAAAAAGCAATACAGTTAAAATGAGAGACAAAACTAAAATCAATGTCCTTAAAATTCAGTCTAATTAACAACTGAAAGCTTGGTTTTGCCATTTTCCTGAATTCTGGGAGATTAATGGTGAAATGCATCTCTTTCCACACACCAGGTAGATAAGCCTCTGGCCCTGGGAAGAATTTCAGAAAGGCCTCTCTTACTGATCTAAGATACAGGGTAGAATCATAGTAGGAGCTGCTTGGGCGGGGGGGTTGAACTAGATGACCTACAAGGTCCCTTCCAACCAGTGGTGGGATTAAAAAAAAATTTACTACCAGTTCTGTGGGCATGGCTTGATGGGCATGGCAGGGGAAGGATACTGTAAAATCTCCAGTCAGAGGTGGTATTTGCCGGTTCTCCAAACTGCTCAAAATTTCTGCTACCGGTTCTCCAGAACTGGTCAGAACCTGCTGAATACCACCTCTGCTTCTAACTCTGTTAATCTATAATTTGAGGAGTGGCAAACCCTCAGGGAAGCCATTTGGGATTTTAAAGACCAAGAACATGTTGAATCCTCCCTAACAAGCAATTGGCAGCCACTGAAGTTCTTTCCATTCAGAATTCATAACATCTCAGTACCTTGTATCACTTAGAAGCCATCTGATTACTACAAATAATAGAAAAATAAGAGTGTTGAGAAAAGTAGGCAAGAGCCTTTATTATGTGAAAATATTCCCTGAGCTATGTATTTTTCAAACTGGATATTAAGTACACACTAACCAGTAGAACTCTGAGACATCAATAATTTTCTATGCTATGTCTTTAAAGACCAATTTTTATCCATGAAAGTGTCAGTGTCACAGGGATAACCACTGCCTGCACAGTTTTGTTCTCTATAGGTATACCTCTTGGCATCTGAATATGTTTTCCAAGACCTTCCAGGACTATTGGTTCCTTTACTGTTCACAGTTGATCCTAAAAGGCAGAAGCTATCCATCTCTTCAGTGTCTTCATTGTCAGTTCTAAGGCTGATTAATGTACATGTTGTCATTGTTTGATCCCCTTTGTATTTAATTGGGGCCCCATTGTTTCACAGAGTAATTTAATTTTCATTGCAAGAGTTTGCATATCATTTGTATTTTCAGTGATCAAAGAAGTTTAGCTATTAGAAGAACAAGAGCAACTTTATGGATTAACCATAAAGCCATATCAAAATACGAAAGATTGAATAAAAACATTTATAACAATACAGCAAAAACAAAATTTAAGCTCATATATCCTTATTACTTTTACAATTAGCATAATTAAATCTATGGATAGTTCTCAGTCAATGATAGAAATTGAGAATAGGAACTCTGTTGCTAAACAACATGGTCTTAAAGTGTGACATCACATGACTGCACCAACTTATGATGGCACTTTCATTTCAGTTGTAATTGTTAAGCAAATCCTGTGTGGTCGTTAAGTGTGAAGTCACATGATTGTCATATGCAAACTCTTGCTGGCTTCCAAATAAACATTGCTCGTCGAAAGCCAACAGGGAAAGTTTGAAAATGTCAATCACATGACTACAGGGTGCTGCAAGTATCGTAATTGTAAGCCAGTTGCCAAGCACGCAAATTGTGGTCATATGACCAAAGGAGCACTGCAACAGTCACATCTTCAGGGACCATTTATAAGTCTTCTTGTTCAGCACCATCATAACTTTGAACAATCACTGAACAAATAATTATTAACTGAGGACTATCTGCACATATGCAACTCTCAATTACATTGTTTTATTCAAAAAGATGGCTTGAGATATTTGAGTTCTGGCCACACAAAATGTCATTCTGAGGCATGGGGTCCCAGAGAGTTGTTCATCTTATATATGGTTCAAAATAACGATCCCTTTCTGTGATATAGAACTGGCACTAAAATAATATATGTCCTGTATCTGCGGTATCTGGTGCACCACAGCTAAATGCAAGTTCCTGATAACGGCCTTGATTAAATTTTCCATGTTTTACAGTTAAAATTTCTACTCAAATTTCACATGGGTAAACATCTTCCAAAGATACTTGAAAATTTGAATAAGTGAATACCTTTCAGTTTAAATATTACAGTTACAAGTGACTCATTCATTTCAACACACCAGCCTTAATGAAAGTAGCTGAAATTTTTTGAGTTCTGTGCCAAGGATTCTTTGTGCAACAATTTCCTTAACTTTTTGTCCAAATACTACTAAGCAAGAGGCAAGAAACCCAAATTCCTAATGTAATTTGTAAGTCGTGCTACCTTTGGTATTGTATGAAGACTGACCTCTTCCAATCTGTAGGCTACTGTGCATGGTTTTCTATTCCCTGCTTGAGGAAAGTTAGGTTTTGTAAGCAATTTTATAGGTTCCCAAGCAGCCTTATTTATCCAATTTCTGCTAACTCTCAGAAATCATTATGTACCTTCCTGGGTTCTTTTTCTTTCTTGACTCTGGCTTGGCTTTCCTTCTCTTCCCTCTTCTCAGCAATTTCCAGCTGTCAGTTTTGGCACTTAGTTTGCTTTCTTCTTTCTTCATTCTTAACAACTTACTTAAGTTCATTTCACAGGTCCCTATCTGGATCCCTATCATTAGAATTCACAGTGATTCCTGATGTTGAAAGTAGTAGAATATTGGTCAGGGAAACCGGTCAGTTTTGTTCTTTTACACACAATTTGTACATGGACTACTCTCTATTCTATAGTCAGCCCCCATTCACATCTTTACAATTATAACTGAGATCTTCCACCTCCTTTTGCCAATCATATAGTCAATTGATTTCTGGATGCTTTGTTTGGTGATACCCAAATATGTAAGAATAAATTTCATTAGAAACATGTGTTAGGAATGAAGAAATAATTGGATTGGCAGAAATTGATATATTATTCTCTCGCTTCATTCCAGTTTCCTAGGCCATTCAATCCACCTACATTTTCCTCCTTACTATTTTCAATTTTGGCATTCCAACCACAGGCAGCATGTATTGCTTGCATGTTCTGCTGATTTCAGATTGAACCTCATCATAATATTCATTAGCTTCCTCTTCTTCTGTATCAGTATGTAGGTTTGGATAACCATCATACTTAAGGGCTGTTCATGAACCAAATCGGTATTATCCAACTATGAAAAGAATGCCATTCCTTGTTTTTTATGCCCTGAATAAAAACAGTATGGCTTTCTGACATAAGTGACTATTTGTACTCCGTTTCAATCCAATTCAATGCCTAAAATGCCAATTTGTGGTTAATTCATTTTATCCTTCACGGTGTTAAACTTACACATGTTCATGCTTCTTACATTCCATGTACCAACTGTAATCCTGCTTTTATAGCTTCAGATTTTCTTTTGCTGCATGGCCACATCAACAATTGGATGTCTGAAAGGCTATCTCAGGGGTGTCAAATTCAAGGCCTGCGGGCCGGATCTGGCCCACAGGGTACTTAGATCTCGCCTGCAGGCCTGCCTTGGAAACAGCAAAGGATTAACCTGCGATGCCTCTGCCAGCAAAAATGGAATTCAAGAGGGCTGCACATGGCCTCCACGAATTCCATTTTCACTGGCAGAGGGTTGCAGGAAGCCATCGCAGTCAAAAATGGAGCGTTGATGTCTGATGGCCACACTCACCCTGGCCATGCCCCCCCCCAGCCCCCCGAGTTCAAACACAATCCTGATGCGGCCCACAATGAAATCAACTTTGACATCTAGGTGCATCATAAACACCATTAGCACATCAGCTCTTCCTCTGTAGAGGTTTGAATGGCATCCAACATAATCCATTATCTGGCACTAAATCATCTATTTTGTTTATCCATGTGGTTTTCTTGGTAAAACACATAAGTGATTTACCATTGCCTTCTGCCACACAGTACAAATTAATGCCTTTGCCATTGTCACTGAATGATCGTTTGCCTCTATCATCTCTCATGTAGCTGGTCATCCCAGCTTCCCAGCTAAAGGAAGCAGACCACTATATTGGGCAACTGGGATATCTTTTGCACCTTGTACATCCACAGTGTTCTTCATTCATTCCTCCAAGAACGTCCCCTCCAATGATAAAGCAGCATTCCTCCTTGGGAGAGAAGAATGAAAAGGAGATAGAAAAAAAAATCAAAGTAATTTAAAAGGTCAACTTTTCCTGCAACTAGTCCTTCCAAAAGAGTGCTGGAGGACATGAGAGATATTTTCCTGGCTTTTCAGAAAAATATAAGCAGGTCTCTTAAGGAAAAGCAAAATGCCTGTAATAAGGTATTAAATTAGGCTTGGTGACCTTACATACTACATTTAGTCTACTTTTGTCTGATGCTAATGTTTTGGATCTCCTGTGTTGGTAAAAGAAGGCATCCTAATAAAACGGATTAAAAATAAATCATGCCTTGTGCATAGACACATAGAAAAATTGCTCAAACCAGGTCATAAATAGGAACTGAGAATGAGGGAGTTCACTGTGAGAGTCAAGCAGGCTGGGACGTTAACGGGTGTGATGAAAATGTCTCTCCATGGAAACACCATATGTTCACTCCTTCTTTCTTCATGAAGGAGGTTTCATCAGCCTGAGGCAGCAAATTAAAAAGGCTGTTTATGTCCTCCCCGACAAGGTTCACCAGCAAGATGCCTGGATTTTTCATTTTATAAATAAGACAACTACAGGAATTTGAACAGTGACTAATTCTTCCTCACTGGAGATGAAATGTAAGAGGGGATAATAAAAACAGGTATTTAAGGAGAAGGGACAGATCATCACATGTAGGAAAAAGATAAGGCCTATAATAGTTATCCCCAAAGTTTTCCTCTTTCTGGTCTATATTTTTCATTCATGAACCAACTTTTATAAACAGCATTACACAGGATGGTAGAAATAGAATTCTCAGCATAATCTAAATTCACATTTTTAGACCATATTAATAAAGCAGTAACACAGGAGTCAAACAAAAATTATTAGAAAATTTTTCTTTTCTGCTACTCCCGATCACATTGTTGTTGGGTTCATGATTTTTCTTTCTACAATTTCAGCCTTATTTCAAAATTCATAATTATAAAAACAGTACAGGTATTTACATCCCATAATTAAGGCTAAAAGATCGATGTGATTGGAATACACGGTTGCTAATCTAGTCTGGTTTTTTTGTTTAAAAGATTTTGCTGTGAGTCTGGAAAAAGCCTGATTCAGAAAACCATGAGATTTATACTCCATAAATATACCCCATAAATTAATGCATCATTTGAGATTTATAGTTTTATTTATATGTTCAAGCCAAAATGAAAGGAGCTTTTGTAAAATGATGAATTATTCTCTATAAACTGACATCAATATTTTCCTTTCATCACTGATCTATCTATCTTAATGGAAAATATGCTTTTGGATTGCTCAAATATACAACTATTCTAAGAAAGAGCTCTTGCTCTTCCTGTCATACAGATTAGGAATAGAAACTGAGGAAAGGTGAGAGATTATAGCTCTGCAGCCGAGTATGGTGTACACTTAGCTGTCAAAGATTCCAAGTTGAATCCCAGGTATGTCTGGAAACATGTATTTATTCATTTATTTATTTAGTTAGTTAGTTAGTTAGTTAGTCAAACAATTATTAGATAACAGGTATAAGTATAAACATGGTTATAAATACATGAAATGGATACGAATAAGAAAAAAAGAAACAATAGGACAGGGACGGTAGGCATGTTTTGGTGCACATATGCATGCCCTCTACAGACCTCTTAGGAAAGGGGTGAGGTCAATAGTAGACAGTCTAAGGTTAAAGTTTTTAGGGTTTGGGGAAGAAACCACAGAGTCAGGTAGAGTATTCCAGACATTGACCACTCTGTTGCAGAAGCTGTATTTCCTGCAATCAAGTTTGGTGTGGTTTACCTTGAGTTTGTATCTATTGTGTGCTCTTGTATTGTTATGGTTGAAGCTGAAGTATTCATTGACAGGTAAGTCATTGCAATGTATGATTTTATATACTATACTTAGATCGGACTGAAGGCATCATAGTTCTAGGTTGTCTAGGTCTAGAATTTCAAGTCTGGTGGCATAAGGTATTCTGCAACAAGTAGAGGAGTGGAGAACTCTTCTTGTGAAATATTTCTGGACTTTCTCAATTGTATTAATATCAGATATGTAATGCGGGTTCCAGACTGATGAGCTGTATTCAAGTATTGGTCTAGCAAATGTTTATATGCTCCAGTTAGTAGAGTGATATTACCGGAGAAAAAGCTACGCAGGATTAGGTTGACAACTCTTAATGCCTTTTTGGCTATGTAGTTACAGTGGGCTCTAGCACTTAGATCATTTGAGATTAGTACTCCAAGGTCCTTGACGAAGTTTTTGTCATCAACAAGGTCTTGACTATTCAACTTGTATTTTATTTTTTATTTTTTTTTGGCCAATATGTAAGATAGAGCATTTATTTGTTGAGATTTGAAGTTGCCATTTGTTTGACCATTCTGACACATAGTCGAGGTCTTTTTGAAGGGTAGCAGGATTGTCAGTGGTGTTGAATAGCTTTACATCATCAGCAAAAAAAAACACAGTTGCTCTTAATATAATCACAGGACTCATTAATATAGAGTATGAAGAAAGTTGGTCCTAGAACACTGCCTTGGGGGACACCACTGTTGACAGGTACAGGATTTGATAGGACACTCCCAATTTTGACCGTTTGTTGACAGACATTCATCTGTCAGACAATGTTGGGCAAGGTCCACCTTTCATCTGATGTAAAGAGTAAGTTCACACATGTTAAACTCTCTTCTTTTGATAGTGGCTTGTGAATAAACCACAGTTTCTGTGTCAAAGCCAAAACCATATACTGTACCCAGCATTATGGATTTCATTATGTGAACCTAATGCTGAACCTGATTCATGAAACCATGGTTAAAGGAAACTCATTGAGTTCTTAGATGGGGAGTCATTTGAACAAACAGCATTAAACGTCTTGACTTCTACTGTGTAATTATGTTATCATATGGAAGGAAAATAAAACTTCAATCTGATGAAAAATAATACATACGGTATATGCTTTTGTAGAGAAGAATAATGCAAATGTACTTGTGTCAGAGAAATTGACCCTTGTGTTTATCTGAAGGTTTATGATCTTGATCTTGTCCTCCACAGTTTTGTCATGTTCCATCATGACAGGGCTGAGATCACCTTGGGCAGACTGAAAGCCTATGCTTATTCTGACTATGATCCCATTCAGATGCGAGCTGCTCAAGTCAACTCATATTCTCATTATGCAAAATTGAGTTGTGCATCTCCACTGCAAATTAATCCAGGTGGCTGCTAGGAGTCTAAAATGACTTGATGGCACGTAATCAATGCATCAATCTTCAGCTACAAATTCTTTCTATATGCACAGTGTTATGTGCAATTATGTTTGAGAACTTTGCCTTTTAAAATATTTTTAATGTAAAAACATTCCATGAATACTGTACAGGCAGTTCAGCTTTAGTTTTTAATGATTTCCAACATGTAGGTTTTTTTAATCAACAGGTAGATATGACCCTGATTTCCACCAGGACTTGCCATGGTTAAAAGTGACTCCTTTAAGATATTCATATGCTATTTGCTCAATTTCAGAATTATGAACCAATCCTTCTTCACCCTCAGTGCAACTAATAAAAGGCAAATCAAACAAGCTCTGCTTCATTTATTATTAACATTCCACTGCAGAAAACATTCATGGATGGAATCTGGATTCTATGAAAATGTCATTTTAATGTTTGAATGGCTACACTATCATAATCAAATATATGTGCAGAGAAGCAAAAATTAGAAAATTCAATTCAGGAGGCTAGCAGGTCTTTAATTTGTCTAAAATCCCGAAATAACAGTAAAGGAAGGCCTAGCTATTACTCAATACCAGTTTAAGACTATAATACGTAATCTACCTTACTATACTATACTATAATCTACCTTAATCTTGCTTACTTGCTTTCCATTGTGGGACAGAAAAACAATAACATCCATTACATATACCACCATAATTTCAGGGACCTTGAATTGTAGTATAGAATTATTATGGGACAGCAAATGCCTAGGTTAATAGATACATTTTCGGTACATATCTGGATTATATTAATCCCGTGATCTTTACTTTTAAGAGAAGAATATTAGGAAAAATGGTGGCTATAGCAAAACAAAAAACAAAAACCCCACCTCTTCCTGATGTATGCCAGATTAATTGAGATTCCACCAAAAAGGCCTTTAAATCATAACGATCTCAAATTCCTTGAGTCCAAGTGATTTGGATGTTTATAGTTAATTATAAATGAATACATGGTCCATAGCAAATGTGCAGCAAATGTCCTTTCTTCTGTAGTAATGTTATATGGCAGTGACTGGCAAGAAGTCTAAGCAACAATCTTTCTTTTTGCAACATTTCTTTTTTTTTTTGCACCAAAGACATTTCCCAAGCCCACCCATACAGTATATTAAAACAGTTGGAAATTACAGAATTAAAGAAGTGATTACAGTTGTTACCCAACAATCTAAGTCTGCATAAGTACACCTGATGCCAGCTGGTCTTTTTCATTCAGCCCAAACACTCAACACATGGTCACATTCCAAGCAATTGCAGTAATGTGGGTGCACAAGGCTACTGGGCATATAGATTTGATTTGTCTGTCTCATCCTTCTAGTTTAGTTCTCTTTTGTTTTTCAAATAAGGCTACTTGTGCACCAAGACTTTCTGGAGCAGTGATGGTGACATGCCACAACATTTTGGATAATGTACCAGCATTTACCAACACTCAGAAACAACTATTCTCCCTATTTGAGTTTCCAAAGAAATTAAACAAACACAAATATAAGAAATATACAAACCTGTATCATCCAAAGCGTAAGATGGATTCTCACCATCAGTATCAACAAGGGATCTGTCTTCAGAACTGTGTTTGGTAGTGACATGAAAGGGAGAGCAACTTGCAAAATGCAATAGGAGCATGGCAGATGCACAATTAAGTGGACAACCAGTGGTTATTTGTGTAGCAAAACTCATTTTCAAGGTGCAAGTGTAGAAGATATCTGGGACCACAGTTTCCAAAGTGAACGCACCATCAGGGATGGTGTGAAATCAACTTTTGCAAGAAATATGTTGAATTATACATTAATATACAGCATAAAGAATTGTTTTTCTTTTGTTCAGAACATGGGGGTGACACACTAGCAGAATCAAGTTCGTCATTTTCCAAACTTTCGACACACAACAAACACAAAATGTTCAACATCACTGTCCTAGAGTGTCCTGTTGTTAGAAAAAAAAAGAAAGCCATTTATACACAAGAAGGGGAAAATAAGGTTGGAGCAGGGATTTACCTTTATCTCATTAATCACAAAGCCTTCCAGAAGAACTCCAGTGTTCAAACCAGACTGGATTCAGCTGGTTAAAACTTGCTTTTCTAGGCATTCACTCTTAGTCATTTCTGTCTCAGGAGGTGGCAGTTCCTAGCCTGAACATGAGTAAATACTTCTTGGATCCTTTTGGAAGTTAGGAATGAAGGCTAGAAACAAAAAGCTTGAGGTCAGATTCAGTGGTTACAATCCAATAACATGCGCAGCAAAGGTGAGAAAGTTTTAGTCTGTTATACCACAGAAGAGAAGAGACATAAAATTAGAACTTCAAAACTGAAGTTAGTGTAGATATTAATAGTATGGATGGATTGTAGCAGAGGTGGTATTCAGCAGGTCCTGACCAGTTCTGGAGAACCGGTAGTGGAAATTTTGAGTAGTTTGGAGAACCGGCAAATCCCACCTCTGACTGGAGATTTTACAGTATCCTTCCCCTGCCAGGCCCACCAAGCCACGCCCACAGAACCAGTAGTAAAAGAAAATTGAATCCCACCACTGGATTGTAGCTATTAACTACATTGGGTGGGGGGGAGAGATAGAGTGAGTGAGAGAGATGGCTTGCTTTTTATACTCTGAAGCCGTTAGATTTCTTCTCTGATGGCTTTTTAGCTCTTGTAATCAGCATTGCTTATCCAACAGTTGTGTCCTCCAATCATTGCCTGTGAGACTCCTAATTCCTGTAGCAATCAAGGTCACCTACATGCTAGATTGGGAAGCAAAACAATCAGCACCACAACTTCCCAAAAGAAAGTAAGGGCAAACCAGAGGTCTCCTTGGGATCCTACACTTTCCTCAAAATCACAAAAGCTGCCAGCACACTTTGGCCCCTTTCATACACACATATAGCAATAGCACTTATATTTATATACCACTTTACAGTGCTTTACAATCCTTTCTAAGCAATTTACAGAGTCAGCCTACTGCCCCCAACAATCTGGGTCCTCATTTTTACCAACCTCAGGAGGATGGAAGGCTGAGTCAACCTTGAGCCTGGTGGGATTCGAACTGCCAAATTGCAGCCAGCAGTCAGCAGTAGTAGCCTCCAGTACTGCACTCTAACCACAGTGCCACCATGGCTCGTATACAGTATGTATTATCATGCACTTACAAAAGGGACAGAGCTTGAATTTCATCAGCATGACCTTGTTTACATAATTTGCCTTCCTTGACACCCTACACATGGATGCTTCTGCATTTCCATAATACTTGCAAAACAGTTGCATGGATGCAGTTACTAGAAATCAAACTGGTTTCTACTTCTATTCTGGTTTTTCTTCAGTTCAGAGAAACTCGTCTGACTGATGTTTTTAGAACTAATTATTATGGGGAAAAGTTTGAGTCGATTAAAAAGCAAAATGAACAAGGACAATGTCCAACTCTTAATTTGGATTCTCCAAACCTTGTCTTCTTCAGATATGTACTGTAATTCTTAAGCAACTATCATTATGAAAGTATTGTACTCCTTTTCTGAGAAAGCACTTCCTTTATGGTTTTTTAAAAGCATGAATTATGATCTGAATAAGACTTACAGAGCCTACAATTCAGTTTTCTAATGGACTTGGGCAAAACATCCAGCTGGCTATGAAAGTTCAAAGCGCAGGAAAGGAAATCAGTATGATGATCCTGAAAGCGTGAAAAACAAACCAGTGTGTGTGACCAGTGTGTGAAAAACAGATCTTTGTAAACATTTTTATCTTTTTAACGTTTTTCCTCAAAAACATTGCCTTCTTAAAATTAGTGTTGGGCTTGATTGTATTCATTCATTTACCATTTTTAGTTCTATACCCATGGAGCTCATTATTTAGGGTCTAGCCACTTCTTAAAAATAACTGGGAAGATTGATTGGGTGTGATTGCCGATTTCTCAGGCAACAATCCCAATCTTCCTTGTGATTCTCTCCACCACACGTCTTGAAATCACACTGCAAAGCAAACAATTGTGACATTACATTCAACCCTTCTTTTTCCTGTTGAGCAAAACCCCATCCAAGTCCTATTATGCAACTGTGGGGATTAAGAAAACCAGACAGATGCTCAAAAGCGCATCTGTTATTGAGGCCCACATATTTGGAAAAAGTCATTTTTCCTTCCTCAGGGGAAATTCAGAAGACTAGACTTGTCATTCCATATCAACCTTCCTAATCTGGTGCCTTCCAGGTATGCTGGCCTCTAATTGTCATCATCTCCAGCCAGCATGCCTTTGGGAAATGTACTGCACCATACCTGGAAGGCAACAGCTAAGGAAGGCTGACTTACCTTCCATCCCTCAGAGTCAAACTAGGACAGCTAAAAATGTAAGAAGAATCACAAAGTCCCAACATATTGGATTTAATAAACTTGGGTCGTCCTTTGTTCCAATTGTTCTCCTTCCTATCTGTCAGCTATTTCCTAGCCTCTGAGTCCTGCCCAGTTCAAGATTAGATCCCATATTGCAGCTTGAACCATTTGGATTCCTAGAATTTCTGCCTATATCCCTTTCAGCAAGATTGATGCCCTGTCAACAATTCATCATCTTCTTTGTCAAAAGGAAGTGCTATTTCAAACTGCTAATTTTTCTTTAGGAACATACATGCTCTTTCTTAACTTCAGGAACCTGAAAGAAAGAGAAGTGTCTGTAAATTATTATGAGAGGTCATTGATGCTCTCTGAGTTTGCTTGTTTTCTTGCAGATGTTTCTTTACCCAAACTAGATAACATAATTATTATACATGGAACATATAAAGGCGGTAACAGTAGTCCACTGAGCCTTTAGTGGAAACACTGTACAAAGTGGATAAAATGTAGCACTAATTATGCATGAAAAAATAATGCCACATCAATTATCTTGGCACACACACACCACACACACATGGCTGGCAGGAACATGTCCACAGGATGTTGCAAAATCCACCTACCAACTACCTGCATCAAGCTTGGCAGTTCGAAATTTACTTTTGTTGCTTCCTGTCCAAGCATTGATCAGTGTGCTCACTGCATCTAACAGAGTTTTTGATTACACACCTCTAATGGTCTGCAGAAAATCCAACACAGTGACAAACTTTATAATGCTGTATGTGTCCAGATTGTAGTGAATGGCACTAAATCTATACAGATGGCATTTTGCATCTACAAAGGGAGGATGTGGCGTTGGACTTAACCTCCACATGTTACATATTATGGGCCAACACTGCAAGCTGTTGTCTACCATCTTTATTTTTCTTTGGGAAAGACATAAAATCACATGTGTCAGTGCCAACAAGACATGGGAAATCAGAAAGCAGATATAATCTTGGTTTTCCAAGATGACCAAAAATGTCACTTATGCATTACACATTGCACATCACATGTCTATGTTTGCTCCCCCAGCATGAACCATCCCCCCCCCCATTTTTCATTGGTATAGAGTTCTCCCTGTTTAAATTCTTTTAAATTACATAGAACCAGCTTAATGAAGTGGCTAAGGTATCAGATTAGAAACTGAGAAAACCCTTTTTCCCAACCAGGTGAGATTCAATAATTTCTAACTAAAAAAGAAATCCAGCTTTGCATAAAGTAAGCTAATCCTGATTTATGTTTATTAAAAAGAACCTTTAAAAAAAGAAATCTTTGTAAAACATTTATTATGGTACACCACTGAAAAAAGAAATAGCCTCTTTGCCCATTCAGGGAAGGACAGGATATTTCAAGACATTAAAATAATGCAGAGAAGCGTCACTACATTATCTCTATGCAGTCATGGAGTTTTCTTAATATTCTGTATTAGTCCAGTTTTAAAATTACCTGCATTCTGTGCTAAGCTGAAATCTTATATTTTAGTTGTGAGTTGATCTCCCATTTATTCAGCAGTGGATTTTGAATTACTTGGGTTGATCTTTTGCAAATATGTTTGGGAGGGGATCAGGGGTGGGTTTCCACCAGTTCGCACCTATTTGCTAGAACCAGTTGTTAACTTTCTAAGCAGTTTGGAGAACCGGTTGTTAGAAGAAATTACTGGCCTAATCCTGTAAGGAAGGCAGGAAGGAAACATGCTGGTGTTGCTTACAGAAACTGCCTGTCCGTTAACCCTTATTACATTCTTGGCAGGACTAGACTTCCTGTCTCAGGAACTTCTCTGGAGTTTTTTTCTTCCCTCCTTTGCTGGTACTTTGCTTGTGTGGAGTGACCATTCAAAGTTACAATGGCACTGAAAAAAGTGACTTATGACCATTTTTCACACTTACGACTGTTGCAGCATCCCCACAGTCACGAGAGGCCAAGCGAGGAGATGCGTGCCTCGATGTGAGTGTTACTGAGTTGGCCATGCCCAGCCAATAACATGACCACCAAGCCATGTCCACCCAGTCACATGACCACCAAGCCACACCCACCAACTAAGCCACACCCACAGAACCAGTTGTTAAAAAAATTGAATCCCACTCCTGGAGGGGATACCTTATACATTTGGATAACTACTTAATGCTTATTTAACAGTGTTAAGATATAGTTGGCTGGAGAAAAGCTTGTTACTAAACAAGAAAAAAGATTAAAAAGAAAAAAGTGTAGGAAAATACTCAGAGACTGAAAGCTAAAGAAAATTAATACCAGCAGACTGAAGTACCATATAAATAAAATGTCCAAATATCTCTATTTGCAGGCAAACTCTGCTCACAGTCTTGAGTTTGATCCTAATGGGCTCAAGGTTGACTCAGCCTTCCATCCATGCAAGGTGAGTAAAATGAGGACCCAGATTGTTGGGAGCAATACGCTGACTCTCTATTCGCTTAGAGCTGTTAAGCATATGAATCGATATATAAGTTTAAGTGCTATTGCTAGTTTAAATATTGGCTTTCATTTAAACTAGAGAGAGGTTATTATATTGTGCTCCTATACTTGCATTGAAAAAGTTAAGGGTCAATTTTGTTTTATATTTTTGGTGTATTTTTTTTGGTCACTTTTTAATCTATTATTCCCCTTCTCTGTTTTCCTCTTTATATTAGTTTATATTTTAATGTTTATGAAATATATTTGTTTTAAAAAGCAACTTATTAGGCTGATTTCTAACAAGCCTCAAACAAAAGATGTGGCTTTTCCCCATGCTTTTAAGCATCCCAAGATCCTTTATTATTTATACAGTTCCTAGTCCTGAAGTTGCACATAATCTTAAAAATACTTAGATCATGAAAAACTCAGGAGGCAAGACAAGTTTCAGTGTTCCTGCTAGCTATTCCCCCAGTCAATTGTAAATACATATGAGTCTATTTACTTTATATGATTGGATTGCTGGCAATTGTGGTGTCCTGTGTTAATTATGCTTAGCATAAAGTGTGCATGGCCAGCTTTCCACAGCAGGTCACTGAAACAGAGCATCAATAATGGTACTCTTTTCCAAAGAAAATACCCTCCTAATAACAAACTTCAATTTTCATGGAGAATAGGAAAGGGAAACCTAATCTGACCTCTGAGAAGTTCCCTATTTTTTAATTTTAAAATGTCTAATATATGTATTCCATATAATGTTTGCATTTTACCTTACAGATGGAGAACATTGACAGTATTTTTTTCTTAAAATAAACAATCACATCCTGCTACGCAGCACTGTATTGTAAATCTCTAGCCCCAAGCAGCGTTGTATAATCATTTGTGATGGCCTACATATCTATCCTCCATGTTTGAAGTCTTATGAGTCAAATTTATGAGGTGTAATGTTGGAAGTGATTAGAGTATCCTGTGGGTACTTTGGCAAATACTTTGATCTTTATATGAATTGACAATTCCTGCATTTCAACTATTCACCAATGTTTAGAGATAATAAGTAACAGACATTGTTTATATTTTTTTAATCAGGGAGGGAGGGAGGAAGGAAGGCATGACAATTAGCTTTATTTGGAGGGGTATGATTTAATTGACATTTCAGTGAATGGGCAGAATGCAGTAACAGCCATCCAATTCATCTAGAACAGCAGGGAAACTGAATGGCTAAAGCCTTCCTTCCATTAGATTATTTGAAGGAACTTGATAAATACAGCTGTTTACATATTGCAATGTTAGTTTCTCCTCCAGAACACCCTTCCAACACCTCCTGCCAAGTAAGTGATGTGTTTAAACACTGACAGACAGCCTGCATGCACTGATGAATTTTCTCTTAACATACCTCCTTAATTCATCAGATTTATATCTTGACCTTCCTTCAAGCAAGACAGCATACATATCACTCCCTCATCTAATTTTCCACCCCCACCCCCTATGAATTAAGAGTTGCTCTGAAGTCAGGCAGCTTTAAATCTAACAAATGAATGAATGGGTTGACATTGTGATCAACCCAAAGCCACCCGGTGAGTTCTATGATTGAAGGTGGACTTTTGAGTCTTCTCTGTCCTAATCTAATACTTGAAGAACTATACTGCACTATGTACATGTTCTTTTAGATCCAAGATGGAAAATGATAACCATGTGAAATATTTCTAAAAATGTCCCAAACACAAATCTGGGTATCTATGGAGATTCTCAGTCATCCAGGTCATGGTTGTGTCAGGGTTCCAAGTAACATACACATAGCAAACAAAACTCTGAGGCAGGCAATTTCCTCAAAGAATAGGTTTATTGGATATGTCATATTGGCACAGGCTGGTGAAAACTGACTCTGAATATTCCCGCAGTTTTCACCTAATTAAAAGTGAAAGTTTGTCACTTTCTCAAAACAGTCAGTCACATGGTCCAATCAGGATACTGTCCAGTTGCTAGGCGACTCAAGTCCCCTCCTTCTGAACACCTGCAGGAATGCCCTGGGTTCCCACGAGAACACCCCAACTATCTCTATTCCCCCCTCCCCATCTCTCTTCTCTGGTGTGTCAGCACTGAAGTCTCAAAATGGCCTTAGTCAGGCCAACTTCAGGGTTGACAGGTTGTCCCAAAGGTGCTTTTTTTCCAAGAGGCAACTGGACTTTCTGGTTTTTCTTTGAAGACGTTTTGCTTCTCATCCAAGAAGCTGAAGAAGAGCTGAAGAAGCTTCTTGGATGAGAAGCAAAACGTCTTCAAAGAAAAACCAGAAAGTCCAGTTGCCTCTTGGAAAAAAAGCACCTTTGGGACAAATATGGGTAGATTGCAACACGATACTTAGTGACATATCTGTCTGTGAAATACTAAAGATTTTAAATTTAAAAAATGCTATTTTACCAATCATTTTGAGAATAACCTTTTCTGGACATCCATCATTTCTATTGGAAATAAAAATAAAGATCAGATTTTTTAAAAAAAAGTTATAGGAGGAAAAAACAGAAATAGCAAAGCCATTTTATTACATATAAAACTTTATTAAAATAATCCTAATTCATATCAAACAGGGAGATTCTCATGAGTTTTTTTCTTTTTGGCTGGAATGGGACTTTTCTTTGCAGGTTTGCTTTTTGGTTCGTACAGTGCATTTCGTAAAAATCTCGATGCTGCGCCTTTATCCAGCTTGGCAGCTTTTTTCTTTTCTTCCATCTCTTTTACTTTGTTCATGTATGTTCTTATTCTCTCCTGAAACACATGAAAATGTAAAAAAAAAAAAAAAAAAGCACATTTCCTATCATACCGAAAAGAGCAGAAATATTTTCAAACTCAAGTCAGCTGGGAAAAAAAGGCTAATGGTGAAGTTATTGAGACATTCAAGCAGTATTTCAAAATACAATAGAGAGTTTCGAATTATCAGGGATACGTTAAAAAAAATCCAAGTAAGAGGGCCTTTTCCTGAAGGAGGTTGCATGAGGAGGTTTTACTGGTTACATGAGTGAACAATTCTCTGTGTGAGCCCATATCCAACAGCAATCTCCTAACCAAGGGTGTCAAATGTGTGGTGTCACGTGGCATATTGTGACTTTTTCCCCCCTTGGTTAAACTGGGTGTGGGTGTGGCCAGTGCGTGACACATCCAGCCCACAGGGGCTGCGAGTTTGAAAGTCCTGTCCTAGGCAGTGCTACCTGTGAAATGCCCATGTTATTCAGCTACTCTCTTTCTTTCAGATCATCCAAATCTCAAACGTTATTGCTAATATAACAGATAGAAAGGCCATCTGACTCTGCTGTTTCCTTCAATTGAAGTTGGCCAAAATAATCAAAAGGCAGGTTTTAAAACTACCAACCGAATCAAATTGTTGTAACCTAAGCAAATATAATAAGTATCAATTGTTCTCAATTCCAAAGAAAAGGTTTAATTTTAATCCTAATAAAGTGTAGTTTGTGTAAAAATTTTCACATACTCCATTACAAACAGAGTCAGTGTGTTTTATATCTTAAGTTCTTCTGCAAGATTACATGAGAATGAGGACCCCAATTCACTTAGGTTCTTTAAAAGAAGGTGAAACAGTGGATAAACACCAAAATTTTATCTCCAAACTGGAAGAAATACACAAATTAAAACCTAAATCACTTCACTTTACAACATAGTGTAAAGTAATATACATTGGGTTGAAATAGACACAGACACATATATGTATATGTATATATTAATTAATTAATGAAAAAATAGATTTGGACATCACAGAGCACGTGACAGTTTCAATCTACTGAGCACCTATTAAAAAGCATGAAGTTGCAAATCTGAAGGAAGTAAAATTGTTAAAAGTGACTTGCTCCAAATCTATTGTGCAATTACATTTAGCATCTGTATACTGAAAAAGGATATTGTATTGCTAAAAAATACATGCAAACCCCCATGATTAAGGAATTGGAGAAACCATCCTAAAATAAAAGGCTATAGTAGACCTTCCTATTTTAGAAGAAAAGCAAAATAGAGGTAAAAATTATATTTGGGGTAAATCATTAAGGTAGGTTTCCCCCCCTTCCTCTTTTCTTAACACTACAAATCGATATTGTTTAATAAATAATGAGAAATTCAGGTTGGATAACATCGTACTTTCTTGACAATATACAATTTGCAAAAGGTGTAGTGAAGATAATACCAACATTTAACAGGAAAGAGACAAGGAAACAACATCAAGGTGAATGGGTTCAGTTACAATGGATATACCACCAGGAGCTTTGAAGGGCCAGGATGGGAAATATCTTTTTGGAGCATGTCTATCAACATGATTGCTAAGAATGACATTGAAATAATCAGTTAATAATCAGTTAACTGATCAATGGCTCCTTGCCACAGTAATAACTATGTATGTAATGCTCCACTAAGTGCCTTGCTGGATAACATGACTAGGAATCTTTAGCATCTGAACTGTCATTTCAGAATCAGAATATGCGTTTGCTGAACCAACATGGTTCTTCTTATGATATGCTAGCATGGCTGAAGTGTTGCTAAGTGTTGCTTTTACGAGCAGAACAAGAAGCAGCCACTTAGGTAAGCTGCTATGTGCAGTATAAAGCAGTGTGGCCCAGACAAAGCTCTAGTAAATCCAAGAGAACTCTGCTTCCTTTGACAGTTGTATGTCTAGACTAAGCAGTCATGTACAAAATAGGAAGACAGCTTTGACCTCCATTTTGGTCTCAGTTAATTTCCCCATGCTCTCAGCCATCACTTTTGCCCCAAGGCCAGACTTCTGAGGTAGCCCTCAGCATCTCTGAAAAGGATTGTTTTTGGAACGGGGAAAGAAATGGGAGATTTTTCTTCCACTAGAACAGTAGGACCAACATTTTATTTGATTCATACTGCATGCTTCTACTCTACTTTATCTCAATCATTCTGTCAAGGATATAAGAAAGAGTATGATAGGAAGTAGAACTGCACCACTAAAACTAAAAAATAATCAGATTTTTTGGGGTCCTTTTCTTCCTTTCAAGCGAGCTGTGAAAAGATGATCAAGAACTTACAATTGTATAATACCTGGTTATTAAAAATGGATATAAAATTAAAAACTGCTTCCTGATTGAACTTGTTCCCTTCCCTTTCAATCCTTCCTTTATTTCATCCCTTTTTAGATTTAGGGGAGGGACTCCTGAATTATCAGTAACCTAGTTTAGGAGACTCTCTGGCAAAAAAAAGGATGCATAAATTATAATTTTAACTCTTTGATCCAAGTCACCAGCATTCATTCCCTTAACACAGTGATCCCCAACCTTTTTTATGCCGCGGCCCGGTACCGGCATCAGCTGGGCGCCGTGGCCCGGTACCAGCATCAGCTGGGCGCCGCCATCTTTTTGATGAAAAGTGCTTCCGGTGACCTCACCGGAAGCACTTTTTATCAAAAAGATGGCGGCGCCAGCTGCTCGTGAGCTTTTCCGGGTAGAAATGGCTTTCTACCCAGAAAAGCTCATCGAAGGCTGGCGCCACCATCTTTTTGATGAAAAGTGTTTCCGGTGAGCTTTCTACCCGGAAAAGCTACCGGAAGCACTTTTCATCAAAAAGATGGCGGCGCCCAGCAACCAGCGGCCCGGTAGGACTTGTTCCGCGGACCGGTACCGGTCCGCGGACCGGTGGTTGGGGACCCCTGCCTTAACAGAGGAATGCCCTATTTCTGTAAATCTTTTTAAATATTTTAATAGCAATTAAAACCATCTTTTACTTCTCCTTCCCCAACATGCATGGGTGCATGTGTGCACGCACACACATACACAAAATAAATGTAAATTGATGGATTAATTATGGTTTTCTTTTAAGGGAATTTAGAGATTGCTAAATGTAATCACCCAATTGTTGCAACTCTCTCTGGAAAATTAAATGATTTCCGTTCATTCAATCAAAGCAATTGCTTTATTTTAAATTTGTCTGCTACCAAACCTTAGTACTACTGCCTTTTGTACAAAATGTGCAAATTTATTTTGACAAAATTACTTGTAAAAGTACATTCTTTTAATACAGCCTTTTATGTTACAATTACCTAAATAAAGATTTCAAAACTCAACCAAATCTGTCTGAATTCCATTTCATTTGTTATACTAATGACACATTAATCAAATAACAGAATAAGGCAGGAATGTTCATCAGTCATGCAATACTGCATCCTGAAACATCACTGCAAAGGTTGTTTATTATATTGCTTTTAACGTTCATAATGGTTAATTATAATATTACTGCAAAAGTCCTCATTTAGCAACTGTGTTGTTTAGTGATCACTCACAATTAAGATGGCAGTTAAAGTGCCATTTTACTTAGTGACCACTTCATTTAACAACCAACTTCCTTGTGCCAACTGTTGTCACTAGATGAGGAATATGTGTAGCACTTTTAAAGAACGGATCCTGTTTCAGAAGGGAACAGTCAGAAAAGAAATTCATACTCTACTCTGAGCACCAAAAGAAGACTAATTTTTCAAATAAGGTGCCTCAAATTAGGAATATACATAGGCACTGGATTTCATTAATGATCGGATCTTTCAGACTTCAGAAAAGTGGTTGGAAATCTACACTGTGCAGTGCCTTCCAAGATTATGGAAGCCACTGTTCACGCAAGTGTAAAGCCGGTTTCATTCTTCATACTAGGGCATGATTTATTTTGGATTAGGTTGTGTGGATCCAGTCCTTGTATCTTATTCAACAAAGTGTGGTCTAGTTAGTACAACCTGCAAACCAAACCAATATGTTAGTGACTACATTCACACTTAATCCTAAATCACAATTTATTAATATGTGGATAAGCCTCCATAAACTTGACCAGATAGCTAGGCCTTGAATTTCTTTATTGTCACTTTATTAACCCCAACTCAGTCACTAAATATATGACAAAATATTTGGCTTAACTTTACATAGACTGTTTAACTGAACAAATCAGAGTCTGATTTATAGCATGGTTCTTGATTCATATATAAATAACAAACCAAGATAAATGTTCTTTCTTGTTGCAAGGGGGAGTACAAATCAAGGCTTGTACAGACTTGTATACATGGTCCTGTATGTAGCAACCAGGTTAATTAAAAAAAAAAAAAAGAGCCAGCAAGAAATGATACGCAAAATGAATTCTCAGGCAACATGAAATAATTATTTCACTGAAAATATACTTTTCTCTCCAGGCAGATGAGAAGTCAGTTCTTAGAATCAAGCTAATAGCAAAATAAAAAGGACTAGCTGATTGGTCTTTTAGATGTACAACATGGATATTAAACTGAACTTTAGAAGGAAATAACACACATTTCACACTGCATAAGTTATCAAGTCTGTAAAAAATTAGAGAAGCTGAAGAATAACTGCTTTCCTCTTAAGAAGTTCAAGATAACAGCAAATATAACAGTGATTCACTAGCATGACATACTTTTCATACTGATGTGACCTGGGAAGGAGTTTAAAAAATTGAGTGGCAATTTGGTCAATCTTGAGCAAAAGCAGTTTTGCTTTAAAAAAAAAAAAAAGCAATTTACTGCCACAAACAAATATGTAAATATGTATATACCTATATTTCCCTATGAATTTTATTGCATAATTGGTTTTATTTATTACTTGTATTTGTAGTTACCATTTTATTGTCTTAACAATGCAGCATATCTGGATAGGTGTAATATATACACAACGTAACAATTCTGGTAGCCAACTGTAGATTTGATCTGTAGTTTTTCTATCTGCCAAGCTAAATCATTTGATCTGTTTCTTCCAGTCAGCAGAATTTCTACGATATCCAGCCTTATACACTCTACTCATGCTTCTAAATGGATTATAAGACAAACCTCAAAGATTTATTGTAGGCAGTAAATATGTCACTAATGCAGAATTACTGGACAGAACACATATAACTGGTGCCAAAAAAGCTTTTAGCTTTGTTGCTGAACTGGATTCTTTACTGCTGAGAAAATGAATTAATGGAGGGCTTGGAGTAGGGGAGGGGGAATCTTTCCCGTCTTTGCTAGTAAATCAAACACATGATACTTTTAAAGGCAGGCAGGAGTAAGAAAAGGTAGCCTTAGAGATTAACACCAGTCCAAGTATTTATAGGAAAACATACTGTACTGGAAGTTATAAATAATTATTAGACACGTAACATTTTTCCACTCCGCAAGGAAAGAGTCAGTTGGCACAAAATTCAAACTATTAAAAAAAAATGAAAAAGAAGGAAAGGATCATCTTATTTGAGAATTGAACTCAGATCAAAACGTCTACTTTGAAAACGACAATATCATTTTGAGCAAAACCTATGCCTTGGTATTACTCCTCAAGGTTTTGCAAGGTAAACAAATGAGATGAAGAACAGATTAGCTCCAATGGCAGCTTTGTCTCAAGGGCTACCATATCTGGTCTGCAAAACTGTGGATAACCGGATTAAAGGGCAACAAAGAAATACCGAAAGCTCCGTTTTGCTGCCATCTACAGGTCATCAAGATTTTTACAACCCAGATATATAGAAGCAGTCCAGCGTTTTGCTACAGGAACATTTGCAACAAAGTGATCCCTCAAACAAACAGCAAAAGGTGTGATTCATAGTACCATCTGTGTTCTCCACCACGAATATCGAAAGGTTACGCTAAGTGAGACACAGGTTTGTTGTTCTCCAATGCTACTCTGTTACCTTCACAGTTTTTCCTGTCACAATACTGACTGTCAGTTAAACCAAACAGACTTTTAGGGGGTGATTAACAATATGACAGAGCTGTACTGCAGTGTTTTCTTACTCTTGACAATTTCATGCTTTGTGGAAAAAGCAGACTGAAAACTGCATTTGTAACGTGCAATAATTAATATTTAATTAAATTATACTTTGTTTGGAATTCACAAAAATTCTGCAAACCATTTTCTCAACATGAGAAGAATTTTGCGTGGTAGTGAACATAAGAAACTTACCAATTCCTGTTTGACTGGATGTTCCTTTGGATTTATTCCTTGTGTAGCAAGGTACACTGCAAAGTGAATTTATGGTTATCAGAATTAATTAGAAAGATATAGCAATATATTGTTCACTATGTATTTAAACTACAGAAATACATTATCACTTGCATGACTGGAAAAGTCCTTTGCCAAATCCTTAATAATCAAAATATAAAATGTTTAAGACTTGGGGAAAGAGTATATTTTTGTATTACAAAACTAAATGCAGGTGTAAGGAGCTACACAAGAAATAGTTTTTTTGCTTATTTATTTATTTGCTAACATCTCACACAAGTAGCAAAATAGTTTGATATTTATTTAATTGCTAAGACATCATTCAGTTCGAGATTCAGGCAGCTGACATTCCAACAAAACTCATAAAATATCATAAATATCACAATAGCAATATAAATATAATGAAAAGGGGGAATTAAAACTTATGAGTACTAAAGATCATTCATGTTTAAATATGCCATTAAACACAATTCACCCATTATGTCATTATACATTTCTTACTCTGCATACTTACCCCAAAACATTGAATTCAATGTATAAGCAGAGACCAAATCTATTTTGGCTTGTCCAAGAGGATCCAGCTAAAATGAGAAAGATAAAATTATCTTTATAACATTTTATTTTGCACTAATAATCAGATTAAATGACAGCCTTGATGAAATCCAGAGAATGCCATTCCTTCCTCAACCTGAAGCTAGATGGACAATAGCATTTTGCAGGGGAAATCAAGCATAAGCATTTTTAATTTAATAGAAATTGGAAGGGACTTTGGATGTCTTCTATCTAGTCCAACCCCCTATCAAACCCTATGCCCGTGATGGCAAACCTATGACACACATGCCCTCTCTGCGGGCATGCGAACCGTCGCCTCAACTCAGCTCCGCTGTGCATACACGCAGGCCTCCCGCTGGCCAGCTGGTCTTTGGGTCTCTGCTGCGCATGCATGGGGGGTGGGGTGCATGCACATGGGTGGAGATGCACACACGTGCGCAGAGAAACACGTGTGGGGTGGGGGATATGCGCAGGGTGGGGCGCCTGCACGGGGACGCATGCGCATTGCATTTTGGGGGTTGTGTCATGCACACATGCTTTGGGCACTCAGTGACGAAAAGGTCATTTCCCTATACCATTGCAGACAAATCATTGTTCAGTCCATTCTTAAAAACCACCAGCGTTAGAGCACCCACAACTTCTGGAGACAAGTCATTTCACTGATTAATTGTTCTCACAGTCAGGAAATTTCTCCTTAGTTCCAGGCTGGAAATTTCACCTTCTTGTTTCTGACATCATACTTTCAAATAGTTTAAGAACATTGGGAATGAACAGAATTTAATCTCTAGCTAGGTGAGCAAGTGGGAGTTCTGACTTTGAGATGTCTATTAAAATATTCTGTATCTTGTATCCCATATAAACATAAATATAGCTATTCAAAATTCAAAAACACCTCAGTATATGAGTAAGCTTAATATCAGCTCTAAAATTAAATGGAAATAAGTTTGTTCCCTAGAGACCACTTGGACTCCACAGAGCAGTTCTAAAAGCATACATTTTGCATGCCTTGTAATGTTCATAATACATAGCTAAGGTAGGCCTTAATACTGCAGAACAAGACATTCATTCACCTAGGCCAAACAAATGAGTTTACAAGTCTTTGAAAAATATTCAGATAGGGATTCCCTAGCTGTAGTTTAGTCTTTTATCCATTATACTGCCCTTGTTCTCACCTAAAACAGAGTATATGTTCTTTCTTGAAAAATGAGATAACCTTTGTTTGAGTTGGTTCTCTCCTCCAATGCCTTCTAGTTGTGCTGAGCATGAACGCACAAAGCCCATCAGCCAGCTAAGGAATTATGGGAATAAAGTCAAGAACCTCTGGTGGGCACTGGTTGAGGGACCCTGCTCTAGACTACCTGCCACTTGTCATTTTTTGCACAATTCATGACTCTAAAATATCACGACCGTGCATTAAAAGGCAAACACAGTTTTGGCTGCCAATGCCAATCTATCATTTTGTTCCTCTAGGACTTCTAAAAACACAGCCTACAAGTTTGGACAGAGAACCTGTCAAAGAGCTGTATTGTAAAGCTGTTGTGCTCATAATTTATTTTTGACTGAAAGACTGAAGACTTCAGGGGTGAAATTTCCTGATATATGAGCTCCCTTTTTGCCCCAAAGAAACGACAAATTGGATGTACATAGGTACTTGTACAAAGAACTCAGGCAGCATCTGCATTGCTGCAGATTAAAAGGGGGAACAAAGGACGCCTTATATACTCCTTTACTTAAAAAAAAAAAAAAACTTTCTTTGATTCGTAGCACAAATCCATCTAAATTAAACATTTTTGACTTTCCATACCAGAATTCCCTTCTAGAGGCAAAGGAAAGCATGAAATATACTTTGCTGTTTAGTCACTATGCATAACCCACTCAAATGTTAAGAAAGCACCGAGCCCTGTCATTTTCATTTATTCTTCTAAATCTCTGTAACTGTAACTCTGTAATTGGCGCCATCCAGATATATTGTTCTACAGCTCCAACCCATCCATCAGAATGGATAACAAAGAATTATAAGAATCATAATCAAAGAAATATGCCTATGTGCAGAAAGTCAAGCTGGGGTGTCTCTCCAGGCAAGTTCATCAAGGCACCAAGCAAAAATTAAACATCAGCAAACTGTTTCTTACTCTCCTCCTCTTCTTACCTTCTGGAGGAGCTCACTTCTAGATATGGACATCATTGTCTTCAACATTGCATCTACTGAACCAACAGCTGTTTCAAAGGCTAAAAGGTAATCGTGAATCTCTGTGGGGTAGTCTTCTTCAGAAGGATCCATTTTCAAGAAGACACTGACTATCTGAAAAAGTACCAAGAAATAAACAAGAAAACAAAGACTGTTCACAAATGGTGCCAAACCATACTGAATAGGTCACAGCTGTCTGGATTGACATGTGCTATAGAAACAATATAAAACACGAGCTATACTGGTTCATGAAGTAGCAAAACAGTATGGCATTAGGGCTACCACTGCCCTTAACTTGTAGGATATAAATCAAAGAACTTTTGGGCCCTTCAGAGAAGGGTAGTAGAGGTAAGACCTCGACTTACAACAGTTAATTTAATGACCGTTCAAAGTTACAATGGCACTGAAGTTAAAATGGCACTGAAAAAGGTGACTTATGACCATTATTCACACTACGACCATTGCAACATCCCCATGGTTACAGGATCAAAATTCACACGCATGGCAATTGACTCATACTTATGACAATTGCAGTGTCATGTGATCATCTTTTGTGACCTTCTGACAAGCAAAGTCAATGGGGAGGACAGATTCACTTAACAACTGTGTTACTAACTTAACAACTGCAGTGATTCACTTCACCACTGTGGCAAGAGAGGTCGTAAAATGGGACAAAACTCACTTAATTGTCTGGCTCAGCCACAGAAATTTGGGGCTCAATTGTGCTTGTAAGCCAAGGACTACCTGTAGTATCAACAACTTTCATAACGAACTTGTTCTATTGCCAGGTTTAAGTGCGATATAGGCAGTGTGTTCATGCCTCTTAAATGCAGGAGGTCTGGTAACATTTGAGATTAACATCCAAATGAAGACTCAGTTACATGGTCAAACACCACTCAAGGCACAACACTCTACATAGCAGAACACCTATTCTGGAATAGGAGGTACTTCTTTAATAAATAATCAGATAGTACTAATATGTTGAGAAATAGTAAATACTGAAAGTACCATCGTTGTTTCACAACACTTAGGACCACACAGGCATATTAAGTTTAAATCCTAATAAAAAAATACCTTTTGAAAAATAAAGGTTATCTACCCTGCATCATCACCATCTGCTCAACAATAGTCATTCACAATGACACCCTGTGTGATCTGAATTCCCACCTTTAATACTCAAAAATGAAGTTTGCTCTGATCAAGAGTTATTTCATACTTTGAGAATCAAAGTGCTGGGTTCATAAAACAGACAAAACTAAAACTAAACATTTCATATTAAACTTTTGCACAATGTATGAACTGTGAATGATAAATCATGTTTCATGATCTAATATGATGTGACTTAAACACTGATGATGAATAATGTGATGTAAAGAGTTTTGATGGGAGAGGTTGGGATGTAACTTCAAAAATGTTAAAACAAATAATGACTTAAGGCAGTACGAACATGTTGCTGCAGTTATAGAAGAACAATTACTTAATTTAAAAAAAACTGAAATGGAGAAATGATTAGTTTGTCAATTAATCATTTAGAGTAGTTTCACGATATCTTCAGACAGAGAAAAATATTTCTAGTTAATTAGAAAGTCAATATATTTATTAAACATGCTCACAAAAATTGCCAAATGCACAGCTGATTGTTACAGAGTTTGCCAAAATATTTGTATCACTCAGCACAATATTTTCACATATAATGAAACAAATTGTATTTCACCAAAGTTCATGATGATTTCTCCCGAAATGGCAATCTCTCAACATCACGAGTCCTTATGGAGTCAGATTTACTTCCACCTACACAAAAAGTCCTGAACTTTCTCTGACCATTTGGATTCACTGAATCTTAATTTACTTAATGTGCATTCTATGTTATGGTATAAACTGCTTAACATTATATAATTGAATTGGCATAGAAGCACTGGTAATAAATAAGCAACAAACCACCTGAAAAGGCTATTCTACCAAAAACAGTAATTAGAAACCCAAAAAATATTTATGGGTTTCTAAATACTCCCAGTTATAAAGTGAAAGACAAACATATAATTAAGCTAATACCAAATGGAGAAACTAGGCTGAATAAGTTATCATTTGAATCTGATGCTATTCAATAATTGATAGATTTTGCTAAAATAAAGAAATACGATTCTGTAATTCTTGATTAGAGAAAAGACAATGTCTACATTTATTGGTGTCAGGAAGCCTCCTGTCTTTTGCACTTTTGGTGCAAAAGTGAACTTGTGATTTACTGCTATGCTTCCAAATCCCAATTGGAAGGGAGCAATGGAGGATGTTTCCCTCTGTTGCTTACAAAAGAGAAACTGTGAAAAACCAATACCCAACCAAAATGGAGGCTGGATTTAGAAAGGCAATTAGTCTATACTGCAGCAGGAGGCTTACCATCTAAATATCGGTAGTCATATCTGTGACATCCTGAAAACAATTGAACGGATGCCAATTAAGCAAAGTGACATGAGTGTGGTGCATACATAAAAAATAGAAAAATAATAGTACTACTAGTTCATAAAAACATGTCAAGTGAACTATGAGAGACACATGAAATTGTAAAACCACCAAGCATATTTCAAAATCATGAAACTGCACACAATTACAGTACTTAGGATACAACATGGAGACCAAAGAAATCTCTTGGTTTTTAAGAGACAAAGCAAACATTTAAAAATACATCTTTTTGTTTTCTGAGTTTGGTGATTCCTTAAATATTGGTTTTTGGAATATGAATAATGCCAACATTTAAAAAGGGTTTTCCCTTGCAAATTGCTATTTACCAAACATCAACTCCTGAGAGTTACTACACTGAATATATACTTCATAGGCTTTATGGTACTGTTTCAAATATTTAATACATAGGCCATATTTAAACCTCTGTTAAGCCATGATGTTTAACCACTGTATGAATAAGCCACAAGCTGGATGTGTATATACCATAAATCTTGGTTTACAAACTACAAAGGTTAGATTGCATAACTAGACTTATGAAACATTCAGAGCCCAATTATAAAAAAACACAACACTGAAATAAGGGAAAATCATGTCCTATTAAAACTCTTGAATCCTATGAAGCATAAAAATGTAAGCATTCAGGAAACTACCACTTAATCAATAGTTTCAAATGGCAATTGATGGACTCTATACAATTATGAAGCAGAACAAAAAGTATAAAAATTGGCTTTTCAATTGGATTCTGACATCTGGTAACTTTTGCTTGTTGAAATACACACGCACACACTCACACACCTTTAACAAACTGGGTTCACATATTACACTAAACGATGACTTAAACTAGGACTACCAAATCTGAGCTGCAAAAATCCAAATCACTAGATGAGAGCAGACAACTCTTACCATTTTGTTGCCATTTTGTGGCCATCCAGATTTGTGTACCCCAAATGTGTAGCCTCAATTAAGCATGGTTTATTGAATGCACCCAACTAATTAGCCTCCCACATTCTGCCATGCAAAAACCAGGTAAACAACATTATCGCATGTAATGCTGTATGAACCTAGCCAGAGTTTTATTTTGGAAACTGGTAAGTAAAACTGACCCAATTCCTCCACGTTGAATAATACTGAAAACCACCTTGGCATCTATTTTCAGTTATACTGTACAGGATAAAGCATCATGTTGGAGATTGGATTTGCTCTAGTGGACCAAAGTGCACCAGTTCCACTGATACAAGATGGGGTGCTTCTATTTTACCCATCAGTCTCTCAGAGATATTACAACGTGGTGCTTTATACTGGCATAGTCCAGATTGTTCCAAGATCCCCCCAAATCCATAGCAGCAGCTTTTCAAAGTGATACAGGGGATAAAAAAGGGGGCTAGAAAGTAGTTAAAATTAGGCATCCAGTCACCTGCCACAATCAGAGCAACTAACCAGAACTTCCAGCTAAAGCACTACCTTAGCAACTACCTTTGTCCAGCAAAGGCAGAAATGATGGCACTAACCCCGCATGGTGTAACCTCTCCCTCAAAAGTCACAAAGGTACTTTTTTTTTTTCTTCAAAAGGTAACTGGACTTTTTTTCCTTGAAGATATTTTGCTTCTCATCCAAAGAGCTTCTTCAGTTCCGGCTGTCAGAACTCATCCAAGGAGCTCCTCATCCAAGGAGCTTCTTCAGTTCTGGCTGTCAGAACCGAAGAAGCTTCTTGGATGAGAAGCAAAATGTCTTCAAGGAAAAAAAAATCAAGGAAGTCCAGTTGCCTTTTGAAACAATCACCTTTGGGACAACCATGACCTGGATGACTGAGAAGCTCCATAGACAAAGGCAGGGGTTTCTAACATTGGCCACTTTAAGACTTTTGGACTTCAACTCCCAGAATTCCTCAGCCAGCAAAGCAAAGGCCAAGGCCAAAGGCCCAAGCCAAGCCAAGCCAAGCCAAGCTGGCTGAGGAATTCTGGGAGTTGAAGTCCACAAGTCTTGAAGTGGCCAAGGTCGGAGACCCCTGCTCCTTAAAGGCCTGTTCAGCTGGCCCGTCCTTTGCGCGGCTGGAAAGGGACAGTCCGGCCACGGCTGCTCCCAACCTTTAGGGCCGCGCGCACCCCGTTCTGAGGACAAGATCAACGTGGCCAAACGAACCACCCGCGGCAAAGCGCCACCTGCCCTCCACCTACCCAGCCTTCTGCAACACTTCCGCGCGAAAGGAAGGGCGCAACCTACCCCGCACCGGCCTCGCCTCCCCTTGTCACCTCCACGTGACGGAGGCGAGTACGAAAGACGAAACGTAAGTAGGCGGAGCTACAGTCTTTGTTCCGGACCGGCGAGTCCTGCAATAGTAATGGAAGTTTCTTACTACATAGAAAGAAAAAAGATAGAAAGGCGATTCAATCCGATCCTTTTTCCTCTCCCCTCCCACCCCACTTCACGAGCCGCGAATGGGATCAAGCTGCCTTAGTAATACGGTGTCTCCCTCCGGGTTTGGCGCAGTAAGGAAGAAGCCTGGCAAGGAAATATAGCCGGTCGGCTTGCTTTGAAATGGTGATTATTTTAGAGCCAAGCACGGGAAGGTGATTGTTTCCCACTTTGTAGACCTGTGTGGAAGGCATTTCGGCAGGCTGTGTATTTTCAGCGGAGGAAAAGGAACAAAAAAGGTCGACAGGAAGCCTAAGTGCTACTGCTATGAAAGGAGCTGTCTCGGCTTAACGCCCTCCCTAAAAGCCTTCGGAAGTGGCTGCAATGCTCCTGATTCATTGGGGCTTGTGGGGCGTTTTCCTCAGGGATTATAGTTTTTCCCAAGCGTCCTGGTCTCTTTCAAGGTTTGTTCGGTCGTGAGAAAGCGTGTGCAATTACATAATTCAATCCGATCTTATTTCTCAGCTGCTAGGGGCACTCGGATATTACCTTCACTCCAAACTCCAGTAGCATGGTTAGTTGTGGCTGGGGGGAATCACCCAGGACTCTTGGGGGCTCAGACTAGAGTGGGAAATTGAAAACCCTTCCACATTAATGCTTAGAAAACTGCAGGGGTGTGCCCATTTAATTATCCATGCCAGTTTTATCACAAATGTGGTTATTACTTGCTTCAGACAAAAAAAGAGACACAAGTGTGAAAGGTAAGACACAGAAAGAAACCCCATCCCATATAATCAGTTTTGTCCTGCAAAGACCTAAAACCAATCAAGTGTCCCATTTAACATACCTAGCCCATCAACCTAGCCCAGGCTGCATTCAGTCAATTTAATAAATCCTTGAGTTGGGTAGCACAATAAATTATTGTTGCTGTTGTTGGATTTACAAGGCGCTCTGAATCATAAGCTAAACAAGCTGAGTTTGCCAGCACATTTGATTAAAATGCAATTGGCTAACTGTATTCAGTGTTATTATATCCATGTAATTCTTATCCATGGTTAATCATAGCTTTAATTAATCCAATTAATTACATTTCAGATAATGTGCTGTCCAAATATTTATAGGTATAGGGTATAGCTGTGATTTGTGGTTCAATTTGTCATGTAAACCGTTATATGTCCATACAGCCATACAAGTCACTATGATAACAATTTCTTAATAAATTATTGAGAATCCTTAGAAATTCTATAGCTTCTCTGACATCATTTTTTCTCTGGCTTCATTTTTTTTCAATGTATGTCACTCAAACCCTGTTTTATTTTGCTTAATTTTCTGTAATATGCCCAATTTGCCACTAGAGGACAGGATGACTATATATCTTGGCTGTTTCACACAATCTATCATTATACACTGTACTTAATGTACTTAAATAATCCAAAAAACATTTTTTTTATTTGACACTCTTAAGAATTATATATATCAGGTAAATTACATCTATTTAAATGACATCAATCTGATTACATCTATAATATCTCAATCACACATTTTAAGGATATTTCTTTTTAAAGGCAGAATATTTACTGATCTGAACACATGTTAATGTATAAACAGGTAGTCAAAAGAACAAATCTATTAAAACAGTTGTTCAAATTTTAATCAGTGTAATCTAAAACATAGTAATAAACAGTATTTAAAGTACTTACAAATTCAAAATAATGAAAATAATTCATTTAAAGAAAATTTGTTATACTGCAATAATTTTACTATAAGCATTAGGTAGTTTGGATTTAAAAGCATCTATAACAGTGAATAGGTCTTAATATGTTAAACTACAAGTGCATTTTCTAGAAAGGTAAAATCCACAGTTGATGAAAACTTTTTCACATCTTCTGACTTCTCATTAAATTTCTAAGTGTGTTCAAGGACACCCATGAAAGTTTTTTGTTGTTAGAAATCCTGTCAAATTTTGTTCAATTTTGTGACTATGAGTACCCTTACAGTCTGATCAAATGAGCTGCAAACACAGAGACCACGTTTGTCAGGACTCCAGTCTAGACTCGAAATTGGCTGGGTTGATAATGTCACATTCTGTAAAAGGCTAACTGAACCCGCTACTCCCATTTCTGTTCCTTCTGAATCCTTCTTAGAGCGCTGTGCAGGATACTCACTAAAGTAGGGAAAATAAAATGAACAAAACCACTTTATGAATATGTACAATGCAAATTGTTTTATTCTACCTTCCTACATCTTCTCCAAAAGTGACATTGCATTTTATCTTCTGAATCACTTTCTGACATGTGTTAGATCAAAAGAAAGAGCTGTGCTCAAAGAAAAGGCCTAGAGTAGATCTCTCAGTGGTAACTTGCATCTCACAAAGCTCTGCCTGCTTTTTCTTGTTTTGATTTGGGGGGAGAATTGGCACCATATTACCTTGTACTATTTTTACTCTCTGATGAGTTTATGTAATTTTAATCAATGTTTTGTTTTTTAACGTGCTGCTGTTAGAAACTCTTTATTCCAACTGCTGCTTTTTTGTTTTGCCTTTTAATTACTTGTGTACTTTTACGATTTTATTCTATTGTAAATCTGTAAATATATAGTACTTGCAATGTAATGTTGTACGCCTGTACTTCTGTAAGAGGTACAACATTTGCATCACTCAAAAACATAACTTTGATGGAAAGTAAAATACTTACTACTTCCAGAGATGAAGGTTTCCAGCTCCTCCACTTGTCACAAAGACATCTCTGTTCTGTGGTAAGTGCCGAACTTGCCACATAGTGGATTTGTGAGCCTGCCAACAAAATTATGTAATAAAATGAGAGAGAAAATAAAGAGGTTTATTTTGTAATTTTCTATAACTGACTGAAAGCAAGATGCAAGAAAATCAGTAAAGTGAGTGATTAGAAATACCCAAAAAGTTATGTTCATGCCCCAGATTTAATGTGCAATAAAGAATGAGCACACATTCATCTAATCACTAAGCAGCACAAGCCCTTGAGTTCGGAAGTTGTTGTAATTCTGACAGTCACATGCCTGTAACTCTATAAAGCGTAAGAGATTTTCCCTTACATTTTCTGCTTGTTACAGAGAAGATGGAAGTTGGGGGAGTTTCATTTCATGCTTGGTGAAAGAAGACAGACTTTTTATACTGCCTAAGTTGTTTAATAAAAAAAAAGAAGTGAGACAGTTATGGAGAGGCAGCCAGAGCATGCAAAGAAGGGCTGATTTCCTGCCTGGGCAAACTCTGAAAAAAATAGAAGCATCAAAAGTCTCTCTTCCAATTCACAAAGTCCAGGGTGAATAAGAAAGCATTTTTCTCTCTACAGTTCTTCTGGAAATACTAGACAACTTAGGATTCATCACAAGCACAATTATTCCTTTTTAGCAATTTAGTTCAATATGTAAATGCATATTTGACTCTTCTTGGTGGCTCATTCAGTTGTAGCACTCCATCTGGGAGATATTCATCTTATTCAATGTACATTTTCCACAGAGAAGGCTAGATACAAATACAAACATAATCTCCTTTTTCTGGATTAGATGTGCATCTTGAGATAAATTGTTCTCCACATCTCAAAGGGCTTTTAACCTTTTAGCTAAATGAATAATATTCCAATCCATTCTGAATTTAGCTTTGCAGGAGAGAAATGTTTCAAGGATTAGGGCATGAGTGCTTTTGAACTACCCTCTACCTCCATCCCCTCCTTCAATGGTATGTGGCAACAGAACATCTCCGAGTATAAATTAGCAACCTCTTTTTAAACAAAACAATTTACCTTCTCTGAAACAGAAGCAAAACCTTTAGTTGGATGCTGAGTTCTCATATCAAAAACATGAAATTTTCCTTCAAGCGATGTAGCTACCAATTTGTTCATATTTATATCTTTCCTGTCAAATTCAACACTGCAGACCTAGAAATTTAAAGTAAGCAACCAATAAATTACAACTGAATAACACACTGCAAGAAAGAACTATGATGCAGTTTATTTAGAAGCACATTTTATCAAGGTTGCATAATCTAGACAGAGGATAGCTAGCTGGATCCTTTTCTAGTTCTCTGCTTAGCCCTAATGGAATCAAGAATTATGCAACAAGATTTCACAAAATTTTTGCACTTCAACAATATTTCTGAATTTCCCATTTAATAGTATCACTGAAACTACAATTTGTTTTTATTTTCATGTTTATTTTAAAGAGTATTTGGTCTGGCATAACACTCCATTATAGATTGACCATACTGATAATCTAATCGTCAGATAAAACAAACTGATTAACTTACAAAAAGAAATTCTAAAATGGTACCTATCCCCACAGAACTTTGAAGACTTGTGAAGAAAAAAAAAGTCTAACCCCATTCTTAATGTTGGTCTCCCATCGTAATGTCATATTCCTAAGGTCAAACAACTTGATGTCCCCATTGTCATAGCCAGCACATACAACCCGTTCTTCTTGATTATATGCATTGCCTAATTAAAATAAGATGAGATTATTCAGATAAAGAATCAACAATAACCAAAACATTATTCTAACAATCCTGTATTTGTACACCAATTTTAAGGAAATATACTGTATTTCTAGTAAAACAATTTTGTAATGAGATAAGACAAATCATTTCATTTCAGAAAACATAGAATTAAAGCAAAAGAAGTAGCGATTGCAGAATTTATATGTTATTTTAAACAAGACATTAATGCACATATTTTTGCCTCTGAATAACAAGATTTGGAATATTTAAGCTGGCTGTTTGATATAAAATTGGCTGTTTGATATAAAATTGGCTGTTTGATACCGGAGAGGATTAACGGTAATAGGTTGATGCCTAATTTCTGGAGGAATAATTTTACAGGTTGCATTTCAAACAAAATTTTCAACTTTCCCTAATAATTTCTATCTGCTTTCTGTGTCAGAGCATCTGAAAAAAGGAATATTGTGATATTCAATAATACCGTGGGTGATTTGAAAATTATTCTGAAGAAATGCTTTGGACCATGCACAAACAGTTTATTTCAATATAGCACAAATTCTGCATACAAATGTCTGCATTTCAACACTGCTCAACAGAGTTTTCAAGTTTTGAAGCCTGAAAACAGGCTGTTTTAATGAATATTAGAGAAATATTACATTCTAAAAACTTTTTCCATTTTTTTTTTTTTTAAAGTGCAAACAGCCATTCAGAGAACAAAGTAATGGAAAGCAAGATAAATTCCATGATCAATTTCTATATGGCATGAACAGGTTAGAAACTCAGACCTACCAAAGGCAACTGTCCAACAGTCTCTTGTACTCTCTCCTTGTGCTGGCTCCATATTGGCAACTGGAAAATCTTTTTGTCTTGGGTCCCAGACTTTCACTGTCCCTGCAACCATCAAATGAATTTGTATTTATTCTTCTACGTGACACTTTCAGTTTGCTTTTAAGAAAACATTATGCATATATACGCAGTTATCTGTAGGTGTGTAAAGTATGAGTTTAGTTCAGCCCCGGTGACTTCACAAATAAATCCATGTAATTTTCTTGGTAACAGTACAAAAGCAGATTACCATTTTGCTTTCTACAACTTCTATGCCAAGTTTATGCAAGTGAAAAATGTTTATGGAATGTCAAGCATGAACTGAAATGATCAGCAAATTTAATCTGCTTAGCTAGAGTTGTAAGATTGTTCACTTTCAATCCTTCAGAATTTGCTGGATTAAAAATAAATCTGTAGCTTCTTATCATTGATATTCCATAAAATATTTGCCTGTTTAATAAATGTGATAATAGTGATAATTCAATTTCAAGAAAAAAAAACCTTTATAAAGTAAGGTCATACTATTAAAATTCTCTAAAATACAAGTATTCTTGATTTACAACCATTTGTTCAATGATTGACATTACAACAGTGATGAAAAAAGTGACTTATGAATAGTCCTCAAACTTACAACTATTGCAATGTTCCCACAGTTCCTTGATCAAAATTTGGCCGCTTGGCAACTGGCATCTATTTACAACAGTTGCAGAATCCCAGGGTCATGTGATCATCAATTACAACTTTCTCAGGTGCTTTCAACAAGCAAACTCAATGAAGGAAACTAGATTCATTTAACAATCATGTGATTGACCACAGGGGGAAAAAAATATCATAAAATATTTAACAACCACTGTTGTTATGGAAGTTCTGGTCCCAGAACTGTTTCTGTTATGGAAGCTCTGTGATTGTACATCAAAGACTACTTACAGATCTAAATCAGACTAACTTGGCTGTGGCTGGGAATAGTGAGAAATTAGTCCATCGTATCTATTATGTTCACAGTTTGAGAAAGCTGACCAAATTAACTTGCTTGCTCTAATGTTTGGATGCAATCCAGATCTATTATGTCATAGTTTCAATGAAATGTGAACTGTTCAGAAAAACTTGTCTTTTCTTTAAACTATATGCAACTAATTGATTCATTAGCTGACATGTGAAAACGTATTAATATCTTAACAGGAGGCATGAGCATTGAACCTCAGTGATCTTCTGATTATAGCAATACCTAGATTGATTTATTTCAAAGCTATGTATCATTTTACAAAACATGAGATATACCTACACATTAGATTTTTACAAAATATGAAAAAATAAACTAAGGTTCAAAAGATTCTTCAAAATAGCATACACAATTCTGAATAAAGATTGTTGCTTTTGCCTCCCAAAAGGAGAGTTACTGCTGCTCCATCTAGGAAAAAAATATACAGCAGTTATCAAATTAATTTGCCGAAGCTGCAGGCATACAGCTAGACAGGCCAGGAACAAAAGATTACCTGTAATTTGGGGGAATTGCCAGGGAGATGATGGTCAACATAGGAACACAGATTCTCATTCTTGTCTTCTTTTTACATGTTCTCTCCCATCCATTTTTATTTATTAGATTTATATTCCACCTTTACTCCAAGAACTCAAGATTGTTTGTCTTTCTTCCTTTTATAATTATGTATCTTGTTCTTCCTCTACTGAGAGGGTCAATCTCCTTCTAGCAGCTCTGAAGCTATTATACAGGAAAAGCTATACCAATGCTCTTGAAGTCAGAATCAACCCATCCACCAATCGCAGGCCAGAGAAGAGCTGGGGGCAGCTCATGCCAAATGAGCCAGGACAATGGCCTACTCCCCAAGGTATGGATAGTTAATACAGTAGCATAAGTGCCTGGGTTATAAACCATGTGTTTTTAACTCTGTTAAACCTTTGTAATGGGGATTAGGCAGAATATAGAAGTGAAGGGGTATTTTTTATCTCATGCTGTTTTTTTTAAAACAATGAGATGCCTCTTAAAATCTGTATTTTTTACTTTCTCACCATCAACATCATGGAAAATCTTAATTCTGAAACAGGTATTTAAATACCTTAGGATTTCTTATACCTTAATACCTATTATTAAATACCTAATTAAAAGCACTGGATATTTTAAGCATTCAATTATATGCAACTTATTTCTGAGTTCATAAAATGGACTTACATATACTACTTTTGCAAATGAAGTCTTTTAGGAATAGAAATAATTGTGTGGCAGTTTATTAGTAGGACTTCTATAACATCTAATGTGTCATAGCTTGAGTCATATATAATAATCACTTCTTAAATGGGCGGTGAATTCCATACAGTACATGTTATCTTAAAAACAAATTCTATTATGTTCACAGGAATTGTTCACTGAAGATTATATTGTTCAGCCAATGAATTGTATCATTTCCATGAGAAATCATAATATTTGACACTGAATGCAAACCAAATATATTATTCATTGAAACACATCTGAATGCAGATTTCCAGAACAAGATTTGATAGACTTGATAGTCTGATGGGGAAAAAAACCATAAGAAACTCATCAATATATATTTTCCATTCAATTTAAAACTAAGGTGATCTTAAATTTAAAATCAAAATTAATTCATAATATTGCAGATTTTTACAGATTTAAATTATCTGTATTCTAGTCTAACCTACTTCCCTTGTTCTCCCCTTTGAGGGCATTGCAAGAGGACTAACTTACCATCACGACTTCCTGTCACAATTTCTGGGGCTCCTTCACCAATTCCCAGACCACCAACTCCATCAATGCTATTTATGATTTCCTTATGCCCCTTCACAGAATATACTGGTATTTCTGGAGCTTCCAAATTCCTAAACAGCAGAAATGGAACTGTTAGTTTGTGTTTGTTCATAAACATCTCCTTCATCTAGAATTCATCTCTTGATGACTACATGGATACCAGAGTTTTCTTGATGCCAATATAGGAGTTTGTATCATTTTTTTTGAAAGTTTTACAATTTCCTAATTTGACCTATTGCCCATGACACTTCCTGGTAGTCCATAAAATCTACTTAATACCCAATAAAAGATCAGAATCTTATGTTTATATTTCTCAGTAAATTTACTTAAGAGATGTAACATTCAATACTCAAAATATAATTAGTATAGCTATGCATTAGAAAATAATTCTGGAGAAATGTTTCTGTCTTCCTGAGGTCACAGCACATCTCTATTATTCATTAAAATAGTCTGGGTTTTTTTTTTTTTCAGAATTTCATAAGCTCAGAGAAAAGATGCAGTTCCTTTAAGGAAAGTTTATTAAGGTTAATATCATTCTTGAAGTAACCACATTTTTAAGAATCATATAGAAACTTTCAAAAAGACAGATTGCTTTTACTGAATATCAGAGAAACATGTTTGCAAAAGATTCAACGTGCTTCTGAACTATTTTTAATGCGTAAGTCTAAAAACTAGGCTCATCTATTCATACTTGGCACACCAGTATATCAAATTGATACCTAGTGCCTACTTTATAAATTTTCTAATGAGAACCAATGGCAAAATAGTTACAATATACTCATTTGTCCTTTACTACATAGAAAACTGAATACTAACACGAAGCTTTTTCTTCTTTAAAACATGACAGAAGTCAAAAGAAAACATTTATTTTTATTTTATTTATTTATTTATTTTGTCAAACGCTTACAATATAATAGAAATAAGAATAAACATAAGTGTTGTGGTTCGCTGGTAGCATGTGCGAATGGCTGAGGTCTCCGAGACGAAGACTTGGATGAGGGGCCTACAGGTGATGCAGGAATGGGGCCAGGACTATCAGAGAGTGGAGTGCTGCCTTCAGAGCTTGTGGAGGCTGGCAGCAGTGATGCAGAGGACCCTGAGGAGCTTGTGCCCAGTGTGCATG
Source organism: Notechis scutatus (assembly GCF_049901735.1). NCBI lineage: Eukaryota > Metazoa > Chordata > Lepidosauria > Squamata > Elapidae > Notechis > Notechis scutatus. Next base: position 152,803,155 of record NC_142009.1, on the reverse strand, counting down.
CGCGCAGGACTGCTCGAAGGAAAGAGCAGCTGCAGCAGCACAGGCGACTTGGGAATAAGGCTGCAAGGTGATGGCCCCTCCCTTAAGGGATAAAAGCCAGCCCTCAGAGGTGGGATTCTTTGCAGGAAGCGAAGAAATTCTTGTACTTCAAGTCTTGTGGAAGTTCGGACTATCCTGGTTTGTGTTTGGAGACTTTTGGTTTTGATTATTTCCTTGCAATTTAATCTTGTGCTCTTGGCAGCCTTGCACAACCTTGCAAGACTTGTTCTTATCTGGGACAGTTAGGTGTTGTTGTTTTGAAAATTTGTGTTTTCACACAAAAAAAACCATAATACAAATAAAACATCTTTTTTTGAAAATAGCATGGTCCTGGCTTATCACTTCTTCATACAGACACAAACTCAATTTCATGCTCAGTTTTGTGTTCTATTCCATATCTTATTACTGTTTTACATTTTCTACATAGTTTTTCCCCTCTTTTAATTTTCTCAACTTTATTTTGATTATCTCATCTCAGTTCAAATCATTATATTTATACTTTTGTCTGTCCTGTTTCAATTTCATATTATCTTTTCTCATTAAACAAATTTTCCCCTGTAGTTACTAATTGGAGTATGACACCTTTATATCTTTTAATTACATCCATTCAACTCTTATTTAAGCTTCAATGTATACCTTTAAGATTACAACATTCAATATAATACATAACTTCCAATCAAATTCTGCTTGGTACATTCTTAAAATACACACTATATTCTTTAAAAAAGATTATATATATATATATTATAATCATATATATATATATTATAATCTTAACATCTTTAACATTTCTTTTCAATTAAATATCATACTTCCTTGGGAACACTTATAAACTTTCCATAATTAATTCTTTTTTCCCCCCATATTTCTCTTCACTTATATTTTATAAATCATTAATAATTAAAATGTTCCCATCCTTTCCTAATTTAATTCTCTCATTCACTTTATTTCATTTATTTATTAACAAACATTCCACTAGATTACGATATTTTATCCATCATTTTAATCATATTTTCTAAAATTATTTCTATTTGTAATATAACAATACTATCTTATGTACCTTTGCAGAATCCTTTTACAATTAAGTTTTCACCCATTATCTCTAAACAGGCTTATACTTTCAATTCTTATACCTTTTCCCTGTTTCTCTATATCTTGTTTCTGTCCTTTATAACTTATTTTCCTTTCCTTCTTCCCCCTCTTCTCCCTCCCCTTTTTACCCGCTTGTCTCTCTATTTCTAATTGTCTCTTCTGTAATCCCCTCTTCTGTTGCTTTCTAATATTATACTTATTTTTCAAACTGTTCTTTTTCTTTTTGGTTGTTTTTTCAAATCTTAAACTTTTCATTCTCTTTCCCCCCTTTCCTTTTTTCCCCCCACATAAAATTACTTGATCATTAAAGATGGCTCCTTCCTTGTGGGACAATTAGTTTTTAATAGCATTTTACTATGAATGAACGGAATTCACAGAGAAGCATTAAAAAGGTTTTGCTTTTATCTCTGTTTGGTGTGTTTGCTTTGAACGAGGCTTGGGTCAGAACAATAAGTTTAAATACATGAAATAGAAACTAATAATTGGGGACAATAGGACAGGGACGGTAGGCACGATTGTGCGCTTATGTACGTCCCTTACAGACCTCTTAGGAATGGAGTGAGGTCAATAGAAGTTAGTTTGAGGGTAAAGGAGTGGGGGTTTGAGCATGTGACAGTAGAATCAGGTAGTGAGTTCCAGACATTGACCACTCTGTAGCTGAAATCGTATTTCCTCCAATCAAGTTTGGAGTGGTTTATGTTTAGTTGATATCTGTTGTGTGCTCTTGTGTGTATTAATAACCTCATGATGTAAAATGGAAAGATACAAAATTATAATTTAGTTACAATGTGAAGTTTTAAAAAAATGTTTTTACATTTATTATAGATCTTCACATAGGATCATAATGGAGCTTGCTCATTACAATCACGTTACAAATAATAAATTGCCCATAACAATCACATATTCTAAATATCATAAATCAGTTCGGTCATGTCACCAACCCAATTTTACAACCATTTTTGCAGTGGTCAATAAGCAAACACGGCGGACATAAAAGGAACACTACAGTATTAACTGAACACTTGTCATGAAGCAAAGTCAGTTTACTATGGTTTGGAAGTTTACCATGGAAGTTACTTCTGGTTTTTAGCAAAACCATTGTAAAATGCATTTACCGTATTTGTATGTGATCCCGGATAATGGGCAAATGGGCAAATGCAGCCATGCTGTGGAGCACTCAAAGTATAGACATATGATGGGGAGAAGCAAGAGGCAGCTGTCAAAACTTCAGAACTTGGTCATAATTCCCTTTTGCAGGTAGGTTGCAATTTTGAATTATTGCTAAGTGATCAATCATAAATCAGGACTACCTGTACTGCATCACAGACTGGTCTAAAAATTTACCTGAGCTTTGAAACATATTTTATAATTGAGGCTGGAAGATTCAGAAAAAGAAAACCATAAAAGATAATACTATTAATTCAGTCTTCTTCAAAGTAAATGTTTTATTGCTGTCTAAAAACCTAACACTTCTACATTAAGAATATTTAAGACAGTGAACAATACTGATTTTACAGTGACTCTTAAGTTGTCCAATAAAAGATAAGGCCCTATCTTTAAAATTTGCAAAAAAAACATTTCTTACCATATATTTAAATTTCCACCAAAATCTCCGGTAGCTAAGTATCTTTGTTGCAAAGAAGCAGCCCCAAAGGTTGCACATTTAATAGGTCGTGATTTTTCAATCTGGAAGTAGAGATAAATGTTTACATTGAATGATTGTTATTTTCAATTTATGTCTTGTTCTACCTGTTAGATCATATTAGAATCAAACACTGACTAAACATATTTTTTTCCATTAAGGTTCAAATGAATGAACAGGTTTGACTTTCATACTTAGATTTTAGGATATAAAGATTGCAATTCTATACATACTTTTTGGGGGAGGATTCCAAATAAGTCAAAGAAACCTATCATTGCAGAGGCATAAAGATTAGCACTCCCATGCACTTTCTCCTTTATTTTCTGTTTGTAGAATGTATCTACAAATTATTAGCCTAGTTCTTTCTAGATGCATAATCTAAATAGACATGAAACAGAAAAATTAGAAGCTGCCATCCAAGTTCCATAATTAAAAAAAACAGGGTACATTTCACATTTAATTTCTTGAGAAACAAAGTATGTACTGCTTGCTTTTATAGATTACTAAATCTCTTTAATTTGTAAATTTGTAAAGAAAAGGTGTAAACCACACCAAAAGTCATTTCTTAATTGCAATTCGTATCTCAAGCTTCTAAGTCTTCAACTTACAATCATTCATTTAGTGACCATTCAAAGATATGCCACTGAAAAAAGTAACTTAGGACTGTTGCGGCATCCCTAAGGTCATGTGATGAAAATTTGGACACTTGGCAACTGGTATGTATTTATGATGGGTTGCAATGTACCAGAGTCATGTGATCATTTTGCAACTTTGCCAAAATCAATGGGAAAGCCAGATTCATTTAACAACCATGTTACTAACTTAACAACTGCAATGGTTCACTTAACAATTGTGGCAAGAAAGATTGTAAAATGTGGCAAATCTCACTTAACAACTGTCTTGCTTAGGAATGGAAATTTTGGGCTTATGCGAGTCCTACCTGCACACCCCTTACAAATCATACATGTATTTAAATTATGTAAATTTATACACAGAAAGATAGCATTAAATTCTGAATGACTAACATTCACATTTGCCAGAACAATAACATCCAATTTCTTTACAGAAAATCAAGTTAAGATGCTATATTTTTCTATAACTTTTGAGCCAAGATGAACTTTCTGTAAAAACATGCAATTTATTCTCTGTTTATATTGCCACTTCATATGGGCAACTTCATATATTTCTTTTTTTCCCAAATTTACATTTATTATGTTCTTGTAGATGATTTAATAAAAAAGTCCACAAAAAATAAATATAGATCCCTGTCCCCACATTTCTTATAAGGTATATTCTAATATACTGTGCTTTCCCACATACTTTTCTTCACAGCCAGTATATTTTGCATGCACTTCAGTTGCAAACAGAACATTAAAATATTACTATAATTGATTTAGCCCATCCAGCTAGTTTGGGGAAAGGATACAGTATGTAGATCTTCTAAAGAATGCTACATTTCAAAGTAGATATGCCCCATTTCAACTCACTGCCAACAATTCACCAATACCATTCATGGTGATCCTTTCATATTAAAAAAAACTCTTATAGATTAAATATGCTTCTTTTTGGAAAGTAACACTAAAACTAAAATCTAATTTCATTGTTCCCGAAGTAGAAAAAATGAACTGTTTGCCCCTTGTGAGGATTTAATTATTGTATTTTGTAGTCTACAAAGTCAATCTGTGCTATAGAAAAGGATTTTATTTCTCCTTAAAGCTTTTTAAGACCAATAGGTAGTGCATTTCTTGCACTGCTATGGCTACAGTAATTAACTGCACTGTGTTTAGTAGAGTGTTATGTATACAAGAACAGTTAATGCCTATTTCCATGGTGAGCACTGTGGCATTCTTTATTACTCATTTCTTAACATGTGTGACTCTTGAATATAGTGCTTTGCCAAATACTGGGTGTTGACATAGCTAAGAGGTATAAATGCCAATACTGACAGTCCTTGTGGACCTATGGCCACAATTGACCCCAAGATGTATGTTGCTAAGCAAGACAGTTGTTAAGTGAATTTTGCTGCATTTTCCCATCTTTCTTGCCACGGTTGTTAAGTGAAACTGTTGTTCAATCCACCTGTTAAATTAGTAACATAGTTGTTAAATGAATCTGGATCCCCCCTTGAATTTGATTGTCAGAAGGTTGCAAAAGGGGATCACATTACATGACATCACATGCAACTGTCATAAATATGAACCAGCTGCCAAGCATACAAATTTTGATCACATGACTATGAGGATACTGCAATGATAATAAGCATGAAAACTGCCGTAAGTCACTTTTTCAATGCCATTATAACTTTGAACAGTCACTAAATGAATGCTTTTACATCGAAAACTACCTATATATATTTCTTCACTATTTATTTTAAGGAACTGTTGTATGTATTCTGTTAATTGGAATTCAGCCTTCCAGTATTAAAAGGTTAATACTGAAATGATCAATAGTCTTAAGCCATTTTCCTGTTCCTCCTTGTGCATGTATTGGCATCATGCCTTTGACTCTACAAACGCTCCACTGCAATTAAATGCCACTGCAATTAAATGCCAGCGGAGGCAAACTCCAGGCATCTTACTTGTAAGAAAATGAATGTTAAATGCACCCAACATAGGGCAATCTTTACTAAGTACACAAAGAGTGATAGCCAATTCCTGCTGTTACTTCTTGATAAATTTATGTAATTCACACAAGACCTCAATCTTGAGATACCTCATTTGGTAAATGGTAAAAGGACTCATTAAAGGACTCTGTATCAGTATCAGACACATACAGAAAAATAGACAGACAGACACATTTAGATACAATTCAAGAGACAATAAAACAGGAAACAAAAAGACCATAATGCATTCTCTCCACTAACCCACTTCTAGATAGCAGGGATCAACACTAGGCAAACCATAAAGCAAAACAAACAAACAAACCCTAATCAGGGAACTATCAAAGAGAAAACCACATCCCACCAACTATAACAGGGCATGAAGAGGGAACAAACCCTACACTCAATAGCACTGATGGTGTTACCTAGTTAAGTAATGAAACGCCTGCGTGCAAACAATCAAGCCCAGAGAGCACAAAGAATTGGTAGTTCAACCCTGACCTATACATATTTTCTTCTATTGGAATTAATATATCAGCCCTCGATCTCAGGCGGGGGAAAAAAAACTAAGGGAATCTACGGTTGAGCTTCCACTTAAGCCCAGGAAAGTATCCTGAGGCCCGGGCAAGGGAGCAAAACTAACTAACACCGTGGGTGGCAACTGTATGGTGCTTGGGAGTGAGGCTGGTATTCATGGGCTGCTCCTGTGGGAAAACCGGGGCTGCAGCCCGGTGCGTTGTTCTCTTCCTTACTTCACGGAGGAGGACGAGGCGGCCGCCTTGCAGCTCGTAGAGCTGAATGACGCCGGTGCCGCGCGGGAAATTGCCCAAGCAAAGGAGGCGAGCGCTGCAGGGCACCCATTTGCAATCGAAGACGGTGTAATTCAAGCTGTGTTGTGTATGGGCGATGATCTGAGGCTTCTCCAACAAGCCTCCCGCAGACATGACGGCAAGAACCCGCCCCTGAGCCCAACGGCACCCGACGGGGCCAGAATCTTCGCCACCACTTCCACCCCCCCTCCACCGCCCCCGGCTTCAGAGTCTCTGCGCATGCGTAAGCGGCGGAAGGGCCACACATCCGGGACACTAGATCATAGAGATTCCGAGGGTTGTGATCCATGCTCCTTTCTTGCGCAGCACCACCTTTCCACCTGAAACTCCCTGGCAAGGGCGCGGGAGGAGCAAGGTTAGGTCTCCGGTTTTTGTCCCGTTCCTCCACCCCACCTCTCTTTCTCCATTATAGGGCGGGAAAAGAGAGCGCGACCTCCGACCATAGAGCGCGAACTGGAGGAACGGGAAAGGCTTCTATGGCAGCTGTCTTGCGTGACTCGAGACGCAGCTCCGCCTCTTCCTGTAGATATCGTGCTAGATAGGTCCGGCGAAACGTGGAGATGGAAAGCGCCGGTGAAGTGGGGCTGCCGCTGCCTCCGACGGCGATGGAAACGCAAACTCAGCCAGAAGGCTTCACGAAGGTCCTTAAGCGGAGGAGGCGTCGGGAGCCCCAGATGGACACGAACGAGAGCCCGGTGCCTAGGAAGCGGCCGGATTTCCCTCCTCTTAGCGGGGAAGCCCTCGCCGTAAGTGACTCACTCCAGTGGCTCCTGGCGTGGCTGGTCTGGCCGAAGTAGAAAAGGGTCGCCAGGAATCGTTTCTTAATGCCCGGGAGCAAGTTAACGTTTTCCGCTCCCGGCCAGGCGTTTCTCGTGGAAAGGCCATTGCGTTTTGAAACGTGAATGGCAAGCATTGACAAATGGTTAAACTGCGGGCGTTTCAGTACCACGTTAATGCTACATTCCAGTAGTAAGCCGAGCCAGTGTGGGCTTACTCTGGTTTTAAGCGCCGATTTTAATCTTCAGTTTGATTTATTATAATTATATATTGTGGGTGGGTATGTGTGAATGGAGGCATCCCCATCTTCCCATTCCTTGCTTTGGTGTTCATTCCGAGAGAAAAGCTATTTTGGTGGATTCCAAATCAGGTTTCAAGCAAGGGTGTAGTACTGAGATGATAAGTCTTGGTCGACCTTGTCAATGACCTGTGGCAGAGCCAGGATGGTGGTGGTGCATCCCATCCTTGTGCTCCTGTATGGGGGTGGGGAATGTGAGTGGGATGGATGTTCAGATGGCCATTCATGTTCTAGGCACCTTATGGCTTAGGTAATGCAATGCACTCTACATCTGAGAGAGAGAGAGAGTTTCCTCCTTTAAATTCCTGGGAGTCTACCTCAGCGAAGATCTTACCTAGAAAATCAATACAACCCAGGTGGGCAGAAAGGCCCAACAGAGACTCCATTTCCTTTGGGTCTTGCGAAAGAAGAAAGTGGAACAATGACTGATGACCTCCTTTTACGTGTCCACAATAGAAAGTATCCTCACATATTGCATTATAGTGTGGTATGCTGGCTTGACCGCCGTGGATAAACACTACAGAGGGTGGTGAGCACAGCACAAAACATCGTGAGTTGTTCCCTGATACCACTAGATGACATCGCTAGGGCTCGCTGCCACAGAAGAGTGAGGAAAATCCTCAGGGACGACTCACACTCCTGTCAGCACTTCACTTTCCTACCATTGGGTAGGAGATATAGAAGCATAGCCAGCCGCACCAACAGGCTGAAGAACAGTTTCTACCCGTGGGCTGTCAGACTTCTGAACGGAAAATAACTTCATGTCAACATAGCATGATAGACTTGCAGGGCCGGCACGTTGTGCAACAAGGTCACATAGTGTAATAAGATTGGGACTGGGTTAGGACTTCTGTCCTCACTGTTAGTTGTGCTGGGGGGGAGTGCACGAAGGGAGGCTCAGCCAATCTCACTGTACACATGTTGTACTCTGACAATAAAGGTAATAATAATCTGGCTGCCCTTTGAAAAACCTCTTGGAAGCTTTCAACTGGTCCAAAATGCAGTGGCACAAATAATGATGGCCCTGCCTCAATATACCCAGGTAACACCTCTGCTTTGTGAGTTGCACTGATGGCCAGTATGCCTCCCGGCGCAAGATAAAATGGTGGTTATTACCTGCAACACCCTGTGATTGGAAGTAAAGGGGTTTTTATCATTTTACGCTGCTTTAGCATCTTTTAACAAATTTCTGTTTGATCGTTAGTATACTGTTACTAGCAGTATTGTATACTGTTTGATCGTTAGTATACTGTTACTGAGTTGACTTGACGGTGACTGAGTTCATCATACATATTATTGTATGTAGAAATCAGGGTCTTTGTTAGATCTGTATAAGATGGGCATCAGTTTATAGTCACAAAAATCAGAAGGGATCTGATGCAGTCAGAATAATAGAGACTAATACTAGTATAAACTAACACAACTCTCTAATTTTGAATAGGGTAGAACTTTAAAGGCAAGAATCTCTGATATATCTAATATTAGAAAAAACTATTTACATCTCATATTTTCTGGAGTTTATTATATGTAAACAGACATAAATGAACTGAATACATGGAATTATTTTATTTGCTGAACATTTAATTTTATGATGGTTACTATGTTTTCTAGTGTGGAAAAGATGAATTGAGAAAAATTCCTGTACCAGCAAATAGATATACTCCTTTGAAAGAGAACTGGATGAAAATTTTTACACCAATTGTAGAACATTTGCAGCTTCAAATTAGATTTAACTTAAAAACAAGGAATGTAGAGATAAAGGTAACTAGTAAGTCTACTATTTCTGAAAAGTTAATATTGTCTAATATTTGTGTCTGCTGTTGGAAAAAAAAAATCACTCCTAAATTTATTTTTGGTATTAGAAATATTTTGCTAAAACAAGTTGTCATCTTAATGTTTTGACAGTAAGCCTTAATAAACCTCATTATTTTGGTCAATAAAAATTCCAAATAATCCAATTATGTGAGAATGCATTCCAATGAAATAAATAATCAAATATAAATAGATAAGGCAAATGTGTATTTTTTAAATAGGAGCATATACCTTTCTGCAGATTCTTCACATAGGGGAACTTTTTAATCTGGAATATGTTGCAGATTTAATAGTAACAAATTATATTGCAATTATACTTGGATGCCACTGGCATGGATAAACAGAATTTTCCCCCTTCTGTTTTTGTCCTTGGTAAATGAGGTAGAGTAGACCTTATAAATTAATATTTAGAATTAATTGAATTAAATATTTAGGAGAGTTGATTGTAGTGCTTCATGTAATATTTTATGAATCTCCCCAAGGATCACTTCCTAAATTTTAACTTATTTTATTTTCTAGACTTGTAAAGAAACAAAAGACATAGGTGCTTTGACAAAAGCAGCTGATTTTGTAAAAGCTTTTATACTAGGATTTCAAGTTGAGGTAAGTTCTTGTCTGCTGTAGTTCACTTCATTGTGTGAATATTGAATGAATGTTGCTGGTACTTGAAAAGATCTAAGAAGTGTCTTCATAGGGGGTTGAGGGAAGAATTTTGTTCTTTTTGGATAATTAGCTGTGGGATTTAATATTTTGTGATCCCAGTTGCTGAATCTGTAGAGAAAATGTTTACATTTATTTGTAATTAGTGTTTTTTCTGGTTTTTATCCTTTTGTACATTACCTAGGTCAGTGATGGCTAACCTTTTCAGCAAGTGCTCAAGGTGCGCGCGCGTGTGCGCATCCCCAAAATGCAATGCAAATGCATGCCCTGTGCTTGTGCAGCCGAGACCCAAAGATCAGCTGGCCAGTGGGAGGCGCACGCACACATGCACAGAGGAGCTGAGCTGGGGCAACGGTTCACGTGCCCAGAGAGAGGGATCTGCATACCACCTCTGGCACATGTGCTATAGGTTTGCCATCACGGACCTAGGTGGTATTGCCAGTTATATAAATTATAAATTATTTAAATAAATAAATGTCTCAGGGTTTCATATGCAATATAGATGAAGTGTTAAAACTTGCTTTTACTTTGCCTGGTCAAGTGTACCATGAGCATATGCAAATAAATTGGGAAACAGTCTGGAAAGTATTTTGAGATGGTAAAACCCATGGGATAAGAACATTTTAATTGGCAGGTAATTTCCTGCCAATTGATGACTTGCAGGATAATATGTAATGGTGGCAGTATGTAGCGGCATGTATTTGTTGAAGTATTTTTATAAGTGTGCATGTTAGGGAACTTAGTACTATTGTCCATTAGTTCAGATTTCTAGCCTATTTTATTGTTTTGGTAATGCGGAGCTAGAGAATCTCTATACTATGGCGTCTTACTAGTGACTGTTCTTGATCCTATATTTTTAAAAATCAGTTATTATTTACTGTTTTTCAGGATGCACTTGCATTAATCAGATTAGATGAGCTTTTTCTAGAATCATTTGAAGTAACAGATGGTAAGTATGAAAATCAGTATATCAAAAGATCAGAACAATAATGGGTATTAGGAGATGTGAGATGCATATAGTTAAGAACTGTTGTTCATTGATAGGAATACATCTGAAATAACCTCTGAAAATAATTTTGAAACCTGTATTCACCTTGTTTGGTCTGAAATATCATTTTCCACTGATTAATTTTTTAGTTGAACCATTCCTCAGTTAAATCTGCCAGCCTTCATTTCTAACTGTTAATTTGACTTGTGGATTTCAAAAGATACATTAAAATTTTAAAGAATCAACTATTGTGTGTTGTTACTGTTAGGCCTTCTGCTAAGTTATCATGAGAATCTTTAATACAGATTGAACAGCAAAAGCATTGTTAGAGGTAAATTGTTATGTTACTAGAGTAATGATTTGTGATTACAATTGTGGAATTTATTCTAGTTTCATATTTTTTGGTTCTTTATATGTATACAAATATATTTCTAAATGTTGTTACAGGCTTTCTATATCAACAAAGATTTGTTTCATTTCTATGAATTGCCTTGTTTCATTAGTGTGCCTGAAACAAGTGTTGAGAAAATGGTAGAATCCTGACATCTTAATTCTTGTATTTATCAGCATAGCCCATTAAAATGGGGGGGTAAATAAAGAGTAGAACTTTGGGAATCTTTTTGAAATATATATTTGGAAAAAAAATAACTGTTTCTCACTTGACTGTTAAGTGAAGTAAGTCGCACTTACTCAGTTTTAGCAATCATTGGATTCCAACATAGACAAATGGCCCAGGGAAATGGTAAATAAATAATTAAAACAGTATTTTCTCTTTAGTCAAACCTTTAAAAGGAGATCATCTTTCAAGAGCAATAGGAAGAATTGCTGGAAAAGGAGGAAAAACCAAATTTACTATTGAAAATGTAACAAGGACACGAATAGTTCTTGCAGATTCGTAAGTGTTATACAATTCCCAATTTTTTAAATTTTGATTCTTGGCTAATAAACTTCCAGGTTTTAGTGTAATAGCCTTCTGTGTTTTTTAAGCAATTGCAGAACCTCATAATTTTGTCGTGCTTATTATACATGCTGGATATATTAAAACGGAAGATTGGATTCTAGTGATAAATTTCCAGGAATAAGACACTACTAAGATGATCTTTTAAATACTGCCTTGAAAACACAAAACATATTTATTTTTCATGTTTCTAAAATACCTATATCCCTAAGGACTTTATGGTGTATCTTCTGGCTGAATGTAGTATATATACAAATTGATATGCTTGCATGCATCACTTGGACAGATGGATCCTCTAGATATGCTGCATTGTTATTACTCATATAATGATAATGCCTGGATTTGATTGGCTCAGAGATTCCAAATATATTCAAGCTGTCAAGATTTCTAGCCTTCATCAGTCAACATATTACGAAAAAAACCCATGTACAATAGAAATGGTTTATTGTTTAATATCACAATCAGATGTGTGTGTCTCAGTGTCTATAGCAGCTGAATCTATACTATTAAAACTCTCCTTTAACTGAATGAAACATCATAGGGTAATGATATTTGATTCAAGGTACCTCAAATTAGCTAACTTTTACAGAATACATACAGAATCCAGATCCATGATTCCCATGGAATTGAAATTTGACAATGTTTTATAAAACATGAGATAAAAATAATCATAAAGTGTTCTAGGATAATACAAAATTTCATAAAATATTTCCCATGAGCAACTTTTGATGTTTGACTATGCTACACAGTTCAACATGAGCTACTTTCATGTCCTATCCCTCTGAATTTTAAGAACTTTTTAAGTACTTTATAAAAGTTCTGCCATTATTGAAGACATTAAGGAATCTGGCAAGGATCTTAGAAATGACCCAAAGAGGTATGGGCTGTCTAACTATATTTAAAAGTAGAATAGTAATTGTATTATAATGCAATAACAATCTTAAAGAGTTAATGAGCCTCAATTAAGACATTCAGTGTGTTCCAACAGAAGGTTTCGGAAAGTAGATCTGAAATGAAATAAATGGGGATGACATTATATCATGAACATTTCTAAAGATTTGTAAAGGCATATCCTGTTGCTGAAACTTGTCCTTATGGAAATAAATTTAGCTTAGAGCTACTTTTGTATAAAATATAAAGTGCTATATAAGATTGTGTAGTGAATAAAATAATTCTTTCAGATGTTCAAACTTTTCATTTTAATTACAGGAAAGTTCATATTTTAGGATCTTTCCAGAACATTAAAATGGCACGGACAGCCATTTGCAATCTCATTCTAGGTAAAATTTATATTCCTTTTGTTAACATTATATTTTGACTATGCCAGTTAATGAGCAAAGATTTGCAAGTAGGAAGTGCTTTTGATTAGAGAAATATAACTTGACATTTCTGTGAGGCGAAGGAGCCATAATTACAGAGTTTCCCTATGCAACTCAGTTTTCAAGGATGGGTAATCAAACACAGAAAAACTGAGATGCACAAAATGGTTGCATTCCAAATATGTCACACTAGAAGGTATTTTTGGAGCAAGAAATGAAGTTATTTTTTCATATCAAATTGATGGCTCATTAGTGGACTTCATTGTTACTTTCGTTCTGCATCTGCCATTTAAATTCTAACCTAAATATATAGAATTTTGTATTTAATGTAAGCTAGCATATATTCATTTATGAGTATTCTAGTTAGAAAAAGGTCTAAGCTGTACTAATTTTAAATATATATACATATACATGCATGAGTGCATATACACACAGATGCACAGACACACACACACACACAATTTCATGTTTAGAATGCCCATCTCCCTCAGAAGTATGCATGACATAGCCTTATAAGAACTTGCATTGAGAACTAAAATACTATTTTTTAAATCAATACTTTATTGTTTTTATTATACTAATTATAACTGTAAATCTTTTGCTGTATTTTAAATATATATTGTATATCATTACCTATAAATCAGTTGTATGAATGCACTGTTTTCTTCTACAGGGAGTCCTCCATCTAAAGTTTATGGCAATATTAGAGCAATAGCAAGCAGAGCAACAGAAAGATTTTAAGACCATGGCTTTTGAAGTCACACGCTTCTACACAAGATACTGGAAAACACTTGAAGAAAGCAGTGTCAAAATACAGATTACAGAAAAAGTGTGCTTTTCTTTAAAACCCAAAACAAACACATTGTGCTTCAGAAGCTCTGCTAAACCATTTTAAGCGGGTGGCATTTCAGCCAGACCAAAATTTGGAATATTTTCTTTGTCCAGAGTTTGGGCTGAAACAAAATTCAGAAGGATTTAAGGGTGAGTTGGGCAAGGCTGATATGTCGTGCCTCTTTTTTTCCTCCAGGCTTGTGGCAGACTACCTATTTCCCAGTGTCCCTCTTGCCCTTCTTCCTGCTAGCTTCCAGTGGAAATACCCATCTGAAAAGCTCATTCCTCTGATCTTTGCACTTTGTTTCTAGTTGCCACCAGTATCCATGCCCCAAAACACTTCTTTCTGAATTAATTCATGCCTAGGTCACTCAAAACTAGCAGTTCTATGCATGGAATATTTTTCACATCCCTAGTAAACTTAGCAATTTTCAGTTCCAATACAACTGGCATTTAATAGAACTGCTACAGCAATGTTCTCAAGCAAGTATCTTATCAAGCATTCTAAAATGAAGTTATGTCCAATAAAAATTGGTACATGAATTTCATTCTAGCTAATATTATGTCAGTTTTTGAATTGAATGGATACAAGGTTAACCAAATACAGCTGTGAACAGAATACTTTGCATAGTATGCTGCGAAGTCATTATTGTAGACATGATATTCTTCCGATTAAAATCGGAATTCCGATTTTTTTGGGAATCCCCTGGGCCGGTGCGAGCGGAGCCCGGGCGGGCGGTGCGAGCGGAGCCCGGGCAGGCGGTGTGAGCGGAGGCCGCTGAGCGGCAGGAAAAGGGAGCTGGGCAGCGATTTCTTGGCACGCGGTGGGGGGTCTCTTTTGGCCGGCCCCGATTTTTTTTTCAGAGGGGAATATCATGCCTGTTATTGGATGCATTGTATTTATCTCAGAAATTCCCAACTGTTTTAAAATGCTAAAATACAAAATGTAACAAAGATGACTGGGAAAGGGGCTATTCCACTAAAAAAAAAAAGCAGAATGGGGCTGCTCATTGTATTTAGCTGACAAATATATTTATGGTTAAAGTTTACTAGTAAACTAGCAAACAAGGATCTAACTACATCTATCCAGATGTTAAAATGAATTGATTAAATGTTTCCAATCATAAATATTTTTCCCTTTTTGGGGAACATTTCAGATGAAGGGGGGAGGAAGCTGTTACAATGTTGATAATCTCCCTTCCTGGAAGAAGAGAAAAATAAGATTTTTTCAATATTGTGACATTATAGAGGGAGATATGCAGATCCTAGAGTTATTTGCTTTTCAATGAGGGCCACCTGCCTTTCTAATTCTGCAGCATAGACAGAATGCAAACTAGACTTGAGAGGGCACCAAAGAAATCGAAAGCAAAAATGGAGGGGAAGGGAATCTTACACCATCTAATTAGTCTTGACTCCTGACAATTGCCTGAATGAGTCTTTGCTGTTTTGTTGGCAGACATTTTAAGAAGTAGCTTGACTTTTCTAGAGCTGTGAGAATGGTATTGACCCAGAGTTACCTATCTGCCTTTCTACCTAAAGCAGGACTAGAACTCGGTCTCTCCCTTATGTCTTTAACCATTACCCCAAACTATATCTCAGGACATGAATATCTATCCATTATTAAAGAACTTGCAGGATCTCTTCCTGTTAATGTGTAATTTTTAGTAATTTGGTATCAAAGCATTTATAGATCACAGCCCATTTTGTATTATTTCATGGCCCAAATGTGTGGACAATTTACAGCTTTTGGAATAACTGTTTTTTTTGTTTTTTGCTGCACGATTCTGCAAAAAGCTAACAAAAGATGTCCTACCCCATGAATGCACATGCTAATAAGGACTTGCTAATAGCAAACTAAAGATCCTTTTATAGTAAATTTTTAATTTTAGTACCACCAACCAGTCCTTAAACTATGTAAATTCCCAATAAATTATTCAAGTTTAATGCCAATTTGTAAATCAGACTGTTGAGTATTTGACTTATATATTATATGTATGGTGCCAGTTCTTAGTTACAGCCCCCCCCCCCCCATGTTTTGTAATAGCTTCAGAAATAATACAGGAAAAGCCCACTTTTCAGATTTAAGGGGACTCTTAAATTACAGGTGAAACTCGAAAAATTAGAATATCGTGCAAAAGTTTATTTATTTCAGTAATGCAGCTTAAAAGGTGAACCTAATATATGAGATAGACTCATTACATGCAAAGCAGGATAGTTCAAGCCGTGATGTGCTATAATTGAGATGATTATGGCTTACAGCTCATGAAAACCCCAAATCCATAATCTCAGAAAATTAGAATATTGTGAAAAGGTTCAATATTAGCTCAAAGTGTCCCACTCTAATCAGCTAATTAAGCCATAACACCTGCAGCCTTTAAATGGTCTCTGTCTGGTTCAGTAGGAATCACAATCATGGGAAAGACTGCTGACCTGACAATTGTGCAGAAAACCATCATTGACACCCTCCATAAGGAAGGAAAGCCTCAAAAGGTAATTGCAAAAGAAGTTGGGTGTTCCCAAAGTGCTGTATCAAAGCACATTAATAGAAAGTTATGTGGAAGGGAAAAGTGTGGAAGAGAAAGGTGCACAAGCAGCAGGGATGACTGCAGCCTGGAGAGGATTGTCAGGAAAAGGCCATTCAAAAGTGTTGGGGGGACTTTCACAAGGAGTGGACTGAGGCTGGAGTCAGTGCATCAAGAGCCACCACACACAGACGGATCCTGGACATGGGCTTTAAATGTCGTATTCCTCTTGTCAAGCCACTCCTGAACAACCAACAACATAAGAAGCATCTTACCTGGACTAAAGAAAAACAGAACTGGTCTGTTACTCAGTGGTCCAAAGTCCTCTTTTCTGATGAGAGCAACTTTTGCATCTCATTTGGAAACCAAGGACCCAGAGTCTGGAGGAAGAATGGAGAGGCACACACTGCAAGGTGCTTGAAGTCCAGTGTGAAGTTTTCACAGTCTGTGTTGATTTGGGGAGCCATGTCATCATCTGGTGTTGGTCCACTGTGCTTCATTAAGTCCAGGGTCAATGCTGCCATCTATCAGGAGATTTTGGAGCACTTCATGCTTCCTTCCACAGACAAGCTGTATGGGGATGCTGACTTCATTTTCCAGCAGGACTTGGCACCTGCCCACACTGCCAAAAGCACCAAAACCTGGTTCAATGACTATGGGATTACTGTGCTTGATTGGCCAGCAAACTCGCCTGACCTGCACCCCATAGAGAATCTATGGGGCATTGCCAAGAGAAAGATGAGAGACATGAGACCGAACAATGCAGAAGAGCTGAATGCCACTATTGAAGCATCCTGGTCTTCCATAACACCTCAGCAGTGCCACAGGCTGATATCTTCCATAACATGCCGCATTGAAACAGTAATTGCTGCAAAAGGGGCCCAAATCAAGTACTGAGTACATATGCATGCTTATACTTTTCAGAGGTCTGAGATTGTGGATTTGGGGTTTTCATGAGCTGTAAGCCATAATAATCACAATTATGACAAATCACGGCTTGAACTATCTTGCTTTGCATGTAATGAGTCTATCTCATATATTAGTTTCACCTTTTAAGTTGCATTACTGAAATAAATGAACTTTTGCACAATATTCTAATTTTTCGAGTTTCACCTGTATATATGAGGCTCTTAATATTGTTTTTAAAAATCCTAAGATTCTGTGCTGAAATAGGCATAGACAAGTACATATATTCAATCCTGAATTCATTATTCCCTGATGTTTACAGTAAATGATATCTTTCAGGTGGAACTTTCTCTTATATGTGCAATGAGTCAAGATTGCAAAATTAGAAAAAATGCTATACTTAAAATAAAATTGGTGTTACCATGGAACTAAGAATAAAACTGGCCAATTCTCCCCATAATGGTGCCAAAAATTTCCATAAAATTACAGTTTAATGTGTCCTAAACTTACTGTTCCTATTCACTAATACAGGATAATTAACATGTCCACAAAAGAAAATTTACTTTGGGAACTGGTTATCCTTATAAACTTTGAATCTGATGTTACTTGATGTTAAATGAACTGTCACTGAGAAAAATGGGCAAATATTGTTACAGGTATTTAATTATACATAAAAGCATCAAATAATTTTAGTACAATCAGATCTGAAATTCAGAATATTTTTTTTCAACTGAAACTTTAACACCATGCAGTAAAGTTCAAATAGTTTATTTTTATTCATACATTATGAAGGTTCCTATAGTTCCAACAATGTATGGTATTAGCATGCAGAGGAAAAATCTAAACATTCAACATAACCCTTTTTTTTTTTGCGCACAACCTAAAAAAGCTCATTCCCCCAGTACGAAAGTAACATTAGCACTATTTTCTATTATGCCAGGAAGGATATGCCCAAGCAATTAAGAAATAAAAAGCAATTGCTAAAATATTTGTAACAAATATTTATGTACAAAAAAATTCACAAAAGACTAGTTCCCCCTGAAGCAGAGCACATGGCAGTTGACAATGGAACAAATACAACCACTGGCTGGGATTATAATCCACATACTGATCCAAAGGAAGAAAGATACATGTAGTGGAGATTTTTCTGTTTTAACATTTACCAAAAGTTTGGCAACATCTTTTTTAAATTATGCAAATCATGTAAACAAGCGGAACATTTCAAATCGATCTACATGCAAAACTTCATGTCATGCAAGGACACCAAGCACCTGGATTTCTCACAGAGCCCATAATGTGCAGCACTCAATCGAAGGAACAGCTATGGCTGGCTGGGAGGCAATCGATTTTAAGTTTGGAACAACCTGCCTTTCCACTGCGGATTATAAAACATTTTAAATAGCAAAAATTGCTAGAGAAAAGGGCGTGCTATCCTAAAAATCTAACAAATTTCTTCTAGCCAATAGTACCATTGCAGAAAAAGAATGATATAAAGTTGTATAACATGCCTTGCTACTTTTATATCACACATACATAAAGTTACTGTCAATACAAGTCATGATAAAAACAAATTTAGAAAAAAGAACTCTCCAACTGAAGATCAGGTTAAAAAAAAAAAGAAAATGTGAACCTTACCCCTTTTCCTATGGCAGAGGTTAATGTTTCTCCTGTAATAAACCTATATACACATATATAAAATATTACCAGGTTTTATGCAACTTAAATTAGTATATTAAATGCTTTAGAGAAACTATATAGTTGGAAAATATTTTAATGGCATGAGAGGTTTGTAATCTCACTGCACGAGGTATCCTAGGAAATGATTCCTAAATTCTTTTGTATTAAGATTAGTACTGAAAAACAAGTATGTTTACAACTGTTTTATCTAAATGGCAAGAGCCAATGTTTACTAAGTTTATTTTATGTAGTTGTGTTAAGTGAAAAAATGAAATGATCATAAGCATATTTTTGCATATACAACCTAGTTCTTGGCAATTAAATTTTTATAACATGCCTCACTATTTTAATACCCATAAATAGTATGTGTACGTACACATACATGCACATACTATTAAATAGTGTACATATATACACAAACTAATCTATATTCCTGTCATACAAAAATGTAATTAAGATAAATTAACAGGAAATGATGCTATTTCAGCCAGTCAATATATAAACATCTGAAACAGTCACAGGAAAAAGTTGACCTAACATCCATTAAAACATTATATTCTTCTAAAGTATATCTGCCTGTACGTGTATATCTGTGTGACATAAAAGTAAAGATGTATATTTATATGTGTTGTACTATATAATAATCTGCTTGGCACTTTTGTACTCTAATTTTATGCCTAAATCAAGTATATTAAATTAAAGCTTGCCTAACTACTAAATAGAAAGCACAACATATATATATCTATATATAAATACACACACACATATATATAGATAGATATTTTCTTGTTATAAAAGTTGAGAAAAATAAATTAAAAAGCCAACCCCCTTCCCTTTCTCCACCACACTGATATGCTCTTTCCATTTTGCTGTCCTTCAGACTTTTAAAGTGCTACACTTGCGTTATTGAGAGAATGAAAGTTCAACAACACTTAGTTGGCTTCATGAGGCTCATGTTGGAAAATGTGGTTTCACAGAGAAAAATACTTCCATTTAAATACACAGAGAGCATTGCTGGACGTCTTGAGCAGATCTTCAGAGATGGAGAAGAAAGCAAAAGTGTTGGGTAGTATCATAAAGAGTCACACATCTACCACCATCTTTTTGTGAATATCTAGGCCTCCTACAACCTGAAATATTAATAAAAATACTGTGAGAATTAAAAAGACATGAATAATCAGATTTAAAATAATAATAAATGAGTAGCATAAGTGTTAGATACAATTGATGTAATTGGCCTAGAATCCAATTATATAATAGGGAAAAAGGAACTATAGTCCTGGGTTTCTTTCAATTCTTCCTAATCAACCTCCTTATTTTGAACTGGGGATGGGTGGGTGTTGAAAAAAATGTTTTAGAATACTTATATGCATAATCGTTATGAAGCACACACCTTATAATGACACATATAAGTGCACATGCCAAATAAAGGTGACATAGCAGTAACATTCGTTGCTGAATAAACTACTGGATATCTGAAAATACTAACTGCAATGATAGGGAAAAATACACTTACAGCACAGAACTCTTCAAAGGATATTCTTCCATCACCATCTTTATCTGCATTTATTATGGTTTTGTCTACAATTTGCTGCAACTGGGTATCTTTGAGATTGTTCCCAACCATCATTTTCAAAACCTGGAAAAGCTCCCCATTGGAAATATAACCATCTTTGTCCATGTCATAGATGCGAAAGGCAACTATCAAGGGAAAAAATACAGTTCTGAATAAGACTTTTTAAGAGACTGGGAAAGCTGAGGATATGGCTTTTGAATGTTTATTTTAACAGAAGCAATTCAATTCAGCTACTAAGAGAACTTGGAAAAAGTTTCTAAAGAGATTTTGCCTTAGTGAATCAGTATAACTCAGCCTTGGAAATTCTTATGTTTTTCAAAATTCAATACTTATCATAGCATGAAAGAAATCTTAACTGAAATCTGGGTCATTTTTGCTTTTTTGGTCCTATCAATTATCTGTGACAAACTTGGGTAGAAAAGGGTTTTCTATTTATAACACCTTGTCAAGCCTGTTTTCCCATTCTTTCATACTCAACTCTTCGTCCATTCTGACTACTACCTGCAATAGAACTACTGGCTCAAGGTTGACTCAGCCTTCCATCCTTCTGAGGTGGGTAAAATGAGGACCAAATTGTTGGGGGCCATATGCTGACTCTGTAAATCGCTTAGAGAGGGTTGTAAGAGAAAACTTTGGTGGGCCGCAGAGAAATCTCATCCCCAGAGCACCCCCACAAAACAATTAATCCATGCTGCCTAGAAACACAAGGCTGTGCCGCCCACATGGCCCACAGCAACCCTCCCCGCCCACTCCTTATCCGGTAAACTTGCCTGCTAAATTGCTATTTTTCCTTCTTCCGACCATCATCTGTTCTCTTGTGCCCGGAGATTTAGATTAGCTAGGAAGCAGGAAATGGTTGGATTTCTTGCTTTCTAGCTAGTTTTTAGATCTTCGGCTCAGCCAAACCTCCCTTAGGACTGAAAGTTTGCTTGCAAGCGAATTCAGTGCAGGCTCACGGCAAACAAATTTGAGAGACTGAGCAAGCCGATGGCAGATAGATCACTGAATGATTTTGTGAGCAACTCAATCTGCCTGCTTTGCCTGATTTTGGGTAAAAGTTGCTCTTTTTTAAATAAAAAATTCAATATTTACATGCATGGTGTGTTGTGAGTTAATTTTGTGAGTTTGCTTGCAAGCAAATTTTATGTGACAAATTGAGCTAGCCAAAGGCAGATAGATAGATCTCTGAATGAATCGGTGATTCTGTGAGCAACTCAATCTGCCTGCTTTGCCTGGTTTTGGGTAAAAGTTGCTCCCTTTTATAAAAAATTCAATATTTATATAAATGTTTATATTTACATACAAGCCATGCCCAGCCAGTCACATGACCAAGCCACACCCACAAATTAGGCCACACCCACAGAACTGGTTAGTGGTCCCTGGGATCTAAAATTATGAGTTTCTGGTCCCTGAGGTCCAAAAGGTTGGCAACCCCTGCTGTAGAGTGATATATAAGTCTAACTGCTATTGCTACTGTGATAAAACTACCTGTGCAGATATGCCATGTGTGGTCATGTGTGATTCAGCAGCAGTCCCCAACCTTTGTGGCTTGGTGGCCGGGTTGGGGGGTGGGGGGAACCGGGCCATACGTTGCCTGCCACTTGCCTGAATTGAGCTGCGTGGATGCATGCTGGCCCACTGCTCGTGTGTCCCGGTTCCAAATAGGCCACGGCTCAACAGTGGGCCACTTAGGGACCCGTTCTTAGGAATAGCTTAGGGAATTAGCAGCTTAAATGGGGTGTTGGTACTTACCTGACATACCCTTTTTCTGTGAGCTGTGAAGAGCATCCATTGTTTGGGATGATGCTTTTGTTGCTCGTCTGATAGGCTGGGCTTTCAGAGGACGCTCCTCCTCCTCCACGGGACTCCTCCCTAGCATCCCCAGTTTTGGCAAAGTCGAAGTGATGAAATATTTCTTCTCCTTCACCCTTTCTAATACTTGGCTGGAATAGCATCCCACGAGACGAATAAGGGTGGGGATGGATGCTCTTCACAGCTCACAGAGAAAGGGCGTGTCAGGTAAGTACCAATGCCCCTTCTCCAGATGAGCTGTTCAGAGCATCCATTGTTTGGGACATACCAAAGCTTGGAGTGTCCTACGGGAGGGATTCCGTCTGGTTCGGATTCCCCTTTTTCTTGGTCCCTGTGGACCCTTTGTAACACTCTCCTGTCAAAGGCAGCCTCTGTAGAGGCAAAGACATCATTCTAATAGTTTCTAAATAAAAGGCGATGGTGAGGCCCATGTTGTCACCTTGTAAATTTCCTCTATTAGCACTTGTGGACCATGTTGTCAACATCGCAGCGCTCCAGGTCGAATGAGCAGTGATGCCCCTGGGTACAGGAAGAGACTGTGTCTCATAGGACTTGGGAATTGTGCTCTCAGCCACTTACTGGTCATTGAGGAAGAGGTCTTGCACCCAATGGTGGGTGGTTGAAAAGAAACCAAGAGAACCTTCGTTTCCTAACACACATCGTGCGGTTGAAATATATGCAGAAAGCTCACCTTACATCTAGATTGTGGCATTGTCGTGCCAGATTTTATGTTGGTTTCAGACAAACGTATGGGAGTATCAGTTCCTATGGTCTGTGGAAACCCAAAATTATCTATGGGTGAAAGATGGATCTGGACTAAGGACCACTTTGTCTGTGTGAAAAATACAGAGCTCTTGTCTAACTGACAAGACTACTAGATCCAAGATGTAACTGGCCGATGTAATGGCAACCAAGAGAATCACCTTGTACGTTAGGAATGGAGACTCATGGTCTACATGGGCTCAAAGGGAGTTTTCTTGAGTGCGGTAAAGACCTTGTTAAGGTCCCACGTGTGATATCAATGCACTACAGGAGGTGATAAGATTGTAGCCCCGCACAAGAAACTTGCATATGCATGGTTGATGAGAAATGGACTGCAAGTCTCTCCTAGTGATGACCGATGCTAAGGCCGCCCCTTTGCCTGTTTATATGAACAAGATAATAATGAAATGTCATTTAAATAACACCGTCGTCTAACAGGTGTTCCCCTGAGATGGACAGCCAGAGCCATCAGAACCTTCGTAAGAACCTTGGGCAGATGACAACCCAAAGGACAGTGCAACGTATTCAAAACGCTGAGTATTATAACAAAAACTAAGAAGTTTGCTATGTGAAGATCTAATTGGAATGTGGGGAAGGGCCTCCATTAAGTCAATGGAATGTAGAAAGCCGCCCCTTCTGAAGCTCAGAAATATGGAGTTCAGTATACTCATCTTAAGCCTCCTATAAACTAGGGACCGATTAGGTCATTTTAAAACTATAATTGCCCCTGCTGATCCGGTGCCACAGGTCGGTTGCCTGGATCTCCAATAAATGAACAATAGCTGTCTCCATCATGCTCCCTTTAACAGGATCCCCCGAGAGAGGGCAAGTAATGCAAAGGTTCCGGGGAGAGGATGGAAATTCTATAGCCAGGCCTGATCTTCTAATATCTCTAACCCAGGAAACAGAGGTAGAGGCATCCCATCTGTCCGTGAAAGGCTTGAGCCTCCCACCAATAGGGGCACAGTCGTGAGACCTATGTTGTGCCTCGGAGACCTCTATTTCATGTTCCTCAAGAGATTCTTTTGGTCTGCCCTCCACTTCAGTATCTATCTTCAGATCGGAAACTATCCAACTGTTGGTGATTCATGCGTCCAGACGGTCCCTGGAGTCTAGAGAGAAAAAGTCCCTGGTAGAGGGAACGAAGGAACCCTCCAAAAAGATGGGAAGGACTATTTTGGGGTCTATGAAAAGAGAGGAACTTATTTTCTGCTTCTAGTCTCTATCAGAGAGAGGTCAGGGGCACCACCAACCAAATTATCTCCCTATATTGGGGAGGAAGCAAGCTTCCATTAGTTGTGTGATATCTGCTTGCCAATGTCTGAGCCATAGCAGAAGGCGAGGAGAGATCTGAGATGCCCTAGCTCGAGCAGATAATTTAATAGAGTTTTGCGGTGTCCTTGTGTGCCCTGATACTGGAATTTGAGATAATCTCCCTCAGATGGCGGAGCTACCTGAGAGGCGATCTAGTAAAAAAAAGGGGGGGGGGATGTGGCTGACTCCGCTCTTATGGCCCCCACATCAGATCGACATGCCCTACATGGAGACAACTCGACCCTGTATATCCTTTAACTTGACAGCCTCTTCTGCTTCCATTGGAATTGCAGAGGAGGAGGATAATTGCCATTATTGTTTTATCTACTATCGTGGTGATGAGAAATTTAGCAGAATCAGAAAACCAAATTAAAATTTTTCTATCATATTCTGTAAGAGGGGTATACGCCACTGAAGAGACCCCTTGTTTCTGGACAAGGTCCAAGAACCTCTGTGGGACAGTTATGACTTCCTCTTACATTATTGGTTGGGAAAAGATTAAATCGTCTGACCCCCCTTACAGTAACGATTGTTGGGCCGAGGGGAATGGAATATCAAGGCAGGCAGTAGTTTTTTGTTTTTTGAAGCAACAGACTTGAAGAAAGTCTGAGGGCAAAACAGACCTGAAGGTTGGTGGTCTGGCTTAATGCCTTCAATATCTGACATGCCCCCCTTTTTTAGGGGATCCGCCTCTGACAGATTTTGGTCACTGTCGTGAATAGACTCTTCCTCAACCTGTTCCATCTGGTCTCTAGTTCTCCCTCATCCTGTGAATGTGTAACTGGATTATATAATACTCCCCTGAAGGAGGTAACTGATGGTAATGAAGGTCCGTTCTGCATAGTAACTAAATCGAGTGAGAACCGAGGTAAGATTGTGGAGGCTGCCTAGCCATCAACTTCTACTGTACCCCAGCTGCAATGCCTCTTCAAGTCTTCATATCCCTCCAGGCCTTCAATTTGTCAGGGATATCCTCTGGGAGGAGGAACTCTGGCGTGGTCCCACAATTGTCTGTCAGGCAAGTAGCGTTGCTGAAGGCCTGGGTTGAACCGGTCCCTCTGAGGCTCTCCTGGATGGCGTTGAGAGATCCAGGGATGGAGGCAAGGTGAAATATGGAACACTTCAGAAATTTGCATGTCATCCTTGTGCAGGGGCCATGCTAATCTTCTCTGTATCATTCCAATTTTAGTATATGTGCTGCTGAAGCAAGCACTCTGGAACTGGGACCAGCCTGGCTGGGGAAGAGGACTGAGACTTCTGTTCAACCTCCCTCATGCATTTTTTTAAAAATATGCTTATCTAACGCATTTTGGCATCTCTTGGCATCCTTTGTTGCCTTAGAGGTCTCTCTAGGACGTTTTGACCTACTTTGAGTTGGTTTATTGTCCTCTGGGGGGATTTTTGGTTGCCCTTGAAGATTCTGACCTAAAGCCCATGAGGTGAGATATCTATATCTATATATCTATATGTGTATGCGATATTAATGGACCGTTGACTGGTCCAGAGGCCTGATGTATACAGAGGCAGGGAATTCTCTTGATATTTGCTCCCCTCATTTTTTTGGTAAATTCAATTTGTTATTATGTTATTATTCATAATAATATTGATATCATTAATATTATATTATTGATAATATTTTGTTATATCTGTGTACAGCTACTAACATAAATTGTTGTGCTGTTACCAAACTCATAATTAGATGACTGAATATGGAATCAAATTGTGAAGCCAAATAGAGAACACCTTTCAGGACCTGTATTGCAATTGGGTGATCCTGCAGTCACTGGCCCTCAACAGCTTCCTGCCCAGGCGGACACAGGCCTTGGCGCTCGCTGTTACTGTGCTGCTATATTCTATGAGGGCTGCCAACTTAAAAAGGAAGCCCGATAGTCAACCTCAGAAAGAGGTCCGCAATCGGCATAAGTGTCCCCTGGACCCTCACGGAGAGATCCTTGTGAGGGGAAGTGGCCTCTCAACAGATAATGCCATGGAATTCTTATAAACAAAATGATGCTGGCGTTGTTTTAGTCGTCAAGATGTAGCATCAACCATCACCTCTTATTGTAAGCCAATGCGAATCTGACTAGAATTTGAGCAGAAGTCTGAGTCCTCTGGCTCCACCTGATCAATAGCCCTTGCTTCTTCTATATACCTTGCGGGAGTATATCTGAAACTACAGAATCTCCTGTGGAGAGATACCTGAGGGTAAGGATGCTCTGTCCTGCTTAGTGACTGGAGTTATAGGGAATTCCAATCAGAAGGAGCACTCTGTTGTTGGCCAGAGCAGTACACACACACACACACACACACACACATATATATATTAGGGTGATTTCCCCCCGGGTTCCAAGAAGGAGACCCCTGCTTGGGGAAAGAAAAGCCTCTCACAGTTCCAGAAATAAAATGAAGATCACTACCACATGGTTAGTGAGTCTGCATGGGCGCCAGCCGTTATCTCTTTAGGCACGTAATGAGTTAAATCGGCTCAGCAGCACTTCCACGCCTTGTGGGGAGTCGATACTGCAGTTTCTCCTTGAATAAAAAGGCACGGTGGGGCAGATGGGCGCTGATGCCCCCACCCCAGATGGTGTTCCCAGGGGAGAGAAAGAAGCCTTGGACCGTTTTAAAATGGAGCTTCTCCCATCGGGCGCGGGTGGCACTATCGTAGCGGCTTGGCTTGAAAAGATCGTAATGGTATGGGCTAAGAAATGTGAGTTGTTATCCATGCGGCTGAGGCATTATCGCCTCTGATCGTCCTGGGGGCAAGAGATCATTATCTGAAGCTACGGTGAGCTCCGCGGCTCGAGTTATATGCCGTAGGGAGCTGCTTGACTCACTGAAACTAAAAGCCTTAAAGGATTTGTTTAGAGTTTAAAAGCAAACCTTTTTGTTGTCTCCTTTTGAAGCCTTTGCTATTCCGGCCAAGGGAAAGGAAATTAAGCTGCCTATATCCACGAAGGCTGAGCAAAAACTGGGGACGCTAGGGAGGAGTCCTGTGTAGGAGGAGCGTCCTCTCAATTAAAGCCCAGCCTATCAGACGAGCAACAGAAGCATCATCCCAAACAATGGATGCTCTGAACAGCTCATCTGGAGAAATTCCTAGATATTTCTTAACATAGTAGAAATCAGCAAGTGAGGTCATTAATTAAATAAGATTGTTCATGTGTTCCAAACAACACTTTGTATGTTCCAAAACTGAAGTATGATTTTGAATATCACAACAGAGGATGTTTTGAAATTTCAGTCAGAATAACAGATGGAAGGGATCTTTGAGATCTTCCAGTCCAACCCCTGCAGAAGCAGGAGATCCTACACCGTTCTGAGCAAATAGCTACCCAATCTCTTCTTAAAAACTTCCAGTGATGGAGCCCCCCAACTTCTGGAGGCATCCTGTTCCACTAGTTATTTGCTCTCACTGTCAAGAAATTTCTTCTTAATTCTAGGTTGCTAAAACTAAACCAATAATAGTTAGTAATCTCATAGTCTGATATCACTATACAAATAACCAACAGCTACTTTATTTTACATTTTATTTTATATAAATCCCTACTTCCATGGGATGTATATAAATTATGATGTAATTTGCACCATCTAAAGCATACTTTGTATATCTTGTCAAATTCTCATTGCTAAAACTCAGCAAGAATAGTTACATCTATGGAACTGTATAATTTCCTCCTATATGTTATTGCTAAGGAAGAAGTTAAAAAAAAATTCTATGCACTATTTCTTAGCAAATATCTCACTGTTCAAAGTACCAAAAGGAAAAAAGAGGGATGGAGAAGTACTAGCATAGCTATTTTTATGTAAAAGCTGTTTACTTCACCTCAGAAATACAAAAATCATGTTGATGAATCTTCCAATTGTTATCTAACCCAAGGTATATTACAATTTATAATGGCTTATAAAGTAAGATTAAGTGAGGAAAGAACAGAAAAAACAATTTTCTAATAGAGCTTGTAGTTAACAAAATATAATATACTTACACCTCAACTTCTGCTCCTTGTCACCTTTGACACTGAACTGGGAGACTCCTTCTATAAATTCTACAGAATACAGGTATACAGAGAAGTTAAAAAATATTGTATACTTCCCAAACTTTGGAAAATACCCTCAAATTTTCTTCCATAGCAATCTTAAAAGTAGTAAGTTTGATTTATTGTTTTTATGACCCTGAGCTAGGTATTATGTACTTACATTTTCATATTTGACAAGTTCTTGGGACGCTCAGAAGACACATGAAAATGCAGCTTTTAAAGATAATTGTTGACTTACAACCATTCTTTCAGCAACTCTTTGAAATTATGATGGTAGTGGACCAAGAGACTTATGACCCATGTGCAAAAAGTTACAATCATTGTACATCAACCACCAATTATCATGCAACAATTCAGATCCTTTGCAGCCCGCCTCCACTTTCAACCATAGGGATACTGGAACTTTCTTCACCTGCCTATTTCATTGCTCACTTGGCCCAGAAGGCAAACAAGGCTACTATGACCTGAAAAGATTCACCGCCCACCCGGTTTGTCAGCTCAAGCAAAGCCTTCCTGAGTCTGGGCAGCTTTGTTTTTGCTGACAGGCTGGAAGGAGATGAGGCTTTCCAGGCCTAGGCAGCTTTGCTCGGGTTGATGGCTGGGTGAGCAGCTGAGGCTTCCATGGGCAACTCTGGTGTTTACATGGGATTTCATCTGCTTAACAACTGCAAAATCATTTAATAGTCATAACCAGGTATACCAGGATTGCAGGCATGTGATGTCTTGCTAAATGACTACTTCACTCAGTAACCAAGATTCTGATCACAACTGTATTCTGATTTCAACTATAAGTTGAAAACTAACTTATTTAATTGTTAAAAGTGTCATATAGTTGGATGTAGGTGTAATTAATGTTTTTGGTGTTGTTTCTCCCTGTAAGTGTTAAGGGGTCTTAAAACAATGCAACAGAATGCTTTAATTTTCATCTTCCTATGGCTCTCCAGAATTCAAGAGTCAAGGGATTCTGTGGAGTCAGCAATGGTTGAAAGGGAATGAATACAAAAACATAATCTCCTTGCATTTTAACCATATCAAACATCCAACTGGCTATTGGCTATCATTTACATTTTAAACGCAAGTATCTAGAGCCAACCAAAACCAGCTATGGGACATATAAAATAATGGTCTAATTACTGACAGAAGAAATCTTTGAATTAGGACCTAAACAGTGCCGTTCTGAAAAACCACTATAATTAGGCAGAAAGATGAAAATATGAAATGGAAAGTCAGGACACTTTATGATCTGTATTAAAGAACTGCAATCTGCTCAAAAATTATGTCAGTTGATCAGAATAGAGATACTCCTTTTTTAAGCAACTGCTTTGCTTTCACAGTTATGACAGTGATGAAAAAGTAACTTTATGACCAACCCTCACATTAATGACCTATGCAGGGCTGTAAAGCAAAAGAAAGCTGAAGTAAGATCATAAGCAGTTGCAGTTTCTCTTAGCAACTCCTTTACTTAATGAATTTGTTGCCAGTCCCAGTTGCGGTCACTAAATGAGGACTAATTGTTGTAACAAGTTTGATGCTCCAAGGTCCAATGATTAATCCTAGATGACAGTGAAAACTGGTGGCAGTTTTACCTCAAAGATTTTGAGACAGAGGCAGGGAGATTCCTGATTTGGGCAATCTTGGTGTGTGCAAGCTTGCTTGAGAACTAAGTTTCAGAAAATGCCTTCATAAATCTATCTAAAATGAAACTCCAAGCATAAAGGAAGACCTAAAGTAGACTGAATAATCCTCATCAGAAAAAGGAGCAACAATCCAGCAGAGATGGAAAAGATTGGCATGCCTTAGGAACTGTAATTGTTGGAAATATTATTGGGAAGGCCTAAATCCTTATTCATTTTGGCTGGACCAAACCTGAGTGGGGAAGAATTTTTTAGTCTAAATGAAGGTTGACATCATTTATGCCCCAATTCTTCCAGTGCCAACAGTGTGATTGAGATTTTGGGATTTTCTGGTGAAAACAGAAAGTTCCAACATGCTCAAGGTTCCCATGCAATTTGTAGGAGATGAGTTCTTGAAAAAGTCAAAGAGATTTGCAGGTTTGGAATCTGCCATTCTAAAATATTGCCTCCAAAGAGGGGCCTGGCAAATGGGATGAATCATTGTGATGAGCTGGTTATGTTCAACAACATCTGCAAAAAATTATTTGTTCTTTACTACCTCTTTCACCACTTTGAGCATCAAGGGAGAGTTCTGGCTCTTGCTCTTCTGGTGGCCTCAATCATTGTTAACTGATGTTGTTGTAGTATGTCTTTGATATTGTTTCTCCCTCTTCCTATGTTTTTTGACCTACTCCTCTTTTTGTATATGCTTTGTAAAGTATGGAAGCCACAACAAAAATGTATGGCATCTTTCTTTCAGGAGCTCAAGATGGCATATATAGCATTTCATCCAATTTCTCCCAACAATACTGTGGGTTCAATTTACAACCATAATTGGCATCAGAACTTCCATCATTAAGTGATACAGTTTTTAAATGAGTTGTGCCCTGTGAGGGTTCTTGGTGTTCCAAAGACTAGACACTCTAGAGTGTAGCAAATGTCATGTTCATTAAGTGACTCACATGGTTTTAAACAAATCCAGCTTCTCCCATTGACTTTGCCAGTCAGAAGTCCACTGAGAAATTGTAAATGGCTATCACATAAACCCCCCAAGCTGAAACTGTTGTAAATACATGCTGGCTGCCAAGTATCTGAATTTTGAACAAGTGACTGCAGGACACAAGGATTGCTGTAAGTCACTTTCTTTGGTGCCCTCATAACTGAACTATTTTTAAACGAATAGTCATTGAGGATTATCTGTATAAATATTCTAAGTGATACAAGGAACTTCCATAGTAGGGATGGAATAAAATTTGTGTCCCTCTAACCCAATTACAACATTTTAACTGTCACATCACATTAGGGCTATATGGAGATGCACCTAAAACCAAGCCTGGAATTTCTGGGCTGCAAATAAGCTCCGTGTAAGTACATATATTGGAATCATAGAGACCTGATAAAAAGTATTGAATGTGGAGGCTTAAAATCCTGTTTCTTTAGGATGATTATTTAAATATGCTCCTAAAAATACACCCTGGAGACTTTTATTTTACTTTTTGATACATTTTAATTTTTCAAATTCTGAAGTATTATGACTATCTCCAAGATCATTTCTTTTCACACTAACCCAACACAGCATTAAAACTTTGCATGGCTTTTTTTGTAATCTCTGTGCCATCTGAAATGATATCAGGGATAAGTAGGGTTTTCAGCTGTGGTACAACTGTCCAAGAGACTAATTTCTAGATGGGTTAACCTATGGTGATTAGAACTTTTAAAAATTGAATCAAATGCGGTGTTTCCACTGAAGGAATTGCAGGACCATTTCTTCCTTTCTCCAAACAGATTTTCAATTACCAAATTGTTAAATGCTTTTCAATATTTCAGAGAAACTATTTATTAAGCATTATAAATCTTTCCTAGCTCATTATACAAAACATTTCTTAACTGGAAAGCTACATTATGACATAAAACATGAATAACTGAAGCTTATAACTAATTTAGAAAAACTAAAAAAAATCTGCATCTTATTACATTAGGTAAAAGTTGACAGTTTGAATATGTATGTTTAACAAATTAAACTTTTCTTACCTTTGAAGTCTACTTCTCCATTTCCATCAGTATCAAATATATCTATTACTCGTTGTACCAAGGGATTCTGTTGTAACTCAGGCAAAGACATAAATTCTTCCACACTTAAAGAACCAGAGTTATCTAAATCAAGCTTCTTAAATCTCTTCCCCAATCGTTTAATCTCATCTGCATCAACTGGCAAAGGGGGATGGGGAAGACAGAGAAACATGAAATCCCAAATGGAATATATAATAGTTCTTTCTTCTAATACAATTTCTTGTTCAGATCCAAAAACAATGACTATTTTAGAATGTATATATCCCCCTGCTCTTATACACAAACAGCTTTTAAATGTAATAAATTAAAATGGATTACCTTTTACAGGACGGGCCATTGCACATTTTACTTTACAGCTCTATAACCTAATATACGCTGACTCAAGTGTTCAGAGGACTAACAGTGCTTAGTTAACTTCAGCCTTATGTTTACAAGCATCTGTCAGATACAAATCTCCTTTTAATTATCTAACCACGTCAGTTATCTTTTAAATAGGAGGTAATGAGATGAGGTCAGCTGCAATGCCTGCAAAAATGAGTTTATTTAAATCTTTAGTTTTAACCCCTCATGAAACTGAACTGGTGTTGATCAAATATTAAATTTATAACACTATAAAGAAATTATCAAAGGAAATAATTAAATATGCTATGTAAATTTTAGTCAATTCTTGATGTAATGGAGCACTTTCAGAAGGTTGCATGCATGTGTCATAAGTTGAGGACTACCTATACAGCAAATTGGAGAACAATTCAAAGTTAACATTTTTTCTATGCCACCAGCAATCTTGATCAAAACTTTGTTTTGTATTAAGTACCCATTGGATTATGAACACAAGGTTACATAATACAGTTTTTAAGTATATATTAGCATCTTATAACATCCATTTTTTTCTCCCCCAAAGAGGGCATAATATAGTAAAACACTTTCTGTGAAGATGACAATATGGAACTCTGAAAAATAAGAGTTCTCATCTAATTATACAATAGCCTTCTGGAGTAGGGGAAAAAGTTGTGCTGTCTCATTCCAATTTGGGAGCAAAAAGAAACAAAACCATACTGGGACTATTAGCATTTGTGCAAAACAAATTTGAAATCATATTAAAAGTAGTACTATCAATTTTCAAATATCATGCACTGAGATTCAATCTGTCTGATCACATTATTGCCTGGATGCTCGGAACAGCACACTAGAGAAACATCCATTAACTGTTGAACATATACTTATCAATCCTGAAAGCATGTTCTTCCAATATGATTTCAGGAACATCATATACATAACAAAATTTTAATTCTAGTGTACAATTAGAATTTACTAGAAAAAAATTCTTTAGAATTTTTTTTGAATGCAATATTGTTAATATAATGTTTAGCAAACTGAGAAAAAAATCAAAAGACTTAGGACTTGGGGATTCCCTTAATCATAAAGCAGAAAGTTATCAATGCATCTGGTTCATCCTGCGAAGAACATGACTGGATGAAATTGCTCCCACAAGGCCTCTTTTCAGTTATCAATCCCTAATAATTTTGAAGAGTATTGGGAGATAAAATACCGTGTTGCCGGCGTATAAGACGACTTTTTGCCCTAAAAACATGCCTCCAACTGGGGGTCAGTCTTATACGCCGGTCGTCACGTGTGGCCAGTCAGGGCTCCTCCTGCAACCGAAGCCCTGAGGAGACACTTGGCTTCAGACGCTCCCGTCTTCCCTTTGCTTTCAAGGTAAAGCGAATTATTTTACAAAGCCTCCCCTGCCCGAGAGGGCAGCCAATAACGATGGGAAGCTAATTTCCTGGGGCCTCTTCCATTCCTCCCGACCTCCCTACACTGCGCGCCTCTGACGCGCCGGTCCCTTCAGCCCAGCGACCTTTTCCACCTCAAAGAAAGGCCAGGCGGGAGCTGCTCCAGCGGAAACAGCCACCATCCTTAGCCCGACGCGGGAGAGCGGCGAGGTTAGCGCCCGCCAGCCCGTCCTTCCTGCCTTTGGAGGCACCTGCGGAGCGCCTCCGGCTCGGTTTCCCCTACCGGCGGGTCCTCCTTTCATGCGGAGGGCTGCGGGGGAAGGCGCTCGCCGAGAGGATCTCTCCCTCTCTCTCCCCGCAAGGTCAACATCTGCGCTGCAGAGGAGAGGGCTGCAGCCGGTTCCTCCTGCTTGCTGAGTGGTGGGAAGCGCGGCCCGCCCGTGTGCCATTTGCACGAGGGGCAGGAGGAGGCACGCACACACCGCGGCTCACTTTCCCAGCTCTGCCCAACCCTTATGGCTCTGGCGCGGCCCTGGCAGGATGAGCGGAGGGTCCAGCGGGAGGTGCTCGCTGCCCGCCAGGGCGCGCCAGAGCCATAAGGGTTGGGCAGAGCTGGGAAAGTGAGCCGCGGGTGTGCGTGCCTCCTCCTGCCCCTCGTTGCCAAATCTCGCACGGGCGGGCGCGGCTTCCCCACCACTCAGCAAGCAGGAGGAACCGGCTGCAGCCCTCTCCTCTGCAGCGCAGATGTTGACCTTGTGGGGAGAGAGGAGAGAGTCGTCTTATACGCCGGCAAATACGGTAAATGAAAAGTCAGTTTGACCAAGCAACAGTTCAAGAAGATTTTGGGATTTCACAGTAGTGATAAATGCAACTATTGGCTTTGCTATATCTGCAGATTCTAATCTAATCTAATCTAAATATAATCTGTAGCATTTTTAGGGTTTGGTTGAGTGGGATCCAGAGTAGCTAGATGTTTTTGCTTATTTTATTACAGATAAAGTCACTTCCATTAGCTCAAATCCAAACATCAATTGGACAGAACCATATGAAATGCCTAAATTCACTCATTCCTTCATGAACTTTCATTTCATTATGATTTTGGATTCTTTATAAAATGATTCCTCGTACTTGCTACAGAACACAGCATTCCTCATACTTTGTAGCAGGGCTCCTCGAGAGAATATGGGAAGCCTGCAAGGAGTCACAAATGGCAATCCCATTACTTTGGTTCGCTGCAATATCATAACTGTGAGCTGAGCATTCATGTAGAATACATACCTATACTCCATGTGGAGTTATTTTTTAAGACAATGCAGAAATTTAAATTGGTAGAAAATTTGATGTCCAGGAAGTTAACAGAGAAAATGTGTTACTTTGTATTGCACTCACTGCCTTAGTTGCCAGTAGATTTCTGGCCAGGATTCAAAGCACTATAAAGTCCTACTTGGTGTGGTTCCAAGAGGCTATAAGACACCACCTTACCAAGCATAGCTTTGCCTGTCCAGTGACAGCCTTCATTATATTTTTCAGAAGAGGATTATGGACTTTGAGGTAGACCTTTTCCATGATGGCTTCCTTCTTATGGAATATTTGGCCCTGATGTGTCTTTAAATTTCAACATTTAAGAAAGCAACAAAACCCATAAATTTTAAATACAGATTTATTGCCTTGTACTTTTCTTTGGACATCTTTATAGTGAAGGGAGTGGTCTTATTGTTATTTATGATTTGTACATACCTCAAGTCTTCTGAAAAGACAGGATTACAATGAAATATGTACATCTTTTGGATTAAAGAAGTTCAAAGAGACTGAGAATTATTGGCTTGTTGAAACTAATTTAAATCTTTCATCCTGTGCATACCTTTTGGGAAGAAAGACTAAATGACAGTGTTTATGTGTAACAAATCCTACCATCTTTTTTTTCCAACTCACAACCAATATTTCAATAGATGCTTTCATCACTTAGGAGTAGAGCTTTGCAATACATCACTTAGGAGTAGAGCTTTGCAATACAAGAATAACATAACTGAACACCATATAAAGATTTTGTATATACAAATTCATTTTAGCTAAATTCCACATACTATACTATTAGATTATAATTGAAGTTGAACTACTTCCAAGAATTATAATTGCCCTTCCTCCTTGTTTTAAAGCAGGTAATGAGAGACATCTGATTTAGGCACCACATTAGAAGCCAGGAGACTGAATTTTAATCCTGCTTAAGGCATGAAACCTGGCTGGATGTCTTTGGGTCAGTCACTCTCTCCCAGCCCACCTCACATCACTGGTTTGTTGTTTGTTGTAGGGAAACTAGGAGGAGGAAAGAATATTATGTTAAGTTATTTATAAAAATAATTAAGATGGGATACCAATAAATAAACAAAAAATAAGTTTAAAGAATGCAAATACATGCCCAACAAATACATTATTTACATGCCCAACAAAAATGTGGGGACATAAAGAACCTCTAATCCACTGATTTTTATCCTTTGAAGGTACAAATCAAATACTACTAATATATTGAGCAGTTATCCTAAAAACAGATACTATTCAATGGTGGCTCATTCTCAATTAGCAGAAGCAACTTATCTATGTCCTATGGAGAAGGGAAAAAATCAGCAAAG
The DNA here is from genome assembly GCF_049901735.1 of Notechis scutatus. Taxonomy (NCBI): domain Eukaryota; kingdom Metazoa; phylum Chordata; class Lepidosauria; order Squamata; family Elapidae; genus Notechis; species Notechis scutatus. The sequence goes on along the minus strand of NC_142009.1, from coordinate 152,766,658 downwards.
AACTGTTTTTGCCTTTTTATTATAAACTTGATCTAGTCTCTTCCATACTGAGAAGAGTATTCTCAGAACAACAGCTGCACTTTTGTTACAGTCTAAGTAAAGTTGAACTTACAGTGCGAACACATTTCCAGTGGGTAGCTTGCTTCGTTTCCCTGAAATGAGAAAAAAAGTGTTGTTTAGAAAAGCAGTTTAGCATAAAGGAACCAATGGAATACACCAAATATTTCCCTGAAATTATGTCGTTCTATTTTTAAACATTGTTACAATTATCACATTAACAAGTATGCATTATTGGCATACTGATTATATTTCCAGTATCAGCAATGAAAGTTTGCATTTATTAAGATAAATTACACACAACATGGATCAAAATGACACTTTCAATACATACAAAATTCTATATGGATTATTGAACAAAATATATAAATGCTAAATGTATGTATTCTGCTCCAATTTATTTCAGCATGTAATGCCTATTGGCAACAAAATTTTTAAAATGTGCATAGGGTTCTTAAATATTGGAAGTTAGTAGAAAACTATTAACAATAAAATGTAATTGAATCCTGGAAAAAATACAATAAAGGATTTATTTATTTTGCACAATGTATAATTAAACCCTGGAATTCGCTATTGTGAGATATGCTGGCTACAGCTTGTCTGATTCAAAAAAGGACTGAACCAATTCATGGGAGTCAATGGTTAGCAGCCTTGACAGCACTGGGATTGCCTCTGAAGTTCATCTTGCAAACCAGTGAGCCTCCTTATATAAATGGTTGGCAACTGTGAGAGGTCCAATCCAGCAGTGGAGCACTTATGTACTTAAGAATGAATAGACAAACCTGGATAGTATGGTAAAATAATTTTTGGAAACATTTCATTTAAGTCAACTACTAGACACATTTTGAGCAAGCACTTCTTTCCAAAACCAACCATGCTTCTTGAGTGTTAACTCAAGAACTTACAGAAGAGGTGTCAGCATTAAACTGACAAGTTACTTTGATCCTTCTTTAGAAATAAGACTATCAACTACAATTCTTATCTTTTGGAAATAGAATCTGCCTTTGTCCAATCACTATAAATATTAATTAAAACTTTTTTTTTAAAAAACTGTGAAGCCATTTAATTCTTCCAGTTTTTATCTACGAAGTCCATGTTACCTCCTTTTCTCCACCCACCTGTATACTGGCTCATACTCCCTCTTTCTAAACAAAGTAAATGATTAATTGTTGCTTACTTTTACCACAATACATCTGTTTCCTTGCAATTATATTTAAATTTCCTTTAAATTTCCTTTTTCCAATTCCAAACCAAAGATAGTATTTGCAATACAATAAAGACTGTAATACCTGTCTTGATATAAACTAAGAAAGATATCTATATCTTATTTATTCTCTAGTATATATTATTTCATGGACATCAACTGCGATTTTGAGAGTTCATCTATAGATAGTCCTCAGGATATGACCACAATTGAGATTGGTATTTCTCTTACAAGCCATTACAGCCATAAATTGAGCTGGCCTGATTTTTACAACAATTTTTCCAGAGGCCATTAAACAAATCACTATGGTTGTTGAGATGCTGCAATCAGTCCTAAATGTGACCTGGTTGTTAAGTGCCCAAATGTGATTGTGGGGATGGTGCAACAGTTTTAAGTGCAAGTACAGGCCACAGTAAGGCGTAGACATAAATATGACTATGGATAGATTCTTTGCATACTGTATATTAGCATATCTGAAAAATAATACTGTGTTTTACATTATTTTTCTTTTCTTTCTTGTCACACAGCATAGGCATTCCTCAATTTATGACCACAATTGAGCCCAAAATTTATGTTGTTGAGAAATTTGTTAAGTGAGTTCTGTCCTATTTTACGACATTCCTTGCCACATGTGTTGAGTGAATCACTGGTTATTAAATTAGTAACATGCCTGTTAAGTAAATCTGGCTTCCCCCATTGACTTTGCTTATCAGAAGGCCGCAAAAGTGGATCACTGGACCGTGGGACAATGCAACAGTCATAAATATGAACCAGTTATCAAGCATCCAAATATAAATTACATGACTATGGGGGTGCTGCAATGGTCATAAGTGTGAAAAATGTTCATAAGTCACTTTTTTCAGTGAATTGTAACTTTGAACAGTCACTAAACTAACTGTTGTTTAGTTTATTTTCAATTTCATTGTACACGTTATGCATCGTTTGATTGGTTGATTGTAAGTCTAGGACTACCTGTATGATTTTTTAACATTTCAGTTGTAAAAAGGGTTTACACCACAAACAGGAGTGATGTTCACATTCTTTTCATTTCTTTCTTTTTACCGTTGTGTAAGCCACCTAAAGTAGCCCCAGAGAGACAGGAGGCAAATAAATTTAACCTAAAAACAAATATGTTTGCAACTATGTAAATCAAAAGTATGTCTTCCTGGAATCAGGCATTAACTGCAATGAGGAACAGCACAAATCCTAGGAAAAATCATGGCTGCTTTAAAGAGATGGAAACCAGTGTAATAGTTTCACACTTATAGATACCAGAGCTCAATAACTCAATAAACTCAGCTCTTCTGGTATGTCTGTCTGTAATTTTTTTAAAATAAAGTTTTATTTGGGTTTTCACACATACAAAATACAAGTAAAACATCTTTTTTGAAAATAGCATGGTCCCGGGTTGAATTTCTTTATACAGACACAAAACTCAATGTCATGCTCCTTTTTGTATTCTATTCCATATCTTATGCTATTTTACATTTTCTATATAGCTTTTCCGCTCTTTTAATTTTCTCAATTTTATTTTGATTATGTCATCTCAATTCAAATCATTATATTTATACTTTTGTCTGTTCTGTTTCAATTTCATATTATCTTTTCTCATTAAACAAATTTTCTCCTGTAGTTACAAATTGGAGTATGACACCTTTATATCTTTTAATTACATCCATTCAACTCTTATTTAAACTTCAATATATACCTTAAGGTTATGACCTTCAATATAATACATAATACATAACTTCCAATCGAATTCTGCTTGGCACATTCTTATAATATACACTATATTCTTTAAAAAAAAAAAAAAAAGAAAGATCGTAAATATATGTAATTATAAACCCTCATTCCATTCCAGTTCAGTTCTATCATTAATAGTTATTAAAATCTTAACATCTTTAACACTTTTCAATTAAATATCATACTTCCTTAAAAACACATATAATCTCCATAATTAATTTTTCCCTTATTTCTCTTCACGTTTTATAAATCATTAAATATACCTTTTGTTACATTTATTTATTGACAAGCATTCCACTGAATTACGATAGCTATTTTATCAGACATTTTAATCATACATTGTTGCATATTTTCTAAAATTATTTCTGCTTCTAATATAACCATACTATCTTATGTACCTTTGCAGAATCCCTTTTTCCATTAAGTTTTCACCCATTATCTCTAAATAGGCCCTGTTTCTCTATATTTTGCTTCTGTCCTTTATAACTTCTTTTCCTTTCTTTCTTCCCTCTCATCTTCTCCCTCCCCTTTTTACCCCCTTGTCTCTCTACTTCTAATTCTCTCTTCTGCATTTCCCTCTTCTGTTGCTTTCTGATTTTACACTTATTTTTCACTCTGGTTTTTTTTTTTTTTTTTTGGAGTTGTTTTTCCCAATCTTAAACTTTCCATTCTCTTTCCCCCCTTTCCTCCCCCCCCATCTAAGATTACTTGTTCATTAAAGATGGCTTCTTCTTTGTCGCAATCTTCTTGTTCTGCAGGCATTTCTTGTTGTTTCTCATAATTCAAAATCTCCATTTCTAAGAACTGAAATACGAAGCCAAAAGAACCTCTCCCTTCTTGTGCATCTTCTTTGTACTTTTTAAGTTCCATTTTCAGTTCTAAAAGTGAAGCCATTTTAAACAGTTTTCAACAACCACCCGATTGATTTTAGTCATTCAAAACAATAACCAAGAATCCAGAAATCATCAAGTAATCCAGATAGTCCCAAGTTATATCTTCTTATTTCTTTTTCCACTTTCTCTTCCTGGGGTTTTTGTTGTGATATTTCAGTTAAAATTTATCTTTTGGAAGTCTTGTTGAGATTTTGCTGTAAGTTCTTTTTTTAATTCCAGGCCGTCTCCTCCCTTCCAGATCCTGCCCTTTTATTCTTTTTCTCCCCTTTCCTGTTTTCAAAAGCTTTTAATTATCCAGAAATCTTTATTATCCCTTTGACTTTTTATTTTCAGCATTAAATGCCTATTGATGTCAAAGTGGATTTTTTTCCAATTTCTTGCTTAAGTCTCTTAGCTGTCAGTATAGGAAAAGGAGAAAACCAAATCTTTTCCCTTTTCTCTCTCCTTCGCAGCTTAAAAATCTTCTTAGGGAACAATGTTATTGTTTTTTAACAGTTTTAATTCCAGGGTACCTTATTTGTTGCTTTTGCTGTTTGACCCGGTCAACCAAAACTTTCTCTTCTTATCTTCCTCCTGCACATTCTTTTCCGGTTGAGTTCTTCTTTGTGGTGGCCATTTCTGACCACCGCTGCAACCGCCTTCGGGAAAGGGAGTAATGGCCAGCTGGGGAGGAGAGATGCAGCTCTCCTCAACCCTGCTGGCAGTTTCCCCCCTCTTCACCACCTCTACGGGGTGGCTTAGCCCCGAAACCAGCCGGCTCGGGGCGCTCCAGCGGCGAGCACGGATCGAAGCCTCGCAGAGACGAGGTTTCGGTCTGTCGCTGAAGAAGCTCAAACCGGAAGTTCGGCTGTCTGTAATTTTGATGACCTTCATCCAATTACCTAAGATTACTTCATTACATTTCTAAAACCAGAACTTTAATTCTCATACTTTTTTTTCTGTCCAGTTAAATCAGTGGTTCCCAAACTTTTTCAGTCCACCGCCCCTTGGTGCTACAAACTCATCCTCGGTGCCTCCCACCCAGGGGTGGGATTCAAATTTCTATGGGCGTGGCCTAATTTGAGGGTGTGTCTTGCTGGTCATGTGACTGGGTGGGCATGGCTTGCTGGTCATGTGACTGGGTGGACGTGGCTTGCTGAGTGGGCGTGGCTTGGTGGTCACATGACTAGGTAGGCACGGTTTGGTGGTCATGTGACTGGGTGGGCATGGCCAGGTGACTGGCAAACCAAATACAAGTGGTCCTCACTTAATGGCTGGTTGTTTAGCAAGTATTCTAATTTATGACTGGCCTCCCCAGACCTTGACCCGTTTTTGGAGTTTTGACAGCCACGCGCGCGCACGCACGCACACACGCACACACACACTCCCTTCTAACCCTGCTAGAGCAGGTCATTGGGACTAGAATCGGCAAAGCATCTCTGATTAGATTCTAGTAGTGAATAGAATCTAATCACAGATGCTTTGCTGATTCTTGTTGATTTGTTTTATTTGTATTTCTTTATCTTATGTTGCTGAATTGCATTGACATTTGTGTCCCTTCTTGTGCACAGCCCAGAAGCTTTTGTGATTCTTTGCAGTAAAAATTACCAACATCTGGCTTTGCTCTACTTTTAAAACGTGCTGCCACTGCCATGTTCTAGGTGCTGGCCCCACAGGTCCACCCCCACTGGCTTTGCTCTACTTTCCCAACGTGCCGCTGCTACCACGTTTGAGGCACTGGCCCCGCAGGCATATTGGGAAAGTAGAGCAAAGCCAATCTGGCTTTGCTCTACTTTTCAAACGCACTGCCACTGCTGCATTCAAGGCGCCGGCCCCCAAGGTCCACCCCATTGAGCCCACTGCACCAGAGGGACCTGCCCAAGCAAGTCTGAGCGAAGCGGTGCACCAAGTCAATGGGATGAGCCCGAGAGGGAAAGAAAGAGAACTGGTAGAATCCCATCCCAAATTGCGCACTGTGAGGGGCCACCTCCAGCACCCCCCTTGCCTCGTAGCACCCCCCTAAGGCATCCCACCGCCCCCCAGAGTACCGCCCACTTTGGGAACTACTGAGTTAAATGGTACTGGTGTAATGCTATGGTCTTATTCTAACTTGCAATGAACTGAATTTATTTTAAGTCAACAGAAGGCACATCAGGAAACACAATTTTTTAATACAGCCATTACTGATTGTAGCTCCCTAACATTTTCTCATTTTCTTCTTTCTACTTTTATCTGTCATGGGATAGTTTAATTCAGCATGCATCTGTGAATAATGTTTTCTCTTTTTCTGTATAGCCTGTGGATATGGATTGTTTTTTTGAGATGATATTTTACTAAAATAAAGACCGTATGTCTAAAAGAAACCATTAATCTCTAAATTCTTATGATTTAGTTCTAAAACAACTGCAGAAATTAATATATCCATAAATATACATGCTGCATGCACACTTAAATTTATTTTCTTTTCAGCAAATGTATACCTCAATATAAGTAGATATTTTTCTGACTACCATTGTTTTTAGTTGAAGATTATGAAGTCACGACTGAAAGGCTAAGAGAAAGAGAAAATATTTCAGCTACTGTACATGTACTTTTAAATACTAAATCAATGCAGCTGAGCTATTCTCTCAAGGGGAGTGATGCAAAAAGTTAAAAATTATTTCTACACATATTTTAAATTTTAAGCAAGCTCTCAAACTGTCAAGCAAGGAGTAATCAGAAGAGAAATGAGCCTCATATATTTTTTTAAAAAGCTATCTAAAATAATAGTTTAAAATAAAAAGGCAAAGAATGAAAAGAGGAAGGAAGGTATATTTTCTGTAAATGTGTCTTCTTTTCTTTACACCTTTTTATTTGTTGGATCTAATCGCAGAGAACACTAATATTAACTATGACTAATCTGAACACACAAATCATACTACTGAATTATTTTTAAAAAATCTAGAAGCTGACAATTCTTTTGCTACAATCAATCACCAGGTCATAAAAGTAATTTCAGATTCACTCAAAAGCTTTCCTCATATTCTTCAACTCCTCACTCTTTATTTTTCTTGCCATCCTCTAATTAATCATTTGTAATCTTGACATAGGATTAGCCCTAGTACTGTATTTTATCTAAGATATGGCTATCTCTCCTGAATTCTTAAACTTAAAGTGCTATTTTTTACTCTTAAAACATAAAGGAATGTTTAAACCAAACTTCAGACGTCTGGAGTAGAACGTCAATGGAGATTCACAATCATCCAACTCATGATTGTCCCAAAGGTGCTGTTCAAAGGGCAACTAGACTTCCTTGATTTTTTCCTTGAAAACATTTCGCTTCTCACCCAAGAAGCTTCTTCAGTGTGGTATAGAATAGTTAGACAATCTATAATATGTATTCACTCTTTTTTTAAAATCAAACATCCCACCATCTCCCATTATTTTGAAAAGCAGCAACAAATAATCAGTAACAATTAGCTATATTTTCTTTTTATAACTTAGAGATAGAGATAGATAGATAGATAGATAGAGAGAGAGAGAGATAAAAAGCTCTTTAAGCATTTAAGAATTTTCAACCCCAATTCTTAAATGAAGCAAGTAATTGTTTAATTTGGAGTTAAAATTTTTAAGTATCTTAACACTGCTAGCTTTTCATCTGAGAAACTTATTTTCTTCACTATTCATCTTCTATCAAACATATCTTTCCAGATTAATCTGTGTACAAAATATAATTTTTATGTCAGAAGACCCTAATTAAAAAAATTTGAGGAAATATTAACAAGAAAATGTTCTTCTGCAGTGAAATTTTCCCTAATTTGATATTGAAAAGTTATTAAGGTAACTGAAAGCAGATGACTAGAAAGAAGATCTTCAGCTGACAGTCACTTAACCTGTGAAGCAGCTGTCTATGACTCATTAACTATTTATAGTCACATACAGGAATCAACTTAAGTCTTGGCTATAATGTACAGATCTAACCTAGAAGCAGACTGAAGAAACAGAAAAAACAGAATTTAAACTACTGATACATTTTAAAGACAAATATCATAATTAACAATTTAATGCATTACTTTCACCCCAAATTAAACAATTACTTGCTTCATTTAAGAATTGAGCCCAAAAATTCTTAAATAATGTATCCTAAGAAGTACTTCACAAGTATGAGATCAAAAAAAATGGGTAACAGCTTAACAGTTTGAAAATAATGAAAAGTCCACTGTCTATTGTGAAAAAGAGAAATTAAGGCCAGATGACAAATTCCATTGAAAAAAATAATTTTGTCCAACAAAGCACTGCCTGAAACAGATGAACAAAATTAAATTAAATTACTTTTTTTACAGATTCATAGTTAGATAAGATTTCTACTCTATCCAAGCATATTGCAGAGTTGAAAAATATTGCTAAACCAGAATGGAGCACTGCTGTGGAATGAGGCAGCATTCCTTATGGAGCTACATTCTTCGAGCTCAAAAAAAAAAAGGGGGGGGGGTGTTTGGGGTTCCTCAGGTAACCCAATCTCAGCACCATGAAGAGCTTTAAAGGTGACAACCAGTATTTTCAATTGTACTCAGAAGCACACTGGCAACTAAGGCAGCTCACAGCGTGTTACATGTGTGAATTAACTGCACCATTTACTATCCATGCAGGTACTCTGTACCAGTTAAAGCTTCCAAATGCTCTTTAAGGGCAGCCCCATATGGAGCACATTTAGTAGTCACAAGGGCATGAGTGACAAGAGCAAGCAGGACCTCCCTATCCAGGAAACAGCACAACTGGGCACACAACCCAAAGATTTCCAATGTCAAAAACAGCAAAGGTAACAGCCTCAAGGAAACAGTAATTTAAATATATATTAAAAACATCTTTTGAAGAAGCATGGAAATAATTATTTAATCCACTTCTATGTGAAGTATGCATGATTTTAACTTGTAGCGCAATTAGGAAGATGCATTGGATATGTTCACCACCTTATTTGTAAAAGTAATAAAGTTGTGATACAAACAAATAAAATTTTAAAAATAAAAAATTTGAAACTTTTCTCAGAGACTTAGAACCATTACTTGCAGTGAAAAAATTGAAGGGATCAAAGTGCTTAAAATGTAGTAACAAAAGGATGCTAGACATAAAATTGTAAATATTCTTGTAATGCCAAGTATGATAATTGAAATTAATTTCCTTTTTTCATACTGGGTATGTTTCATGTTAACTATCAGTAAGACTTCAATTAAAATGCAGAAAATAAATCTGCGGAAACTACAAATTCTTTGCTACTTATAATAAATTCTGCTCTTTAATTATTATTAGTAACGACTGGAACAAACAGTATGGAAAACACTGTAGCTACCATTAGTCATAACTGTAGAATAATTCCTCGAATAAATGGATTATTTTTACTCAAGGTAGGTCTGATTAAAATTGAATTGATTTAAATCCCTCCAAAAGGAGATTGAGGTTTAATGATTTCAGAAACCATCAAGAAGATTCTATCCAACCAATCTTTTTAACTGAAAGATACATTTTTGTTGTTTAAAAAGCAAATATTTTTCTTAATGTTTTTCAGATTAATTTTCATTTTAAAAATTGTTTTGTAATTTTATTTAATATTGAAACATATATTGTGAAATTATCAGGATCAAAACTAATTCCAGTCTATGGAATTGGTCCAGTCTTAACCATGGATGTTTGGAAAATATTTTCCTCATTAGACAGCACCACCACTAAGCTTTTATACTATCATCAAAAACAGATGCATTTCTTAACTTTTAAATATAAAAGCAACTTCTTCAAAGCTTTTCCATCCTTCCCCATTTTTTAACCTTTTGTTCAACAAAAAATTAAGAAACCTGCATATTCGCTTTCCAATTTTCCTTGTCCTAATAAAAATATTACCCAACTTCAAATTTCAAATTTTAAAACTTGTGCTGCTGATAGACTTAATTACAGGCTTTCTTCATTTTTGTCATACAGTACAGCATTTTGGGGGGGAAAAATACTAGTGTCCTATTATTGGATTAAAAAATATTTTTCAGTTTAAATCAATTAGTCTAAGGTAAGAAAACATATCTGGATATTCAGAAAAGCCAACTACTGTTAAAATCCAGCATAACACTAAAGTCAAGTGATTGGACTGCCACACAAAAAATACTTCTTTACTGAAGCTCCTTTTATAATCCCCTGCCATGAGAAATAGAATGGATAAAATAAATGAAAGGCACAAGACTGCTTTAGTACTGGATTGTTCTGTTTATTTTTGTTTCAGTTTCTATTCCTCGTCTTTATCCTATAAATACTAATTTCTATGAAGGACGTATTCAATGCCTTCTTTCCTCTTTACAGTTTCACTATGTACTATATATGCAATACATTCAGAATATGGCCATCACAATAAAAACTCTCCCCATACACTTTACAGTATTGGTGTTGATAAGCATAGGCCAGGGGTAGGGAAACTTGGCTCTTTTATCACTTATGGACTTCAACTCCCAGAATGCCTGAGTGAGCCATAAAAGGTTCCCCATCCCTGGCCTACTGGTTGTTCAGTTGTGGGGGAAATCAATTTTTGACTTGATGGGACTGTTTAATATACAAATGTAGGACAATTCTAGGTTGCTTCTCTCCTTGATTAGTTTCCATCCACTGTTTCTTGGCTTGCCTTCTGGTACTTTGGAAAATAGGTTGACCCACTCTTTTTTGTGGCAGCCTTTCAAATATTGGAACACTGCTATCATGTAGCTCCTAATCCTTCTTTTCACCAGACTAGGGATACCCAATTCTTGCAGCCATTCTTCATATGTTTTAGTCTCCAGGTCCCTAATCATCTTTGTTGCTCTTCTCTGCATTTCTTCTAAAATCTCAACATCTTTTTTATATTGTGGTGACCAAAACTGGATGCTGTGCTCCAAGTGTGATCTTACTAAGGCTTTATTCAGTTGAACTAATGCTGCATGCAATCTTGAGTCTATCATTCTGTTAATGCAACCTACAATTGCATTGATTTTTTTGGCTGCTGCCACACACTGCTGGCTCATATTTAAGTGATTGTCCATTAGGACTCCAAGAGCCATTTCATAGTTACAGCTATTGAGCCAGGTTTCTTCTAATTTGAAATTGGTCTAGAGCAGACAGGTGTGCTCTTACCATTTTCTTCCTTATTTTAATTTATGTTCCTAGCTTGTCCTTTATGGGTCTGTTTTTGATAGGTTGGACTATATTTTCTTTTTCATGAGCAAAAGTGTTTTAAAAAATGATGAAAACATTAATGAATTATGAAATTCTTCTGATACTTAGCATAGGGAAAGTGCTTGGTTATAAGTGTTAGTTCATCTGATTTCATATGAGAAATAGTCATACTATTTTAATAATATTTATTGTTATTCATTTGTTCTATACACCTAAAATGTTGTGCTAATATTCTAATGAAGTGTTCTGGAATTTGGGACATCTAGTCTGAATTCCAATGCTGTAACAACTTACTATGGAAGATTTTATTAGCTTCAGTTATTCATTTTTAAAATACAAATAATAGTCCTCTTCATAAAGCGTATGAGAGGATAAATGCAGTAGATTATTTAATTAAAATAAGAGGAATAAACTACTTCTGGTTTTATTTAACTCACTGAAGAATGTTGCGGCTGCTTGCTGGTGCTGCCTGGTACTGGTGTTGGACCTGCCTGGCGTCGCTGCTGCAGATGTAATAAAGATGTTACACTTTTTTCCTCTTTATAAAATGTTATATGTTCATATAGTAATTTATATGAATTGTGCTATCTAATAATTTATTGTGGCATGAGCTTTCTTAAGTATTACTTCATCAGAGTGTCCAGTGCCATTTAAATTATGAGATCATGCAAGTTAAATATTTCATAATTTTCCAGAGCTTTAAAAATAACCTTTTAAAATAAACACACTTATAAGGGAAAGAACCATATCAGGCATGCCTACATTATCATTTTTAAATAATTATTTTTCAGTAATTCACACAAGAAATGGAAGGTCTTAATTGAAGTCAAAGCCTCAAATCCTAAACTTATAGTTAGAAGCAAAGCTGCATAATAAACTGAATTTTGAAAAGAGTAAGATTTACTGTGAACTAAGTATGAAGTTTTTCGAAACCTATTTAATTTATTACAATGCTCTCTCTGTAGGGTGATTTCTACAGAAGATCTAGAAATATATATATACTTTCTAGCTACTTTCTTTGTATATATCAAAACTTTAAAATTTGTGCACTTTTGGGGGCCAGCTGAACAAATACAATGGAAAAAGAAATCTATACCTGGTTTGCAGCAAAAGGTTGTTTATATGCACTTGTCAATATGTACTTCCAAATATCTTCTGTAGTGAATTTACCATAAAAAAAACCTTGTCCCCTCAAGACAGAATTATTCATTCTTTGAATGGCAAATGCATTGTATAAAAAAATTCCTAGAATGGTTGGGTGGGCGGGGGGCAGGGCAATAGTCAGGTATCATTCAGGACTGCGATACTGTTTTATATTCAGCATTCTGTATTTTGCATCTACCTGATAAGGCTTCTTGCAAGGAACTTGCAAGGAAGATTTCATCCATTGTCTTGAAACTCCTTAAGTGTTGCATACAATCTACGCTTTGAAAATGTTGCCTAAACCCTTCTCTTCCACACTGCTGCTAGATAGTCCAGGATAGGAAAAACTCCTCCTTCATCATAGGGATTGAGTCTGTCAAGCTGATAAGACCTGCCTCTATTGCTATGGCACCCAGCTTTCGACTCAATCCCTCATCAGGGCAGGACATGTCTCAGCGAGCAGTAGCAAGTTTTGGCAACGAACAAACAGCCACCAACAATATTCACCAAAATTACATCCAGCTGCTCCCGGGGATCTGCTCTCCCTCAGCGCCGGGGCGTTGGCTCTGAGCAAAGCACATGTGGATGGAGTGAGTACTGGCATAAGAGCCTCGCTTTGTGCCGAGGATTCGCACGCTGGCCTCAGACCTTCATGCAGCCATTGCAAGGGCACTACAGCGCCTCTCAGCCGATTGAGAGGCGCAATTCAACCCGTTTCACTTTCCAGGCCTGAAATTCCACATTGACAGTGATCCCGCTTGCCTGGTCTAAGGAAGCAGGAAGGGAAAATAGATAGGCAGCTTCCAGCACCTATATTGATAGGCCATTAGTAAAATGGAGGATGTGCAGGCCCTGTCAGATCTTGTCATGCCCCTATCGGAGTCTGAATCTGAGGAGGAAGATGAACAGCTGACAGGGAGTGGGAGTGTGGCTCCATTGGCTGTGGAGGAAACTGGGGAAGGGCAAAGTCCAGCTGGGCAGAGCAGGGGAGAGGGAGAACAAGGGAGAGGGAATTAAGAGGAAGCCCCAGGCCCACCCCCTCTTCATCCAAGGGCACACAGGGAGGAACGGAGAAGAGAGCAACATGGGCTGCATGGCTTACAGGGGAGGAAAGGGCCCTGATTCCCTTCATAAGCCACAGCTGGAAAGAGTGTTTAAAAGAAATGCATGCTGAGTGCAGCAGCTGCTGGGAGCAAACGTGAGTTTATCTTGTGTTGACTTTGCTTATCTGTGTTCCTGGCGTCTTCACAACCGTGTTGACTTATTGCCATGCCTTCACATCTGGAATTCTTCCTTCTGCCCTGTTGGACTAATTACTTCATTTTGCCTTGATTGGACTTATAGTTACAGTTTTTGATTACCACATTTTGGACTTTATTCTCTGCAGCCAAAGGCTGTTCCTGGGAGTTTTTTTCTAGCCAGAAGGTAACCAGGACATTGGGGGCAATGTTGGAGCTAATAAAGGGACTCCTACTGATTATCTGACTGTGTTGCCTTTGTGCCATGCCCTGGGTCATCACAGATCGACCAAGCCATGCTGAGGCCCATCCCTCCAAAGCTTCTCAGAAGCCATCTAAGAGGAAAAGACATACTAGGTCCTATTCAGCTAAGCGAGAGGCAGTGGCCAAGATTAAAGCCTCAAAGACTGAGCTTAAGGCCGAAAAAATGAGACATGAGGCCTTGGAAAGACAATTTGCCAAAAGCCTGAAACAAATGGGTGGGCAGAGCCAACAGTCTCCTCAATCTCTTTTGTACAAGGCGCAAAATACTGCTCAGCTGGGTCCTGATGAAATTACAATGGAACCTTCTGGGAACCTAAGCCCCAGGGCGATTCCTTGTTTTCTAAGCTGACAGTTCAAACTGAGGTTCCTCCATCACCCAAGCTGTTCCTGGACCTGGTACACAAACAGTGTACCTCTCTCGGTTTGGGGCCCAGTCCCATGTCTAATGATAGACAGTTTTATAACATGGGTCCTAGCTTAGCCAAGGCCCTTCAAGTTCCATCAGTAGATGCCCGTGATTGCTTCTGTCTCCACATCTGGAACACCAACACAGCCTGAAGACGTGCTAAAGCCTGATGACAAGTGGTCAGAGCAGACTCTTAAATGGACTCATCAGCCTGCAGCCTGAGCGATCCGAGCCTCCACTGCAGCCTCCTTCTTCACAAGGGCATCACTACATTGGCTACATCAGTTGCAGGACTGCCTGCCAGCAGGTGATACCAACTCCCATCAGGATACAAATAAAATCATCGCAGAGGTGGCTTTTGGCAGGAGCGTGCTCCAAAAAGTACCTCTGGACTCGAAGGAGGGAGACTAGACTTAGACTCTCCCTTGGACACACTGGCTTTGGTATGTTCCTATCCTGGACTCTCACAGCAGCATGGGGAATGGGCATTGATCTTACCTGAGATGCCCCTTCTACACACACTGCTAGAGAGTCAAGGCCCCACCTGAATACGTCTGGTTGAGGTTTGGAAGGGTCCTTCTCATTTTTCTGTTTTTCAGAGACATGTCACATCTGTCAAGTTACTTCGCCGAAAGCTGGGTGCCATAGCAACAGAGGTGGGTCTTATCAACTAGACAAACTCAGTCTCTATGATGAAGGAGTAGTTTTCCCTATCCTGGACTGTCTTGCAGCATGTATACAAGGGGCGTCTCAGGTAAGACCAACACCCAATTTCTCAGAATTTTCCACTGTTATTGGATCAAAGACTTGTTATGAGGACAGGACATTTACATTTTTTACATTCCACATATTAAAACAAAAAGGTCCTCCTGCAGGAACATACACGAGTTACAACCTATAAATAATTGCTACTATTTCCCTTTTTACAAGAAGTGGGGAACTGGTTAAGAACTTTAGATCCTTGCTTCTTGTTAATATCTCTGCTCAACCCAAATATATTTCTACTCATTTAATCACCTTTCTCTGTTCAAGATTAATTTGGGAAAAGTCTGCATTTGCACGAGTGTAAAAAACAGCAATGTATAATTATTGTTAAACTAGATTTCCCATATAAGTATCATATTTCTCTTCCGAGAGTTATTTTACCACTACACAGGTGTTTTTTTTTTTTGTTTTTTTTGGGGGGGGAGGGGATCCAGATATTCTTACTGTTCCTCACTCATTTCCTTCCTTATCCAATTAGCTTTACTTAACAAAAAGGATTAACCTGTTACAGTGCTTATCTATGGACAATTTCAAATTAACTTTAGATGATTCAGTGACACAAAATCTACAATCAATGTAGAAATCCTAAAGTCAGTGGAGCTAAGATTCACATTAAAACCAAATTAAAGCTACTTAAAAAAGCACAAGCTCTTGTAATTTAAATTCCATGCCTATCAGTTGTTTAATAAGGAAGTTCCAATTTAGGTTGTCAAATGTCTTCTGGGCGTCTAAAAATATCAATGCCATTGTCTTGGTTGAGTATACTTCATAATATTCTAATATATCCATAATGGTTCTTGTATTTGTTTTTATTTGCCTATGGGGGAGGAAGCCATTCTGATCAGTGTGGATAATTCTACTTAATACTCTCTTTAATCTTTCCGCCAATATTGTGGCCATTATTTTGTAATCTACATTTAAAAGTGATATTGGTCTATAGTTTTGAATTTTTTGTGGGTCTGATTGTTCTTTATAAATAAGGGTAATATATGCTTCCATCCATGATTTAGGCATGTTAGCATTCTCCAGGGCTTCATTGTACAAGTCCACCAATATCTTCTCTATTGTTTCTTGGAATTCCTTATAGAATTCCAAAGGAATTCCATCTGGGCCAGGGGTCTTATTTGCTTTTTGTGTTCCGATTGCCTTCCTAATTTCTTCTATATTTTCTTATTCAAATTTTGTTTCTCTTCATCAGTAATTTCGGGCAAGTTCTTTTCGTTCAAATATTGATCAATAGATTCTTCTGGTATTTCTTCCTGTTTATACAATTTCATAAAGAACTCCTTAGCAATTTCTTTTCTTGGGTCTGCGTGCATAATTTCCCTTCCTGATCTTGGAGAGCTACGATCGTTCTCTTTTCTTGTTCTTTTTTTAATTTTATAGGCTAACCACCTCCCCAGCTTATTTGCATTTTCAAAATAATTTCGTTTTGTTAATTTTTCAGGCCAGATCTTCCTGTACATTTAGAATTATCTTATGTTTTACCAGATCTATTTCTTTCTTAATGTTTGAATTGTTCGGGTCCTTTTGTCTACTTGTTTCCAAATCTTTCAGTTTCTCCCTCCATACGTTTTGTTGCTGTCTTTTGTCTTTATTCTTTTTAATATTGTAAGCAATAGTTAGACCTCTAACATAGGCTTTGGCCGTACCCCCAAGGTTTTGTAGGGAGGTATGTTCTCTTTTGTTTATCTCAAAAAATACGTTCAATTCTTTATCATTTCAATATATTCTTTATCTCTTAATATGGTATGGTTAAATGTCCATCTTCCAATTTTTCTCTTCCTTTCCATTTAATTTGAATGGGATTATGGTCAGCCCATAGATTTGGCAAAATCTCGATCCTTTCAATATTCTCCATTAACGAAGGAGTTATTGTAACAAGGCAGATCACGTCAATGATAAAGATAAAGAAAAAAAATTAACCATTGCTCAATATATTCTGCAAAATGTATATATGGGTGTATGTATGTATGTATGTGTGTGTGTGTATAGATGTATATGTATACGTATATGTACGTGTACACATATACATATACATATACATATACATACATATACGTAGGTCTAGGTGTGTTCGGGTCTTTTCCCGTGTAAGATTAAGAGTATCTTGGCGACGTTTCGGCGAGGTCTCACTTGCCATCCTCAGGCTGGTGCTTTCGGCTTCATGCCAGTGCAAGCAGTGTGTGATCGGAGCTGCCGTCTCTCTATAAATACTGGTGGTGGGGGCTGGTGTGCTGGGCTGGTTGGCTGCGCTGCTGCCTCTTGATTGGTTGATGGAGTTGATGTTGGTATAATGGGCTGTGTGATGGCCTTGTGAGTTTTGTTGTGGAGATATCCTGGATCTTGTGCTGTAATCTCCTGGGTCATTTGTTTTGTAGTGATCTTTTTTCCATTAGCCCCTCGTGTTTTAACGGCTTGGGTAATGGGTTGTGTGATGTCCTTGTGAGACTTAATGCTGTGATATCCTTGGTCTTGTACTGTGATATCCTGGGTCATTTGCTGTGTTGCAACTTCTTGAGTTCTTGTGGTGTAATTTTCTGAGTTTTCTGATGTGATATCCTGAACGGGTGGCTGTGAATATAAATATAAATAAAATGTACTACTTGAAACTGGGTGTTGGTATAATTACCTGAGAGTGCCCTTTCTATCTACGCTACAAGAAAGTCCAGGATGGGTTAGACTCCTCCCTATTATGTCATAGAGCTGCGTCTGCCATATATAAAAAGCTCGCCTCTAGCCAGCTCCCCAGCTTTGGCGAAGATACTTGACAGACTCGGAGTGTCTAAGGAAGCAAAGAACAAGCATGTTAGAAATAATCCTGCATCCTACCAGCACCGGACATAACCAGGGTGGGGCTGGACTCTCTTACAGCGTAGATAGAAAGGGCATTCTCAGGTAATTATACCAACACCCAGTTTCAAGTAGTCCATTGTGTATGTGTGTGTGTGTGTATAAATATATGTATGAATGAGATTGCTTGGATATTTTGCATGGAGGGAAGTGGAATTATACCAATGCCCATTCTTATCCATGCTGCACCAAGAATCCAGGATGGGACATACCAAAGCCAACATGTCCACAGGAGGGCCCATGTCCGGTCTGTTTACTCGGTCTGCGGGATAACCCTCTGAAGTTCCCTTCATCCAAAAGCCGCATCCGCCGAAGCAAAGGAATCAATCTGGTAATGCCTAATGAAGGGTGATGGAGATGCCCAAGTAGCCAGTCTACAGATCTCCTCCAGAGAAGCCTGAGTAGCCCAAGCCGCCGAAGTAGCTGCTCTCCTGGAGTGCACCGTAAATCTGGTAGGCACCAGAAGGGACAAAGTATGGTAGGCTTTGGCAATACATGACCTGATCCACCTGCTTAAGGTAGAAGGGGAGGCCTTACAGCCCATCGAATTGTGGGAGAAAGATACAAAGCCTGTTTTCCAAAATGTGGACATACATTTGATGTATATACGTAAAGCCCTCTTAACATCCAGCTTATACCATTTATGTTCTAGATCGTGACTAGGATGAGGGCAAAAATCTGGTAGCACAATTTCTTGGGCCCTATGAAACCAGGTATTAATTTTTGGGACAAAGGTAGGGTCTAAACAAAGGACCACCCTGTTGTCATGGAAGGATCAGAGATCAGAGACTGAGAGAGCTGCAAGTTCAGACACCCTCCTAGATGAAGTGATGGCCACTAGAAAAACCACCTTAAGGGTTAGGAACTGAAGTGACACCGATCTAAGGGGTTCGAATGGAGACCCCCGTTAAGCACCTTGGGAAGCTCCCATGTGGGATACCAGTGGACTACTGGTGGGCGTATATTTTTAGAGGCCCCTTTTAGGAACCTACGCACAGAAGGATGATGGGACAAAGATGAAAAATGATCCCAGTGTATAACGGATGACAGGGCCATCTGGCAGCAGAAAGTGTTGGGCAAGAGCCCCTTATCCAACCCATCCTGAAGGAGAAGTAACACATCAGCTACAGATGCTGAAGTGGGCACATGGTTTTCCATCCAACACCAATCACAGAAAACCTTCCAGGTGGCATCGTGAATGGTGCTGATGACCCTATCAGGAATGTTAGAGTTTCTCAGACGTTGCCACTCAAGTGGCAAGTGGAACCATTGCGGGTCAAGTGGAACCATTGCGGGTCCGGGTGTAGCAGGTTCCCCTGATGAAGAGAGATCCTGTGATCCGGGATTCTCCAAAATTGAGCAATTGACAAGTTCACCAGATATGGAAACCAGAACCTCCGGAGCCAATGAGTCGTCAGGAGAACAGCTCTGCCTTCTCCTCCAACATCTTCCAAATGACTGCCGGAATGATTGGAAGAGGGGGAAAGGCGTAGAGGAGACCTGGGGGCCATCTGCTCTGAAGAGCATTGGTCCCCTCCGCTCCCTGAGAAGGAAATCTGGTGAAGAATCTGCTCACCTGAGTGTTCAGGGGAGAGGCGAACAGGTCTACTGAGGGAGTGCCAAACCTGATGGACAGAGATCCCTGAACAGAGAAGGGTGAAGACTCCATTCTGAATGGTCGACAGCACTCCGACTCAGCCAGTCGGCCTGAGAATTGTCGACCCCAGAAATATGGTCCACCCTGATGGACAAAAGGTGTCTCTCCACCCAACGCCCTAGGCGTTCGGCTTCCCTCATCAAGGCCCTGGACCTCGTTCCCCCTTGGCAATTGAGGTGTGCCTTCGTGGCCACGTTGTCCGTCATCACCAGCATGTGACCTCCCTATCACCCTGGTACGGAAGTGCTTGAGGGCCAAGAAGATTGCCCTGAATTCCAACCAGTTTATCGAGAAAGACCCTTCTGCCAGGGACCAACACTCCTGAGTCATCTCTCCCCCCAGAATGGCCCCCCAGCCCTGCAGGCTGGCATCCATGGTGAGCAGTAATCTGTCTGGCTCCTTGAACGGATATCCCCTCCAAAGGGCAGGAGATATGTCAATATGTCTCTCCTAATCAAACAGGGCTAAAGTCTCCAAAAGGCCACAAAAAAAAAACAGTAGAGAAAGACGATCTGATAAGTTTGGGCCAATTAAAAATGGCTGCCGTCCTCGTGCATTATGGCTGAAATGACAAAATGGCTGCCAGCACGTGGAGAGGCTTTCTGGAGATCATCTAGAGAGCTTCCATCACTCTATAGGCCACGAGAGCCCCGAGAGAAGGGAGAAACACAGGAGCGAATGGCTGCCTCGAAGAAACAGCTGAGAGGCGCCAAAAAGCTATTGCTGTAGCTCTCGGCAGCACAGAAACGCCTGGGAGGATTGCGTGGGAGATTTTTAAGCTCTTCCCTTGTTCGCAGCCTCCCGAAGGCAGCGACAGATCCCTGATGCTGCTGGAGCAGATCCCCGCTCCCCAGCTGGCACAGCTCAATCGGAGCCCCGAGAGCTATGTCAAAGGCTTTAAAAACCTTTCCTTGCCTTTCTACTGTTTTCTGTTGCCTTACGATGATAAACTGCTTCCAAGACACTTTAGCTCAATTAAGATAAGGAGCTAGTCAAAGCTGGGGATCTGGCTACAGGGTAGCTTTTTATATACAGCAGACTCAGCTCTATGATGTAATAGGGAGGAGTCTAACCCAGCCTCGATTCTCGGCGCAGTGTGGATGAGAATAGTTAGCTTCCCTCCACCCTTTGTTTTTTAAAATTTCAGTTCACTATCATGTAAAAAAAACTCTTACCTGTTATCCCAATACAATAAAACAGTCTTAACTATTCTGCTAAAACTCAGTAAAGTGGAGGTGTTCTGGGCCTGTGGGGAGACGTTATTCCACAAGGACAGTGAGACCATCAAGATCTTCTGGGTTTCTTCCTCATATGCTTCCTAGATAGGAAATAGCCTTCCATCTAAACACACCAAAGACGCATTCGGATCAAAGTAGGCTGTCTTTAAAATAGCTGTCTAAGTCTTTAAGATAGAGATAATCCACACAAGAGTTTTATAGTTAAAGTTATTATTTTGAATTGTACACAGAAAATTCCTGGAAGTCAGTGCACAGTCTGTAGAACCAATGCCACATGGTTGAGTTAGCTCTTATTTGTCAACCTGCAAACCATCACAATCTCCAATCTATTTTTATGTAGCTGTGAAAGACAGTCCCAAATAAAATACATTGCAATAATCAGTTTTCAAACTGATGACAGCATACATTAATGGCACGTGGTTTATCAGCCAAGGCCAGTGACCAAGCAGTAATTATAAGTTCATGAGGGTCTCCAAGTCACATACCTGCTGCTAAAGCAGGGAGGTGCAATCTGTTTTGAGTTAATGAAGGAGCAGACTTTGTGCCATTTGGTCTCTGAAATAACAGTATTTTCATTTTGCATAGGATTCAATTTGCTTGAGGACTTTTAGCAATCTCTAGCTCGGCCCTAGGTAAAGATACATAATTTAGTATCATCCTCACAATAATATCTTATATTAAATTGATGGAGAACCTCTCCCAATAGTTTCATATAAATATTAAAAACCATGATAGAAACAAGTCCTAAGACTACTTACTCAAAATTCAGAAAAAAGCAGAACCATTGTAAAATAGTGCCACCTATCTACCAGCATTGCATGGAGTTTAGGATACAATGTTAATGATACAGAATATCTTATACTCTCTCTTTCCGTCCACATCTTGACAAAGAACTGCCCCAGTCTTCTCAACTGAATCCACCCTCACAGACTCCAATCATAAGAAAATGGGTGTTGGTAAATTTACCTGTGAACACCCTTTCTATCTGTGCTGCAAGAGAGCCCAGGATAGGTAGACTCCTTCTTATGACATAATTAAGCTGAGTCTGTACTTGTATATAAAAAGCCAGCACCTGGGAGAATCCCCAGCTTTGGCGAAGATACTTGACAGACTGAAGAAGTGTCTCTGAAAACAAACAACCCAATACATTAACATGCCTTACCATCTCCAGACGAACCAAGGGAGGGGTTGGGCTCTCTCACAGCATAGATAGAAAGGGCATTCACAGGTAAATTTACCAACGCCCATTCTCCTCCATGCTGCAGCGAGAGCCCAGGATGGGACATACCAAAGCTTGCATATCCACGGTCGGGTCCTCGTCTGGCCAATCACTCCAACGGTGGAACCACTCGCTGAAGAACCCATCTGCCAAAGGCCGCCGTCGCCGAGGCAAAGGAATCCAGACGGTAGTGTCTGATCAAGGGAGACGGGGATGTCCACGTCTGCAAATCTCTTCCAAGGATGCCTGGGTGGCCCAGGCTGCTGAAGTGGCTGCACTTCTGGTAGAGTGCGCTGTTAAACCATGGGGTACCGGAAGAGCCACTGCTTTGTAGGCTTTGCGATGCACGTCCTGACCCACCTGCTAATAGTAGGGGAAGAAACCTTGCTCCCCAAGTGAGAAGGTGAAAAGGAGACAAACATGGCTTCTGTCTTTCTAAAAGGGGAAGTGCACTTGATGTAAATTCTAAGAGCCCTTCTGACATCTAGAGTATGACACTTGCGCTCTAAGTCATGGTGTGGAAGGGAACAGAAGTCAGGTAATACAATGTCTTGGGACCAATGGAACCAAGTGTTAACCTTTGGGATAAAGGAGGGGTCCAGACGGAGAACAACCCTATCATTGTGAAAGATGCAAAGATCCTGCCTGATAGAAAGGGCGGCCAGTTCTGACACCCTTCTGGCCAAAGTGATAGAAATGAGGAAAACTACCTTTAGAGTTAGGAATTGGAGAGACACTGTTCTAAGGGGTTCAAAGGGGGGCTTCGTAAGGGCATTAAGAACCAAGTGAAGGTCCCATGAAGGATACCTGTGCACCACAGGAGGGTGTAGGTTGGAAGCCCCTTTCAAAAATCTTCTGACCGAGGGGTGATGGGACAAGGAAGCAAGCGAACTCCATGAAAGAACTGAGGAGAGAGCCGCTACCTGGTGTCGTAAGGTATTGGGGGCTAAACCTTTCTCCAAGTGAAGGAATCTAAGAACCTCTGCCAACTGGGCTGAGGAAGGAAAGAGACCCTCCTTGAGGCACCATTGGGAGAAAACCCTCCAGGTGGCATCATAGAGGCGCCTCGTAGGTTTGTGAGATGCCTGGATGGTGAGGATAACCCCCTCTGGGAGGTTAGCCTCCCTTAGCTGCTGCCGCTCAAGCACCACATGGTCAGCTTGAGCCACTGGGGCTCCAGATGGATCAGAGCCCCTTGGTGCAGGGAGATGAGATGGGCCGGGATCCTCCAAGGGGAAGCTACAGATAGGTTGACCAGGTCCGTAAACCAGGGCCTCCTTGGCCAATAGGGTGCCAGGAGAATTAGCTCCGCTCGTTCCGCCAACAGCTTCCATATGACCGCCAGAATGATGGGAAGAGGGGGAAAGGCGTAGAGGAGACTTGTGGGCCATTTGCAATGAAGAGCATTGGTCCCCTCCGCTCCCTGGCAAGGAAACCTGGTGAAGAATCTGTTGACTTGGGCATTTTGAGGAGTGGAGAAGAGATCCAACTCCGGAGTTCCGAATCTGAGGGAAAGATCCCTGAATAGGGATGGAGGAATGGACCATTCTGACTGGTCCACTAAACTCCTGCTCAGCCAGTCGGCTTGGGAATTGTCAACTCCAGAAATGTGATCCGCTGAGATCGACAGCAGGTGTTTCTCTGCCCATAACCCCAAACGTTCTGCCTCCCTCATAAGTGCCTTGGATCTCGTTCCCCCATCTGTTGACATGTGACTTTGCGGCCATATTGTCCGTCAACACAAGAACATGGCAGCCCGTCACCGAGGCTCTGAAATGCTTGAGAGCCAGAGAGATAGCTCTGAGCTCTAACCAATTTATGGGATGGGTGCTGTCTGATCTGGACCAAACTCCTTGAGCTATCTGACCCTCCTTATGGGAGCCCCAACCCAGAAGGCTGGCATCTGTGGTGATTACTAGCGTGTCTGGTTCCTTGAATTGGAGCCCCTTCCAGAGGGACGAGGAGAACCACAAACTGAGGGACCGCCGGGCCTGTTGAGAGAGCAGGACCTTGATTGACGAGTGGCTGGTTCCTGCTCGTTGAAAGGGGAACAGGAACCATTGGAGCAATCGGGAGTGAAGCCGTGCCCACGGGACAATGCCAATACAGGAGATCGTTTTCCCCAGTAGTTTGGACAGCAGCGACAGTGGAACAGTCTGTTGTTGTTGAATTTGGCTGATGATCTCTGCAAGGCTTTTTCCATGATCTGGAGACAGGAAAACCTGGCACAAAGTCGTGTCGATGACTGCTCCCAAGTGTAGCAGTTTCGTCGTGGGTGAGAGATGGCTCTTCTTGGTATTGATGGAAAACCCGTGGCTTTGGAGGCAAGACAGGGTAATTTGTAAGTCCCGATGTGCCGAGTGGATGGATGAGGACAAAATCAACATGTCGTCCAAGTAGCATTGGATCCTCACTGGAATATAATGGAGTGAAGCCACCAATGCTGCTAGAATCTTTGTGAAGACCCTTGGAGCTGATGAGAGGCCGAAGGGAAGGGCTCGATACTGGAAGTGAGCATTCTGGTAACAGAAACAGAGAAAATGGCGATGATGAGGCAAGATGGGGATGCAGAGGTAAGCCTCCGTGAGATCAATGGAAGAGAGGAGGTCGCCCTCCCGAACGCTAAGATAGAATGCAGTGTCTGCATTTTGAATTGCCTGTATTTGACAAATTGATTGAGAAATTTTAGATCAAGGATGGCTCGCCACCCCCCGAGGCTTTGGGAACAACAAAAAGATGAGAGTAAAATCCACGTCCCCATGGTAAGGTGGCAATTGGTTGAATAGCCCTTATGTTAAGTAGGTGTTGAATGGCCAAATTCATAAGGGCTCTCTTTGAAGTGTCCCATGAAACAGGACAAATCAAAAAAATTTCTAGGGGTGACGATAGAAATTCCAATTGTAGCCCTGACCTAACAGTGTTGAGCACCCAGGCATCCGTCATTGACTCCTCCCATTTGGAGGCAAAGAAGGCTAAGCAACCTCCAATGGGTGGGGAGAACGAGGTATTACTTGGAGCGACGGAAGGCACGACCCCCTCCCCCGTGAAAGGGCCGTTTACCAGCAGAAGGTTGTTGTCTGCTAGGTGGTTCTTGACGTTGGTCTTGGTGCTGAGAATACGCCCTCTGTGGCCAACGAAAGCGGGAGGTGGACTCTGCCCGAAAGGCAGGTGGGCGATAAGGAGCTGGGCGATAGTCAGCTTTTTTCCCCGAGGAGGAAAGAATTTTACATTTATCTCTGGTCTCGATGAGATGCGGCTGTAGACCCTCGCCAAAAAGCTTGTCTCCTGCGCAGGGGGCAGAGGCCAGCTTCCATTTGCGGCGTGACTCCGCCTGCCAATTTCGGAGCCACAGAAGCCTTCTTGCCGCCACCGAAGATGCCATGGCCCTTGATGCAAATTTGGCAGAATTGAGGGTGGCATCCTCAGTGAATTCTGCCGCTGCTATAATTTTGTTCAGATCCTGATGAGACCTGAGGTCAGAGGCAGGCAATCGATCCTGCAGTTGGTGCAGCCATCATAGAGATGCCCTCGTGAAAAAGGATGCAGCTGTCGAAGCCCGAACAGCCCACGCAGCTGCTTGGTGGTTGCGCTTGAGGGTCTGTTCGGAACGCTTGTCCTCTGGTTTAAGGACATCCTCTGGCTCGGTGAGAGTGCCAGAAGAGAAGAATGATGCCACATCCGGTGTGTCTACTGAGGGCACTGCAAGTGCGTTGGCTAGGGATGTGCTAACATTGTAGAACCACTTGTCCAAAGATGATGGACGAGGACCTGCCAAAGGGGAAGCGCACTGTTCCTTGACCATGTCGAGAAACAAAAGGGGAGAAGGCAAAACCTCCGTGTGTACTACTGTCTCCTTGCCCGGAGGGTTCCCCTTGTGGTTCAGGTGCTGCTTCTTCAGGTGACAGCTTGGCAGTGACCAGGGCCTTGCTAAGTAGGGGTTTAAAGAGGACTGGTTTAAAGACTAATGCAGAGGGGGGCTGATCTGGACGAAAGTCTTCTTCCTCTGAAAGATTGTGATCACAGATTTCGCCCTCTTCGCACTCTGAACTAGAGGAGCAACTGTGTTCAGATGGGGAGGCACCCTCTTCTCCTTCATACTCCTCCCATTCTGCCTGTGAAGAATGGACCCTGAGGTCTTGGGGTCTGTGGAAATCTCATTGCGGAGGTAAGGAAGCCATAGACTGAGAAGGGAGAAGGGCCTGAACCCTTTCCAGAGGCGAAGAATCTGTTGAAAACCTTCAGCCAATCCCTGCCTAATGGCTAAGGAAACAACAACTTGGATCTCCCTGGGCCTGTTATCAAAGGTAGTGGAGGGCCGAAGACCAGCTGCAGTGGGCATGAAGGTGGCTTCCGGCCTGATCTGGGAGGCCTGAACTCTGGAGGGAAGAGAGGGGGCATAGAACCCAGAAGTTTGCTGGAAATATGGCCCAGACCTGCTGAAATCCTGAGGTTGTTCCTCAAATGCCTCAGGGGACCAGCCGGGGGGTGTCCAAAGGCTCCATGAACAACTTCCCCTCCCATAGGGGCTTCTCTGGAAATCCTGATGTTCGGCTGGCTGGGAAACCTGTTGCAGTTGCTCTCTCATTTGTTCAATAGTCTTGTTAAATTGTCTCTCTAGAGCCGCATGTCTGCGTTGCTCTGCCTTCAACTCAGCCTGAGTTGTCTTCTTAGGAGCTAGAGCCTTAGCTGATTTTTGCAGCCACTTCCCTCTGAGCAGTACGTTGTCTGCATCTTTTCCTTTTAGTGGGTTGGAGGGCCTGTTCCACTGGGGGGGAAAGCTCTGCATGAGCACTGTCCTGATCCATTTTAAAATAAGCAAGGCTCAAAAATGCTTAAGGATGGCAGAGGGTGGAATTGGGTCTTTAGAGCCCTGAAAATGGCCGCCCGGCCACTTAAAATGCCCGCTCACCTTGTGTCTGAAGAGACTGCACTCGAAGGTGTCTGCTGCTCGTTGATGGCTCAGAGAAGTGAATTTCACTCCTTAGGCTATTGCAAGCCCCGAGCGATCAGATCAGCCAGAGAAGGAAGAGATTGCCTCCCACGTGATCAGCTGGCTGGCTCTGTTATCAAGTTGCCGATCAGTTTTACAATCGGACAAACTGCGGCTATGGGGAAGTCTCAGATGCTTCCGCTTGCCTAGCAGCACTTGGGAAAATGTTTATCCCAACGTTGCAGGAGAACGGAGCCCCACTCTCCTGAAGTTGCAGCTACCCAGATCTCTGGGAGTTGATTGAAGCAAGGGTAGCTTCTGTAGAAAATCACTGAATAAAACACTAACGCTTTCAGAGACACAGCTTGTGACTTAAAGAAGCCGAGTCAAAGCTGGGGATTCTCCCGGGGGCTGGCTTTTTTATATACAAGTACAGACTCAGCTTAATGACATCATAAGAAGGAGTCTACACATCCTGGGCTCTCGCTGCAGCATGGAGAACATGAGCAATTTTATCAGTGAAATGTCTATCACAGTAGCCTATAAAATCATTCTTTCCAACAAGCCACTTTTAAACAGTGCCACCAGATGACATATGATTATGGCATTAAGAGCATTTAGTAATCTTAACATTACAGTACACTAAAGAGCCTGCTGGGACTGGTAAACAGAGAGAGGTCACTGGTGAACAATTCTACCCAAGGATTCTTGTCATTGCTGAATTCCATAGTTTAATGAGGTATGAGGAAGAACTGCACACCAGATTATTGGAAAAATCTTCAAATGTCATTTGAAATGAAGTATATCCATAATGAATCTATAATGACTCCCCATCTTGATGAGATCACCGGTGCTGATGAGCTATTTATTACCCAGGTAATGATCTAACCATGATAAAGGATCAATCATAATAACTTCCACTTTCAGATCATAATCCAACTGCTCAAATTAAATACCAGAATGGATTCGGCCTTTCATTATCTAGAAAAACCTCATGATTGGTATGAAAGGCATACATTTCTTTCACAGATTTCATCCAAAGATGTGGATGTCCTCCTATATCAAATGCTAGGAATAATTCAACTGCAGCTCTGTACAGTCCAATGATTGAGGAAAGGACAGTGCAGAGTACCACACCAAAAGAATCTTTAATTGTCTCTACAGCTCAGAGACAATCATATCCAGTTATCCAAAAGCCCCTAATCACTATCTATCTCTTACAGAATCATTGCAGTCACAGTATCTTCAGGAGTTGCAACTAAAGTATCTAAAACCTGGAGGGCAAATATCAGACAGCTTATCAAGACCCCATATCAAGATACAATTAAGGAAGCAAAAATTATACAAACCTCAGTAAAAATTTCAATGAAATGTTACAATGCAAAGATTAAGGGTAAAGTACAGAACCTTGGGAATGTTCTTTCAGCTCTCATTTTTTAACAACTACATTAAGGTAAGAGTTTCTTTCAACATTTTGATTCCCACCCACCCATCCCCAGGCTTGTTTCAGCCAGGGTTGAGCTGCCATTAAAGTAAGCTACTAACTTCTTTATTATTTTGATTACTTATATCTAGATATCCAGTATTCTCCCAGCATCCCCATAATCTCTCAACTGAACAACATTGCTACCTTGTCCTACTCTGTTTTAGTAATACATGCCAAGTCCATTTTCTCGCTGAATATAAGGTCATGGGTGAGAATGTTTTTTATTACATAAAAACTGACACCCACAACAGTAACCTGAGGCCAAGGCACTGAAGAATCCAGCCTCCCAAATCCAAGGTACACATATTCAGGCTGAAACTGCCAACCAATTAACCCTATCATATCTTCCTTGTCCATCAATGTACCTTCATAGTCTCCTAGCAGAAACTTTAGACACTCCAACTGTTCTCCCGTGTCATTTAAACCAGGGGTCCCTAACCACGGGGTCGCGGACCGGTACCGGGCCGTGGAGCACTCTTTACCGGGCCGCAAATAAAAAAAAAAAATTAAAAAAAATGGCGGCTTTCTTCGCCTTCGGTGAATGCTGCTGGGATCGGGATCAAGGACACAAATGAAAGAAGGGGAGGGAGGAAGCAATCAAGCCTGTCCTGCTCTTCTGCTCAGCTCTTCAGTCGCTTCCGCTTCCACCAGCCCAGGAAGAAACTGCTCAAAGAGCCGGGGTGGCTTTCGCCGCAGCTTCGAGCGCTCGCTTTCACCCCACTCACTCGGCCGCTACATGTTCAATCCACAGTGCTCGCTCTGCCTGCCTGCCTGTCTGGTTGTTTGGGAGCAGCTTCGCTGAGAATAATAACTATTCGCCTTTTATCAGCCGAAGCTGCTCCAAACGAAGAAGGCAGGCAGGCAGGCAGGTAGAACGGAGCACTGTGGATTGAACTGCGAGCGGGCGGGCGGGCGGGGTGGGGGTGAAACGGGCGCCGGGAAGCTGCGGCGACAGGAAAAGCCACCCCACCCCTGGCTTCTTTGAAGCAGTTTCTTCCTGGGCTGCTGGAGGAGCGATAGAGTGACTGAGAGAGGAACGAGGCAGACACCTGAGGGAGGGAGGGAGAAACCTGAGGGATGGGGCTGAGGGAGGCAGGGCCGAGGCGCTCTCTGAATCTTGGAGTTTGCTGGCAGACGTTTATTACCCGACTAGGTAACAACATCAGATGTTACCTAGTCAGGTAATGAAACGCCTGCAAGCAAACTACCAAACTCGGATTCTCCCCCACCCACCCCCACCCCGGTCCTTGAAAAATGTTTCTGCTTGAAACCGGTCCCTGGTACAAAAAGGTTGGGGACCACTGATTTAAACCACAAGTGACTATTAACTCCAATCCAGTTATCTTTCTATCCTAATCTTCCCTATCTTCAGCCTCTGATCTACAATTTTTTTATCAGTATCAAGGCCACCCCACATGGGGGAAAAATCCTTTGTCTTATGCCTCCAATTTCCCTAAACTCCCAACACCAAAATATCCACAAAATACAACCATCACCAATGATAAGCTATACCCGTAATGGTGAACCTATGGCGTGTGCGCCACAGGTGGCATGCAGAGCCATTTGTGTGGGCACACGAGCCCCAGCCACTTCATAAACAGGTTACTTCACTCTCCCCCGATCATTAGCTCAAACTGCAAACTCAGTAATATTTACCAAGTTTTGGTACAGTATGCTGCCAAAGGACCATATTCTAAAACCAAAACATAGGAGGGCTATAGTAACCCCTTCCTCTCTCAAGTGTCTCTTTGATGAAAGGGATGGTGCTATCTTGAACTGTACCCTTTCTTGAAGAAGCCTTCTCTCAATCCAGCTATGTTAGACAATTTGCACCCAAGCTCCAACATTTTTCCCCTTGGGACAAATATTGGAACGTCAGCCACAGAAAGTCCTAGATGAATCTCACAGTTGCTCCAATATAGGGCTCCGTAGGATACAATTCACTCCCCAAGTTATTTAGTTTCTATGTAAAAGTGCTGGGGGAAGTAATATTTTACCACATATTACAATTATGTAAAATTGAGTCTGGTCACGTGATGACCTACTTTATGACCATTGTGACTTACAACCAAAATTGTGAGCTCATTTACATTTGTAAATCAAGGAATACCTGTACTAAAATTCAGAACAGACAAAAGTATAAATATAATGATTTGAATTGAGATGAGATAATCAAAACAAAATTGAGAAAATTAAAAGAGGGGAAAAACTATATAGAAAATGCAGAATAGTAATGAGATATGGAATAGAACACAAAAAGGAGCATGACATTGAGTTTGTGTCTGTATAAAGAAGTGCAACCCGGGACCAAGCTATTTTCAAAAAAGATGTTTTACTTGTATTTTGTGTGTGTGAAAACCCAAATAAAACTTTAATTTAAAAAAAAAAGAATCATTGCCTTCCTACCCAGTTTACCAGTAAAGGTGAAAACCTGGCTCTGGAAAAGAGCATTTGAGGAATATTAGGTTTTTGTTTATGAT
The DNA here is from genome assembly GCF_049901735.1 of Notechis scutatus. Taxonomy (NCBI): domain Eukaryota; kingdom Metazoa; phylum Chordata; class Lepidosauria; order Squamata; family Elapidae; genus Notechis; species Notechis scutatus. Next base: position 152,735,942 of record NC_142009.1, on the reverse strand, counting down.
CCACTTATGATGGCTGTTGCTATTATTAATTGGTATTGTTACTGCTTTGGATTGATGTGTTTAATGTTTATTTCTGTTATAATGCTTCCTAAAGACATTTTCTAGCAAAGCAAATTAATATTTATGTTTCAAAGCACAACTTAGATTTATAAAGCAGCCAAAAATGGACTAAATGCCATAGGAACCTACAAATAATATATCAGAAAATATGGTGCTGATTTGGACAAGTGAAATAAAGCAAAATTATTACCTCCCTAATTACCTATATGGGGATATGAGAAGTATTGTTTTGTTCTGCACTAACAATCTCATGTGTATATTTTAATCCATTTAACACTACATAAGGGGGTTGTTCTTTTAAAGTTAGCCTAGCTGTCTCCAGTACTAAAAGAAAGAATCCATACTTCAATTAAATGGTATCTAATTTCATTTAAAACAATTTAGAAAATTTATTAGTACTCAATTGTATAGTAGCAACACAAGGAATAAAGACTGTATCCTTACTCCAATTTTTACACATTGTCACACAACACCTCAATAATGGCAATTTCCCCCCACCAAAACTATCCGATACACCCCTTTTCAGTTTTCCTGTGTGCTGACAACATGGTTATTTTATCTTATCCACGACAGGAATGCAATGAATCCTTATGCTCAATATTGTGAAAGAAGAAAAACTGATTGTAAATTATACCCTCCTCCTCCAAATTCTGACCTGAACAAAAAATCTAAAACTCATAGTTGATTATTATATGGGATACTAGTGGAGCCTTACAGTAACCTAACTGCAAGTGAGAGGGTATAGTTCAAGTTCTTTTAAGATTGATCAGGCAAGTCTCTAGATCAGGAGTCGCCAACCTTTTGGACCTCAAGGACCACCAAACTCATAATTTTAGATCCCAGGGACTACTAACCGGTTCTGTGGGTGTGACCTAATTTGTGGGTGTGGCTTGGTGGTCATATGACTGGCTGGGCATGGCTTGCATGTAATTATTATAAATATTTATATAAATATTGAATTTTTTATAAAAAAGAGCAACTTTTACCCAAAATCAGGCAAAGCAGGCAGATTGAGTTGCTCACAGAATCATTCAGTGATCTATCTATCTATCTGCCATCAGCTAGCTCAGTCTATCAAATTTGCTTGCCATGTGTCTGCACTGAATTTGCTTGCAAGCAAACTTTCAGTCCTAAGGGAGGTTCGGCTATGCTGAACCGAAGATCTAAAGACTAGCCAGAAAGCAAGAAATCCAACCATTTCCTGCTTCCTAGCTAATCTAAATCTCCGGGCAGAACAGATGATGGTCGGAAAAAGGAAAAATAGCAATTTAGCAGGCAAGTTTACCGGGTAAGGATGAGTGGGCAGGAAGGGTTCCTGCGGGCCATGTGGGCGGCACAGCCTTGTGTTTCTGCGCAGCCTGGATTAATTGCTTTGTGCGGGTGCTCTGGGGGTGAGATTTCTCTGCGGCCCACCAAAATTTTCTCACGGCCCACCAGTGGGCGGCAGCCCACCGGTTGGCAACCGCTGCTCTAGATAGGCATCTAACACAACTTTAAGACTACAACTAGGAATCACAAGGTTGGAAACCAGGATTTGGATCATTATTTTTAATTACTGCCTAAATTTCTCTTTAACCAAATTGACCTGACATCTCTTTAACGGAGGTAACTTTCAGTCTACTTAGAAGATATTCATTAAACAAAAACTGGCAGCCTCTGGTTTCCCTAGTGAGGCAATACAAAGGATGTGATATGACCAAATGAAAAGATTACTATATTTATTAAACAAATGTATATGACCCCTAACTCACACATGGCGACTCCAGGAATCTCACAATATTAAAAAAAATCAGTGTAAAACCCCCTTAATCTTCCTATCTGCCCCAGTGATGGTGATCACACATTCACACCAGCCATTTGATCAGCTTTGAATCAACTAGGGGTCTCCAGGCCTGCTGACAAAACCACATCTTCCAGGCATTCTGGAAAAATAACAAGGTGGCAGTTAACCTTAATTCTAGGGGAATGATATTTCAAAGTGAAAAAACTACAGAGAAGGCCCTCTTCCCTGGTCGACAAGATGCACCTACCTAATAGAGGAGACCCAAAATATACCTTGCCTACCTGCTCTGGTTGACTGGGTAGACATAACTGGGGAGAGACAGTTTTTCAAATAACCTGGCCCCAAGCTATTTAGGGATTTAAAGATAACTACCATCCTGACTTGAACCCAGAAGCAGATTACTAACCAAAGCAGCCCCCGCAAGAAACATAACTCATCAATAAATCTCAATTTGCTCAGAACCATTCCAGCTGCTGCATTTTAAGCCAATTAGAGCTTCTGGATACTTTTCAAGGGAAGCTCCATGGAGAGTACATGGTAATACTTCAAATTGTAGGTGATTCAGCTATGGTGACTATGAATTGGTTCAGAAATGTATGTAATAGGCATACACCTCACAGTTGTGCAAAGGTCCTTATGACTATATTGAGGACAAGTCCAGACAACTCTCCATATTACACATCTGTCTGGTGGTAATTACCACAACCATTACCAACTATGTTAATTCTCCAAGAACCTCTGAACCCAACACTAGTCCATCTTGCCAACATTCAGTTTTAGCCTGTTGATCCCCATCTAGGCCTCAACATCCTCTAGGCATCATTAAAAAGGCAGTCATAGAATGGCTGAACTCACCATAAACAGAGATGTACAACTATCATCAGCATACTGATGATGTCTTACCCATGGTAATGGGTGATCTTATTCAGCGGTTTCATGTAGAAGTTAAACAGAAGCAGAGAAAGCACTGCCATCTGCAGAACCCTGTATATCAGGAACCAAGGATCCAACTTCTCACTGCCAATTAACACTGACTGAAAACAGCTTTAGAGGAAGGAAGTGAATCAGGACAATAACAGCACCCCATTCCCAACCCCTTGAGTCATTCTAAAAGGATACCATGGTTTATGGTATTAAACGCTATTGAGAGCAAGTAGAGCAGGGACAAGGTGCACTAACCCATCCTGCTCCCTCCAAAGATCACTGAAAAGCACAACCAATACCATTTCTTTCACATATCCAGGCCTGAATCCCAATTGAAAAGGATGCAAATAATCAGTTTCTTCCAGAATCCTCTGGGACTGCAGCATGATCATTTTCTCAAAAACTTTTTCTGTATATATAGATAATATCTTTACATTTGTACAGAAAAGGGAAGATGTTAGAATATAGAAAAAGTGCTTTGAAATATAAAATACTGATGGTAGTTGAGCCTAAAAAGCAGTAAATTTCAGCTTTTATATATTATGTATCAGGGGTCTTCAAACTTGACAGCTTTAAGACTTGTGGACTTTAACTCCCAGAATTCCTCCTCCAGTCATGTTAGCTCAGGAATTCTGGGAGTTGAAGTCCACAAATCTTAAAGCTGTCAAGTTTGAAGACCCGCACGTGTAAAAAAAAAAAAACAAAAACTCAGCTGTGCCACCTGGACAGCTGAAAAATACTGCATGGAGGTGCGCAGCATTTGAAAAGCCTCTTTTTTCCTGCTTTTTCAACCTCAGCTGTGCCTCGCAAAGCAGCTGAGTTTGAAAGAGCAGGAAATAAAGGACAGGTAAGAGCCTGGGCGGGCAGGTGGGCCAAAACAGCAGCAGACACAGAACCAGTTTGATGTCTGCTGCTCTTCAGAGTTACCGGTTCTATAGAACCGGGCAGAACCAGTAGCATCCCACCCGATGCCATGATTAAAAAGAGAATCAATTTTCCCCAATTGGTGTTTTTGCCAGAAAACAGAAATAAATGCCAGAAACTGGCAAAAAATGTTGCCAAATGCCCAAAATATAATCACATGGCCACAGGGAGGGTTTGTGGCTGTTATAACTCCAAAAACAGATTGTAAGTAGTTCTGAGGTGGTCTGTTACAACCTTGAATTGATTGTTAAGTGACAAAACACAAGACATTATTTTAGCAGCTAGATGAAAGTCAAAGATTAGCTATGCAATTCTATATATAAATCATATTCTCTATTAATAAAATGAAACATTATGTAATTTAATTAGTTTTTAGGAAACTACAAATATTGTTAATACTTTTACTGCATATCAGTAAAAGTAGAAAGCTCCTACAGCTTTCTCTGGTAGAAAGCTCCTACAGAAATACACAAATTCCTTATTCCATTATATACACAATATGAAATAACAGCTGCCAGTTAGCTGATGATGACCTTCATTCACACCAAGTTCTTCCCAAGAATCTATGATATTGTAATATATTGGCATATCATGTGTGTGGATTCAAATAGTGTGGCCTTTTGTAACTGACAGATGGAAACCTTGGTCAATTATCCAGATTTTTAAGTGCCATCTAAGACTTTCTGGTATGGCACCTAATGTGCCAATAACCACTTGGTGGGGCCAGTTTATGCCATAATTTTTAACTTAAATGTTCAGATATTGATATTGTGTGATCGTCTCTAGTTATTATTATTCCATTATTATATTAAGAATATTTTAATAAAGTTAAGATAATTTTATAAAATCAACACTTATAACAGAATGAATTTTTAAAACCTTTCTATAGAATCAGCCAAACTGTTAGAGTTGACCCAATTCCTTTTAAATGGTAGTTGCAGAATTGCTGTGTATAGGAAAAAAATGGAAGAGTAGTAGAATCTCCAATAAATGTTTGCATATTTTAAATTATAATTGAATGTATTTCCTTACTGTGAAGTGCATAGAATCTTAAATATTTTAACTACAAATTTTCTAAACTAGAAAGCAAGTGCAATGGAGAATGAAGAGTCAGTTTCTTACTATTAATTACATCAGAGAAAGTATCTAGAAAGCAACGTTCTACCCACGCTACATACAAGGTAATCTTAATATTTATGTGTGTTTTCCATGAAGAATATCTGAATACACAGAAAATACCGTAGCCTGAGTGATAGGAACATATGGTGTCCTGGCAAGAGAAACTTTGAAAAATCAAATTGTGCAGCTAATGAAATATTCCCTTAACACACACACACATACACAAGATTTTTTAAAAGATTGCCTAGAAAGTCAATAACCATGCAACTGTAAAACACCCACACATCTGAAATAGAGAAAAATACAATTTGATCTTTTTGCAATCACTGAAGCAATTCATAGTACTAGGCCAAAGTCATAAATCTGTATGTACCATTTAGTCCTGTCCGACTGTTGGTGACTTTATAGGCAAGTGCCTTGCTACCCTGTCAAGCATAGCTTCTTTCAATTGTTGGATGTTCAACTTTGTATAAGATTTGATGTTATCAAGCCAACGTGTTCTTTCTTGCCCCTTCTTCTTATTCCACTAACCATTCCTAGCATCATTGCCTTCTCCAATGAATTTGCATGCATGACATGGGCAAAGCAAATCAGATATAGTCATATGATTTTAGCTTCTAGTGATGTGTCTGGTTTTATATGATTTAACACCTCTGTGTTAATTACTCTGGCTGACCATGGTATAGTATAATTCCATATGGAACTCATCTTTTAGTTCTATTCCAGGCCTCCATTCACTGATGAGTACTGAAAAAGGGTATATACTACTGAATACCTAGCACTTTTAAGTTCTAAATAATAGCAACAATCATCACTCTCTATAACATAGCAAATGGCTTTAGGATCCTAACTGAAACAAAGTATCTTTCTGTAAAATACATACAATATCTGGATGTGCTTATACCTCTGAAGCGCCTAATAAATACATAAATAAGTTAACTTATTTCCAAATTTGCTAGAAAAATTAATGGGACTCAAAAACCTCATCCCTGGGTTCTTAAATAGATTAACACTGTCACAATAAATCAAAGCAACTAGAATTCCACTGCCTATAGGATAATCTAATAATAATTCATCATCGTTATCATCATCATAATTCAGATACTTTTCAATAAAGAGCTTTCTCAAGAGACATATACAAATATATCTAAAATGACATACTTTGATTTTACTTCAACTTTAAGTGTATCAACCATTTACCATAGCCCACATAAAGGCTTGCAAGCTTTCTTTTTTACTTTGCCTACCCTATCTAACATATATTTCTAATGCATCTACCACTGCAACCGTTATTTCCATTATTATTCCTCAAAATGTTGGTTTATAAATTGAATTTCCCCATTTTAAGCAGAAAAAACATTTTTGGAATCTTTTTGTAAGATAATACATGAAATAGCTAGGATACAATAAGAAAAATCATACTATATACAATATATAAACAAAACTAATATAAGTGTTTTTGAAAAAGGGAACTGATTCTTGGTAATAGCAGCCAACAGGAAATACCCCTAGTGTTAAAATAAAATACTACAGGAACAGTATCAATTTATGCATTTATAGCAGCAAGCAGTACAATTTTATTACCATGATTTACAGCTAAGATATTATATTCTACTTTATCATTTTTATCCACTATATTATATTCAAACGTAGTTGTTCCAAATTGTGTATTTCAGATTTAACATAATTTAAGTCAATACTCAGAATGCTATCTAGTATGATTTCCACAAGTTTCTGTTTACTGCTGCATTCAAACTTAAAGTTTGAAGATTGAACTACAATGAAGATATTTAGGACTGAAAAATAATCAGTTGTGGAAATTATATGATAAAGATAACTGGGTCTGAAAATCTATTTCCTCTAGGAATATAAGTTTCAAGAAAGATTAGGGTGACAATTGCTGGAATCCTGATAAAGCAAACTAAAACAAATGAAGAAACATAGAGATAACACAAGAAATCTGGACACATTGAGAACAAGAGAGAGGGAGAAATTCCAGGACAATTATGATTATAAGATTGATCAGATACAATTGCATATAGGGTATGGAAGATCAGACATAAGCAACTTGGTATAACTGTAAAATACAGGGATATCTGGATGGATATAAACAGTTAAAATAGCTATTGAATAGGATGTGATGCACACATCTGAGTTCCATTTAACACTGGATTTACTTTGAAAAATATTGTCTAGACCAGGGGGTCTCCAACCTTAGCAACTTTAAGACTTGTGGACTTCAACTCCCAGAATTCTGGGAGTTGAAAGTTGCTAAGGTTGGAGAGTCTTAAAGTTGCTAAGGTTGGAGACCCCTGGTCTAGTCCAATATCTGTAATTATGACAGACCCCCTCCCCATTTTGTGTGTATATATACACACACACACATGTAGAAATGTGCATGATATATATACAAAATAGTGTAACTATGTCCAGAATGGCTCATTGCACACAAAGATATGCCTAGGCTGCAGTTTCTATCTCTCTTATCTGATGAAGTAGACATTAGTCCATCTCAAGAAGAAAGCTTATGCCATAATAAATATAAAATCTTATAATGTGGGTTTTTAGAAGGCTCCTTTTTGATACCATAACTCGTCCCTCTTGAATAAGTTATTAAACACCCTTCTTACTACAGTCAAGGTAATTAAAAAGGCGCTCCCCAAAGAAATACCTCTTCCTCGCTATTCAAAAGTACTTTTATGGATTAAATGCAGCCAACAATTCTTAGCATGCATCCATGAGTGAAGTTTCTCCACAGAGGTACAAGGCTGTTACCAGGCACACAGAACTGGGTAACATTGAATAAGAAATAACCCATGGGGAAGTAGAAGAAAGAGTTCTTAGTAGGTAGCAGGAGTACAAAGTAGAAAAAAAAATTACAGGAGGGTGCAGTAGGAAGCAACGTGAATGCGCAAGAGAAGCTGCGTGGGATGAAGTGAATTCGCAGAATATTTTTTTTCCCCCTACGGAGATGAAGAGGAGGAGGAGTTCAGAATAGAAAGAAGCATGCTCTCAGGCATGCAGGTGGGAAAAACAGACATTTCGCGGGCGAAAAAGGGGGGCACTAAATATATTTGCTTGGCTGGGGTGGGGCACTGCAGGGAAGAGGTCACCAATGGGTGACGGGAACTACCGGAAAGGCGGGGGAAGCCTCAGTTGAGGGGAGAAAATATGCATGCGGTCCCGGGGGAGGGGGTGCTGCGGGGAAAGGCGATCGGCTCGCCTCTGAAGGGAGCGGGGACCATGTGAAAAGGACGTCATTGCCGCCGATGGGGAACCATGGGAAAGGGGGGTTGCTAGGCCGGGGGGAGGAGGAGGGAGAGGAAACCCCTGACGCAGAGGGTCTTGGCGCTCTGTGAAGGCCTGACGCGAGAGGAGGAGAGCAGCGCCTGCCGTTTCCGCAGGCGGAAAAGACGAGGCCGGGGAGGGGGAGGACCTCCCTTTTCTGTTAATAAAAGAGAAACCCGCCTTCGTCCTCATCCCTTTTAACTGCCCTAGAATATTCCGCCAAGGCCCGCGGAAGATGAACGCGGAGAGACCCGTCGGCCCCCTTACCATGGTGGCGGGAGGGTGTTGAGGGCTTGCCCGCAGCTAAATCCACAGCCGAGTGCCAAGCCGCCTCTTCGTCTTCTCCCCTCGCTGCTGCTGCTGTTGCTGCTTCTGCTGCCACCACCGCAAGCGCACGACTGTTTCCTTCCTGCCTGCCTCCCCCCTCGCGGCTCTACCGCAGCCCGGGACTCGCGCGCTCGGCTGTTATTTGGTGCAAGGCCGGAGCGGCTCGTGGCGGTTCCCGACGGTTTTAACTGCTGCTGCTGCAGTGGCTCGCGCTGACCCGCAACCTGGAGAAGGGGGAGGGGGAAAGGGGAGGGGGGAGAAAAAGAGAAGGAGGCGGAGACGAGACGAAGGAGCGAAGACGCCAACGAGCAAGCAACAACAAAGGGGAGGTGCTTCCCAACATCCGGGCAACTTCCTCCCCCGCCCCCCCCCACTCCAAACAAGGGACCACATTTACATACGCCGAAGGGCCGAGAGGGAACGTGCGTGTGATGTCACACGGGCGAGAAGAAGACTGAGGGAAGGAAGGAAGGAAGGCGCGCGGGGGGTGGGGGGAGGGGCTAGAAAGACAGCACAGAAAATGGAAGCGGTGGTGCAAGCGAGGCCGGCGCCAGTTAGACTGCCTGGGAGGAAGCCCCTATGGAGAAATGCTGCTTTCGCTGCGGCCTGTTTCTGAAGCAAGACAAAATAATTAGGAGACAAAAGGCGGCTGTGGCTTCTCAATTGGCGGGAGGAGAGGTGGGGGCGAGGTGTCTGCTGCCGAACTAATAACAGCCTCAGAGACGCTTCAGCCGTCCTCCTCTTAAATCCTGACTCCTGCATCTAGGGGCACTCTGCGGGGGATGCTAGTATAACTATCCCTTCTCCATTTTTAGTACCACAAAATATACTTGGAGAACAAGAAGCTTTTCCAGCCAACCTCTAGGAGCCGGGGAGGGGGGGCTGTATGGAAAGCAAAAACGCCGTTGTTGCGGGAGTGATATGTGATGGCTTCGGAAGGGGTTGCAGTTGGACTAGTTAATTTGAGGGTGATATTTGTCCTTGAATGGTCTCCAGGATCTCCATTCTACCAACTATTTCTTTTATTTATTAATTTATTTAGAGACCAGCCAACTGATGTCTATTTCTGCCCAACTTGCAAAATGTGACTGGATGGCCTAACATAGTTTTTTTTTAAAAAAAAAAAACAAACTCACCAAAATAAACTACACAAAAAACACAATATAATATGGTGCAAGCTAAGGCCAAAAAAAAAGCCAAGATATTTGAATCCTAAACCATTTACTGGATGTCCCAAAGGTGCTTTTTCAAGAGACAACTGAACTCTCTGTTTTTTCTTTGAAGAGGCTTCGCTTCTCCAAGAAGCTTCTTCAGCTCAAAGCTATTTAGATGAGAAGTGAAACATCTTCAAAAAAAAAAAAAAAAAGTCCAGTTGCCTCTTGGAAAAAGCACCTTTGGGACAATGATGACCTGGGTGACTGAGAATCTCTATAGACATTTTAATGGATGAGCTCCTCCAACATCTTAATCCGAGGCTTGGAGGAAACATCCACATTTGTAAAGTCTCACGGAAGGCTTCCAAGGTTATGCTGTTCCAAAGGACAGGAACAGAGACAAAGAAGGCACTGTCTGGCTAGATTAGATGGTATTGATTCATGGAAAGGGCCTGAAGTGGATCCACTCTTTCAGATGTCATGGGATGGACAGATACAATTAGAGATTAGAGTCTTGCATTGCTCCTTAAAGGACTTCGTTCGTAGCAAACAGCACCTTGAATTGCACCCAAAGGCTAATAGGAAGCCAGGAGAGTTTGCAAAGTAGAGATGTTAAATAGTTGTATGCCTATAACTAGCCATGCTACTACTTTCTGGACCAACTGAAGCTTCCAGAATCCAGATGGTCTTTAAAAGTAACCCCATGCTGAGCACATTATAACACTGCATATGCTTGATGGTTTCTGCCTATCTTACTAGATCTGGCAGAATGGGCATGCTCTGATTCCTATCAGTGAAGCAATGTTGTCTAGTGGGGCCTTGGAAGCATACCTTTTCTGTTATGGCATCTGTCTTGTGTAACAGCTTCCCATCAGAGATTTGGATGGTTGTGATCTTGTTGGTCTTCAGGAAAGTGGTAAAGACTTGGCTTTTCCCTCAGACATAGGGCCAGGATGTTCATAGAACTATAAAGGAGTAGGTATTAAAATGGAGCAGATCATTCAACATGAACACATTGGTGATACACATGATACACATTGGTGCCAAAAGTCCTCACTATAAAGTAATAAGATCAGAGTTAGCAGTGATTGCTGAGGAAAGAGATTTTGGGATATCTTTAACAGTAAACAGTTAAATGAAAGTGTTCCTCAGTGTGGAGGAGGGGAGAGGCCAACATCGTTTGAGGGACAATAAGAAATGATACTGAAAATAGAGATACCACAATCATAATATCCTTATATAAATCAAATGTGCAATCTCATCTGGATTATTATATGTAATTCTGGTCACTGCACCTCAAAAAGAAATAATGGAGCTAAAGAAGGTTCAAAAGAGGGCAATTAAAATGATCAAGTGGCTGGAACTGCTTCCAAAGGAATCATTGCAACATTTGGAGATTTTTAATGTAGAAAGGTGGTAAATGAGAGGTAGCATTATTGAGATGTACAAAATTATTAATGATATGTTTAAAATGGACAAGGAAAAGCTATTTTCCCTTCCCAAAATACTAGAACCAGAGATCAGCCAATTAAATTAAATTTTGGAAGAATTAGGACAGAAAAAAGAAAAGAAATTGGTTCCAAGTGATTGTAAAACACAAGCAGAGGAGAGGAGTTTCAGTTTCACTTTTAGTTTCACAGCATCGAGCAGCTTTAGTACAGAACAGTTGAGCTAAGCCACGCCGAGGCTCCTTACTGTCTCCTTGCTCACACAGCAAATGTTTCAGATTCCAAACAGCCCTCAACTCTCTCACACACTAACAAGACGCCAGCCAGATTAATACCGATGGATGCTGGTAGGCAGAGGCAGAATTTTTCCCCCTTATCTTCCTCCCCCCAAAACTAAGCCCAACCACATAGTTTTGTAGCGAAGCATAGGTATTGAGCTAGTACATCATAAATTTTCTCGGATTTTTGGAGCAATCATTCTCTTGTCTACAGTTTACTCATTCACAGCTTCTTTCAACCAGTTTGAGCTATACCAAGAGTTCCCACAAGTGGCAATCCTTTTTAACTAACAGAACAACAGAGAAGGAAGGGTTGGAAGGAGGTCTTCCAGTGGAACTCCTGCTCATGCAAGAAACCTTATACCATTTCAGAAAAATGGTTGTCCAATCTCTTCTTAAAGTCACCACTGCTGGAGAACCAGAAACGTAAGTCATATATAAATACAGGTTGCTCATAAATACAGAACTTATTAGTTGGAGCATTTTTGGCCAGCAAAATCCATTTCATCCTAAGCATGCTCAAACTATTCTGTGCAAGCTAGGATTTTCAAACTGTAGATTACCTTGCAAGACATACAATGATATTTTTTTATAGAAATAAACTTTACTGTGAGAGCTGAATATACTAGACCTATGCATCATTACTGTATGCTGTTTTATATTGATTTTTAGCTTCTTCTTCTTTACAATGCCCTTCTTTGGAGTTGGCTGTCACTTCCTGCCTTTGCAATTCATTAATCATTTTTTATGAATTAATGGTTCTGGACCGCATCTAAATAAATTGATTTTCTCCTTTGAATATCCAAAAGCTATAAACTCCTTTATACAGCAAAGCATGGGAATACTTGAGTCCTTGTAAATTCCATTTCAAAATATCTCCTTTTTAAAACCAAGGTACACAGGCAATATAATTCTTTGTTGCTATTATACAGGCTCATATTTATTTTTAGTAAAGGTTACTGTTTCTTTTAAATGTTTTGAGAAAATGTCATGTTACTATACTACCTACTTCTCAAAAGTCAAATCATCGCTTTTCCAAATTCAAGGGAAGAGAAACATTTCATAAAACAAAAGGAATACCATCCCATATTAAAATGTTCCAGATATATGGGTTTTTTATTGAGAGTAAAAGACTATGAACTCAGGAAATTAATACTTTATTTTTTTAATACTACTTTGGAAAATGTTTCTGTGTATATATATTTGCCAATATATGCCCCTATCTTCCATCAAAAACAAGGATAAATTATATTCCAATAGCACTTATTTATTATTTATTTATGAAATCATTTGCTTGGTTATTATATAGGGCATAGTCCTCATATGTAAATTTTAAGACCTCATGTGAAGTATGTTTCCTATGCAAAAGTTCTACCACATTTCTTAAGAACTCTTTTTCAGTTGCCTAGCTGGGTTCCTCATGCATTACTAATACTGCCAAACATTTCAACTAGTTATGCTGACAACTTCACTAAGGCATATCCTGGCCTCAGTTGGGCTGCTGCCACTAATACCATCTGACAATTTTAGATCTACATGATGGGAAAGCATTTCAAATTAATTACATTCATATGGCCTTTCACTTATGTATCAAATATCAAGGACTAGATAAGGCTAAGATGATTGTTAAACAGAGGAATTAGGACACAGCATTACAGAAGGACTGAGATGAATCTATATTATGTATTGACGCTTACAGATTTATCCTGGTGGTTCTTTGGTATTCATTCATCCATCGTAAATATTGATGGGCATCTCCCAACCCAATTTAATGCTCTACCATAAACTTTTTTCTTTAGAAGACAAGCTTTGTAAAATTGCAATGTCCTCAAGATTCTGTCTGTATGATATTGAATCAAGTGAACATTTTGCACTCTACTCTCTGTCAATTTTACTCTTGATTCCTACCTTAGGTTAATTCAATCTTTTAAAAAATCTTGTACATTTAGACAAAATTTTATGTTCAGTTCCTTTTACCTGACAGGGATACAAAAGTAATATTTTAATTGTTAATGTTTTGTTTAATAGCAGTAAAGAATTGTCATATGACTGTGATTCCATAGCACTGGTTCTATAAAGTATCTATTATGAGAGTTGAAATATTTTAATTTGTTTTATTATATTGCTATTATTAATTTTAATAACTAGGTTTTGGCTGTGTTTCATTTTAAGACCATAACATTTGATTTGATCTGATCCTGTTGAATGGAAAATAAAGCAAAATATTTACGAAAAGCTAAGTTGAATGTACCTGTTCTTTCAGGACTAGAAAATAAAGCATAAATCTGATTTGTGTATGATTGTTGTAAAATCTGTTAGTATTATTTTAAATACATTTGAATAAGATATTTCTACATAATGAAGAGATGGTGTTGGGAAGCACCAAGCATAGCAGGGAAGATGGATCAAGCGTTAAGTTAGCCTGTAGTCACAGTGCAACCGCAAAAGGGCTAGGACCAACCCCTCTCCAAAATCCTTGGATTGTTCCTAAGAGTAGATTGCCAGATAGGGGATTCCTATATTATAGGCAGAACATAATAAAATAGTTATCTCATATTCTGCATGTATGAGTCTTGTTCGCACCTGACAGATATATTAGAGCACAAATCAAGTAAAATATAAACTAATTGAAATTACTGTTCAGTGAGAATAATGGCCACACCTAGATGGCCATAGTCCATGGTTGATCTCTAAAATTAAGTAGGGCTGAGCATGGTTGACACTTGAGTGGAGATCAACAGGAAATATCAATGGTGTAAGCTGTTTTAGAAAGTTGAAAAACAGGTTTCTTTTTTCATGTGATTGAGAAAAAAAATCAAGAATGTGTTCATGAAATCTCCAGGGTTTGAATTTGACTCAAAGGAGCCTATTATTATTACATCCAACAGTAGTAATATCAAAAAGCGAGTGCAGTTGGCCAACCTTTTCTTACCATAAATGGAGTCTGTCCTAATTAATATTGGATGGGAAACCACACAGAATTCTTGTGATAGAAGGTAATCCTAGTTTTGGGAACAGGGAAGAGATGAATAAACTATAGTATTAAGAGTGGCTGTGGTTCAGAAAATATTAGTCTTTTAAGAAAAGCAAAAGAGAGAGAAACTTAAAAAGAAGCCTGCTTTGCTTTTGTTTTGTGTAAGATGTTGAAAAAGTCTGACAGGTCTTCAATGTTCTATTATTATACCCTACAAAAATAAAGAATATTCTGAACTCTGATGCTCATGTTGCCTACCTCAGATGGGTGATAATTGCAGAGCTGTAGTCAAGATTGGGAAGTAAAACATGTTTTAACTAAGTAAGTTACTTTAATACTGTTGCAAGAAAATTGTATGGATGTGTCCATATGGGTATGTTGATATGTAGCAGAGATCTACTTTGACTTGTCAGAGGAGAATGTTATGGAGAAGGCATTTCATATACTTCTGAGGAATTATGGCACCAAACAATACAGTTTTTCACCTCAAACTACAGCTCAACAATTCTGAGTGCTAATGTGACACACATTTCCTAGCCTGTCATGCTCCAGAGAAGAGTTGGTTGTATGAAAGTGTCCAAGTGACAAATGATGGAAGTAAAATAAGGGAAATAAATTATGTTCACCTTTCTTTGTTAAGAGACTGGCAATTCAGGTTTTAATTTTAAATAACTGACATTAAAGCTCTTGGAATTAGCTTATTTCTAAATTATTTTTGCTATTCAATTCTCTCTTCCCCCACCACTACCCTCTGCCGATTCCAGGTTCATATCATAAAAAGATGAAATACATATATTTAAGTTCTATAGCTAGCTCAGAAAATTTAAGGGAGTAAAAGCTTTATTTAAAGAATCAGACAAAAAAATTTACCACCACTTTGGGAAATGTAAAAAGAATTTATTTTCAAACTTAAGTAACAATAGATTTAACATGTGGAATTTGTATTTCAGGATTTTATGGTGTATTTTAGTAACATTGGGAGCAAGATTTTCATACCTATTTTTTTCAGTAACCTAAAGCAATTTATTTCTAGAAAATTTACAAGTTTAACACTAGGTAATTCCAGATCAGATTTTTAGGTAAACTGTGTCCCTCCAATCCAATGGGTATCAGTAGAATTTTGCTTACATATTCAACTGCAAGTTAAGACAAACAGCTTTCATCATGTTTGCTATTAAATCAATCAACTAGTTAGTGTTGTTTTAGCATGTGCAGAACAGCCTTTAGAATTTACTGGATATTTTATTTTTCAGATTTTTAAATTTCAAGTTATTTAATGGAAGACCTGTTGTGCATATAAAAGTATTGCTGTGAAAAAGAGGAAACTAAATCAAAATAAAAACAGTAAAATTCTGGTTTGATTGTTTTTCTGAATTTTAAAAGAATCAAAATTCATTGACAATTAGAAATGTGTCAGTATATTTCTTTTTCCCCCTATTAAATAGACATATAGAGGTTAGAGTAGCTTTCAGGAAGTAATCAGCGCAAGTTTTAAACTAAAACAACAAATAATTGACCATGAGTGAAAACAAAATCATAGCACCAGAGCAGTAATAGCTTCTCGAGTCTAGGCCAATTAAAGTTTTACTACACATAGAAATACAAGCTTTCAGTTTTTACAGAAAATTTCCTCAGATTGTATTTCCATGAATCTTAAACCAGGTTTTCACTCCTAGTTGTATTGAGGCAGAGGAAACCTTCAGGTATGCAAATTATCCAATTTCTTAAGCTGCTGGGAATAAGACTAAACTGACTGTAAATCCTGTAGATCTAACAGCTTCAATCCAGTGTATATTTCCTATACTAGCAGGAAAAAAAAATACCTTTTTGATATACGATAGAATTATCTAGTGATGGAAGGGCAGCCACTATCAAATAAATAGCAGAGTTTTCATAAAGTTTATAAATGTGTTAATTTTAAATCTATTAACATTTTGAAATGTGGGTTAAAGCTGTAAACTTTAGTAAGCTGCAGTGGCATCAATACATCAGGCTAGAAACTGGGAGACCATGAATATAGTTCCACCTTAGGCACAAAACCAGGTGAAGACTTCACATTTCCTTGGAAAATTGTTTCCATTGTTGAATTACTTTTATTGTTTGGAAGTTCACATTTAATTAGAGCTTGTCTTCTTATAACTTAAACCCAGGGTTTTGCACTCTGGAATTAAAGATAATATTTCTTCTGTATTTTCAGATATTCATGGATATGCCCTTTCAGATATTCATAGAATGCTATCAAATCTGTTCTTCTCAAGACTAAACAAACCCAACTCTTTTAATCTCTCTCCACAGGACTTTTTAGTCCTGTAATTAAACTTGTTAGCATTTTTTGAACTTTCTCTATATTCTTCTTAAAATGTGATGCCTAGAACTTACTGTATACAATGTTTGAAATGAGATAAAACCAAGTGGAATAATTCCTGGGATTTGCATTTGCCTTTTTTGATACTGGATCATATCAATTCATCATACTGTTAATACTGTTAACTCATTTTCATTTTGCAATCTACTTTTATAAATACAGTTACAGATCCAGGGATTTACAGTCCTACGTCTGTGCATTTTGTTAAGTGAATATTCTGGACTTCATTCTGTTACCTTCAGATGTTTGTCCCACCAATTCCATTGGTTGAATGTTATTTCTGTTTTCAAGGTTATTAGCTCTCCATCCCAATTTTGAATCATCTGCAAGTGCTATATAACCATAACTATTTATGCACATTTTCTTATTTCAGTAGCATATACTTAGTACTTGAAAAAAATAATCGTTATTTTATCTCAAGAGGAAGGTAAAGCTCAGTGTGATAAACTTCATTAATTTGAATGAACAGTGCAACTAAATGGTGATGTTATTATTTCTTTTAAAATTAAAGTTCTGGTTTTATTATAAAGGAGAGGAGACGGGGAGTCAGTTTCAAATAATACATTAGAATCTAATTATACACAGAAGCAGTTTGTTTGTGTGAGTTGGTTAGTTGCCATAAAATTGGGCTTGACTTCTTGGGACTGTGTGAATATGTGTTTACCATCTTAATTTGTTTTTGATAGTCACTTGTACTCTTTCAAGGTCATTCAGATATTTTCTTTGATCCTGTCCATCTATTCACTTGCTCCTTTCTGATGTTTATGTGTTCCAGGATCGATGGATTAGTTCTTCTTGTGGTTCATAGTATTTCAAGTAAATCTCATCCAATCCATATTTTTCTTTGTCTTTCTTTCTTAATATCCAACTTACATAACCATGCATAATAGAGCTGAATTCCAAAGAGAGTAATATTCTTTTTTAATGTTTTCAGGAAGGTTTTTATCATGCAGATACCCCCATCCTTTTTAGAAATTTATGAGGGATGAAGATGTCACTTTCCATTTGTAAGTTTCTTATGTTTTCCACTGTTTAGCTGATTTTCCCCCCTAATCATCAGGATCCCCATAGCTATAATAGCTATAATTTCCTTTAAACAGCAATACAAGGAGCCATTGATCCGGACACTTTGTGGATCATCAGAGACAGGAAAATTCATGGTTCCCATCTTATATACTGTTTGCACATGCAGCTTGGGTTATGTGCATGACACATTACTGCTTGATATCTGGTCTATGTTCCATGATTCAACAGAATCCATTTTATGTCATTTAAACTTGCAGTATTAATTATTACACTTATTATTTCTGTTATTAAATATCCACATTTTAAATTCCACTTCAATCAACATTTCTTGTACTCATCATTTTTGTTAGAATTTTAAAGCAGAATAGGAATTTAATAAGTTGAATCCATATAACTGATACTTTATACTTCAGAATAGAACTGACTGGAAATGCCAATGGATCAGACACAAAAGTTTAAATATTCTTTTGCCACCTTCACTGAGTATCTTGAGTAAAGTTGTGCTGCATTTATATAACTACCTCAAGATTTAAAAGGCTTGGAAAAGCTCATAACCTGGGTCATATTTAAAGTTCTATTAATAATGGTTATCATAAACCCATGCTTAGGGTACACATCTCTTATCAAACAATGAAAGATATTAAAATTCTTATGAGCTGGCAAAACAAGATTTAAACATTGACCAAAAGGTTCTGTTTTACATCTTGCCCTTCAGTACACAACATGCACACACATATTTTCAGGCTTTACGATTAACACAATCGGACATAAGCAGCATAGAGAAATATAAAGGTTATTCACCTAATGTTGAAAAGACTAGGCAGTAAATTAAAAAACTTCTTGGAGAGAGCTGCACTATCAATAAAACTGCTATAAAGCATATGCTGAGATAGCTATCATATTATTCCTTTTTAAGGTAAGCAACAGTATTCAAAGTATAGAAATGGAGTAAGAAAGAGTAGGCAAAAATATATTAAGGCATGAAGTAAAGAGAAAAGGAAATAACGAGTAAATCTAGTTTATACCAATATTACCCACTATATCTCTCCACACTTTCCTATCATTGCAAACCACTCTTTCTTCTACCACATGTAATGACCACTTCTTACATTGCCTTTTGTTCTTTATATTTGTCGCCTCTTTCTTTTTCAGGTGTTCATCAGCTCCATCCACCATGACGATCAGTCTTGATCCACTCATTCTTTATATATTCTTCATTTTGTTTCTAAAACCGTTATTTGAAAATTAATAGTTGGACAGTCTCCTGGGAATCTGATTTTATAAATTCAAACAATCATGCTTTATTTATTTATTCTGTTTATAGAGCCACCTATCTCGTATAAGCAACTCATGATGGAAAACAGCAATAAGCACAATAAACAAAAACAAGCATAAAGATAATATTAAAAACCATTTTAAAAACATATAAATATATTCAGTGACAGAGTATAATATAGCCGTGGTGGTGCAGTGGTTAGAGTGCAGTACTGCAAACTACTTCTGCTGAGTGCCAGCTGCCTGCAATTTGGCAGTTCAGATCTCACCAGGCTAAAGGTTGACTCAGCCTTCCATCCTTTAAAGGTAGGTTAAATGAGGACCCAGATTGTTGGGGGCAATAGGCTGACTCTGCAAACCACTTAGAGAGGGCTGTAAAGCACTATATAAGTCTAAGGGCTATTGCTATTGCTATTCACATTTGCTATTACAGTTACAGGCTCTACATCAACCTTTCTTCAGAGCCTTCAGTGTTGACTAAAACAGAGGCCTACATTTTCTTTTTACAATTATATTAGGTTGTTGTTAGCATTGTGGTAAAAGGTACCCCCGCCCAATATATACTCACTACCCTGCCTATAAGATCCCTTCAATATTTGTAAACTGCTTAAAATGGCCCTGTAAAAAACATTCACAGCAAGCTGAAGTGACTCTGAGTAACAATAGGGGGAAGAATCAAATGAGAGCCTGTAGCCTTGTAAACGAAATTATTTATATTCACTGACCACACCACAAGGATAGAATAGCTAATATTCTGACCTACTGGGAAGGGATCTATCTATGTCATGGATGGGCAATTAATTTTCCCAAGGTACCTCATGAGAAATTGTTATGGAGGACCACTGATGCCATACTCCAATAGTGCCTCCCCCCTGCCACTGTCCCACCCCTAGCTGCCACCTACCTCCAACGCTGCCAATGCCACAGGCCAGACAGGGACTGCCAAAGGAATTGATGTTGCCTTCAGGCTGTAAAATGCTGTGTCAGGCAGAGAAATCAGGAATTAAGGCAGTTCAAATGAATACAGGTTTGTTGCATGTTAACACCATAAGAAACTAATTTACTAATGGTCAAGGTAAACTGACAATAAGTAAGAGTCAGTGGAATTCAAGGTAGGCTGGACTTTGATTCTTGTGGACATGAAGGAACTCAAAACTGATGGCGCACTTGGCCCCTACTTCGGGCTCAGTCTGGTCATCTACACCCAGGTCTGATCTATATACAAGTAAAACTCTTGTGTCTGTAACTAGTGGAATGTGTGGATGGCCTTGGGGAATGAAGGAAAGAGATGCTACCTAGGAAAAAGACAAGAGAGGCAGGAGACCTCTGTGGTTTAACGGTGAGAGAAATAAAGTAAAAAGGACCTGCCTTCATGGATCAAGCAGTTAGAAGTAATGGCATGAAGTTTGTACTTTCAGACTTACAAGATTGATGCCAGCCCGACCAGGAAAACCAGACAGGAAACGCAACTAGATGAATTAAAATTCTGCTTTATTGTAAGAATGTACTAACAAAATCTTGTAACTCTGAAGGTGCTTTTAACTACTGGATCCATGAGGGCTTGTCCTTTCTAAGTTTCTTTCTCTGGCTCACTATTGGAGGCTCCTGCCTCTCTTGTCAGATTATTTTCTAGGTAGCATCTCTTCCCCTCATTCCCCAAAGTTATTCATTCATATCATTACATCTAACAGGGTGAAGTAGTGCATTATAGGCCAACAGTTTTTGAACCAGGGTAGCTCAAATGGGCTAACACAGAGAGCACATGCAAAATCTGGGATCCATGACTCTCATGGGATTAAAATTTGGCAAATTTGTGGTTGCTTCAGTGCTGCTGCACCACTCACTGCTGCCCAAACATTCAATAAACTGGTCCCACCCTAGCCCTTCAGAAGCTGGGTAGACTGGTTACACCATCGGCTGCTGGCAAGCTGTCAGCAGCAGTCAAGCCAGCAGGAAGTTGGAAGTCACTCGCACTGCTTTTTTTTTTTTTTTTTTTTGGCACTTGATCATTTCTCTGTTTGGGTAGGGAAATATATTTGAAATGAGGACCCAATGGGTCACAATTTGAGTAATAAATAATAAAGTCACCCAATTGAGTTTATTAACAACATACCAACATTGTGCTGTAATTACACTATATCTGCCTTTATCTTATCTTCATAATGTACTAAGCCAAAACAGAACCATGTAAGTTATGGTTCTGCTTTTCTTTGAAGCTACTCAGCAAGCTGCCAATGCTTTGCTGGGAGCTCTGTATACAATTCAGTTGTTTGCATGCTTAATATATTTATACTGTATCTTCAAAATGATTTGGTTGCTTTTGGTGAGCCAAGTTTTGGTCACAAAACTACAGATGCAAATATTAACAAAGCACAGAAGTTAAACCAAAACACTAACTCATTGTTCTTTTAGAATTATCAGTTAACGTGACTCATTAATAATTTACTGAGCTTTTTGAAAAATTATTCCATCACGCAAAGGTTTTTTTTTTAAATATGTTACCTTCATATGCCACAGTTGTTGTCTTTCAAGTTATGTAAACTTACAGAATGACTGACTGAATTTCTATTAGATGAATATTGCAGGTGTTATGATTATTTTTTTTAAAAAAATTGGCAAACAGTAAAATTGAGTACTGCATAACTGTGTCAACTATGTAATTAAGTCTATAGGATGCCAGTAGGCAATATTTGGCCAATATGGCCCTCAAGTCCTTTATTAGTAGCCCCTGATGTCTCCTTTAGCCTTGATTATTAAAAACTGACAATAGAGTATTATGCTATTTTATGCTGGATAATGCAATGTATTAGAAATTCTGTTTATATAAAGCACCACACAAAGCAAACAGAGGATACAGTCACCATGTGCTTTACTGCTCAACTATATAACTGTAACAGGAAATAGGAAATTCTACTTAGAAAAAGAGCATAGAATATATGCCATAGATCCAAACTTGTAAACAATGCCATCTACTGGCTAAATACTACAGTAGTTGTTGCATTAAAAATATATTCCAACAATGAATTCCAACACAATGCCAATTCAACACAGAAGAGATATCGCAGAAGTTGAGTGGCCTGCCTGACTTATTAAAACACATCCTGGAAAATATGTAATTACTTTAACAAGTTGCCCAAAGGAGCTGCATTTTTGCTCCTGCTGGTTCCGAAACTTCTCTTCAAATAGAATTCAACATATTGGACAAAGTATCACAGTTAAAAATCAGGATTCTCCTAAATTCTTCCCCAAGCCTTTGGTCTTACTGAAACTTAGATCATGTTATTATTTTTTGCTTTTGTTACAGATTCATGCTTAATGTGTAATGATGGACTTTTATTAAATTAAATATATAACAAATTATAGAATCCCATATTTTCAGTCCATAATACAAGTATAACAAGTACATGCAGAAGAAAAATTGAACAAGTAACCTTTGCACAGCTGTCCTTGTTCCCACTGGGGCCAATTAAATATTGTATAAACAACCTATCTCCTTTAGGAGCCTTCATCATGCCTAGGATTTTTTTTTTAATCTTTTCAGAATGTAATAAATTCAAGCTATGTCATTAGCGCTTCATGACTAAATTTCTCCATTATGGAAAATGAGGAAGGGGAGGGATGCAAGAATCACATAGGCTATATAGCACATTGTATAGTTTGTACATTACAAATGATACAATCTACAAATTGTGCTTTATTCTGAAAATGGAGCCAAAGTGAAAAATTTCTCCTTTCATATTTCTGACTCTAGAAATACAGGCATTCATAGATGTTTAGAAAAATAATAGGTTTAAATATCTTAATAATCAGATTTGTGTTTTTTTTATTTCATTGTGTTTTTAATTAGAGATGCCAATGTTTATTATAGATGTATTGAAGCATTGCACACTGGGAAGTAAGCAATCCTCTTTATTAGATTTATGCAACCTAGCCCCACCCTTCTTTTCTTAAACTATATGAGGCATTGAACAAGATTGGATTCACAGATATAACTAAAGCATAACATGATTGCCTGATTTATTGCTTAGTGAAAGCGTAAACCACCCACTGTAGCTTAGCATGTGTGAATTCAGTCACTATCACTTCTTCAATAAATATGCTTTAATAAATCATGATTTAACATAATGTATGAACCCAGCTTGGATTTGCACATCACAGTAATGCACAACATCATATTAGCATAGAATCAGAGGTGGTATTCAGCAGATTCTGACCAGTTCTGAGAACTTGTAGAGGAATTTTTGAGTAGTTCGGAGAACCGGCGAATACCACCTCTGACTGGAGATTTTACAGTATCCTTCCCCTGCCACGCCCACCAAGCCATGCCCACGAAACCACGTAGTAAAAAAATTGAATCCCACCACTGCATAGAATAATATGTAAACCTAGCCATTGGGGTTGAAGGCTCCCAGATCTGGATAAAAGAAAAAGAAAACTTTGTATAATTATTATATAGTACAGAGGCAATTGTGAAAGCTGATATTTAGAGCAGCCATCTAGTCATCGTCCAGACTTTTGCAGACTGGACAAGTATCTGCATATCTTTTGTGGCTTATTCCAGTGGTGAAATTCAAATTTTTTTACTACCGGTTCTGTGGGCGTAGCTTATTTGGTGGGCGTGGCTTGTGATCATGTGACTGGGTGAGTGTGGCGTAGTGGTCATGTGACTGGGTGGGCATGGCTTGGTGGTCATGTGACTGGGTAGGCGTGGCCAACTCAATGTCACTCACATCAAGGGGTGCCTCACCTGGCCCCTCCCCTCCCAGCCATTCCTTGTCACCCAGCCTCAACTTATCTATAGTTCTGTAAAAATGTTGTTCACCTTTTTTGACTTTATTATCTGCATACTATAGATGTACTTTCATGGACCACTGAAAAGAGGAAATGGCTCACATGCTTTACCCAAGAGTGTGATAGGCAACAGGCTTTTAAGGAGCTGCCACAAAGAAAGGGGGACAATGTATTTTCCAAAGAAGCATAATGCAAACTAGAAGCAATGGATGGAAACTGAACAGAGAGAAGCAACCTAAAACTAAGGAGAAACTTCCTGACTGTGAGAACAATTAACCAGTGGAACTGCCTGTCTCCAAAAGTTCTGGGTGCTCAATCACTGGAAGTTTTTAAGAAAAGACTGGACAGCCATTTCTCTGAAATGGTATAGGGTTCACCCCAAGGTCCCTTCTAAGTATTATTCTGACACCTTTCCCAGGATTTCTACTCAGAGTTTGGCATCCTCAGTTTTCTTGCCTGAGCTGGGGGTTGGACTAGAAGACCTCCAAGGTCCCTTTCAACTCTTGTTAAACACATGTGTATTTTATGCGCTGGACTATTGACGTTGAATGCATGTAAACCCTGAAAAATATGTGGTAGCCCTGGGCAAAAGAAAGGCAGAAAAATCACTCTAGGTGTAGGGACAGTGTAAAATATTAACACATGATAAATAATGGAACAATTAAAAATAATAGCACAGAGTTTTATCTCTCTTTTCCTATTTTTTTTCTTTCTTTCTCTACCTTCTTTCTTTCTCTCTCTCTCTCTCTCTCTCTCTCTCTCTCTCTCTCACACACACACACACACACACACACACACACACAGCACTTAACAGACAAGCATTTTGGAAGCAGCTCCTTTAAATTTCTCCAAGGCTTGAGTGGATTCCGCCACCCCCTGTCAGACCGCACTCCTTCTCACTCCAGACACTAACTCACACGGGGAAAGCGATACTTGCAGCATCCATGCCTTTCTTCCTTTTTCCTGGGGAGAAAGAGGACGCGGGGAACGGAAAGCTATGAGAGTGATCGCAAGTGAGCGACCGGCCGACCGGGTTGGGGGTGTGGCCAGCCAGGGGTTGCCACTGGTTCGGTGACCCATGACAAATAACCACTACCGGTTCGCCTGAGTAGGTGCAAACCGGTTGAATACCACCTCTGGCTTATTCAACAAAACATGGGTAAATGATAGTGACAATACAATGTGGATGGGCAAAAACTGTATTGATAATATTTCTAAATTTATAGTCTTGTTTTCTAGAATTGGAAAGGGAACGTTTTTCTTCCATTTGAAATGGATGCTGCAAAGTACAATACTTTATTTACAAGTTACATTCTGATTCACTCTAAAGGAGTGATTATGATTCACTCTAAAGAACCTTATATCATCTACCGTTAAAATATTCTTTTTCCATATATTTAAGTGCTTTTCAAGATGGCTGAGCTGCACTGAGTAGTGGCTATCAGTCTTGCCAACAAAAGAAAACAAAAATTCTTCTGTGGAAAGCATTCCTATGAAGATCACAGCATGTATTATTAAAATATACATCTTTATCCATTATACAGAAGTGGTTGATGAACATAGTTGAAAAGTTTCGTGTTTCCCTCAGTGCTGCTTTAATATCAGAAGAGTTTAGATGAGAATGAAGGGGTTCAACTGCTCTCATCCTCTACCTATAAAACAGAGTAGTTCTGTCCACTCATTACCCTAAACAAATACATAAATAATTGTGCTTGCTGTGAGATAATTGTCTCTGTTTATGGCACACCAAGTTCTGCAAGAACAAGATGTATTTAGTACATAACATATCTTTCAAGGATAATTTGAATGCAAAATTATCTACTGATGTGAAAAATGCAATCTGTTCTCTCTTTCTCCCCCGTGTGTGTGTGTGTGTGTGTATACACCTTTGAGTCAATGTTGACTCCTGGTGAATACCTGGATTAGTTTTTGCAGTTTTCTTGGCAACATATTCAGAAGTGTTTTGTCCTTGGCTTTCTCCTAGAATTGAGAGGGAGGGACTGGGCCAAAGTCACCCAGCTAGCTTTGTATCTAAGTTGGAACTGGAACTCATGCTGGAATATTGTAGAATCCTACTCAATATGTCCCCATTTGCAATATATAAAGAAGGAGGGGAAGTAGTTTCCTGGTGTATCTCATGCAAAATATGTTTACTTAGTTATATCATTTCTATTGCTTGAAATGTCAGGTGTACAACTGTCCCAGTGGTATAATTCCCAGTCCCATTGCTAAGAGTTAACTAAAACTATCAAGAGTAGTATGTAATAGAAAGTAGACCAAAGGGAATGCAAAAAAAAAACCTCATTAACAGATGATTAGAACATTGGAAGCTTTGTGTTCCCTTGGCTGTGAATCACCCAGATCTGAGATAGGGAAGAGATGGTTCACCCCATAGGGATTTCTCAGAACAGCTGCCATGGACATTTCTACTAAAGCAGCTGATTAGGCTTTCTCATTAAGTAAATGATAGGACTGGCAAGTCCATGACAAGCTGAGTTTGCATTTACAAACATGCATTAAACACTTATTTAAAATTGAATTTTATTTATGGTGATCCTGGCATTTACAGAATGAAAGGAAGGTTTCTTTGCCAATTTAAATGTGCTGGAAGGGAAGAGAAACCACAGCCAAAGATGTTATCTTATTTTCAGTTAGAGTTGGAATACTGCTTTCAAACAATCACCATCTTATTGTAACAGTTTCATCTGTATCTTTCAAAGGCCTTCTATTACTTGCTTTCAAAGGTCCAAAAATAAAGGCAATAACTGACCATCAATGGGAATATGTGGGAAATGATTCACTTGAAAAGTAATTTGATAAGATTTGGTTCACAAAACCTCCAGACATGCTACTGTGTATTGGAAAAAAGTAGCCTTCCGTACACTCATTTTTATAGAGGGCATAAAAAAATTTAGTTACCACTTGCCAGTAAAAAAAGTTTACATTGTCAAATGAGTATAACTTGTATGATACTTTAAAGTGACCTCAAAATTACAAGAAACTAAATAAATCTCTGTCATAGAAATGCTCCCTCTTCTGGAGATGTTCTTGTGTAAATGTTAGCTGGAGGATTTTATTTTTTGCGCTGTGTGTATTAGTTTGCAACCCTAATAGCTTTGAAATAAGGGGCATGCCTTTCACTGAATTGTTCTTTCACTTAAAAGCATTTTGAGTTTTTTCCCCTTAAATATTTATTTTATCTTGCAGCATAGTAACTAAAACTTTCTATTTGCAATTAGTGCAACAACATTATACTCCAAGCTGTCATTTCATTTGTTTTGTTTTGGCATAGCATCCTGTTAAAAACCTAAATCAATAAACAAACTTTAACGTAGCATAATAAGCAAGCCAAGTTAATATCCTTAATGTTACAGTTCTCTTGAAGGAATGCATAACTCAGTTGAACAGAAATTGGTTTTATTTGTAGATGACATTACTTTTTTAAAAATTTCTAAGCCATATACTGTTATTCCAGTATTGATGCAAAAGATAGATGCTTTCCAAATCTGAATCTATATCATCAATGCTTACCTATTGTCAAGTATTAAATGCTGGAAGCCAACAGTTTGGATAAGTTTGAGTGACCAGTATTAGAATCCAAACATACTAAAACTCTAGCATTTCTGGAAACAAACTATATCAGTTGGAAAGTTATGGAATGGAATGTCTAATAAAAAAAGAATCAACTCTTTTCCCCATGTCAAATTGATTTTATGGGGAAACTCAAATTGGGGAAAAGATGGTGATAATTCTAAGAAACCTATTAGCTTTTATAGATAATAGTTATCACTAAATTAATTTTCTATGCAAACGATAAGAAATGGGTTGCTTGGTAATGGGAGGGGCAGTATAAAAATGTTATAAATAAATAAAAAACAAATATGTGGAATTTTGCAATGGGGACAACATAAATGGATCCTGTGTGCTGTTATTATGGCTGATACTACAGCACTGGAAAGATAAATGTGTGCTCCTTTCACTCAGTGGATTGAAGACCCGATTGCACTTGCCTCTTAACTTCTGTAGGGAAGTTGCTTTTGAATGTTGAAGAAGAAATGTCCAGTCCTTCCAGTGTTGTGACATCACAATGCTATCTCTGCCCCTTATGTGCATATGTGGTGGTGGTGCAGGTATGAAGAAAAGGGATGGAGCCTGCATTGTAACTGGCAATGCAGCTTTCATTGTTTTGATATAAGCCATTGATCCTATGGAAAACTTGACTTCCCTGAGAAGGGTCATTGCCGTTCAATACTGGAGGAACTTAGGGAGGTTCATATGAGCCATGTCTTGTTAATTTGGAGAAATTATCTAAGCCCCTTGTTTAAAACAATTAGTTTGATAAAATTTAAGAAACCCTTTTAACTGAGGTTGACCATTGATTTTTTTCCCCTTCAAATTCTTCAAGTCTTCTTTGGTTGCCAGAAATAAAGCAATCAGGAAAATCAGCCATCTGACTTTTGGTATATGGTATATATAATCATAGATATCAATATTGCTTTTGAAACCAAAGCTGATCATGAAAAATCTAACTTGGATCAAATCTGGTTACTTTAAAAAAAGTTTAAAGTGTTAAAAAAAAATTCCAGAAGAATTTAATAGGAAATCACTTCTGTACTTTTGCCAGGAGAATTACATAAACCTCTCCTCTGGAGTGTCCTTTTCCTGGCAAGTTCAAATGAGGTAATCTGGATGAATGGGTTGCCTCAAGTATCTTAGACCCAGGCTACTCAAATCCTAATAACCCATGTGACCTCCCTAATCCAAAAATCTCTGCAGGAAAGAGCACAATTATCCTCTATGGATATTAGCTTCTTCAATGCTAATATGGGAGAAGAGGGCTTTAAGCTTAACTTTTTCAATGATCCCTGCAGGAAAGGGATTGCTGTGTCTGGGTAAACGAGGAAACCTGAGTTGATTTGAAGAGAAGGGCATATGAAAGAATGTGCATGTGTGCACGTATGTGTGCTGGTAGAGAAGTTGGGTGAAAATTGATGCTGCCCAACTAAAACAGCAGGCAGCAGCAATATAGGAACATGCTGGAGGCAGATCACTTTAGTGGCAATGGTAAAGGCATCAGTTTTAGCTGCATAGGAGAAGGCACTCCTGTATTTTACCAAGAAAACTATGTGGATAGAAAATATAACATGATTTAAGACATAATCAATATCTTATGATTTATATAACATGATAATATTTAGATAACATGATTTGTGATTTATATAACATGATTTAAGATATAATCATATAACAATGGGCCCCTCAGGTTGGATGGCACTCAACCTGCTAATGAGGAAGAATGGAGGCTATTTTGGAATGCTAATGGTGCTTATGGCATGGTTACATTAAAGCCTCTAGGATGTTGCCATACAGGAAAAGAAAATCCAAAACTGCAAATAAAGAATTACAGTGGGAACATGGAACATGTTTCCACTGTTCCAAGCATGGTCACAAGAAAGCTCAACACAAGGCAATATGACATGAAATGACTACAAATTCATATTTTGGGCTTCAGCAAATTGAGATGTCAGAAGTCAAACAGTATGTGCTTCATTGAGTATGGAAAGGTGTTTAATTGTGTTGACTGTTACAAGTTGTGAAATGCTTAGAAAAAATAGGAATTCCACAACTTTTCATTGTTCCCATGTGAAACTTACATGCACATCAGAAAGCCATATTATAAAGAGAACATGGTGAAACAGACCGAGTCCAGATTGGAAAAGGAGTAAGGCAAGGATGTATACTCTCCCCTCATTTATTTAATCTATACATGGAATATACTGTATATTGCGGAAAGCTGGATCAGAAGAAGATGAGCATGGTTTTAAATTGCAGGAAGAAACATCCACGGTCTGCATTTTGCTGATGACACTCTTCTGAAGGCCAAAAACGCAAATGATTTGCAAGCTCTCATTAAAAAAAAAAAAAAAAAAAAAACTTCAAGGAGCACAAAAAAAAAAAAAACACGAGAGTATAGGAAGATAAAATTAATCACAAAAGGTACAGCAACCAGCCTTAAAATTGATAGCAAGGATATTGAAGTGGTGCATAAATGAAGGGCAGTCAAGGAATAAACCTACCACAGAGTAGGTTTAAAGGTTTTCTTGTCTACTTGTGTCCGACTCTTGGGTACAGTGTTTATCTCTGTTTCTTGGCTGAAAGAGCCAGCATTGTCTGAAGACACTTCTGTGATCATGCGGACAGCATGGCTATAGGCTGAAGGGCACAGAATGCCCACTGAAGTGATACCTACTAATTTACTTACATTTGCGTGTTTTCAAAATGCTAGGTGATCAGGAGTTGGGGTAAGCAACAGGAGCTCACCCCATTGCATTACACTCAGGTCTTGAAGATCAGTGCACACTTTTGATGTAGGAAAGTATGGCATCAGTGTATTCATGCAGGTCTTGATGTTCAAATAAACTCCACTCAGTCGTTTTAAAACAGTCCTGCAGCTGACTGAGAGCACCCTCTGGCCAGGTTTTAACCATTTTCATGATTGGCTGAGTTCTTTTCCTGAGAGAGAAATGCTTCGGGCATAACAGCAGTGAAAGATGGCTGGATGTACCCAGGTGGGTGAGGGGGATTGCTTTCTTTGCCTGTTTCAGGTTAGAGTACACACGGTCTAAAGTGTTCTTCCCTCTGGTGGAAAATTGCACGTACTGCACAAACTTAGGGAGAACTGTCTTTAGACAGGCTTGATTGAAATCCCCAGCCATGACAAGAGCGCCCTCTGGGTGAGTTTGCTGCTGCCTGGAGATGACATCATATAGCTTAGAAAGCACCATGCTGACATTGGCATCAGGTGGAATATAAACAGCTATAATAATTATCACAGTGATTTCTCTAGGTAGATAAAATGGCCTACGTGTGAGTCATCAGTTCCACATCTGGGGAGCAATATGTATAGACTACTCTGCCGTTAATCACTATGTATATAGATACAGAGTCCTCCTCCCTTGCTCTTACCAGAGTCACCATTTCTATCAGAGTGATAAATGTCATGGCTATCAACCCCACTGGCACGTTGGGTACAGATGGATATAGCCAGGTCTCCGTGGTAATCATCATGCAGCTTTCACGGAGAAGCCTGCTTGCTGCCATCTGCAGCTCTAATTTGTCAATTTTGTAGACGAGAGATCTGGCATTGCTCAAAAGGATGCTTGGGGGCTGCTTTCAGAGCTGAGCCAACAGACCGGCTCTACAGCCACACTTTGTTTCCGCTCCTTTCACTTTCATCAGCGCCTCCCCGATGCGATGACATGGAGATCCTGGAGGCCTCGCCATGCAGTTTGGCATGTTGTGGGACTGTGGAAAATCACTGGTAATCCTGGATTGATTTGCGAGCTCAATATTTAGCAGCTCTATGCGGGCATAGGCAAATTTTGCCCCTTGTGCTACACTGCACACTCATCCATACACGTTATTCCAGGCACTACACACCAATACCAGGAGCTCAGGGCCGCTGCATATGAACGTGTTGCCATCTTGGGGGAAAATGAACGTATTAATCAATTAAACACTATAAAAACATACAAGTCTTGATTGAGAGCCATGATGAGCTAAAACATCCTTTTGTAATGGGAAGGTGTTACGATGGAAATTGGTATGGGATGTAGGATCCTGGCTGCTAAAATGTTATCTGGATTAAGGAGCAATCTTTAAAATAGCACACATGACTGCACAGCCTTCCTCTTGAGTAAATTGCATCATTTTGGGGTTTGCCTATGGGTCAAATAGCTGGGAGTTGATGGAGGAATTATCTTTGCTCATAATCATTAATGCAGCTTTTTAAAGAATCATAGGCTCAACCACATCTCACTTCTCAATCATTTTGGATTTTTTTTTTCTGCTGTTTTAAAAGGATTTAGACTCTTCAGAGCAGTGAGTTATATTATATTTATTAATAGAGTCAGTCACCTCCTTAAAAAAAGAACTTAAATGCAATTTTTAAATGTGTTTGAAAAAATTTATGCATTAAACAGCAAAAGTGTGCTTGGAATATAGATTTTATAAAGAAAAATAGAGTAAGTTAAAATTATAACCTATAGTTATATATTTTTAAATAATTTAATTTTAAATTATAATTTTAAATGCCCACAAAGAGTTTCGGGTTAATTAGAAAAAAAAATAACATGGGATACATGGTGATCGTTTTGAGTTTTGTCATGATAAGGGAATCTTGATGGTTGAACACTAGAGGGAGCCAGTGGGTTATGAAAATGGAGCAAAAATCTTATGCAAATTTGGTTTGCCAAGGTTTTTTTAGCAAAATAGATACATTTCTTGATAAGAGCTCGTAATGAAATTAAAAGTTCAGCAGATGATTTTGAAATCATTTTTAAGGGGGACTTAAATGTAACAAGTGATGAGAAAGACATGGAAGATATGGGCCTAACAAATGGAACTAATGGATGATTTATTTATTCCCAAAAGGAGATGTACAAATATTGAACCAGGAAACTGATTTAGATATTTTCTTATATACAGAATTGCTCTGTTAAAGTTTGGAAGAACTTTATTAAAAGTGAGAAACAGAATCTAATTGGATATACAAAAGAAATCTGCTAAAGTTCTGAAAAAATACTGTTTGAAACAGATGAACAGAAAACTAATTCTGGGACTTTTTGAAGGGTTTAAAAAGATATTTTCAAAAACTCAGGG
Source organism: Notechis scutatus (assembly GCF_049901735.1). Lineage (NCBI taxonomy): Eukaryota > Metazoa > Chordata > Lepidosauria > Squamata > Elapidae > Notechis > Notechis scutatus. The sequence continues at coordinate 152,703,545 of NC_142009.1, read as the reverse complement.
AGAATGGTTTATCTGATGAGGGCTAAAAGAGAAATATTTCCATCTGGTTGCCCTGACTGGCTTTTGGTCACAAAGAAGCTGGATTTGATTTTTTTTTAAATCAATAGATGAGCTATGAGGTGAAAAGAGATTATGTCAGAGGCAGTGATAAGCCATTAAAATTGCTTTTACTTGCTATATGATGAAGGGGGGACTTCTTTTTTTCCACTTTTTTTTCTTTTATATGTTTCAGTTTGTATTTTTGTAGCTTGTATTGTCTCCTATTCTTTTAATTTTTAATAAAAGAGAATCACAACCGTGTTACTAATTTTAACACGGTTAAGTGAATCTGCCCTCCCCGTTGACTTTGCTTGTCACAAGATTGCAAAAGGTGATCGCGTGACCCCAGGACAATGCAACCATCATAAATGTGAGTCAGTTGTCAAGCATCCAAATGTAAATCACATGACCAGGGGATGCTGCAATGGTCGTAAGTGTGGAAAATGGTCATGAGTCACTTTGTTGAGTGCCTTTACTTCGATCACTAAGCGAACTGTTGTAAGTCAAAGACTATCTGTACTCTTGCAACAGAGATATCTGAATTATGGGGATCATCCACCAATTCCCCTGAAGCAAATTAGTTTGGAAAAGCTGACCTAGGTATTTAAGTAATCAACATGTATCTCAAGACAAGCAATAGCAATCTACTTGCATAATGTTGCCAAAAAACTGTGATGACTATGAAGTCATGTAAAAGACTAACTTTCTCAATATCATCCAGCCCAGTGATGGCTAACCTTTTAGGCACCAAGTGCCCAAAGCACGCGCACATCTCCAAAATGCAATGTGTGTGCATCCCTGTGCATGCGCATGTGTTCCTCCACATGCGCCCCATCCCTGCACATGCATGTCCCCCCATGCACCCTGCCCCTCCCCCCACATGCACGGCAGACCCAAAGACCAGCTGACTGGCGGGAGGCGTGCATGCGCATGCGAGGTAGAGCTAAGCTGGGGCAACAGCTCACGTGCCCAGAGAGAGGGCTCTGCGTGATCTAGCCTTTATGGGGAGGCCATGCTTATAATTCTAGTGATGGATATGGCTCACACAGAGAAGCTGAGGTAGGATTTTCGAAATGTACCAGTTCCAGCATTCTCTCCCTACTTTTGCATGGCAAATTTTCTGTTGCTTACTGAATTGGTACAAGTAAATTATTATTCCAAGAATGCTAAATAACCGCTAAGGAAGACACAGGTTTCCAACTCATTTATTACAAAGATCAAAAGCTGTATCACTTTACAGATTGTTCTCATGAATGGCACAAATACATTAATATGCAAAGTAGAATCAACACAACCACCTCTTATTAATCCAGTTGTACTTTGTAAAAGAAGCAACATTTATCAGAAATTCATAAAAGATAAACAATGTGCTTCTCACTTGCCACAAATTTGTAAACAGGTTTATATAGGATATAGCACCAGATTCCAGAATCCTGCACAAGCTTATATACAAACAGCTTTCTTTTTACTTGGAGAGCATCCTGGTAAAATCGTGTTTGACCTGAAATATCTGAACTGCTGCAGCTCAAATGTTACTTGTAGCAAATTAATTCCATTTTTCCTTAAAAAATATCACTGGACAGGTAATCCGAAAACTTGTGGGTTTTGATATGCAACATTAGGATATATTTAATTGCATTATTGTGAGAAATATGATACCATTTAAAACCATTGATATTTTGTATAATTTCAAGAATCCCATCATTGCTAATGGTTTGATAAGTGAAAACTTACTCAAGATATAATATTCAGCAATCCTACTCCCTCGCTGTGAAAACTAAGCAAAAAAAATAATGAGCAGATAATAATTTACTACCCCTTTATCAGATGGCCCGTTGCCCGAAATAAGCACTGTGCTCTGTAATCTGTACTAGAGGAATCAGAGATTGGAGGATTAGAACAGCCAGACGACCCAACCAGCATGGATGAGAATGAAGAGTGCTGAGAGAAATAGTCCAGTAACTTCCCCAGTTCTGGAAAAGCATTAGTAGAAAGGAGAAGGTATCCTGAATTTCAGAGCATAGTGGCAGCACTAAAGCGGCATTTCACAACACTTGCTAGCATGAATGAGAACCAGACTCAACACAAAAAAGAGAGAAATTGTTATTACCATGTAGCAGATAACATTTTAAAGCAATGATTTGTCACAAATAGTACATCTCAGGATGATTATGGAAAGGGAGCTTCTAGAGCCTAGTGGATATTGCAGTATCACTTTTTTGGCCATTCACCCCAGTGCAAGTGAGGGGCCATTCACATTCAGGGAGGGAGCAGGAGCCTTCTTCCCAGCAACACTCATTTCTTATGATCACCATTTCCAACCTACTCACTTGGAAGCAACTCTTGGCAGCTTCAAAGGAAACTTATCTGCAAGCAAACGTGTTGCAAGGTGGGGAAAGGGAGGAATCCGGTTTATTCCACAAAAACATCTATAACCGAGGGCCTGAGTAAGGCTTTGCACTGGTTTGAAGATCAGTTATTTCACCAAGCAATTGTCCAGAGACAGTTGCCTCACTTCAGAAGAAGGTCTCCTTGTTGATCCACATGAGGCTGCGTGTTTCGTTTGGTTTGCATTCATACTCGATGCAGCCAAAGCTGTTTCCCCATTGGCAGTGGTCACGCTTGTGATAGTTGTAGAATTTGACTTGCCAGACTGTTTCAAAAGCGCCAATGTCAGTGACCTGGAGAGAAATTACAAACTCATTGTTTCACCAGAGCAGTGTTTCCTCTTTAAATATTGACATGACCACCCAATCAATCTATACAAGAGGCCACAAAACCCACAGCATGTTGCATAGCAAGGAGTAAAGCCCGCTTTCTCATGATAGACAGATATGTATCAGTGTAATCTGTTCACATCTGGGAAGAGGCTAAATATTTTACTGTCTAATAAATCTGCCTCAGTTTGTAGCATAACTGCCAATGAACATTATATTTTGGATCTAGATTTGCAAGAGAACTTTCCATCAGCAGTTTTATTCAGAGCAACATTTCTGCTGAAAGGGCAAGAATGAGGTTATCTTTGCCAACTCCTTTCTTCCTATATCAAGCTAGTTCCTCTCTCTTCCCAAAAATTTGGAGTGAGGGATCATTCTATTTTCCCCATAGAGCAGATACGCAAACGTAAGGCATTAGTTTTCTTTAACAATCGGAATAAAATTCTTGTCTTGTGAATATATATACTATTAAAGATAAACAAGGGAAGACATTGCCAGAAATTGTCTATGGAGATTCTCAATCATCCAGGTCACAGTCGTCCAAAAGGTGCTTTTTCGGGAGGCAACTGGACTTTCTGGCTTTTTTTTGAAGACATTTCGCTTCTCATCCAAGAAGCTTTTTCAGCTCTGACTGGATGGTGGGGAATGGAAGGATTTATATTCCTTGTAGACAGCTGGTCATTTGCATTCTTTTAGCTAAACCAGAAACTCCAGTTGCCTCTTGAAAAGGCACCTCTTTCTTCAGAAATATATTTAAGAAGAAAGTCTTAATTCTGTTCAGTTAATGTAGAGCTGTAGTAAGTCTATGCTAATGAAATAATATGGTAATAAACGGAGAAGAATGATGAAAGGGGGGAATGAGTATAAAGAGGGGGGGAAGGGAACTGGGAAAAGCAGAATGAAGATAGAAACCACACAAGAAATGGCATATACAAAGAAAAAAAAGCAGTGAAGGAAAGGGTGGGGCAAGAACAGATTATAGTTGGGGAATTTAGTATATAAGAGAGGAGAGAGAGGTTCAGCAAAGGGAGATATGGCAAGAAATGGGCAAAGTTGGAGAAAAGATGGGAAATCCAACGGACAAAAAAAAAAAAAAAAAGAGGACAGGCTGTGATGCAGATTGCATCTACCCCACTGCTGTAAAAGAAGGCTACACTGCTTTCACTCCTGCCATAAAGCAAAATTATATTGGAAGTCAGACATTTTGAAAAGAACCCAATTTAAAGAAACACTGCAAAAAGCATTCGGTCACGGTACCGATGACAGCTAGTCTTTGTCAGAGTTTCAGCCCAGTGTTTGTGGACTGACCTTTGCTCATCTGTATGTATTTCAATTTTTCCAATGGAGTGATTTATTATAAAACTCCTTTCCATAATGACTTCTGAGTCTACTCAGAATCAGAAGCTTCTATGTCTCATATATCAGATATGAATATTTGCTTAATATTAGTTTATAAAGTGCAAAGTGATACAACAGTTTTCTGGCCCCAAAATTTAAGATGTAGTATTAAAGGGACTTTCAGTGTTGTTTTTAAATTGTAATTGTTAATTTAGTCAAAGGGAAAAATTCTTAAACATATATAATAATAATCAAATCAACTGTACTTCCATGTATATTCTTTTAAGTTTGAATTTTAATTTCACAAAATCAAATGTAAGTTCTATCTGGAATAGATTTTCACCTTTATCCTGGAACCTCATGCTTTTGAAAATGCAGTCCTGGCATTAGGTATGCTTTCTATTTGCAGAATAATTGATTTCAGATGTGTTTAAAAAGAATAGAAAGATCCAAACCACAGGTAGATTTTAGCAGATGACATGACAATGATACCGTTGATTACTTAAGCTTAGTGAGAGAAGAATGACCTTGTAACACCAAAGTTATTTTAATGGTAGCTCCCATCTACATCCATGGGGAAATCTTATGAAGAGCTAAGCTTCCCATGTGAAACACTGAATCTCTAGCAATGATTGTTAGAACTTTCGAAAGTTTACTAAAGTAAATTTAGGTTTACTGCTTAAAGTTCATAAATTGGAGTGGACAACCTTTGGAGACCAAGAGACACATTTAATATTTTTAAGGGTTCCCAAATTTGGAGGGGGGCGGGGCGTCACATCATATACATAAGCCTATCTGGGATTGGGGAGTTGCCTTTTGCTTTTTTAACTGCTTACAGTTTTCATATATTTGTGAATTCAAAATGGTGAGCAACTGTGTCTTTTCTGAAATCATTGCCAGAGATTTCAAAAGCAGGAGGTTGGGGGTGGGGAGGGTACATGTGACTCTAGAACAGGGGTGTCCAACCTTGGCAACTTTAAGACTTGTGGACTTCAACTCCCAGAATTCCTCAGCCAGCCAAAGCTGGCTGAGGAATTCTGGGAGTTGAAGTCCACAAGTCTTAAAGTTGCCAAGGTTGGACACCCCTGCTCTAGAACCACAGGCTCCCCACTCTTGTCATAAACTTTGATGAAGATAATGTAATAACCAAAAATGGATTACTAATTGTTTTGGGATGTTAAACATAGATGAACATCTTATGGGTACTCTGACAAATAGGCAGAAAACATCAATTTACTAGGAAAGGAAGTTGGGAGAAGTTATTCCAGACCATTTCTGGCCATTCGTTCAGCTGTCTATCTCGTTTCCTTTTTTTTTGCTTAGCTGGACAGCATTCTCCCAGTTATGCAGTCTCCCCCCGCTCCCGCCTTTCTAAGAATACCTATCAAACCTATATGAAGCCCAGAGGCATTGTTGCTAATAGAGGACACTAGAGGATTGTGCTTTGCTATGTAAATCCATTTCCCCTACATATTTTTAATTATAGGTAAAATGACTACAAATGAATAAAACCTCAGATGTAATAGAAGACACACTGGGAGATCTTTCCAGGAATATGACTGCTTGTAATTGCTCACATGCTGATAATGTCAAAACTTATTTAGAAAATTCCAGAAACTTCCTTAAGAGTATCCTTAAAATGTATAAAATAGGGAAGTAACCTAACATAGATCTCTACTCTTATACTACCAACATTTTGCAGATTTAAATATAGCACACCAGGAATGAATAATTTTTCCCAATTAAAAAACTGTCATACATTCCCAAAATGAGATTGGAGCAGACAAAATTGTAGATGGGGCTATTGACAAGGAACAAATTCTTTCCTCTGGGATAAATTTAAAGCTTTTGGGATTGCATGCAGCCATGGTCCTTCAGATGGTACATCTTTGCTTTGTACCAAGACATGGGGTGCTCAGATTTTTTTTGCTCAATTCAAGTAGCAAGAGGAACTTTTCAAGTCAGAGATGAGTGCATCCAGCTCTGATCATAACTCTTCCAAGCTAATGACCTCTATTCTTGCCTCATTTGCTGTTTCAATTTTTGAGATTCCAACCAAGGATGTCCTTTGAGGTTATGGGCTTGGCAAAGTACAGGTGAGTTGCAGTTATAACTGCAACCCTAAAAGGTGAAAGTTCATTGTCAGAAGAAATAAGGACTTCTGAAATAAAGGTTGTGTCAGGGTTCCAGTAGTGACCCTAATTAAATTAAATACATTCTGGGAAGAAACCTTGTTCTTTTGAGTAGCAAGTAAGAGTCAGAACAATCTTAGGGTCAAGAAGCAAACTGCATTGTAGTTAGGGGTTTCTTTTCTGTGACAGCTGACCACAAAACTAGTTTGCTTCTTTTGGAAGCAGAGAAAAAAGGTAAATCTGAAAATCTGAAAAGGTGTGTGCACCCCAAGCACAGCTCATTGTAATAAAAATGAATATGATCAAATCTGTTTCACATATCATGAAGTTTACTGTTTTCTTTCTACTAACTTCATTCCATTTATTTTTCAGCCTCCTCCTCCACCACCTCCTTTCAGAGATATACACTACCTGTATATTGACTTGTATAGGTTGTCTTTCCCCACTTTTGGTATGAGGAACTCCTTCTGTGTCATAGATGCCAGTGTAAGTAACAAGTTGTGGTTCTCTTGCCATCTCTTCAAGGGGCACATTTACGCCACCTAGTCCCATTGTCCTGAAACAGAGTTTGGTAATCTTAATATCTGTTAGTACTGAATGATCCCTTTGTTTTGAGATGAGAACATTTTAAAAAAAATCTGAAGGGTGATAATGATTTTCTATCCACATGGTCTATTCACTGCCTTCTCCCACACAGTAAGAATTGATGCCTTTGCTATTGTCACTAATGTGATCATCTGCCTCCAACATCTTCTACCACTGGAAGTCATAAATCCCAGGTTAGGAATAAATCTTCAGGGAGAAAAATATATCAGTACGGACACTAGGTACCAAAAATTACTTATGGCACACAATCAATTAAACTGATGGGGAATAATCTTTCACTCAAAATGAAATATTGAGGAGGAAACATGTGGAAAATGGCTATGTACTACCATGGAAAGGGAGGGGGGAGGAAGGAAAAATAATGCTTTAAAGTTTGTCTTTCTCTCTTTTGACTAAAATCCATACTGTTGATTCCACCATCATTTAAATAACAAAATTAAAACAATTGGAATAAGGAAAATCACATGCTCAAAGAAAATTGTGAAGACTTAGAAACTTGGGTGTTAAACAGCTCAAAAGGCAGAGAAACACAAGTTACAACCAAACTCTTACATAGTTTAATTAGGAGGATGTGAATCACCCAGCTCTAACAATTTAAATAAGGATTCAATAAAGAGGAAGCATGTGCACAGCTGTCCACCAAATTGCTAAATTATAGACTAAAAGCATCCAATCTGATCCAATACATTCAGCAATTCAATCTGAAGATTTTATTTGAAGATAGAAGTTGCCTGAATTGGCACTGAATCATTTATATACCAAACCTGTGCCCTATTATTAAAAAGCAAGACACCCCATGTGCTCAGATCCCTGTTCTCATACATGGCATCAGGTATCCAGATATTCAGAAAACAGAATTTTCCTAACTTTACCTGGAAATACTCGGCATGTAAAGCACGTGTACACTTCCAGACTAAAGCCTTTACTGTTGCATTCCCTCCTAACGCCAGATCCACCACTCCTTTCCCACAGGGAGGGGCTGCCACAGGGAGGAAGGGGTCAAGCTATTTTCTAAAGCACCCGAAGGCCAGACAAAGAACAATGGATGGAAACTGAACAAGGAGATTTAACCTGGAAATCAGGAGAAACTTTCTGACAGTGAGAACAATAAACCAATGGAGCAGCTTGCCCTGGGAAGTTGCGGGAGCACCATCACTTGAGACTTTCAAGGAGAGATTGGACTGCCATTTGTCAGAAATGGTGTAGGGCAGGGGGTTGGACTAGATGACCTACAAGGTCCCTTCCAAATCTGATTATCTGTTATCTGCACTTCTCTTCACCTAGAATAGGCAAGCAACCTGTGACCTCCAAACAGCAACCTTTCCCAGCATGATCACTTGCAAAGGAACACGGGACTTTTAGCTAAAACATCTGGAAGGCAGCACCACCCCCTCCCAATGCTTCTAAACAGGAGCCTTGGGAAACTGGGCTACACCTACCATATCCCCAAATATAGCATAGATCTATCATCTATCCCTTGAATCGACTGAGCTCAAGATCAAGAGGCTGAAAAGATACCGCTGGGCAGGGCGATTGTTTTTCTAAATAGAAGTGGGGCCACAGATGAAACCTGGTTATGTCCCCAACCTAAAGCCGCACCCAACAGAGAAGAGGCAGCTTGGGTGAGCCGGCGGACCGTTATATAACCAGAGTTGGAAAGCTTTCGCCGATTAACCGGCTTCCCTGCATTCATTTTCGGATTGCCACCGTTCTGCTCGGCGTTGCTTGCAGCGGTCTCTCTTTTCTCGCCCCCGGCCTAACGATGATTGCAGGCTTAGGCCTGGGTCCCACTGCTTTCCCCCCCGCCTATGCTATATGGTTTCACCTAGCAGGGAGTGACTCGGGAGTTTTCCTAGTCTTATTGCTCTGCTCTCCGAGAAGCGGGGAGCCCAGGTAGCTGTGTTGGATCTCCCGCCCTACGGCTGCTTGCCCGGGTAGGGGGTGGGGCAGAAGGGGAGCGAGGCATTGTCCGAAACCGGCTAACAGAAGCTGCAATCCCCCGGCGGGAAAATGGAAGCGCCTGGCCCATCCGCTCGCCAGCAATAAATCTCGGCGCTCTAATAAATAAGGGCGGGCGGATTCCGAGGAAGGGAAGCGGCCGGCGGGGAAGGCGAAGGATGCGCACTTACGTGGCGTGGATGGTGCCCGGCTTCAGAGCCACCTCGACCTTGTATTTGGCCCCCGTCAGCAATTTGATGGTGCGATTCTGACCGAACCTCTGGCCGTCCACCTTGAAGTAGACGGGCCCGTCATTCGGCTGGATCTTGAGGGAGACCTTGATCCGGACCACGGGGGGCATCTCGGCCATGGCGCTGGCGGCGCGGCTGGAGGAACTAAAGAAAAGAGGAGGAAGCCGCGCTCAGCCCCCCGCGAGATGACGATGGCGGCCCGTTAAGCACCCGCTCCAATCCGGAATCGACCACACCGGGCCCATCTGTGCCTGGTCGGTTTTTCTAGCGGCGAAAGCGAATCCGGTTCGGCCTGCTTCCTGCGCTCGCCCAATCCACGGGGTGACTGAGGGAGGGGCTCCAACCCGAGCTGGAGCGCGGGATAAAGTGGTCGGAAAATCGGCTGGTGCGTGTGTGTGTGTGGAAGTAGCGTCGATGCGAATTGACTTCGGTGGAAGAAAGAGCTTCAGCCGCTTGGCCCGCCGCCGTGGCTATAATCCGCTCCCTGCGCTCGCGGAGGGCGAAGTTGACAAGGTCTTGCCTCGAAAAAGCGAGCGTTAGGCGCTCCCTGCCCGCCTAGATCCATTGCTCTTGCGCTGCATTTTATTTATTTTATTTTGATTTGTCAGTCGCTTACAAGATAATAGGTATAAGTATAAACATGAGTAAGAATACAGGAAATATGTATGATTAAAAGGGGACAATAGGACAGGGACGGGAGGCACGATGGGGCACTTATGCACTCTCCTCACAGACCTCTTAGGAATGGGGTGAGGTCAGTAGTGGATAGTTTGAGGTTAAAAGAGAATGAAGGTGGGGGGAAGACTGCTTTTGTTTCTCAATACCCTCATTGCTAACTGATGGGGAAGCAGGATTGGGCTTGCTGAGCTTTGACCTTCTGACCCTCTGGAAGAATATGCTAAGATAAGATGCTATGATTTTTGTCCTCCGAGCTCGCTGCTTGGCTCCCGGATGTTTCACTAACCAGACTAGGTGACATCTTCAGCAGGGTTTTCAGGTGAAGTGTCTTGTTCATCATAAGTCCTGGGTGGTTGATTCACTTCACCCAAAAACCTGCTCAAGACGTTACCTAGTTTGGTAATGAAACGTCTTGGAGCCAAGCAGCAAGCTCAGAGGACAAACATCTGCCCAAATCTGCAACCCAAGCAACAGATATTTGCTACAATTTTTAATAAGATGGGACGTTTTCCATCAGCAGCAGCCTTTTTCAATCTGATGCCCTGCAGATGCCTTAGGCGTGTCTGTGCCTGTGGCTCTCAGCTGGCCTTCTCCAATGGGACCTATATGGGAGGCTACAGGCGCTGGACAGCCAGGGTTGATAGAAAGGAAGCTACATTCAAATTGCTTCCAGACTGGAGAGAGCCTTTGCTTTCATTGCCAAAATTAGAGCAGGTACAGAGCATTACAGGTATGTTTTTCTGGGGAACTCTCCCCAGGGCCTGTCTCCTCTGTTCAACTGCCCAAAGAAGGTGAGCAAGAGAGTTAAGACAGAAGTAGGAGCAGTTTAAGTAAAGAAAACCTGACCAATTAATCCAGGTGTATTATCTTAAAGTGAGGATGATAACAAGATGGAATTGCTTGATACAATATTAGTCTTCTTAACTGGTGGTTTTTTATAACAAATACAGCATGGTGGAGGCCATTCATTCCTGATCGTGCCTCTTTCTTTAAGCATTCAAATAATGGTTGCAAACTTTAATAAAGTTTGTAGCTTCAGCGGCTGCAGAATGGGGGTCCTGTGAGCAACTTTGGGTGCCCCAAGAATGGTGCATGTAACACCTTTGCTATGAGACTTTCATTGGGTGTCAGTTTGCTTTCAAGATGTCAATTATCACATTTAAAACCCCGCGTGGCAGGGGGCCCGGTTACCTTTGGAGCCACCTTACTTCCATCACATCAGCTCATCCCATCTGGCCAGGTAGGGAAGGTATGTTATAGAATCTCAATTAAAAATTTCAACTGGTGGGATCAAGGAAGAGGGCCTCCTCTGCTGCTGCCCCTGCCCACTGGAATATCCTCCCCTCAGAGTTTAAGTGCGCCATCATTCTCCTGGCCTTTCAGAAGAGTTTGAAGACCAGGTTCTTCCAACATCCATGGGGACTTGTAGAGTGGCATATAATCCTAGAGATGGTTAGCTCCCTGAAGCCTCCTCCCCTGCTTTTTAACTTTTAACTTAGAATCATAGGGTTGGAAGGGACCTCGGAGGTCTTCTGGTCCAACCTATTACTGGTTTTTACCTGGCTCCTTTTATTGATGTATTGCATTTTATATTATTTTTATGGTTTAATGCTGTTAATTGTACACCAGCCAGAACCATTCTGAGAGAGATGGATATTATCTAAGACAGACAGACAGACAAAATGGGGAAAAGCTTTTCAACTGGAGGCTACATTTTGTAATGAATAAGCTTTTTGGTTCACATGTTATCAGTGAATGGGAATGGACAGTCTTTCATATCCTTGGTACATACATTAAAACCACCCATAGCTTTCTCAACCAAATTCCCAGTAAGAAATAGAGAGAGGGGCGGGGAATGAATAATTATCTTCTAAAGCAATACAATTTGGGAAAAGATATATTTCAATGACATCAATGGAAGAAAAGGGTTTTGAAAAAAACCCTAGCTGCATTTTTAGAAACCCAATTCCTGCATAAATTATTAAAGTTGAATTGAACGCATCTCCTGGAGAGCATGTTGTTTTCTCAGTAACATGTAGGCATGGCTTTTAATTGTTTTCTTTGATTTCCTGGTGGTCTCTCATCCATGAAAATGTTAACCAGAACAGTCCAAGGTTGGCTAGTGGTTTCTAAATATGGCCTGCCCACTGCAAGATTGCCATCTGCAGGGTATGTCAAAGATGCTGCAATATTTATGGCTTCAAGACTCAGGCAAAGTCAGGATAGTGTGAATTACATTGCAGTATAAGAAAAGTGTATGTATACTTGGTGAGAAAGTAAAATGAGCAAGTTCTTTTAAAGTAAGATTAGATTCGAACAAAATTCTCCATTATAAATCTACATTTCCCACTTAATAGATTATTCTGCTAGCCTTACGAGCACCTCTTAGAAAACATGAGAGAACTAGGCTGCTTCCTTTGATTCCCTATTATTAGTAGCAATACTATACAATGTATTTTAAATTGAGATATACTTTGAATATGTTTAAGAAAAAAAGGCAACCATCTATATCTAACATCTTTTTCATGTTGAGATCCAAATCAAGTGAACTTCCTGACGGGTTTCAAAGGTCAGTCATTGTGCAGGGTGCCAAGATGTCTGACCACATACGTGGCATTTATTTACTTTTATACTATTTTTACAAGCAAGGAAGAGTAACATAGATACAGTATTTGGATTGGAGAATAGATACCACATGGGTGAAACCTCCCAACCAATCTTTAAGAATAGTGGTGATGTTAGTAAAATGAGATCATCTATAAGTCCGGGACTTTCCACCTTCACCAAGATAGGGAATGAGATCATGCAATAGCAAAGAGGCCCATATAGGTATTAGACACCGCAGTATGCTGCTAATGTCATCTACAGGACCTCAATAGCTACTACACTTCCTAGTATTGTTTTCAACAGGGTCTGATTACAAGTGATTACTGACTATTTAATCATAACAAGAACCCTGATTGTCAATAGATACACAATTTTATATAAGTTGCAGAGTGTGGGAGGTTCAGCTTTAAATATAGTTTCATTTGATATTCATTTTTAAAAAACAAACTTCATTATATATCCAAAGGTCAAAGTACAGCATGTGTAACCGCTTGTTTCCGTTTATATTTTAACTAACTTTTTAAAATAGTAGGTAAAAAAGTTGAAAGAATATATAAGTATTTTTACCTGGGAACTTGATTTTATGGTGAAATAGGGGAATAAACTTGCCTAGAAGTAACTTGTTTGTGCACATAAATTAGTCAAACAACAAATTTGACATAATGCAAGATCTGATTAGGAGATCTTGTAGTGTCGTAATAACAGAGTAAATATACACATCATTAAATCAGTCAGGGTTAACAAGTGAAGTTAATAATTAACAAAATACTTGGTAAAAATGCAGGAATTAGGAAGAAAACTACTAGACAACCAGTGATCTTTGTAAAAATTAGGTAACTATATTAGCTTTGCTAGTATTCACTTGTAATAGTGAACAAAAAACTAAGTTATGAGCTGCATTATTGTTAGAAAATCAAATAATTGGTCTCATTTTTATTTATTTATAAAATGTATTGGCTTCCCATCTTACTACAGGGTAACTCTTTTGACAAATGTCCTTTCAGCACCACAGGTGTGGATAGTTACCAGATACGTGATATTTTTACTCTCCTTTCAAAAGGTTACTCAAATTAATGCATTGGTGCATTCTGTTAATCCATCCTGCTAGCTTCAGCTTTGTAATCAAACCGGGGGTCAGTTTTGAAAAAAAAAAACAATGTTTAAAAAGTGCTACTTTAAGCCTTTATACAATGAATGTGTGCATTACAGTTACTTATAAGTGAAAGAAAATCTTCAGTTCTGAATGTTTGGATAACATGAGAAACTCTGTGTAAAGTTAAATGACTAAATTTGTACAATCTAGTAAAAGATAATTGGAAAACAAATGTATGAGAAAATAGCAATGATATCATTAAGCTATAAGTTTTAATTTACTCAATTTAGTAGCAAAAACACTTTGTAATAGTTAATGAAATGAACATAGATTTATGCACACTTTACACCTTTATAAATGCAGAATCCTCATTTGTGATTCTGCAATAAATTATTCACTGATATAATAATGTCTGCAATCTCTTCCAGATTTGTATGTTTTTTACATATCAGTACTCAAAATTAAAAATGTAAAATAATATTTTTCCACAAAGTGTCATGTAAAAAAATAAAACATAAAATATGTGATTGTTGTTTGAAGGGTATTCCTTTGATGGCTGGACAAGGAATGTTTCAACTTTTAGAGAAAAAAATCAAAATGTATTTGACATTTTACATATTGACTATAAACTTTGAGGGCACAGGTCACTCAATACACAAGCATGACATTATTCCTTTCATCTTTTTTTAATTTGCTTGATTAGTACTGGAAATGTATAGTTTGCAGATGTCATTGAACATACAAGATTGGTCAAACTTAATTAAATTTTATTATGTTTATTAGACTTCAGTATGTATCATTCCAATGATATTTGATGGCAGAACAAATGTTTGATACTAATCCTTGGGAAACAACAGTTTATTAACGGGGGAAGTAGATAGCCCAGCTAACAGTCAAAACAAACAGTTTTCCTGTGGGAACCAAGGTCATTGTAACAGATGGCTGTTGAAGGAGGAGAGGAGCCTGCCATCCATCTTCATTGGACAATGTGACCAGTGACACCTGGGATGGGGGGAGTTTTACTCTTTTAATTAGGGGAAAACCACAGAAACATTTAGAGTTAGTTTTCATTGACTGTGTCGATATGATGTATCCAATAAACATGTTCTTTGAGGAATCTACCTGCCTTGGAGTTCTGCTTTCAATGGATGTGTTACTTGGAATATTGACAGCTATATCCCATTTGATTAAAAACTAAAATAGTAAGAACTGGTGATAGTTACAGTATAGAGGTATACACATAAGCACATACAGGGAAAAAAAATCAATCATTGCTATTATATTATCATGTTGCAAAAATGCTATGCATTTTGGTTTCTCCAGAACTCTGTATTAGAGCTCTATATTAGATTAAGCTATATGGTGGATGCAATAAAAGAGGAGAGAAACAGGAAAAACTTCATATGACTCAGCATCATCCAAACGCTTATCTAGTCCCATCTCTGTTGGCTTTGTCTATTATCTAAGCTGGAAAACAGTTCTGGAGAACTTGAAAATTGCTCATTATTTCATGCCTAGGCTTAGCTCACTAAAACTGCAGATGTAGTCATTTTTCTTACAGGGAATATAGCACCCATTGCTGTGAGGAGGCATTTATATACATTACATTAATATAAGACAAAAACCTTATTTTCAGTACCAGAAGAGGGCACTTTTGTTATTAATGTAAGACTTCACCATAATTCATGTAAGCATAGAATTACAAATCTTTAGCACTTTGCTTTGCAGCCGTTTATTTTGTTTTGTAAAATAGCAGAAGAGTTATTTCATATTTATTGTGGGCTTTCCAATCTCTTTCTTCTAAACCATCCTTTTATGGTGATAATATTTTTTTTTCTAAGAGCAAATGTTACTATTATTCTCATACTAGCTCGATACCCATGCTTCGCTATGAAACTATGTGGTTGGGCTTAGTTTTTGGGAAGGTAAATAAAGGGGGGAATTCTGCCTCTGCCTACCAGCATCCATTGGTATTCATCTGGCTAGTGTCCTGTCGGTGTGTGAGAGAGTTGAGGGCTGCTTGGAAACTGAAGCAGAATTTGCTATGTGAGCAAGGAGACAGCAAGGAGTCTGGGTGTGGTTTAGCTCAACTGTTCTGTACTAAAGTTGCTTAGTGCTGTGAAACTGAAACTAAAACTGAAACTCCTCTGCTTGTATTTTGCATTTGGAACAGAATTATTTTCAAGTGGGGAGGGGGAGTAGAACTCCTTAGCATTAGAGTGTGTTAATAATAATAATATAAGAAATATTAATGCTGGGATGGTATTTCAAAAAATCCTTTCTTAGTGAACACCTAGAAGCCAAGAGGAACATACGTGCCAAATTTCAAGTTTGTAGGCCTTACGGTTCTAGAGATTTTGTGATGATGCATGAGTGGTATTTCGCTTATATAGAGAGACTTTCTTTCTGTGACAATGGGAATAGTTTTTAGACTTACTTAGTACTTTCACCTCAATTGAGAATCTTATAGTTTATAGTATATGCAATTCTCTAATGGAGCAATATTATATGCAATTCTCTAATAGAGCAACTTTCTTCAGATTGGAGCTGTTTTATTATTTTCCATAAGACTCATGGAAATATTTGAAATATAGAAACAGGTCTTGCAAAAAGATTGGGAGACATCAATCCTTCTCCCAGAGGACAATGGGTTCTTGAAAGAGAGTCATTTAAGACAGAATAGAGATGAACAATGGGTACAGCAAGTTTCATTCTTGCATAATTTTCCATCAGATCAGATGATCAGAGAGCACTTGAGTTCAAGCAATGGGAAAGCCTCTTGCTCATAATGTATTCATGATGTAAAAATACCATAACTGAATGAAAGGAACACCCATCTAGGTATTTCTGCTTTCTTCTCTTCTGAGGATTGTTTGAGAAGGTAGGCTATTTATATACTGGGCTTGTATGGTGTCCAAGCTTCTCTCATCCATTATTGTGTCAAGATCCTTAATCATGAATTAACAAAATTTCCATTCTGTTTCTCTTTGAGTGCTTTGAATTTTAATGAAAGATATATCTGTTGTCTATACCTATCATTCAGAAGGGATTACTGATCAAATGATCAAAAAGATTCTTAAAATAATAAAACCAGAATCAGAGCAATATTAATATCCCAGTTTCTTAAAAACTCAGACATTAAAACTGCTAAAAAGAAAGTGAGTTTTTCAACATTCTGAAAATTTAAGCACCAATTTAAACGCCAATTTTTCCAGAAAAGAAAAGATGGAAAACTGCTGAGATGAAGACATAAAAATCATCCCCTTTAATAAGAGCCCTAAATAAGGCATCAAATAATCTTCATCTGGATCTTATTCAACAAGAGAAAAGTGCCACATTTATTTTGCTTTATTTATTAGGATAACTGTTTTTTTATCACTGAGAAAAGCTAAATAAATATCTCAGGTTGGTAATTGTTCAGTTGTCCTCTCATTTAAATAAAATATGTCTCTGGGTTCATGTTATTTGTCTGTACTTAAAAGAGAAAAAACATTCTTAATTTAGCCTTTACATTTTTTTCTACACGTCTTTCTTCCGGAAAAGGAAGTGAGCATGCTTTCATGTGATTAACACTCAGAGGAACTTGTGAAAGTGATAACTGTATAAATGCAACTTGAAAAGCTCTGCTGAACTCAACTAAAGAACAACAGTGCAAAGATGGAACAAGGACCTGAACGAGAACCCAGACGGATAAGGGAAGGCTATTTAGTGAAGAAGGTATGTGAGGATTATATTGAATTACATTCTTATGGAATTACAGCTATGTATTTATATATTTATACTATACATACATTTGTTATAGTATACATATAATATACTTTTTCTTCACGTGTCTGATTCTTGGAGACTGCCTGGATGAATCCCTGCAGTTTTCTTGGGAAGATTTTTCAGAAATGATTTGCCATTGTTTTATCTCTGCAATATTTTACAGATTGGTACCTTTCAGATGTGTTGTCATATAATTTCCATTTTCTACCAATGCTAAGATGGGGGAATGACAATAATGTAAATTGGTACTTATTTTCTTTGAGAACACTGGGACTGTGATATTGCCAGTATCTAAACCCGAGAAACGTACAACCAGAAATATTAAATCCTTCAAGGTTTAATATTATCATCCATTTGTCTGGCTGATTGAGTGAATATTTGGCTGCCAACTCAATACTGTCACTCGATGGAAAGACCTCTGCAAGCATGGCCAATCTCTCTCCAAGATTATGGGTGACTTACTGTTCCCATCGTCACCTGATCCTGAATGACATGAAGGGAAGGGAGGCTGAATTACAGAATGCTAAAGGAGCATTTGAGTATGTCTAGTTTAATGAAAAGGAGAACTAGGGGTGGCATGATAGCAGCATTCCAATATCTCAGGGGTTGCCACAAAGAAGGTGGAGTCAAGCTATTTTCCAAAGCACCTGAAGGCAGGACAAGAAGCAATAAATGGAAACTTATCAAAGAGAAAAGCAACCTAGAACTAAGGAGAAATTTCCTTGACAGTTAGAACAATTAATCAGTGGAACGACTTGCCTCCAGAACATGTGAATGCTTCAACACTGGAAGTTTATAAGAACAGATTGGACAATTATTTGTCTGAAATGGTACAGGGTTTCCTGCCTGAGCAAGAAGTTGGACTAGAAGACCTCCAAGGTCCCTTCCAACTCTATTATTTTGTTCTGTTCTGTTCTGTTCTGTTCTGTTCTACTCTGTTCTACTCTACTCTACTCTACTCTGCTCTGCTCTGCTCTGCTCTGCTCTGCTCTACTCTACTCTACTCTACTCTATTCATATTCATAGTAATTGATCCATCAGAAAGACAATGTAATTTCCTTGCCTAATAAGAATTAGCCTTACTGGCCAATTCTCTAGGATAATGACCAAAACTATGGTCTCTTAAATTTGTCTATTGCAACAAACCTTTCTAATCATCCAGTATGTCTTGTATTTTAATCAATTATTTATTTTTTATCTATTTAAGCAATAGTGGGATTTAATGCGCACTGGAAAACTCTCTTTTAAAGCATGGTGTTCAAATTTCTAATAAACAATTATTCAAAAAAAATTGTAGGAAGAATTAAATTAAATTAAGACTACTTTAAGCTATGAGTGATCAGATTTGCATACAATCTAGATAAAACTGGATTATGACAACCCATACTGTTCAAAGTGGTATGTTTGGTTTTGGCTTGTGTTGTATGAAGTTCACCATTTTGGCTTGTGATCCAGAGTATGGCTTAGTGTAGTGCAAAAATCTAACTCTGCATGGCGTAGTTAATAAAGCATGGTTAGCAAAACAAAAAACAAAAATCCTGCCACTGAATTCTTCTTGATTAGGGCTTCCAAGACAGAAACTGAAATCCTGATTGGGCATGAAATTTATCATGTGATTAGCAACCTGTTTCAGGTTCCCTTGTTATTCAGTATCAACCGTATCATAAAACTAGATTATATTGCTAGTAAGATTACTTTTCTTCTCAATTGCTGCCACTTTGAAAGTCAGCCTCTTCCTGTGCTATCTTAAGTATTTTGGAAAATAACACACCTCATCTCTGATCAGCACTAAGAAAGTGTCTCCCCACTTCTAATGTTATTTGCATAGTAGAATTTCTACACAGAATGTGATTAATTGGCAAAAGGCTTAAACTTTTTCTTTTCCCTACTGTGATTTTGGTAACGGTTGCCTCTTTTCACTAGTCCTGTGTCTTGTATGTGAACTGTATATAAAATGTATTCTGTTATCAGAACATTTATCTGTTATCAGAAGAAAAGGCTCGGCTTATCAGTAAAATTATCCCTTGTCTAATGGCAGCTTCTGATTATTATTATTTTTGTCCCTAGTCTAGTGCAAAGACATTACGCAGATGTCCCTTTCTTCCACCCCCTCCCTTCATAGTTCCCTCATTGCTGTAATGCAATACTAATTAAAGTAAAGGGGAACAAGTTTATCTTTCATTTTTATTTTCCCCTGTAGATCCATAGAAACTCTGTAAAATGGAAGAACTGGAGCAAAGTTGAATCTGCTAAAAGTTGTTTCTAGTATATTTACGTTAGAGGTTAAAGATTTAGGGGAAACAAGGAAAGGGGAACTTTTGCAATACAGTGGGTGGGGATGGGAAAGCATGGAGGCAAACTACCTTCAACACGAGTAGAAACTGAAAAGAGGCCCAGCAAGATATGTAAGGATTGAATGGAGAACTGAGCTTCTAAAAGTGAGTGGGAAAACACAGGGTGAGGAAAGTTCATTGACTCAATGGACCATCATTTGATTAACCACACACTAATTGTGCTGTCTCAGCCAGTCTATGGGAATTGGATAGTTACTTAGGAATTATGAGCTGTCCCCTTAAGGGAATATATCATGGTAAATGTAGTTAAAGGTATCCTGGGAAATATAGTCCATGTCACGTGACCACATCTGTAATCCTGATTGGTCACTAGTTTGACCCTCGATGGGTTGGGGGAGTTTTCCTCATTCTTTGTCTGAATTCTCTAACTCATGGGACCTTCTTTTCTATCGCTACGAGATGGGTTAGGAGATAACCATCTTTTACTACAAGGCAGATATACAAAGGATTGGTCATTAAAAAAGAACTTCATCACAAATGTGAGTTATGAGGATACCTGATGAACCAATAAATGTAATTTGTTATGGACATCTTGTTGAGTTATCTATCTGCATCTGTACATCTTCAAATCCACCTCTGTGCAGAAGGCAGAAAAGTAAAAGAGGAGTTTTGATGGCCGCTGGTGTGTCCACAGGGCCGCCAATGCAGATATCTCATAACCCTCCTTCGGACAAGGAGCCTCAATGTAACACAGAAGCATACAGGACTCCTCGAGAGACTGCCACATCGCAACCAAAACCAAGGGTGACCAACTGCACAGCACTGTGCACTGACTCACCACACCCTCATTCGTGTCTTCCCATCTGCTTAGCCAAAGTGTACCCTAAAGGACGCCCCGAAGATGCCGTGAAAATGTACGTGCTGCTAGACACTCAAAGCACCTGCACCCTGGCCAGACCCGCATTCTTCAAACTCTTTGAGGTGCAACAGGATGAACTTCACTTCACTGTATCAACGTGCCATGGACCAAGAAGCACGGCGGCAAGGAGAGCTACTGGACTCTGCATAGAGTCATTGGATGGAAGTTCCCGGTTCCCACTACCGCCCATATTTGAATGCGATGAGGTACCAAACGATCACATTCAGATCACAACACCTGAGGTCATAAGTAGCATGCCTCACCTCAAGCACCTGGCTCATCACTTCCCCGCTCTAGATCCGGAGGCTGATATCCTACTCTTGCTGGGAAATAATGCCCCACGTGCCTTTCTCTTCTCCGAGTCAGTCAGCGGCCCTGTAGACGCCCCAGTGGCCATCAAATCTCCACTAGGTTGGGGGATCGTAGGCGTAGTCTGTATCGATCACCTACAAGCCCCAACCCAGGCCACTGCCTTAGCTACTTCCATTCTCAAGAATGGCAGACCATCTCATCTGATGCCATGCCAAGACCACTTCATGCTTTTGACAGTTAAACCTGTCTTGGGAGAGGCACTATTCCAGACCACCAGAGAAATAACGACTTAGCTTTGTTCATTGAAGACAACAGATTCCTTCAGCTCATGGACAAGGAATTTCAACAAAACGCAACCGGTAGTTGGGTCGTGCCACTACCCTTTCGCACTCCCAGACAATGCCTGCCAAACAACCAGAAATATGCACTCTCCCGCCTCTTCAGTCTCAGACGAATCATGACCTGGAAACCAGAGATGAAAGCTCATATAGTGGAGTTCTTGGACAAAATTATAAGGAATGGACATGCTGAGCCAGCCCCACCCCTGGACCCTGACGAAGAATGTTGGTACCTGCCATTCTTTGGAGTGTACCATCCACAGAAACCAGGCCAAATACGTGTAGTCTTCGACATCAGTGCACAGTTCCAAGGCCACTCTCTAAACAAGGCCCTTTTGACTGGACGTGACCTCATGAACAGTCTCCTTGGGGTTCTCATCTGCTTTAGAAAAGAAGCTATAGCAGTTATGGCCGACATATAGCAGATGTTCAATTCCTTCCTTGTACAGGAAGATCACCGAAACCACCTCCGTTTCCTATGGTTTAGTGATGATCAGCACGACCAATGGATTTCCGAATACCGAATGAGGGTGCATGTATTTGGCAATGGCTCTTCCCCTGCTATTGTGAACTATGGTCTCCAATGTACTGCTTGAGAGGGAGAAGACAAATACGGAACAGAGGCTAAACGCTTTGTAGAACGCGACTTCTATGTGGACGATGGCTTGAAATCCATAGCCACCCCAGGAGAGGCCATAGACTTCTTGAAGAATACACAGCAAATGCTGGGGACAGCTAACCTCAAGCTACACAAGATAGCGTCCAATAGTGAAGAAGTACTAAAGGCCTTTAGTCCCGAGGACCACGCCAAGGGGCTGCAAAATCTCGATTTTGGCAGTGACACTCCCTTCATCCAATGCAGCCTTGGCCTGTGTTGGGACTTCTTCACCTTCAAAACCCCAGCCCTAAAGACCGGCTTCACGAGGCAAGGAGTGCTGCCAACAGTTAACAGCCTGTTCGATCCTCTAGGGTTTGCAGCTCCTGTCACTGTTCAAGGTACAATCCTACTGCGCATGCTCTCCCAAACCACCAAAGATTGGGATGAACCACTCCCACCAGAACAGAAGCAAGAATGGGAGTCATGGTGCAACTCTCTCCGTTGTCTCCAAGATGTGCACCTACATCACATGTATGTTCCCATCTTGCCTACCACGGCACTAAGAAAGTAACTACATGTTTTTTTGGATGCCTCCACTAAGGCAGTAGCAGCCGTGGCATACCTCAAAGTCTATGACAGAGAGAACAACATATATGTCAGATTCGTCATGGGAAAGGCAAAGCTAGCACCGCAAAAAGGTCACACTATACCACGGCTGGAACTTTGCGGAGCGGCGCTGGCAGTGGAACTATCAGACACGATAACGAAGATGATAGATCTTCCCTTAGAACCCACCACCTTCTATACAGACAGCAGAGTGGTACTGGGTTATATTTACAACGAGAGTAGACGTTTCTACAATTACGTGAGCAACAGAGTTGAGCGGATCAGGAGATCTTCTAAACCAGTGCAGTGGCGATATGTTCCAATGGATCAGAACCCTGAAGATCATGCGACAAGGTCTATTCCTGCATCCCAGTTATCAACTTCTACGTGGCTCACAGGTCCCATGTTCTTGTGGTGTACAGACGCCTTGGAGCCGGAAAAACCAGATTTGTATGAACTCCTAGATCCAGATAATGATGGCGACATTCGACCTCTAGTCAAAAAGGTAGAACTGGTCATCCCTCTGGTCGTCTGCCTAGCAACGATGTTCCATCACGAGAAGATAGGACCCTTGAAACCTGCTTGCTTTGAACGCTTCTCCCAATGGAAACCTCTCATACTGGGAATAACTGCGCTCGTCTGCACAGTCGTCCATCTCCTCGGTTATTGGAAAGGCTTCAAGTCATACTTCCCAGACTCATGCTGAGAGACAAATATTGAGAAGTATGCAACAAGACGCATATCCATCAGAATACAGATGCCTGAGTGCAGGGAAGCCCATACCACAATCCAGTCCACTTCTGAGACTGAACCCTCACCTCGACGACCAGGAAGTACTGCGAGTAGGAGGTCACCTACACAAAGCAGAAATGGACTCACCCAGCAAGCACCCCATCATCCTTCCGGCTAACCATCATGTAACGAGGTTGTTAGTACAACACCACCACGAATTAATCCATCATCAAGGCCTCCACTTCACAGAAGGTGCCCTCAGAGCAAGTGGATTCTGGATCGTAGGTGCCAAAAGATGTATTACAACTGTTCTGCAGTCTTGCTTCCATTGTCACAAGCAATGAGGCCAGACTCTACACCAGATGATGGCTGACCTACCACCCGAGTGCCTGAGCTCTGACCCACTGTTCACCAATGTAGGCCTCGATGTATTCGGCCCTTGGTCCATGTCTGCCTGACAGACCAGGGGCGGTCAAGCTAACAGCAAACAATGGGCAACACATGTCTCAGCATTCAGGCGGTCCATATCGAAGTCATCGAATCTATGAATGCCTCTTGCTTCATCAACACCCTGAGAAGGTTTCAAGCCCACAGAGGCCCAGTCAAGGTATTCAGATCTGACTGTGGAATGAACTTTGTAGGTGCTTTGTAAAGAACTACAGATAGAAGACGGCATTCGCCCTGACTCGCCACTCAACAGCTACCTTAAAGCCAACAAATGCACATGGATATTTAATCCTCCCCACGCATCTCATATGGGAGGAGTGTGGGAACGCATGATTGGAATAGCTCGTTGGATCCTTGATTCGATGTTAGCAAAAGCACCTAAACTGACACACGAGACTTTATCTACCCTTATGGCAGAAGTCGCAGCCAGCATCAATGGTCGACCTTTAGTTCCAGTCTCTTCAGATCCTGAGAATCTGACCATTCTCACTCCTGCTGCCTTGCTAACTCAGAAGACAGGTGATTGCCATTAGGAAACTTTGATTCTAAGGACCTGTACAAACAACAATGGAGACATGTTCAACAGCTTGCTAACACTTTTTGGAACCATTGGAAGCAAGAGTATCTGTCTACCCTACAAGACCACCATAAATGGAAGACCAAAGAACTGAACCTCGAAGAGGGAGACCTTGTCTTGCTGAAAGACAAGGATATGCATTGCAACGCGTGGCCTATGGGACTTGTGTATCAAACCCTGCCCAGCTCTGATGGACTAATCGCCAAAGTCAAGGTTCTGATAGTGAGGTCATTAGACTCCTCCTGTGACCAGCAGACTTTCACCAAGAAGTTTTACACCAGACCGGTCACCGACCTTGTGCTGCTGCGGAGAAAGGCCGAACTTGAAGATTGAACCTTAAGCTTTGCATGCTTTGCTTTGTTTGATGCTTTATTAATGTTTACTATTTTTCTCTTAGTTATACAGCTTACTGTTTATCTTAGTTATATAGTTATATGCTATTCAGTTAGTATTACTGTTTAATGCTTATCTTAGTTTATAGTTATTTTTTTCTTTTCCTTTAATAGTGGAATTTACAATTCCAGGCGGGGATTGTGCTGTCTCAGCCAGTCGATGGGAATTGGATAGTTACTTAGGAATTATGAGCTGTCCCCTTAAGGGAATGCATCATGGTAACTGTAGTTAAAAGTATCCTGGGAAATGTAGTCCATGTCACGTGACCACATCTGTAATCCTGATTAGTCACTAGTTTGACCTTCGATGGGTTGGGGGAGTTTTCCTCATTCTTTGTCTGAACTCTCTAACTCATGAGAGCTGTTTCTATTGCTACGAGATGAGTTAGGAGATAACCATCTTTTACTACAAGGCAGATATACAAAGGATTGGTCATTAAAGAAGAACTTCATCACAAACGTGAGTTATGAGGATACCTGATGAACTAATAAATGTAATTTGTTATGGACGTCTTGTTGAGTTATCTATATGCATCTGTACAGCTTCAAATCCACCTCTGTGCAGAAGGCAGAAAACTAATAAACTAAATGCCAGCTGCTGACCAGCAGAGAATGTAGCAGTCCTGGACAATATTGCTACACAGAGAACATAGGTGGGCTTAGAAGAGAAGCCAACTTCAAAACCTTATACATTTACAATGGCCTGAAAGTGGGTAGAGAATTATCTGTTGCTGCATTCAAGAAGTGGCATGACTTCAGTCAACTTGCCTTCAACTAATGGGAACTTGGACAATTTAAACTGCAAAATCAGGGCTGCGTTCATCTAATTCACCAATCTACATTTTATCTGTAGTATTCAATTAACACCAATGGCTAAATTTGTACGAGATATTGCTCCATAAACTACCCACTGGATCTACACCGGGCTAAAATAGAATTGTGGTTTGTGGATCACCGGGACTTGCAGGAACCTAGTCCTGAGGGATGATTAGCAAAGAGACCAATCAGGAAATGCTAAGACCACAAAAGCAAATTAAATGGAATATGGGAGGAACTAAAGTAGGGCTCCAGTATACAGATAAAATATTTAATGAATTATAAGAGCAATGACAAGAATAGAATCTGAAGCACTGATCTGATATTGTTCCTTGCTGGTTTATTTTTCGTTTCTCCGTTTCCTAGAAATGTGAAGGCTTAGAGGGAAAAAGGCATCATGTGATAAATGAAACATTTTTTTCCCTTCACATCTAAGTTTTCTCCTCCTGTCTTCTTTCCCAGACCTTCATCTCCTTAATGCTGTGTCAGTATGGGAGAAAATCCTCAGATGATTGTTTAACATACATCATTTGAAAGATTGTTTTCCCATATTGTCATAGTGCTGAAGATATAGATAGACACGCATATAAAACTGTAAGCAAATTAAAAACAGCACGTCGTAAAACATAGTCATAGAAACCGTGTCAACAGTAAATTGAAACAAAAACTCATACAAAGGCTCAATTTTAAAAAAAGAAAGAAGGGTCTGCAAGAATCACATTTGTAGGTCTCATTTAGAAGCAGGGAAGAACCTAAAAACAAATTGAACTGAGCATGAAAAAAAGATAGTTCTCTTTGAAATTGGCACAATTCTGCCATTCCCTCATCCAAACTACTGCATTTGGCTCAGTTGAAATGGAGTGCCTTCAAAGGCAACTATATAGAGTACAGTACATTGCCATGGTAATTCAGCCAGAAAAGGAGTACTAGTGCAATTCTAGGCATATGGATGCTGAAATCAGAATTTAATGGGATTTAGATAAATGTGTTTAGGACTGCATTATGGGAAGGCTTTATTTAATTGTGCACGCAGGCTATAACATGCTTAACTCCGCAGCACGGTGTATGTGGTAAGATTTTGGGTTCTGAATCTAAGAGATTGTTTAACCTGGGGAAATTACTTCTTTGTAACAGAAAAGAAGAAGGAAAGGTTTAGGGAAGTGGCATGGATGCTAGTTCTTCATTTTTGAGTGTTCCCTTCCCAGCACCCATAAAAATAACACCATTCCTGTGGCAAGAATTTCTCCCTTGGGTTTGATCTTTGATCCCGGTTTCAGATGAGTTAGTGAGATCTGTAGGATTCCAGCTATCAGATTTTATTTTTCATTCTGTAAAGGAAAATGCGATACAGTTGCATGGATTCAAGCTATTCACTAAGAAAAAACTTACATATAATGTCGCTAGAGATTTCATTTGAATTTTGTTGTATTTTGGGAGACACAGATCCTTCTTGATCTTGCCAAAGAAGCCATGTAAATTTAACTAAATGGGAACAAATTTTGGAGCTGGCATTTTGGACTAGTTTTAGATGTCTTTTGCAATCAGGATGATATGAATTGGGAACCACCAACTATGCAGTGCTCATTCTTTCTGGTTAAGTTGATACAGTATTGTCAGCCAGTCACTCTTTACCTATTCACCAATACTCAAGTGCTTTTCCTGCTC
Organism: Notechis scutatus; assembly: GCF_049901735.1. Lineage (NCBI taxonomy): Eukaryota > Metazoa > Chordata > Lepidosauria > Squamata > Elapidae > Notechis > Notechis scutatus. The sequence continues at coordinate 152,676,682 of NC_142009.1, read as the reverse complement.
CCTGCATATATTTTCTGTCCCCTTCTTCACAAAAATAAAATAATTTCCTCACTGTTTCTGGGTTCATCAACATGGGAAACTTCTATTACAGTGGGACCTTGGTATTCAACTGCTTTGAAACTCATTAAATTTGGTACTCAGTGCATTTTGACTCGAAATGTTGTCCTGATAGTCATTATTTGTTTGGTACTCAACACATAAGCTACAACTTGTCAGTGTCAGCTGCCTTGTGACTCACTACATTATCTCTTATAGGAAAAATTGCTACTTATCGTTTTTGGTCCTCATCATGCCTCCCGGAACCAATTAATGATGAGTACCAAAGTACCACTGTATTTTCAGAATTCCTAGTGCTAGTCTGCTGTAATTTTGCATTTATTACTATTTTAAATTTATTGGCTGACCAATTCCAGTGGACTCCAGTTTACCTAATAGAATAGAATAGAATAGAATTATTAATGGCCAAGTGTGATTGGACACACAAGGAATTTGTCTTGGTGCAAATACTCTCAGTATACATAAAAGAAAAGATACATTAGTCAAGAATCATACAGTACAACACTTAATGATAGTCATAGGGTACAAATAAGCAATCAAATCATACTAGGAAACAGTCAATATAAATTGTAAGGATACAAGCAACAAAGTTACAGTCCTACAGTCACAAGTGGGAGGGGATGGGTGATAAGGAGTGATGAGAAGATTAATAGTAGTGCAGACTTTGTAAATAGTTGGACAGTGTTGAGGGAATTATTTGTTTAGCAGAGTGATGGCTTTCGGGGGAAAAAACTGTTCTTGTGTTTAGTTATTCTGGTGTGCAGTGCTCTATAGAATCGTTTTGAGGGAAGGAGTTGAAATAGTTTATGTCCGAGATGTGAGGGGTCTGTAAATATTTTCACAGCCCTCTTTTTGACTCATGCAGTATACAGGTCCTTGATTGAAGGCAGATGGATAGTAATTGTTTTTTCTGCAGTCCTTATTATCCTCTGAAGTCTGTGTCTGTCCTGTTGGGTTACAGAACTAAACCAGACAGTTACAGAGGTGCAATAATTCCTCTGTAGAACTGTATCAGCAGGTCCTTGGGCAGTTTGAGCTTTCTGAGAAAGAACATTCTTTGTTGTGCTAATTAGGTCAACTTGCTTCTAAATCAAGGGTTATAATATCTATGTTCTATAAATGTTTACATTTGTAAGGGATCTTAAAGTCCCTGTGGAAATTTATACAAACCATTTTCTGGACAACAAATCTTCTAATAATCATTTCCAGGTTAGAGCATTTAACCCTCTTTCTAATCGTTCAGGGAAGGGAAGGAGTTAAGAAATTCATGCAATAACTTTTAATAAGAAACTGCATGGTCAGCTATGCAATTTCTCCCACAGTAGTTTTAATTCAAGTAGTAATTCATTGTAAAGGCCAGTGGAAGAAACCAACCTTTGCAGCACAGGGACAGAAAGCTGAGCGAAGTATACAAAGGATGCCAATGTTGTAGCAATTTAAAAGTGCCTTTCAAAAAAACTCTTCAGGATAAGACCAGTGAACAGAAACCTCAAGCACCTGCTATAGCTCCAGCTGATATTGTTTGGATTACTAATCGGCAGCTGCATTTTAATTTTCCATAAGGTCATCAACAAGACTCCCCCTCCCTCTGGAGGGTTATGGGAAATTTAAATGGTAGTTCTCTAGCATTCACCTGCAGATGATACAGTAAAAGAGACAATCGGGTAGACTGAGAACCAAAATGATATCACTAATGCCCTGAATTCTACCACCCATTGTTAGACAATCACAAGCCCTCTATTGGGGGTGGTGATGTTTACTTATCCAATTTAACAGTAAGGAAATAGTGCTTAGTGGCTTTTCTACAGCCTGTTTTGATGTCCTCCCATCAATTCTACGGACGGAAGATTTCATGGCACCCCTGATTCAGAGTCTTTGCCCCTTCCAGGAAGGTAGAAACTCTCACCCGTGTCCTCTTATAGTGCCTTTTCTATGGTGCACCAAGACATGCCCTGATTGCCCCAGTCAATTTCCAAATGTGAGGGCTATGCAGATCAATTTTACATTTTTTTTAAGAGATGCTAACCCTATACTCATATATTAGGTGGTCAAATGTCTTATGCCAAGTTACACAACTGTGCAAAACTTTTAATTAGATATGCTGCTTTATTGTCATATTATTTCCACCCCTTCCGTAATAACTAATTGCTGTATTAAACTATTTTCTTTTTACTGTACCCTTTTATTGCAAAGGCTGGTCAAAGATCATAAATAAGTTATTCGATTTGATTTGATGCTGCTGCTACAGCTCATAACCTGTTATCAAGTGCCTGTTAGCAAGGTTTAGACCTATGGGTTTAGACCTATGGGGAAATTAAATCATTCTCCTATAAAGTCTGCTTCTGTGCATCTGTTGATGATTCATTCAAGGAGGAGCTAAAGACATTAGATATATTCACAGGGCTTTTTAAATTATTCACATCTTTCATGACTTTAATACTTAAAAACAAATTCAGATCCCGATTACAGTGAATTCGGGCACGAGCTAAGCCTTTATCACATTTTGAAAAATTATTCCTTAGCTACTACACATATACACATACATTTTCAAAGGAAAACAGTTATTAGAGGCTAATATTTGGAGTAGACACTCCTGCTTGAGCAGGTGGTTGGACTAGATGACCTCCAAGGTCCCTTCCAACTCTGTTATTCTATGATTCTGATCAGTAAACCCTATTCTTCTTTACCATTAGTAAGTTTGAAATGGATTTGATCATACTAGGCAATGGCAGAATTTTCTAGAAGGGCGCTGCTCTTGCTACTATGTAACATATTCAGTTAGCTCAACACTATTCCACAAATTTCCCCTTTGCAGCTCCAAGAAAATTCCAGAATAGATGGGACTGGGTTTTTCAGATTTCTATTTTTATTTTTTTTGTATTTTGCGATGAGAGGAGTATTCTTTTCAAAAAAATATAACAGGTACCTTAATTTTTTGCAAAAACTTAAAGACACCAATTGCAATCCTTTGCCCTCTCCAAACTGATTGACTTTGTAATCAGCTATGCACCTTGATTATTTTCTTAATCCTGGTACATTAAATTTCCTGTTCCATGCCTTTTTTTTTCTGCGAGGGCTTAGGCAACCATATTAATTGCTTCGTGTTGAACACCAGAAAGATCATTTTAAGCTAATGTCTTTCCCAGTGTTTCTTGTTCCCCCAATTCTTCCCCCCCCCCCCACAATCCTTCCTGAATCTTCTGTTTGGTTTTTTAAAATGCCTCTGAAGTAAAGAGGGATGGGAGTGAGCTCTCAACCCGATCCCTGGGCTGTCTGGAAAACTTTTTCCCTTTGGGAACCCTAGTTGAAACAAGAAACATTAAAAATGGCATTACTGCATGTGAAAGCAAAACAAAACATTAAGCAAAGAAAAAGCTAGTGAAATATTTTTAAAGAATAAAAAAGTTCCTGTAATGGAATGTGTGAATGACTTTGAGGGGTGAGAGAAAGAGTTACTGGCTGGGAAACAATCAGATGAGAGAAGGGGGAGCCCCCAAGTGTTTAATGGTCAGAGGAAGAAACTTAGGAAGGACCTACTTTATCTTAGTGGAGCAGACAGTTAAAAATGGCAACAGGAAGTTTGTACCATCAGACTTACAAGATTCTATTAATGTTGTCTTACAAAAATATGGAGTCAGCTTATCTAGTCATGTTTCCTATTTTATTTATCCCAGAGGGCTAACAGCTATTGTAGTGAATAAATTTGAGGAATAGCAAATGGCGGCACCTGGTTAATCATGTTGGTACTCAGAAGCTATGCAGGATCAAGCCTGCTTAGTATCAGATGGAGTTGTTGTGGTTAGCCAGCAGCAGGTGCGGACGGCTGAGGAGAGCGAAGACTCAGGTGAGGGGCCAGGACCATTAGGGAATGGACTGCTGCCTTCAGATATTGTGGGGGCTGGCAGCAGCGATGAGGAGGTTCTTGAGGAGCCTGTGCCAAGTGCTCATGCGCGTAGGGTTGCTTGTAGGAAAGAGCAGCTGCAGCAGCACGGGCGACTTGGGAGTAAGGCTTCAAGGTAATGGCCCCTCCTTCAAGAAAATAAAAGCCAGCTGTGAATCAGAAGTTCTTTGTAGGAAGCAAAAACGTTTTGAAACTCCAGCCTCGTGGACATTGCAGTATCTTAAGTTGGTATTTGAAGACTCTTGTGTTGTAAAATATTTCTTATCTGTTATTCTTGGCAGCCTCGCACAGTTTTGGCGAGGCTTGTGTTTATCAAAGTTAATTAGTTTGCAGCAGCCTTTTAACCGGGGATTCATAAGAATCATTAAAAGGTTTCCGTTCCCTTTGGTTCATGTTTGTTTTATTGGAGAAGGGTTTGGGTCAGATCAGGAGTATATATGTATATGCTCAGTCCTTTATACTCAGTCTGTTAATTCAACGGTAAAGTTTCCCCCTGCCCAATTGTGTCTGACTCTAGGAAGTCTTGCTCTTTTCTGTTTCTTAGTTGAGGGAACCATGGAAGACGCTTCCATGGTCACGTGGCCAGCATGACTATTATGCTGAGGCGCACAGAATGCTGTGACCTTTCTACTGAAGTGGTACCTATTTATCTATTCATGAACTGCTAGGTGAGCAGGAGCTGAGGCAAGTAAAAGGAGCTCACCCCATTGCACAGTGCTCGGCGCTCGAACCTGGACTGCCAGCTTTCCAGCTGACAAGCTCAACATTTTTAACCACTGAGCCATTGTAGTCCCACCAGTCTGTTAATATTCAGTTCAAAATACACCTCCAGGTTTTTAAAGTAATTTAAAACCTTTGCTTTTTCCAAATGTTCTTGCACTAGGGGGGGGGGGATGAGGTGCTTTCCAGTGTAGCTGTTCCTCTCCCAGCTGCTGCTGAGCTTCAGGCAAACTCCAAGCTCCAAGCAGGATTTCCACTGTTATATGCTGCTCATCATAGCTTGTGGTCATGACAATTGAAAGTCCTCTTGCCTGCTTTTGCTAGCTGCCAACTCGCAGAGCAAATGTCACCTCTGCTTCTTCGTCTGTAGGCCTTTCTTGTTACCCACGCGTTTTTCTCATTCTGTCAGTGTTTGTTTTTGTAAGTTCAAGACTGGGTGGGGTGAAGTTGCCTCTGGCTGTCACACCTGTCAAAACACCAGGGTGTGGCTCAATTAAGACAGCGGATGCAACACCAGCTAGGATGCCTGTAAGTAAATTTATGAGTGCCTGTCTCAGTGCCTGAGGGAAGTGTGGGGGCAGGGTTTCTGCTGGTTGCAGCTGATTTTCCGAAACACAGGCAGCAATCCCAATTTCACTCCCTCACAAAAATGATCAAGGACTACCGAAACTCTTTAAAAAAAAAAATTCAGAAAAGACAATGGCAAACCCTTATTGTCCCATTGCCAAAATAATCATGATTGTGTCCATGTAGTTCCTGAGGGCCAAGCTTTATCTTTTTTTAAAAAAAACCATGTGTTTTATTGAAGTTTATTATAACATAAAATATAATGAAAATAAGGATTAAGAAAAAAAAGGGAGGGGGATGCAGGATTTTTTTTAAAAAAAATGAGAAAAGAGAAAAGTGTTGACTTCCCATTCTCTCTAAAATAGTAAAAGACTAACTTACAACCTCAACTTTTTACTTTACCTCTAATTAGCACAAGGCAGCTCTATAACTACACAATTACTAAATCTTGAAATTAGATTCTAAATTTCATTTTTTTCCTATCGCAAGCATAAAAACCAGAAGCAATATCCCAACAGAAACAAGACTAAATAAAATCTCTTTGTTTAAAACAGTTGACATTGTCATTTTAACCAAATCCAAGGGTCAAGCTTTATTTGAAGATGATAGATAGATAGATAGATAGATAGATAGATAGATAGATAGATAGATAGATAGATAGATGTGTGTGTGTGTGTGTGTGTCTGTGTCTGTGTCTGTGTCTGTGTGTGTCTCTGTGTGTCTGTGTCTCTGTGTGTGTGTGTAGAAGCACTCTCACCACCCATCACAGATTTTGAAGCTCAAACTGTGCCCCTTGGATATATTGGCTGTAGAATTATAAGAGTTGTAGCTTTAATACATTTCCAAGAATCAAGGTTGGGAAAGTTAAGGCAGGGCTGACTATTGGCAGGTTCACAGATCAGGTTTAGTGGTGTCATATCGCCATACCTATGGGTCTTGCAGTCAAGAGCTCCCACCCCATTTCATGTTGTCTTACACTTATTTTCAATGCAAAATACTGAAACTCCAGAAGCATCCAGAAGTAGTACTGTTGTCTGATTACGGGGGAGGAAACACTGGAATGTGTTTCAAGAGTGCAGAAAGAAAAAGAGAGAAGAATCTAAACTGGTGGACTGCCTAAGAGAGAGCATGGGCCCCACTAAAGGACATTGTCCCATGTCTCTCCAGTGTGATCACAAGCCAATTACGTTTGTAACTATCCAGCATTCAGAAATCACCTGCTGACATTCAGTGGGAAAATGGCTGCAAAGCAAACTGTGTATATCAACCCATTCCTGGAATGTGAATATTCATTCTGATAACCTGCATAAAAAGCGTGCATAAGTGCACTGTTCCTGTCCTATTGTCCCCATTTAATCGTACCTATCTTCTGTATTCTTACTCATGTTTATACTTATACCTATTATTTTGCAAGCAATTGACAAATCAAATAAATAAAATAAACCTTTCTTTTAAAAAGCAATAAAAACTTCCTTTTGTGCCATCCCTGGCTGTGTAGATAATACCCTCTTAATTGATTGATACAGGGGAGTATGTTTAATACCTGGAAGCCCATGTGGGTAGTGCTGTCAGAAGATGGAATTGAATTCTTTAAGAAGAAGACTGATAACAATCCTAAAGGAATGATTCCCCTCAAGGGCAGCACACTGACCAGTCCCTGCCAGGATTTCACTAAGAGAACGGTGAGTATTTATGTTTTTTGAAGCATGCTGAGGTAAGGCCTATCTCAAGAGTAGACAACACCTTTTGCATTCAAGGGGAATGGATGATGGGTGTGTATTTAAGGACTATATGTACATTGCCTGTGTATTTGTGTATGTAAATATGTAGCCTTCCTGGGTACATATTTATATATATAAAATATTATGACATCACCAAGTAGGATGGGATGGGATGAAATTATTCTGAAGGCATCATTCCAAGGTATGGTGCATTTGGAATTTGGGATGGTCTAAAAGGCAGAATCAATCTTTTATGCCTTGTGAAATCTTATCGTTTATTTTTCTCCTAATTATTTCACAGGGGAACCACCTCATCCAACCCCAAACTTTTGCCCATAGGATGTAATATGAGATTCAAGTGTCTGTAAGAGAAGTGATGGAAAGCTGCACATGTCCATAGGCCATGCCCTATTCTTGGCCTTTGACATCCAGCATACATGACCCCATCACATCATATTTGTGGTCCCCAGCAGGAAGTGTTGATAGGAATAAAACCTTGGCAGTGCAGGTAACATCATCACCAGTAATCCCAAATTATATTTTTTGTTTACTGCCAAAAGAGCCAAATAATTAATGACAAATAGAAACTGGATTGGCCACAGTGAGTTTTGAACAAAATAGTTTTTTTGGTTGGATCCAGCATAGCTGTTTCTTTTGTTCCTGTGACTGAAGAATATAAAAAAGTCAGCAAAGTTAATGGAAAAGCTATTGATCTTAGAGACAATTTTCTTTGGCTGGGTAGTTACCACAATACTTTTAAGAAAATAATAATAAAATCATTAGTAAAAAAAATGGATTCATGTGCAACCCATGTGCACATTTCCTTTTTTTCCCTCAAGCCATCTGTGAAGACCGTTTTTACAATCCTGTGGTTTTGTTACTAACACATTTCAAACGACAGTCTTGCTCTGGCCTAGAATGCTTAGTATAACAGAATTTCCTCTCTTTTCAGCTGAGCACTTTAGGTAGGATTGTGCAATGTTTTCAGAAAAAGGAGACTTCCCTTTCCCCATTCTCCTTGTACGGCAGGCTAGCAGGAATGGGATTTAAACACTCAACTGTGCTGCTTCCACCCATATTTCTTCTGAATTTTAAAATCATTGAAATCTTTAAACTGTGGATAGATTATTTATTTTCTACCCCCTGTAGGCATTTTAAGGTAGATACTTTTGCGTGAATCGATACACAGTGAACCAAATCTCTCTTCAGACAATCAGAACTCACTGAAACGTCCTGTCCAAATAATAAGGAGATGTTTATTTAAAAGTTATATGATAAAATAGTAAGGGGAAAGTATTTTGGTGCACTCCATATAGAAGTAAACAAACTGAATAGCTCTTATGGTTCCTGCTGTTTCTTAGTCAAATCTAAGGATCATCTGAGGAGAGTTTCAGCTTTAAAGTATGGTAGTATCCACGTCTCAGACTGTGGTGGTATATACAATGGCAAATGGACAAGAGACAACATATCATATTTAGTACAACTGAGGGGAGATGTGGTTTTTCCCTATTTCAGCAGAGATTGGGAGCATATCTACAGTGCTGTGGAATTGGCGTGTTTCAGTGGCCCATTTGCCACTGAAGGATGCCAAAAGATCCAGAACTGAGCACTCTTCCTTTTTTTTTCTATCACCATTTCTCTTTCTAACTCTGAGCTAATGAAACTAGGCACTCATCTCTCAGCATAGAGTTCTTATATTAACAATCAACAGAATTGTTTTTTTCCAGTTGTTTTAATGTTAATGCCTGTTTAGACATTTTAGCTAGGGTATAAACGATCTATTCTACACTACTTACTAACATAAGCTGCCTACAAAAAACAACAACCCCTATTTATGTGGGCTAACAATAAAATGTGTTCCTATTCCAGTTTGTCTTTAAACTCACAACAGCCAAACAACAGGATCACATCTTCCAAGCTTCTCATCTTGAGGAGAGAGATGGTTGGGTGAAAGACATCAAGAAGGCCATCAAATGCATTTTGGGAGGGCAACGGTTTTCCAGGAAATCAACCAAGAAATCTATCAGGCTTCCTGAAACCATCAATCTGAGGTGTGTCCCAAAGCTAAACATTGCTTATATAAGTGGAAAATGGGAAAATACTTTTATTTCAAAAGTTTTATTTTTATGCGGCAGCTACAGAAGCAGCTGCTTGAATTATTCCTTGTTGAAACTTGCCATCCAAATTCCTATTTTTTTCTACATCAACAAGCTGGAATTAAAGCGTACCTTATATATGTTTTGGTCTCAGAAAAAAAGGGGTGTTCCCCCCCTTTCTTGTTCTCAGGCAGTTTAAATACTTCCTTTGGCAACAATTCTGAGCCAATTTCAGTTCTGAGCCTTTTGTTCTTATTACTTTCTCTCATCAGGACTCAGATTTTTGGGGGGCAATATGCTGACTTTGTAAACTGCTTAGAGAGGCTGTAAAGCACTGTGAATCGGTATATAAATCTAAATGCTATGCTATTATTATCACAGCTCAGCATGTTGCTGCTTTGTTTTAAAACACTTGTTTACTTCTTGCTGTTTAAAACAAATCTCAGTGTGTGGTTATATTATACCTTTTGTTTTGTGCACAGCGCTTTGTATCTCTCTATGAAAGACCCTAACAAGGGGATACGGGAAATGAAGCTGGAAAAAGACAAGAAAACGTTCAACCACTGTTTTACAGGTAGGAAGTTGTTAAGAATTGCTTAAAGAACAACAAAATAGGTAAATTAAAACATATACTTAAAAATGGAACTGTAATGTATTTTTTAAAAAACAGAATTATAGCGATGACATAAAATAAGGAATAAAGGGCAGCAAATAAATTGCACAAATAAATAAAAATAATCTGAGGCATTCAATTCTAGTGATAAGGATGTCCTGTCCTATCCTTATAATCAAATTGCATTCCAATATTTCTCAAAACAAAGAATATATGTTACAGTCCACTTTTCTAAAAGCTTGGTAGCTATTAACTATTACATTTTTAATCCCAGGCATATCTAATATTCTTACTATCCAACTTCTTGTCACAAAACATGAGTTACAAAAAGAATTAAGACTGCATACTTTCCAGAAATTGATGAGTCTACCAAAATGTTGTAAAAGGAAGAGAGATGTGATTTCAGTTGATTGAAGAAATTTAGAGTACCCTTTATAATGGGAAGTACTACAAGGAATTGTCACTCCTCCTTTCAACTGCTAATGCTTACAAAAACTTTCTCTGAAGACATCAGAAAAACATTCGCTTCAGCATTTATTAATTCAGAATAACAGAATAAAGAGTTGGAAGGGACTTTGGAAGTCTTCTAGTTCAATCCCCTGCCCAAGCAGGAAACTGTACCATTTCAGACAAATGGTTGTCTAAACTCCTCTTAAAAACCTCCAGTGTTTGAGCATTCCCAACTTCTGGAGGCAAGTTGTTCCACTAATTAATTGTTCTAACTATCAGGAAATTTATCCTTAGTTCTAGGTTGCTTCTCTCCTTGATTAGTTTCCATCCATTGTTTCTTGTCCTACCCTCAGGTGCTTTGGAGAATAGCTTGACTACTTCTTTGTGGCAGCCTCTGAGATATTGTAATGCTGCTATCATGTCACCCCTAGTTCTTCTTTTCATTAAACTAGAAGTTTGCAATCTATCTCAGATAAGATTCAGAGTTAATCACCATCAGGGGATTTGCTTTTCTGTTTTCTTAATGCTTACCATATCTACTACTTTTTATGTATCTTTGGTGACCATCCTTTGTTCTTCTCCTTGTCATCAGGTAGTTCTGTGGTTGATTGGTTACTGTCAAACAACTCATTACGAAATCGGCAAGAGGGTATAGTGCTGGCATCTGCCCTATTGAATGAAGGCTACTTTCAGGCTGCTGATGATACATCAAAGACTGCGCTTCAAGGCCTATCAGAAAGTTCCTTCTTGGATTTGGAGGATGCCTATTATTATTTTGTAAGTGTCAAGATGTTGTCTTCTTTATGTAATCACAGAAAAAATTATGGAGTAAAGCTGTCAAACAAGCAATAAGAAAAGCATCTAGTCTCATCTAATGCATTACTTGCTCTCCCTATCTCACTCTTTTTTAAACAAAAAAAACCCAAAAGCTGTACTCATAGATATATATAGTGTGTGTGTGTGTATCTACAATTTAAAAGAAAAAAGAAAACATTGCATTAGATTAGACCAGATGCTTCTCCAGCTGCCAGTCTGAACAACATACACACTCGGTAAGAATTGAAAATTGAAATTTTTTATGCTTCCGTGTGCAACACATATAAATTCTGCACTAACTTTACTCCCAGAGTGATTCTGGCATAAGGCTTCAATAAATTAATAAAAATTGATAACTTTCATCTCCCTCATCCCCCAAAAACTGCACCAAATTTGCAGTCCAAAGTCACTCTCTTGAATTAATTGTCTTTATTTTTATATATTGGTGAATGCAAATCAGGCACTTCAGGTACTTTAAGTATCTGTTAAAAGACTTTTTTTTTTTTTTTACTTTGAGGCTGAGCTTGTGTGAAAACATCCGCCAAGCTAATTTATGTATTTGATTACAGTAACAGCAGCTTGCATTACAAAAGTATAGAAATTGCAGAATGATTTAATAATTAAATTGTGCCTTAGAATGAAATTCTAAGCACATCTATTTCAAACAGAGTGGGGATTTACTTAATTTTGAATAGATGTGCATAACTTTGTCCTGTTAATCTGTCAGTCAGTTATAAAGGTTTCTGGCATTTATTAATTAAAAAATATTTTGATAACTTCTTCTTAATAGAAATGTGATTCAGCATTTTATACCAAAAATAACAACATAAATGGAGGGGGGGAAAAGGCCCCCCCCCCCCCCCCCCCCCCCGTCCTACTGTTTCTTTTTTTTTTTTTTTTTTTTTTATTTTAATAACCCAAATAAAAAACAAAAAAATAAAAATATAATAATTAAAAAAAAAAAAATAAAATAAATCACCCTCTTTATGGAGGCTCTGAACTGAGTCAGTACAGTATAGAATTCCTTTGTAGTAGCTGTCATTTCATAGGAATGTGTAATGTGTAATTGTTGATTACAAATGTATAGACTTTGCCATTTTTTCTTATCATGTGATAGTTAACCATAGATATTAGTCCAACATATATGCTTTCTGGAAACAGAGTCAATCCAACCAGACTTCAGATATTTTTGCTTCTTCTCTATTAGAATTGCTTAACTTGTCCCACAAGTGAGCTTCAGGAATAAATTAACCATGGATCTGCTTGCAAAACATCTGCTGATCAATCTGATGATAACCACCAAGGGGTTTTTTATCACCACTTGGAATATGATCTGTAAATTGAACCATACCTTCCTCAATCAACCACTCCATATCCCGCAGCTTAAAAACATTTTCCACTTATATTCTATGGCATGAAATATTATTCTGGGTGGGAAAGAAAGATGAAAGCTGCATAGATGTTTTACTTCTTAAATTCCAAATAATGATAAAAGTTGACCCCTATCACCTCTGTTTTATAGTCAGACCAATAGTCAGACCAATCTAGTATAGCTTAAAACTGGACTCACACAACATGTCCTCTATTAGCTAGAAAATAGACAACAATCTGATAGACCATCCACTGTGGCCATAATCTTCATAATGCCATAAACCATAGTGGCTAAATTGTTGAAAATAGATTCAAAAAATTGGAAGGTGACGCATTACTAGCGTTGAGTTTCACTCTATATGTTTGTGCAAATGCTGTGTTAAAAAATTACTTAGGATCCTGATTCAAAGGTGGTATTCAGCAGATTCTGACCAGTTCTGGAGAACCAGTAGCGGAAATTTTGAGTAGTTCGGAGAACCGGCAAATGCCATCTCTGACTGGAGATTTTACAGTATCCTTCCCCTGCCACGCCCACCAAGCCATGCCCACAGAACCGCTAGTAAAAAAATTGGAATCCCACCACTGCTACACATTATATAAGTTTGGTAAGATAGAGTGGCCACGTACTACTTGGAAAAAGATGATCTTTTACTTAAAGGACATTTAATAGATAGATTTAATTCCTTTATTTTGGCTGCTGCATTTTCTACTTGGCCATACTCACCCTAATCTGGCAAGGTATGTTAATAGTGTTTCAAGAGATCATACTCGGTTGATTGAACAACACTGATGTCAGTCCTTAGCTTATCCTCACCAAGCTGAATAGCTTCTTTTTGTCATGCACTTTCACTTTTCCACCCAGCTGTATAATTCTGTGTATTAAGACACAAGCAACAAACTTTACAGTCTCTTCTAACTGAGCCCTTCTTATAATATGAGCCTCAGCTGCTCGTTTGATTGATTGATTTCATTTGGGATGGGTTACAGGTAAGTTGCATAGGACTAGGCAAAGTCTGCCAAAATCTGTTTATAGCATAAAAGATAAAGTTAGTAATATATTTGTCAAGAAGGAAAAGCAGCTATGGCAAACTACGAAAAGAAGTTTTTGTCTGTTTGTCCTCTGCTCTAAAGACAAAGTGGATACACACAAAAAATGTCCCTATTGAAATAATTGGTAGATAAGCCAATGGCTTCTCCATTGTTTACAACGAAGTTTTTGTTTTTTTTAAATGTCCAACTAACGCTAGCATTGTTTAACAGCCTGAACTATTCTAGGAGACATTTATCAACTTGGCTTCTTCAATGTCTTCAAATAGGTAGACAGTGGTTTCTTCTGTGAGGGCAACTCCAGTGATGATGACGCAATCTTCAAGGAAGAATTCAGAGGCCTGGTGATCAAACAGGGTTGTCTGCTGAAGCAGGTTGGTGTATATCTTGTTTTTTTTGTTACATAAAATATAAACTTACGTAATATATGTGTGTGAAATCAGCTGGTCTAAAAATATCACCAAAGTACTGAACATTCTCTGAATTTTCCTGGCTACATTCTGCACCTGCAGCATCATGCACTGTAGCACTGATAAGCAGCAATCAGTTGCTAGTGGAGATACAGTCACTCTGCAAATGTTCTGAGCTAGCTTGCCAACCCCATTCACCAGCCCCTAACTTGTTTCAACCCACAGAACAGAATAAGAGGTGGAAGGCTTTTTTGAAAAGGGAAAAACAAAGCTCAGCTGCTTTTGAGGCAAAAAAAATAAACATCAGAAGGCAGGACTGGTATTGAAAAGTCTAGATTTACTGAACATCCATGCCAGTTCTCTGAGCTGATTATTACTGGTATATGAGTAAATGATTTTTTAAAAAAAGATGTCATCTGGCCTTGCAACAGCTTTGGAAAGAGAGCTAAAATATAACCGTCATTTTCCTCAGTAGTACAGATTAAATGTAACACTCATCTGATGTCCCAATTGTTCCAGACAGAAAGATATGGCTTTAATAGAATTACAATAGGACTTCACATAAAATAACACTCAAAGACTTAAAAGCATGTGACTCACTGAGTTTCCGACTTGATTCATGCTGTTGTGGCAGAAAATTTAAAAATCGCAACGTTTTGTGGAAATGATCAAGACCTACAGCAGAATTGATGATGAGTTCTGAAACGAGTTTCAAAGCCATAAAGTTTGACTCTTATTTTTTGCTACCCATATTTAATACACTAGTAAATTTTACTCAGAGAAAGACGTAACCTTTAACAAATTAAACTTGAAGCATTTTATATCTATTTCATTAAAAATCTCAAATTACCAGATGTAAAAGTCTATTGAATTGCCTTTTATGCTGTCCATTTTGCTTTTGGACACATTTTCTTTACTTTTACAGCAAGCTTTTTACTAAGCATTTTTAAGAAAAAAAAGGGGGTGGGGTGGGGTGGGGAAGAAACACAAAAAAGGTGGGGGAGACAAAACCAGAACTGATTTTTATTCATATTTTTATTAATAAAAAGCAAGCTTGACTATAAGTTAGGAAGACAACCCATACACTGAAAGTTTGTATGCACATAATTGATGTGATTCATATTAAATGTAATTATATGATAAATACGTACAGGTGGCTGAGTTTAAATCAAAGGTGGACAATCTTTTTATGGTCAGGATCTATACAGTTAAGGAGGCAACAAGGCAAAACAAACTGGGTAGAATCACACATACCTGAGAGAAAGACAAAAGGGTTCCTACACCCACTTCCCCCAATACCCGCCCACCCTTTATTTGGAGGAAGGACAGATAGAATATATTGTTTTAAAATAGTAAATCCATTTCCTAGTTTGCATTACAGCTGCTTCTGTTTGCCCCACACATACTCAAAAATATGGGATTATGGAATCATCAAATTCAGCCAAATGGTAGTAATCAAAAACAAGAGGGCTCTAAGACCTGCAGAAAGGGAATTCAGCAATCACTTGTAGTCCTAAGGATAGATGTTATTGAGCCTGGTTTATGTCAAATGTAACGACATAGTGATAAACAAAATAATCAATTGGATCATCAGAGTAAAGTCCAATAAAATCATTGGAATCTTTGCTATTGATTTTATCAGAATGAGAATAATTTAAAGTGTCGTGTTCAGTTGTGAGAATAAGGCTTGGTAACATTTATGCCTGCACATAAGAACATTAAAAATTATGCTTTCTTAAATATTTGTTTAGGGTCATAGAAGGAAAAACTGGAAAGTGCGGAAATTTGTTTTGAGAGAGGACCCCGCCTACATGCATTACTATGATCCTGCGGCGGTAAGTGGGTATATCACTCAAGTTTGTTGAAATGCTATGTGGTGATGAAATCACCTTCTGAACACTGTAGGAATAATATGTTTATTACTAATTTACTATTAGCACCCCTAATTTACTACTAGCACCTATCCTTCATAGCAAAGCTCAAGTAAGTTTTATCAGCCTTAAGTGATGTGGTAACTTTTTGCATCATTTAATGATGCCCCTTTCCTGAGTAGATAACTCTTGTGGATTTGTATAGTTTTGCACATTTGTCTCTGGTAGTACTGAACTTTAACACCCAGAATCAATGGTAGTTGAGGTTTTTAGTTTTTGATGTCCACCACATCTGGATGTCATCTGCGTGGGAAAGACTGCTCCATTGTCTCTGTACAGGAATAAATTTTGTTATTCTTCAAACACTTGGACAACCAAAAGTATTCTTTTATGCACATGTGACAACAAAACTGCAGAGATAATGGGATCGCGCCTCTTATATCTTTGGGTACCATCTCTATTTCTCCTTGACTTTTTTGTGTTGGGCAAAGACGTCTGAAAAGGAGTTTGAACAACTCTTGTCTTATCTATTCCTCTTCAGCCTTTTTTTCTTGTTGTTATTCAGTCAAAGGTCAACCAAAAAAATTTACTGAAAGAAAATACATTCTCATTTAGCTGTTGGAAATCCAATAAGCCACAAAATTATTTGTAATAATAGGGAAACTGTGACCTAGAGCAAATTGTTATGAAATGGTTCCTCACAAGGGGGTTCCCCAGGTCAGATAGTTCATGAAGAGATCTTTAAATTAATATGATGCTGTTTCTTCTAAGCCACACATCTGACTAAGACATGTGAGTCCTTCCCTTCCTTCCTTCCTTCCTTCCTTCCTTTTTAAAAGGATCCCTTCTGATATCTTGATGAGGTCAGGAAAGGGATAAGCAATATATAAGGAAGTATAGGGCTTGTGTGCACAGTGTGTAAGGTCCCATTCACTACAGTTTATTCTTTATATGTTTCCTTAAGAATTTCTATAAAGACTCTGTCTTTGCTTGATATGTCAGCAAAACTACTCATACATATCTACTCCAAATAATGTCCCAGAACTTGATTTCTTTTCATTTTTTTCTTTATCCATTCTCTCAAAATACAAACCTCATTTGTAAACCCAACAGAGGAAAATTATCTCCTGGTTTATTTGTACATCCCTTTTAATTATTAATTGTTCAATTATTGAGACATCAACTGGATTCTCTTGTATGTGTGGTATCTTTTTCCATGTCATTCTTCTAGCCTGTCTTTTTAAAATCCACTTTAAACGAGTCTCAGTCTTATCAGACAAGATTTGTTCCTCTCTAGCAACTTCTTAAAATTAACTTCAAGGTCTAGAGTTTAAAAATATCCTTAGGTACATCTAATGTTAAAATATTTTTCTTTATTTTGCACTAATAAGTCAAATTTAAGTGTAATTCTCTTTAATTGCAATGAAAGAGGTTTTCTCTAGTGTTTTCTCTAGTGTTCAGTCTTCAAAGTCTCATCTTACCTTTTTTAAAGAAAAATTTAAAGAGAATTTAAATGAAAAGTATTTTCCCGTGGGAAGGATTTTGATGGTTAATTCCAAAATATTATTTCAAATCCATCTGGACTCTTAGTTTATTTAAAACATTCCAAAATCAGAGTTCTAATGACACTTTTGCTGCTTAGTCCAAAAGAAATCAAATTAAGTGCTTAAAGTTTTATTTAAAACTTCTCTTACTAAGATTGAAGGAAACTCACCTGTTGCTGTAAAACCTATTGCTCCAAAGATTCCTTGTAGCTGAAAAACAGTTAACAAGCAACTTCCAAAGTAATTAGAAAAGAGATTATGAAATCCAGTTTCCTTTTGAAGAAATCAACCATGGTTTACGCAGGATGGCTATTGCCTCATATCCCAGAGCTCTAAATCTACTGTAAAACTGCTATCTTGCAGTCTCCTCATGAGAAGCAGCTGTATGGAGCTTTTATGGTCAATCTCAAATATTCTCTTTATCCAGAGAGAAATTACAAAGAACTGGTCTACATGCCACTTTTGCATTCTACTGCTAAAATCAGCACTGTCTTTAGATCACCATTTCGTTTCTGAAGTCTGGGTCTGCATGAATATTGAATGAAATTTCTTTCAGGGAGAAGAGCCACTTGGAGCCATCCACTTGAGGGGCTGTGTAGTGACGGCAATTGAAGACACATCAGATGGTAATCATTAAGCAGGAGTACTTAAGTTAAAAGCATTAGGGCAATTCTGGAGAGATTT
Source organism: Notechis scutatus (assembly GCF_049901735.1). Taxonomy (NCBI): domain Eukaryota; kingdom Metazoa; phylum Chordata; class Lepidosauria; order Squamata; family Elapidae; genus Notechis; species Notechis scutatus. The sequence goes on along the minus strand of NC_142009.1, from coordinate 152,658,814 downwards.
GTGAAAAGTGAGGGGAGTCCCCATGAGATTTTGTACATTCTGATAATTATAGCATACCTAATAACATTGTCTTTTCACTCCCAATATCTGGGAAAGTGTTGATTCCAAGGCAACCCTGATTTATTTATACATTAGTTCATTTATACCTTAACTATGAATAAATATAAATATCTTAATATTAATTTATGCATTTGCATGTTATATACGTAAATAGTATATTTTATATATTGTTGTTTTTCTACTGTCAGGAAGGAGGTGAGGTGCCCTCCCTCCTTCCTTCTCTCTCTCTCTTTGAGGTGGAATCCAATTCTGGGAGGTGGCAGGGCTTAATCTGCAGCTTAGCTTTAGGCCATAAAAAATAATAATGGACCAATTGGTTCTACATAGATAAGCAGAAGGGGTGGCTTATAAAGGTAGAAATGTTGTATGTGGATTAAATGGAAGCGCAAAGAGTTTCATGTATGCTTGTTATCAGGGATGGGTTTCAAAATTTTTACCAAAACGTTCCCTGCCCGGTTGCTGGGTGGGTGTGGCCCTGATGGGCAGGGCCTAGTCAGCCTCCTGCACCATGGTGCTAGGGGTGTTTTTGCCCTCCCCGGGCTCTGGAGGCTTTCCTCAAGCCTCCGGAATCTCTTTGGAAGCCAGAAACTGGTCCTTTTCCAGCCTTCCTGAACTTCTGGGAGGCCCGTTTTTCACCCTCCCAGAGCCTCCATGCATGCCCTGCACTTACCTGCATCCAAAACGGGCTGTGTGGAGACTCCTGGGGGAGGGGGCAGGGGTGGGGTGGGCAGCCAGGAGTGAGATTTGGGGGTTCTTCAAACTGCACAGAATCTTAGCTAGGGGCTCTCCTGAACCCCTGCAAACCTCCAGCAGCCCACCCCTGCTTGTTATCCAGTAAGAATGGGAATGAATTATTTCTTCCGAGGCAGAAGTACTGAAACAAGCCCTCTCCCTGGTCCTTTGTTCACTTTACCTCCCTCCCCTTTTTCTCTCTCCAAATCAGGCAAGAAAAATGAAGTGGAGGGAAACCTCTTTGAGATTATTACTGCAAGCGAAGTGCACTACGTCCTTCAAGCAGCCACTTCTGCAGAACGTACAGAATGGATCAAGGCCATTCAGCTTGTCTCTAGAACTGGAAAATGAAAGACTCTTGGTTTTAGCAAAAAGAAAAAGGAAAAAAAGACAAACCCTCAAAAGAGATTTACCTGCTCAGTAGCTCTCTGTGAAGGAATATCAGCTGGTTTTAAATTAAAACTGTTATTTAACAATAGCTTGTTTTAGAATTGGCAGAATATTTAATGTTGCATAGGTCAGTTTTTTTCTATTTTCCTCTATCCCAAAGAGGAATGATAATCTATAGATCTTCAGATGCCGCTGATTAACACCCAGCAGTCAACAATATGGCCAACGATAAGGGATGGCGAGGGAACCAGTTTACTAGCATCTGAAGGATCCCAAATCCCCCAATTTTTTTGTTTAAAATGTAATCATACATATAATTAGGATCTTCTGTTACACTTTGTTTTCTTTTATATGGTAACTCTGAAGCAGATGAATGAATGGATATGATATCTATGTTATATATAATTGCTACATATGGTGGTTGGGGAGAAAAACGTTTTCCTTGTAAACAATATTTTCAAGAAAATATATTTTTAATAAAGTTTAACAAAATAAAGCCAGCATTACTGTCTTTGCTAAAAACACAAACCTTCAGTTCTTTTATTCAACTTTAAAAAAGCAATTTTAAGATGTGTGGACTTCAACATAATGGCTGGGAAATTCTTGGAGCTGAAGTCTATGCATCTGAAAGTTGCCAAGGTTGAGAAACACCGTTCTGTGTTCATAAATACCTGAGATCTTGTAACTTAAAACATGAAACTGTAAGTCAAATATATTTTTCTATTTGATAGTAATAGTAAATATCTTACTAACTTGTACATCATATCCTCTGATGCAAGTTCAACAAAAATGCATTTGATATATATATATATAGCACAAAGTTAACAAGTTTTCCTAACAGATGTTTGGGAATTATAACTTCCAGAATCTTTCCATTCCTAGTATTTCTGGAGGGTATCGTATTGGAAAAGCTAAATGGCATTGATCCCGTTCTAATTCTATTAGACAGACAGACAGACAGAGATATTAACAAAATTATGAAGATACAACGACTACAACTAGTAAACAAGAAATTTGCTTTTACATCTTTACAAGCCAGAAGAGCAATATTTGCAAAGTCAGCATTTTTAATAGCAGCTTAAGATACTCCACACATCAGCTTTTACTGTATTTTCCATATAGCCAAGAATGTGGTGTGTGACCAACTTTAAAAGACATTCATTCCACGAATGTCACAGTCATTTTATTAATAGCGTGTTCATTTTTACAACTACTTTATTAAAGTTCCACCTATATAACTAATCCCATACCACTGATGTAGATACACAACATGATTTGGGGCCATTGAGCAAAAGAATGACCTTTTCTATATTTTTCTTTATTTATCTTTTTCTATATTCAGAGGGAATCCAAAAGAAATGAATAGGAAAAAATAAAAATACCCCAATAGGAGTATTTGTAACTATAAGCTCTAGTCCATCTGTATATGTTGAGAATACAGTTAATCCTTGACTTACAACAGTTCATTTAGTGACCATTGAAGTTACAACAGAACTGAAAAAAGTGACTTATGACCAGTTTTCATACTTACGACCATTGCAGCATCCCCATGGCTACTTAATTTACATTTGGGTGATTGACAACTTACGACAGTTGCAGTGTCCCGGGTCTTGTGATCGTATTTTGTGATGTTCTGACAAGCAAAGTCAATGGGGAAGCCAGATTCACTTAACAACCATGTTACTAATTTAACAACTGCAGTAATTCACTCAACAAATGTGGCAAGAAAAGTCATAAAATGGGGCAAAACTCACTTAACAAATTTCTCACTTAGCAACATAAATCCTGGGCTCAATTGTGGTCCGTAAGTCTGTAGTATGAGCAGCGGAAGAGGGGTGACAGTTTGCCCCCTACCCAGTGGTGCATTTCAAAATAGTTTACCACCGGTTCGGTGGGTGTGGCTTGGGCGCACTTTGCGTGCCCGTACATGCCAAACATGCACTTTGCCCAGGTGCAGAGGCTTTCCGACTCACCTCCTGCAATCCTGCACTCTCAGTGTCACTTCAGCAGCTGACGCGCGGCAATCTGCTGTGCCGTGCAAAGCAGCTGCGCTTCAAAAGCAGGGAATGAATAAAAGTCAGTATGGGAGCCCAGGCAGGTGGGTGGGCCCAACAGCAGCTCCTCAGAGGGAACTGGTTTGGTCTCCGCTGATCTTCGGCGCTTCTGGTATGCCAGAATAGGGCTGAACCGATATAATACCACCACTGCCCCTACCCCTTTTGTTATTTTATAACCAATCTTTGCCATCTCTGTGCTTGAAGAGAGGCCTTGATTAGCAGGGAGACTTCTCCTACCACCAGAGGTTTAGAGTGTAGAGTAAAGAAGTTTCCAGAAGGAATTGGATAAGCAAGAGTGTTTCACATCTGGTTGAGTGTGCTGAGCCTTTCTGAACAGGGTGAAAGTTGAATGAGTTCAAGAACTTCCACTGAGTTCCAATTTCCTAACTGGAGAATTTGATCACAGAAAGGAAATTATCATCAAAAACAGTGTGTTGCATAATTAATACTCGGTCAAAGAAAATTGATCTTGTGTTTAATCAACCACAGAAAGATCAAAACTGGTGTTACAGCAGAAAATTAGGCTACAGAATAGTTGCTTTTCATATAGGTTCTACAGAATTGTAACTCATTCTTTTCAAAAATTGACCCAATGGATTGATAAAACATTTTCCAACAACTGACCTGAATCATTTCTTTCTTTCTTGGAAATGATTCTTTGGAAATATGCATTGAAAATTATGAGGAAACATTGCATCCCTAGGTACATGTATAGATATATAATTTTACCCAATCATCTGAGAACATTTCCAGAGTAGCTAAAGCATCAACAGAAATAATATCTGGGATTATAATGTATTCCAGAAGCTCAAAGTGTACTACATGTATTGCCTTATACATAAGTAACAATTATAAGAGATGAATTAGTATTATTAACATCTATTGGAGGTGAGAATTCAAAGAATGACTAGTTTAAGCCCACTTAAAAGTTGTCATTAAGATACCTGTACAAAGAAAGGATTTTCTAATTCACAATTTAATCTCTTTCAGTCATAATCCTGTAACATTTCTAAGATGAAAGTACATAATATTTCCAGTTGACTGGTATATTCTTACATTTTTACTAGAGAGCAAATTTTGCTAAATGTAGTACAGCTGATTTCTGATGAAACATGTATTATATTACAGTGAAAGATTAAATCTAATTTTCCATAATTAAAGCAATGTTTACTATTATAAACAAATATGTATAACTATACATAAGCACCCTGAATCAATTCAAGAGGATATAGGCCTCTTCTCCTGAGATAAAAGTAGGGGAATCCTCCCCAATTCCGTGCTGTACACTGAGAGAATATTGATAGTATGGGTCAAAATACTCCATTTTAAAATATTCCAGATTTATATTAATTTATTAGCTAAATAAATAAAAATTTACAATGTAGCAGTATGATACTAGATTTATTGTCAATCATGCCTAAGTAAATAACCAACCCATTTCACTGCTTTTAAAGTGAAATCAGATGTTGATAAGTTACATTTCTTTGTGGTGCAGATAGAGGGTGGGTATTTTGAGGTGTAAATAGTTTTATTTATTTATTTACAAATGAAATTTCACATCTCTGGGTGGTTCATTCAGACATCTAAATTAGAATGCAATCCACATCATAATACACATTAAAAGAAGCTTAAAATTAGGATAACACTACCAAACAGATGACACATAAAACATAGATTCTAATCTCCAAAAGGTTTTTGGAACAATCAGGTTTTGATAGCTTTCCAAACGATGATTGAATTAGAGTCCATCTGGATCATGGACTAAACTACAGTGAAGCTAATTCCACAGCAGCAATAAAGAAACATTTTTTTGATATCTCAAATCTTCACCACCTGGATTAAGGGTTTAATTTAATCTTTATTTTTATTAATTTTAATCTAATCCAATTTAGTTTGATTTAATCTCTTATAATTAATTTCAATTTAATAGTAGTAATTTCAATAATTTTCATAACCAAGTTTTAAAAGATCGGTCAGAATTACAAGGCGCCATAAAATGGTGACCTTTGTTGCTGAAATCAACTGATTATGTCAATTATTTGGGTTACAAGACTAAACTGGGGGAAGCATAACTTAATACAAAGGGAACGATGGAAATCTACATTCTCTAGTTTCTTTAGCATTTACCAATAGCACTTAGACTTATATACCACTTCACAGTGCTTTACAGCTCTCTCTAAGTGGTTTACAAAGACAGCATATTGCCTCCAACAATGTGGGTCCTCATTTTACCGACCTCAGAAGGATGGAAGGATGAGTCAACCTTGATCCTGGTGAGATTCGAACTGCCAAATTGCAGGCAGTCGGCAGTCAGCAGAAGTAGCCTGCAGTACTGCATTTTAACCACTGCGCCACCATGGCTCTTTACCTAGAAAGAGTGTTTGACTTCTATAAAATACAAAACTGGTGGTTTTCAGCTTATGGTTCTCCATATTAGATTAGCTCTCTACTGTAGCAGATTTTACTTCATGTTGTACAGTTCTAATTTCGAAACCTCTTTTTAAATGAGAAAACAGTTCAGGGAAAAATGATCATAGGAAAAGTAATCACCCAGACATTCATGCAAATTCAGAGTTTTTTGGAATGAGTTGTAAGAATATATGCCTTCCATAGAAACCTACTCATAACAAACCATTATGGTAAATAATTCATGTTGACAGGAATATTGATATTTCAGTGACTCAAAACTTTAAAGGAAGCCACAGGAAGAAGATAAAGCTTGCTCCGAGAGCTACTGCCTCCTTGATAATTTACAATGTGGTTGTTACCATTCAAGTGGTCTCACAACTATCATATGCTATCATTAATGTTGCAAACCAAGGAAACAGGATATTTAATTTATTATTGTACGATATCTGTTTTAAATAGTTAAAAGAGGTCACTGGAGCTAAGGTCTACACCAATGCAGAAAGAGAATTTATCTCAAAACATAACCATCTACATTAAATGTGTGTATGCTGATAGAAAGGTATAAATGTAGTAACAACACAAATACAGTGCCTCTGAGCAAAATTCAGAAACCATGTAACCAGCTGGCTGCAATCTCTAGAGCCCAGCTGAGCATCAGTCTGGAACCCACATTATGTATCTGATATTAAAACAGTTGAGAAAGTCCAGAAATATTTCACAAGAAGAGTTCTCCACTCCTCTACTTGTTGCAGAATACCTTATGCCACCAGACTTGAAATTCTAGACCTAGACAACCTAGAACTATGATGCCTTCGGTCCGATCTAAGTATAGTATATAAAATCATACATTGCAATGACTTACCTGTCAATGAATTCTTCAGCTTCAACCATAACAATACAAAAGCACACAATAGATACAAATTCAAGGTAAACCACACCAAACTTGATTGCAGGAAATACGACTTCAGCAACAGAATGGTCAATGTCTGGAATACTCTACCTGACTCTGTGGTTTCTTCCCCAAACCCCAAAAACTTTAACCTTAAACTGTCTACTATTGACCTCACCCCTTTCCTAAGAGGTCTGTAGGGGGCATGCATAAGCTTACCAACGTGCCTACCATCCCTGTCCTATTGTTTCTTTTTATTTTTCTTATATGTATCCATTTCATGTATTCATAGCTAAGTTTATACTTCTACCTGTTATCTTATAATCGCTTGACAAAATAAATAAATAAATTATTGAAATAGCCCTCAGATATGTTGAATTATTATGCTTATAGTTTCTCTGGTTTGGCACTACAGAAGTAGTGATATATTACCTCAGGAGAGTGCCATATCAGGGAAAACTGAAAAAGAAAATGTCTTCAACTAAAGGGCTGTCTTTTACAAACAGGGAAGCCTCTTTAAATTAAAACATATCACAAACTCACCTGTGCATTTCATTGTATATATATGTGTGCATGCATGCATATATGTATGTATACATTTATTTATTTTTAGAATTTGTGAGCCACCTATCTCATTTGTTGACTTTATGCAGCTCATACAATCCATAAAAAACATAATTAAAAACAAAAGTACTCTTTCTTCTCCAGGCGCGAGACCAATCATCCTCACAGCTCAGTCCCCATCCTAGCCCAAACAGCTCTTCAATGTCCTTTGGGAAGTTGAAAGGGCAGGAATCCCTCAGTTCTCAAGTGATAGATTGTTCCAAAGGGCTGGGGCAGCCACCAAGAAGGCCTGTCTCTGAGGTCCCATCAGATGTCAACATTTAAAGGGAGGGGACTGGGAATATGCCTACCATAGTTAACCTAGTAGGATGGACAGATATTCTCAAGGAGAGGCAGCCCTGCAATTAACCTGACCCCCATTTCATTATTGTGCTTAGTTTTGATCAAGACTACACAACCTCTATTGCCTCAAGGGCCATACAGTTTGTTGAGGGCTGTATTACAAAAATGGAGAGTATGGAATTCAAGCCTTGGAGAAAGGAGACAGGCTTAAAATGGATACATTATCTCTGCAAGAGATAAGGCTCTTATTTGTCCCTTAAAATGTCTCCATATTATTCCCTAGTATAAAAATTTATATTGATTTGCTGACCAAAGCCATTATGGGGAAGGTTGTTCGAGGAGCCACAAAAGTGATACTGGGGTTGCTTGTGTCCTATGGGCCATCATTTTTTGTACTCCTAGCTCATATAAATTGCTGGTCATCTTCCTCACCTCCTGTTTTCTGAACAGCTTAAAGCTCTATTATAGCCCATTATTTTCTTCTGGAAGATCATTATCAAACTGTTTATTCTTGTCATAATTAGCTTATTTAGAGATGCATAAATGGAGTGTAGACAAAGGCAAGAGGCATACCTAGCTGGAACTAGGTTCATCTAGGGTCTGCAAGATACTTGTACTCCAAGATACTGCAAAACACACAACTAGTTTTTGGTCAGCTATACTATTAGACCAGATTAATTCGACAAGGAGGGCTAAAGCTACTTTTATTGAGATTGGCTATAATAATAGAATCTTGAAAGTCTGTTTGCACCTCTCCCTCCTTCTTTTAGTTCAGTAAATAAAAGAGATTTCTGCCTAAGCCGCTTCTGAATAGTATGTGACTATTCTAGATTTAAAAATGCTTCAGGTCACCAATCTTCTTCACTTTCTAACCCTCAGTGCTGAATCTCTTTTTTTTTAAAGTGCAATTTCTTTTCACAACTGAAGGTTCAAGTCAGCCATAATACTGTAAATACTTATGGAATATTCTGTGGCATCCACTGGATAACCTCCAATTAACTAAATGCTAACTTGTATATTTTTAAAAATCTTACGTGATAGCCAAGTCTTGCAAGATTTTGGTATCTTTATCGGCAATGTTCTGGACAAGATTTGGCCATTTCACAATATTTTAGCTATATCTGTAAATATTGTATGTGTGTGCGCGCGCATGCAACCAGGCATGTATATGTATCTAATTTGTCACCTACTCACAAGTTTCAATAACTCTTCCAGTCAAACAGAAATTCTCAAACCACAGTTGTGAATCATGTTTTATGTATTGAAAGTTTCAATTATATGTGAAAGTTTATAAACAGCTTGCAACCACAAAATGAGAGCATATCCATTTTAAAATAAGTTAAAATTTTATTTTAAAATGGATATGCTTACATACCAAGAAACTTACCAAGAGAGAAAAAGACATGGCAGATTTAATTTTTTGTAATTTCTTGTTATTTTGGTGTCTACATGGGATCACTTTTTTTAAAAAAAAAAGATGTTAAGTTGCAACTGTAGGGAAGTTTAAAGATCATAATATAATAAAGTCTACAACACAAATCTGAGGTCATTGAAACCTTAACATTTCATATATTTGAAATCATGTTATTTGTAGCCACTGAAATGTATCCAGAACTACATTGTTCTTGCATGACCATTATTTTTTTTTCTTTAATGTTATTTTTATGTTTTGTGTAGTTACTATTTTTCCTTCTTCTGTCTTAAAAAAAAACTCAACTAAAATTATAATAAACATTATTTAAAGTTGAGTGTTTCTCCCCAATCATTTCCATAAATCAAGAATTGCATTTTTTTGTTTTCTTTTTCAAGCCAAGGATTAGATATAATTTTTGAAGAGTGTTTTGTTTTAAACACATCTTGGGCAAGTGAGAGCAATATTAAAATCTTATTTCCATCCTCCCCCTTTTTTATTTTTCAGCTTGGTTTTAAGCTAATCTTGATTAAATATTGTTAATTTTTCTTTCTGTATGCTATGCCTTTCTGTATGCTATGCCTTTGGTTAATAAGATATTTTTAAAGAACTATTTTATTATTCTCTCAAACTGTTCGCACTAATGAACTTAATATTACTTTCCTTTGACTCCTTTTGAAAAAGTTCCTGCTTGAGGCTGAGTCACCAAAACGTGCGTTCAAATATGTGTTTTTGTGTTATTCTCTGCTTTATTTCTGGCTTTGAATTTACTTGCTTCTGAAAGATACTGTACTTGTCTTCATCTCCAGCTTCTTCACTTGTCTGTTAGTCAACGATACATTCTGTTCTTCCGGAAATACTAGTGAGAAAGTAAAGAAACTGCTCCACTGAAATATTTTGCACAGTATAGCATTGCCCTCTGAATGTAGAGGAGCAAGACCCATTGAATTCATGTATAAATGTTCTATTGGTTCTATGCACTGGTGGGATTCAAATAATTTAACAACCGGTTCTCTGCCCTAAGGATCGGCTGGGTAGTTGTGGCTGGGTGGTCATTTGACTGGGTGTGCATGGCCACTTGATGTCACTCACATCAAGGGGCACTTCACCCTCTCCCAGCCACTGCTTGTCATGCTCGGCCTCACCTCTCCCATCCCCTTGCCTCACCTCCCGGCCACTCACCTCAACTTCCAGTTTTGGAGTAGCAATTCATAAAGATTTTATGACAAAATAGTTGTCCTTCAGAGTATGTTTATCATCTAGATCGGGGATGGCTAACTTTTTCCAGACTGAGTTCCCAAAGCACCTGTGTGCACCCAATCCCCCAAATGCAATGTGTGCACTGCCCCTGTGCATGCAGCGCCCCCACATGCACCCTGCTCCTACGCATGTGTGCGCAGCCCCCCCACATGTGCAGCACAGACCCACCAACCAGCTGGCTGGTGGGAGGGTGCATGTATGCACGAACTGGAGCTGAACTAGGGTGATAGGTTCGCCATCATGGGTCTAGATTCACATCTATTTAAAAACAGCACTCAGAAAAGTACCCATTAATGTTACCTTTCACATTGAAATAGGAAAACAGGTAGGCTATTGAAGGATCAGCCTGGGCATTATTCTCTTCATCCTTTTTATTAATGACTTGCAGATCATTAATGAAATTTGCAGATGGTGGAAAAGTTGGTGGCATAGTTAGTATCCTAAAAGGCAGGCAGGGAAAAAAATCAATCCTGAAGGGGCTGAAAAGAACATAATGACATTTGAGTCAGACAAGGCAGACTTTGTTACCTAGGAAAAAAGAAACAAATGAACAGGTATGCCATAGATGTTTCTAAATCTATGGATTCTTGTATGGAACTCATGATCTTCTAAACAGCTTCTCCCACTTCTGTAATTCTGGGAAGTTTTAAAACAGAAACACTATACAGCAGTGTTTCACAACTTTAACTTCAACTCCCAGTATGTTGTCTGGGGAATTCTAAGAGTTGAAATCCACACATTTGAAAGTTGCTAAGGCTGAGAAGCATTGCAATACAGCAGTGGAAATGTGAAGTTCTTGAGTCAATTTAATAATGTTTTTATTATTCTACATAATAATTATGTTTTTATTATTCTACATCATTGCTCAATGTTTCCTGCTTTTAGAGTATTAAAATCTTGTTCTTGCAAATATACGTAGAGCTTTTAAAATTTCTAAGAAGCCGGCAACTGAATGTTATTTGAGCAGTCTTCTTTCCAGCCACACTTAACTTCTCATTGTCGTTTTTTTTCTCCATTATTTTTTCTTCATTGAAGTCAATGTTCCAATCATTAGAAACACATTGATAAATCTGAAGTCCTAGAAAAATGTCTTACATGATAGCTGAAGACTTATGTAAGATCAAGGGAAACTTATGCTATTAGTGCCCCTAATCTATTTTCTCCACTACAGATTACACTGTATTCCTATTGGCATTTCAAATAAGTATTTAGTGTCAGGGTTCCAAGTAATACATCCATAGTGAACAGAACTCCAAGGCAGGTGAATTCCTCAAAGAACTATTTTATTTGGTATATCATATTGACACAGGCTGGTAAAAACTGATTCTGGGTGTTCCACAGTTTTCACCTAACTAAAAGTTTTTCCCTTTCCCCAAACAATCAGTTGCATGATCCAATCAAGGTACCATCCAGTTTCCTAGTGACATTGTTCCTCCTCTCTCTGGCCATCTGTGGGAATCTCCTTGGTTCCCAGAAGAAAGTATTTTGTTTTGGTTATAAACCCCAACTATCTCTATTCCCCCCTCCTTATCCCTCAGCTCCAGTGTGGCAACACTGAAGCCTCAAAATGGTCTCGGACAGGTCAGCTTCAGGGTTGACATTTTTATTGAGATGTTTAAAAAAACCTGGACAAATTATAGTCCTTGTGTTCAATATTGCGTGTTGACTTTTTGTTCATTTTTTTCTTCCCAGTTAGCTTGAGCCATTCATGGGGCTCCCTGTTACCGCATGTGAATATTCTAATGTTGAGTTTTACAAAGAAATGAAATAACAAGACATACTTTCATTGACCGCTTCCTTTAAGGTCCAGTAACTTAAGGCATGATTGTTTTCTGCCTTTTCATTCTTTTGTCATCTTCATGAGTACAGTGAATTTGAGAAAAGAACATCTCACACACTAGAAGAACTACCCATCTACTAACTTCATGAAACTAGTATAATATGAAACTAGTTCATATAGCACAGTTGATGAAATCATAGTTTCTCTTGCACTATTTGGATCTAGTACCACAAAGTTAAGAGAATTTAATTTAGAGAATGTACACTGTTCTCACTTCCTGTCCTACTTCATATTGTATTTTGTGACCCTGGATATGAGGTCCAATTTATAAAGACTACTTCAGCAAATTTTGTAAGTTTGATAGTATTAAGGGTTATTTACAGGGAGTACCTAGAGTAGGCAGAAAAGCTTAACATTTAGCTAGCTAAATTCTATTTGAAGGACAGTTAAGAGAGTAATTCCATGTATGGTGTAGTGGTCAAAGCATCAGGCTAAAAACCAGAAGATGGTGAGTTCCATTCCTGCCTTAGGCACAATGCCAGCTGAATAGCTTTGGTGAGCCACTGTTTCTTAGAAGAAAACCACTTCCAAAAAGATTGTCAAGAAAACTGTGAGAACTTGTTTAAACAGTCTCTAAGAATCAGATTGACTTTAAGGTACCATTTTCCTATGTGTGTCTAGAGAACTAAGGCTAAAAGTAAGACCCAAGATTGCAATTTCATAATCAAAGAATGGTCAAAATAAGACATAAAGAGACACTTCAAAAATAAATTCTTAACTTTCTATTCATGCTTCCAATGCCAATGCACTTCATAATCTACCCTTCCTGGACATCCTTTTCAGCAGAGATCACAATGGCAAACTTTCTGCTCACTCACCTCCCGGTCTCTCGCCTCACCTCCAGGCTGTTTGCTTGCCTGGCCTTCCAAAGTGGGGAGAAGGGCACTTTCTTTGATGGCTGACCCAGGAGGAGAGCCCCTTCTCTTGGCTGCCATTACATCATAAGCCTTCTTCCCCTTCTTCTCCAGGACAAGCAAAGCCTAAGGGGTGAGTGACTTGGAGGCAAAGTGGGCAGCAAAGAATTACCCACTCAGCAGGCTACCACAATCCTCCTGAGGCTGAAGCCATGAGGGAGAGAGAAAGGAGCATGCCCGAAAGGCTGGAGAGCTTCAATTATTGACTGAATTAGTGCATGGCAACCTGGAGCTGGCAGCTACTTGGACTCAGGAGGGCTCCCCACACAGGCAAGCTCCGGCATTACTGCAGTGTGGATGCTCTCAAGAGTGGTGGCGATCTTGGATGAGCATTGGCTGTGGGTACAGAATCCCAGGAGAAGCATGTACCTTGGAGAAAGTGGGGGAAAAACGGTGGTGGGAAGCCCAAGCACACAGTTTCTCTTCTCCAGTGGCAGCTGTACCCTACAGCCCTACACTGCAAGTTCCATGGCTGGAACTGAGGGACAAGGAGTGCAGCGCTGCTCCTCAGACAGCATATTCATTTTCCTTCCTCAGCTGGAATTGACTATTCAGACTCTTAAGCACAGGGGGAAGATATGCGGGGGAGACACTGCCATGGATAGAGGAAGTGGCACCGTAACCTACCTGGCTGCTTGTATTGCTTCCCTAAAACCATGATGATGCCACTACCGCCAACACCCCTCCTCCTCTTCCTGATCTTGCAACTTGCCAAGAATGCAATCTGGAGTTGCTCAGTTGAATATTCATCTCAGAGCGGACGAGGCGGCTTATGATATTGGGAGGATGGAGCGAGCAAGGAGTGGGAAACAATCATGTCCCAGATGAGGTGGAGGTTTGGCTTGGGGAGGAACTGTGCAAGTCACAAATTAGCCACTTGTGTGTGCGAGAGGCAAAGAGTGACTGGGGGGGGGGGGGGAGGCCGTGGCATGGCAAGATTTAGCTGTTCACTGAACTGAACAAAAAATTAGCTACCAGTTCTACTGAACCGGTGTGAACCAGCTGAATCCCATCGCTGGTTCTATGGCTACTAGAAGTTAGTTCTACTCCTAGCTTACAGGTGAAACTCAAAAAATTAAAATATCGTGCAAAAGTTCATTTATTTCAGTAATGCAACTTAAAAGGTGAACCTAATATATGAGATAGACTCATTACATGCAAAGCAAGATGGTTCAAGCCGTGATGTGGCATAATTGAGATGATTATGGCTTACAGCTCATGAAAACAGTGGATTTTAATTTCAAATCAATAACTTTAATTGCAATCTTGAAACAAAATGTTTATAAGCAGATAAATCAGATTAGTCAACCATTCTTTATTTTGATCAATCACCAAAGATAAATCAAACTGTCTGATCAGCAAAGATCTTCTAAGTCAATATTCTTTAAGGATAGATAACCTATATCCTCCATAAGTTTTACATTACAATTTCCATCATTTCCATTAATGGACTTCAAACTTGCATTGAAGGGAATAGCAGTTCTAATCATTTGAAATGACCACTAGTAGACTAAGCCACCAACTAAATAAATATTTGTCATTATTTATAAAGTGCTTTTTATAAGCACCAAAGAATCATTTGTGCATGTAGCATTTCAAATTATGTAATAAAGAATTAAAATATTTACAGTTCTGAAAATGTAAAATTAAATAAACATGAATAAAGCAGCCACAAACCAAACTACAGAAAATGTACACATATACAAATGTGGACACACACACACACACACACACACACACACACACACATTGACATACACAAACTCCTCTCTAATTTCCTCTGTATAAAACTCTTTCCAGTTCAGCTTCCAAGATTTCTCCCCAGGTATCCACATCCATAGGATACATACATTTCTCTGGTAAATTACTCCATGACTGAATATTGCTATATTTTCCACTCAGCCATTCATACTTTACTTTGCTTTTCCAGTAGTTTCTATGAAGCGTGACCTGATAAAAGCAATTAGAGAATAGGAAAGAGATATAAATAAAGGTACAAAACATATTCTTATGGATAAAAAGCCTTATTTTGCAAGCAATTCTATAATTAGTGGGGGGGGGGAATCAATTCATCTTCGTAAAAGATGGCTTCAAGCCAGATTATTCCAATTTTTCACATGTGAGATTAAGAATTTTACATGAGATTAAGAATAATTTCACTATGTGAAAATTCTGTAAACTCTTTTCATTAGAAAAGACATATCTAATCCTATCATATAGTTTTTGTGTTTGAATTGCAAGTCTTTTGAAACCAATATTTTAAGGATGATTTATTCTAGGGGAAAAATTAGAATAGACTTCTAATGTATTGCTGCCCACTAGTGATCCATGGAAATTATTACATACTAGAAGATTCAGAGCTTAAACCATTAATGTTACAACCAATTATGTTTACTGAATATTTTTATATATATAAAAAGAAAAAGTAAGTGGAAGTGGATTAGATTAAAGAAATGGAGAGTCAGATGAAGAGCTTCATTCTTTTTCTTCTGGACCTAATCACATCACCAGCCAAAAGGTCTTTCCCCCTTTTTTTATATCACAGTACATATTCATTATATTTAATTACATCCATGCAACCTTGACAGCGGATTCTGCTAGGCCTTTTATTACATACCTTGAGACCCTTAGGAAAATACTGTTACATTTTGATAGTAAAATGACAGTTTTAGACATTGCAATTTGTCACTGTCGATTTAAGATATACTGTAAAATGGATATGTTAAATAGTTATATGGATCTTTGATCTATAGTGGTTGCCAATTGCTTACTAGACATAATTTAAGGTGCAAAATCTTAAAAGCAATCGCTTACAGAAATATATTGTCTTCTGTCATCTTTCTTTCTAGTTTTGTCAAAAAATAAGGTAAGTAACATAGTCTTAAATTACAGATCAACCTGTCAAGTAAAAACCCTAAACTGTGCCAAAAGATTTAGTGCATGAGATATCAGATCTGGATATAAGAGATCATAATATAATCAAGCCTCAATTAAACTTACCTTCCATGAGTACTCTTTTCCTCTGTCATCATCAACCTCTCGCTGACAGACAGCTCTTATATTTAAACAGTGGTGTTTCCATAAATCATCACAATGTTCAATGGTTTGGTTCCAGCTCTTGCAAGTTACTGCAGCATTGCATAAGCTGTGAATGTCAAGTTTGCTAAAAATCTTTAAGCTGACTTCTAGTGGAAATAGTTTCACAAAATCCCCTTGACTGTTGTGTTTCTTCTGTTTGGAAAATTTAAAGAATAATTTCTTACAAGTAGTTGTTGCAACAGTCTGCTGGTTTTGTTTGGATGATTTCTGCTTAGATCCTTTTTTCATAGTTTAGACTTTGTTTAAATACCAGTCAGCCTTTCTGAAAAGAAAAGTATCAGAAATGAAACTGTAATCAACTGTTTAGAAACATTTGCTGCCACTTAATGTCATTAAAACACGATTTCTGCCTAATATCAGTGCTAAAATATCTCTCTGTATATAGTGACCATGAGCACAATAATTTTGGGAATTTTGGCTTTAATATTACTGCTTAATTGTTTCCTCTGAATGATACCTTGCCTTTCTTAAGGAACATACAGTATAGATATGTGAGTGTATGCGTGTGTCCATACAGGCAGACATATTTTTTCTATTCAGTTAAAGTGGAGCATCTTGAAGTGATACACTAACTGAAAAGTAGCAATTATCAAGAGACAAGTTTTCCAATTTGAGTCAAAGGAAATAATTGCTCTCAGATTTTTGCACATACAATACATGCATCCGCCATATGAAACAATTAAATTTACTGTATTGCTTCAGTGTGAATATGAACCTGGAAAAAAGGGCAGGCTACAAATCTAATATATATTATTACTTTATTAATATACATTACTTTAATATGCATTATTAATACATTATTACTATTTATTACTAATACACATTATTATTACTCTATTCAGTTTCAACTTACATTTGTTTGTTGCTTGAAAGCTGGACAAAAGTTTCTATAATTGTTTTGACAGCCAGGCCTGAGGAGCTGTCCACTTGAAAGGAAGCTATTCCTCTGAGTAGCGTGGAACACAATCTCACTGGCAGACAATAAGGGCCACTTAGGATGATTGGTTTACCTGAAGGTAAGGATACATTCATGGTCTACCCATCTATCAAACGTGTATATATAGTTATTAATTGGTTAATTTTACATCCTGACTTTTCTTCCAGAACTGAAGAAAGGAAAAATAAAGATCACCATGGTTACATGGTGATCTTTATTTTTTCACAAGAACCTTGTAAGGTAGGCTGGGTTAAGACCAATTGGCCCCAAGCAACTGGCAGAGAATAGATTTGCAATTGGGTCTCCCAAGACAAGTTTCACACTCCATTGTAAGTCAATGGTCCTACATTATGACTGTAGACAAGACCTGAAAAAGTGATGAGTCATGATCAGAATCTAAAGATATATGACAGAATAGTATAGATGGGATAGGTGGTGTCTACATATTTATATATATAAAAACCCTGTTTTTCAATAACTATCATTCTTAAAGTTTTGAAAGTTCATAGTTTTAAATGACTTCTGCTTCCTACATAAAGCTCACAGCCTGACAAGCATGGTTTGATTTCTTCTGCTACTGTACCTTGACAAATTTGGCAGGGTGGTTGGGAGGAAAATTTAAGTGATGCTGTCAATGATCTTGAGCCATTCTTCTAAAAAAAAGAGAGACAGACTTTGCCCATCAACTAGCTAAAATACTTCTTTTTATTTCCTCACAAAAATGCCCCTTAAGGCTTTTGCAGCAAGATGGTGAAAGGGGGAAAACCCACAAAAACCTGGAATGTCTGGTGGGGCTGATACTGTGTTGTAACCTGGTATTTCAACATGGGGGGGGGGAGCAGAATGTATGAGTACAGGAACATGGCAAGAGGGGCTGATTTAGTAATAAGCTAAGAAGCTGAAGGTTTTATATAAATGTAAATAAGTTTCACCTGACAACAAAAAAATTAGCAGTTGTTTTGCACAGTCACCCAAATAAGCAGTCCTTTAATATTAAATGTAATATGAAATGAAAATATTAAAGATGTAAGTACTGGAGTACTTGACTACTGCTTCCCTAGGATTTAAAATTGGGTGGTTTTAAATCATTTGGGGTGGGGGCTCAATGCAAAGCAATTAGCAATGTAAACTTCATAATTTAAATGGATCAAAAACTATGTTTCTCTCTTCAGGAATTAGTGACTTTGAATAGAGTCTTGAGGATTTTTTCCAGAATATTTTTTTAAAGTATTGAACCTTACTAGTCATCAAACTTGCATACATCTCAAATAAAAATTCCATACATTGAATTAGAATAAAAAATACAATCAAATTAAACACACTAATTAGCTCCCTCCTGAAATATGTAGAGTTTTTTATTTGCACAATTGCAGCTGGGATGTAATAAAAATTGAATATATATGTAGCTTAAGAATGAACTGTGGAGTCCTTAGTGCTCCCAGAAGTTTTGTTGTTCACAGGATGGGTTGTTTTTGTGGGTGCGTATACATGTTAGGAATGGCAAACTTTAAAGAGACTATTTGTAGTTCAGGATTGAAATGATGCTTGATGCTCTCTGAGCTTGTTTTCTTGCAGACGTTTCATTACCCAAAGTAGGTAACATCATCGATGCTGGTTCGTTGAGCAATGAAACGTCTGCAAGAAACAACCAAGCTCAGAGAGCACCAAGAATCCCTCATTTCAACACTGAGCTACAAATATTTTCCTTTATTGGATGGAGAGATTGCACATCTGTTCTCAAGCAGGTTTGGGGAAATTTTGGTGTTCCAGAAACCCCAATAACCTCAGCCAGTTGGAGAGGAAGTATTTTGGTAACATTTGGGGGGTCACGGGGTTGGACTTGAAATTGTCACTTTTAAAAGTTAGATAAATGTAATTCTATATCAATATCTGTTTTGCAATTCATATTCTATAAAACATCTTCTGTTTTCTTAAGGAGCACCAAGGACCCCCTCATGGCGAACTTTGCATATTATGACGGGACACTTGTGCACTTTCCACATCAGCACTATCTAATTTTACGAAACTGAAAGGAATTCGCCTGAGAATGTACGTCAACATACTTCCACAACCTCCTCGAGCCACCTTTTTTCCCTATGACAGCTAAAAACCCTTGCCGCCGCTATTTAACTGCCCCGCTCCGCCCTGTTCGGTGATTGGATGGAATCGCGACGTCACCGAGGAACGCAGGAGGCTCGAGGCCGCTCACCTGGCTCCCGGCCCTCCGTTCCCGCTAACGGTTTTAACGGCTTCTCCATTCGAATTTGTTTTTTTGTTTTGTTTTTACTTTTTTGTTGTTGTTCCTTCCCCATTACAAATTACGTAACTAGAGGTTCCCGAACCACCCGCCTTTGCCGATAAGCATTTCGGGAGCTGTAGTTTAGTGGCGAGGCAGGAATTTCCGTAGTGGCGTAGTGGCGCGGTAATGGGTGTGTTTCTCTTAAAAGGCAGCGAGCTATTGGTTACACCGGAATGGTATGCTTCCGTTCAAGCAGATAGGAGGGATATATACAAGAAGGGACGGTACGTTGCTGTGTTTACTTCCCCCTTGTGGAATCTTGCATGGGGGTGGGGGAGGAATGCGAGAGGCCTGTTACCATTTTGGGGTTTCAATTAGTGCCAGTGGACGGGGGTTGCCCTTTGCCGCTCGGGGAGACAGTGATAGGAAGAGGTTCATTTTTGGGAGGAAGCGCCTCAGCGGCGCACCAAAGGAGTGCCGGTTTGTCTAAATATTTGTGTAATTGGTTGAAAGGACCAACGGCACTGGCAGCGAGTTCGCGATCAACCCATTTTTGGGCCAATGAAGGGGAGAGAGAGATATTTCCTTTACATTGAATCAGACCGTCCGGTCGCGAAGTTTCCTTCCTTCCAAGACGGCTCTTTGCCCAAACAAATTTGGGTACTTTTTAACCTTGATGGAGGCTATTCAAGATTTTTGGCGTGCTTTTACCGAATCTGTTACAGCGTCCTTTACCTGGTCATGCATTCAAAGCAACTTGCTGGACCAATGAGCCCGCCCCATCAGTCTATTAGGGCTTGTCTTTTTCAAAAGCTTGGTGAATTGAAACCATTAAATCGATAAGATTTAATGGACTTCGTTTGCAAGCTAACAAGAAAAAAAACACACGTAAAGGTGGAAAAGCTAAAAGAAGCAATGTTGCTTGGTTGCTTGCATACCTAAGAGTATGGTTAGAGGACTAGATCATTGCACCAGACCTTATATGCACATTGTAATTTATATGTTGAATACACACATTTTATCCCCATTGAGTAGGGCAATGCTCTTAGAGCATCTGATAACTTTAGTGTAGCTTGTATTGTGGTTTGGTTGATATTAGAAGAGTTATTTGGGATTCCAACTTGAGCTGGGTTTTGATTGAGGTGCTCCTGCCCAAGGCTTTGATCCTGAGGTCATTTAAAAATTGGAAAGGAAAATTGCCCTCAGATATGTAGTTTCCTTTCTGGATAAAGATATATTATGAGAGAATATGATTTCTTCCTTTATCTTGAGAGGATTACATAGCACTTGGTTGCAAAATGCAAGCCCTGGATCCAGTAGCAGTTCAGCCATAAAGTTTGCTGGAGGTTCACCAGTTGGTAGCCATCTTTTAAGTCTAATGTCTACTCTAAGGAGCAAGAAGTAAAGATTCTAGAGCTGAATGTAAATACTCTTCCCAGAAATCTCTGGTGCTATGCAAATACAACAGGTGACTCTGCTCCTAGGTGCCTACTTTGCTCCACTTTACAAAATCTCAGTTTTTGTGAACTAGGGGGCCAGCAACCTCTGGTGCTATGCAAATGCACCCAGTGACACTGTTTTTATAGTAATTTTATTAAAGTGTATAATTGCAACAGTAAAAACTAATTCGAAAGAAAAAAAAGAAAAATATTAGTGACTGTAGATAATAAAAAAGGGAAAATAGAAGAAAAATAGAAAAACCATGTATGTAGCAAAGAAAAAGTATACAAGTAAATGTCCTTTCAAAACTTGAGACTGGATTTGAGCCTAGAGTTTTGAACCAGCATGAGACCCCTACTATCTTGTCTCCTTGTGAGGAACAGCAGTCTGAAGTATTAACCAGAGTTCTCAAGACACTTGCCGCCTCTTCATTCCACTGAAGTCATCATTTTCAGTCCATCATTTCTTCAAGCCTTTTGTTTCATTCTCTTTGAATTTGTACTTTCTAATTTGCAGATTACAGTTTACTTTCAGTAGTTGAAAGAAGACTCATACTGATAATAAGCTGTGTGTTTGAGTACATATATTGTATTTTCCACTAGAGGTCACAATATGCAAGTTGTGTAGGAATCTCTGTCCCACAATTAATTGTACTTCTTTAAGTACATATTTTGTATTATAATTAAGTATTATAACATACTTGAAATTATAATTATGTTCACTGTTTTCTTTTTAGTTTAATAATGGTTTTTCCAGTTACTTAGATCTGTGTAAATCTAAGTGGATGACTACAATAAAAGAAACAAGACAATTCATTACACCATATTTTTGTGTTCAGATTTTATGGATCACAATTGAAATCATTTAGGAGTAATGTCGTTTCATGCTTGTATTTTGATCCATTAGCCATGATGTTGTATAAATGGACCAAAAAAGGACAAGGCTTCTGTATCTTTAATAGGAGTGCACAAATGAATTTACTTAAATATTGTTTGCATGATTATACATATCTTCTGAAGCTCCCATTCTGTATTGCTGTTAAGGTGGAAGAGCTCTGTCTTTAGTTTTTCACTATTTTATAGTGAATATAGATTTAGAAAGTAAATGGAGGTGGGGTTTTTTTTCCCCTTTCTCTCTGTCTTAATATGAATATATATTTAAATTAGCTCTTTTCTTAATTCGATATCTTAATTGATATTTGGCATGAGTTGCTATGCATATTTTACTGTTTGTAAAAGGATGAACAGAATGTTTACAGGTAACAGTATTTTCATAGGTAAAACTAAAGAATTTCTCTTTGAAAGAGATAGCTTATTTATACAATACTTTTCCCATTCTATTCTCTGCTGCAAAGTAATTGAACTGTCTATTTCCAGGTTACAGAAAAAAAAGTTTCCAGGAAGCATATGCTATTCTGAAAATAGTTGGTGACCAGCTTAGCATCAAACCGGTGGGTAGTGTTTGCTGTTTTTCCATGTAAAATTAAAAGAAAAATCTAAGTTTTGTACAACTTATTCTAATATTGAATATCTCTTTCATTTTTAGTCTTACATTGAAATAGGTTAAAATGGTAGAATTCAATATATATATATTTATATATAGATATTCAGGATTAAAAAATAGAAAATACTTTTTCAGAATATACTTTTAAATCTGTTTTGTATTTAATAACTAAAATACAATCTGAATGTAAGTAATCCCTGATTTGGTTCACATGTTGCAAGCCATTGGTTGTTCAGAAGGCTTGAATCAGTCAGAGATAGAATGCAACCATATGTTGCTCTCCTGTTATCACATCATTTCTGCAAATATATTTTCTGAAGCTCACACATTGATACAATATTGTGCCAACCCAGGAAAAACTATGTTTCCTTTAAAGAGCTGCAAACAGGTACCGAAAAAAATATCTGCACTGGATCTAAAGCACATTTATTTATTTTATTCTTTTAGTTCACATACTATAATTACCAACAGGCTGGCCAATTATATTTGCACCTACCATGATATAACACCTGAGCCTAACTTTTATTTAAGAATCAATTACTACTACTGTTAAAGGAGCTACATATTTTTCTAGGCTTACATAGTTGAAAAGAGAAATGGCTATTGAAATGAACAACAGAGAGGGGCAGTGATGTGTTTCAAAATACAATCAGCCATTACTTCAAATTTCTCTTTTCATTTCCTAAGGATTTAGTGAATATATTTGTGAGGTAGGATTGAAAGAACAGCTATTTATCTTCAGTAATCCAATAGTCTAGTTTCCTTGTTTCCATTGTAGCATGGGCACTCATGGTGGGTGAAAAACATTTATATTTGTGTCATGATGTCATCAGGAAAATGTTCTGGTTTGCATAAATGTTCTGGTTTTTGTTATATAATAGTGCCATTTGTGCAAAATAATCATTTGACATCACCATGGCTTATGATAATTATTGTTCAGCTCCCCACAAGGGAGCTGAACTTCTCTGTAGTGGCATTTGTCAGAAATGTAAATTGATGGAAATACCTCATGCAAGGAATTTCTTGATCCTGTACTAGTAAACCTTATTTGTGGTCTGAATGCAATTAATATATAACAAGCATTTTCTCACTGTAGTTTAAAATAATTATCTCCCAGAATAAACTGCATTATAATGGAATCAGTGCACATTAATTAAGTCTATTAAGTCCTACCAGGTCTTCACTGATAATCTATACTAAGAGTCTTCTTAATTGGCAGGTCCATGTGAATCCTTGTTTTTATTGGCCTGTTGAAGATGACCAACTATTTCCATTGGACAGAGATAAGTGGCATCAATTGTGTTCAGGTGACAGTTTTTCTCTGTTGGTAGACAAATACACCTTCAAGCTTCTTTGTACTCCACTGGAAAAGGAAAATCTGCTAAGGTAATGAGATTTGATGTTGAAAATATGTCAGTAAGTTTCAGTGTCAAATTGCCTCTTACAATGTACTCTATGCAGTATGTTAAATGAGTCAAATTAAGTTTGACTCATTATAGTAAGTGGTAGCTAAGTAAATTATGCTATTTTTCTCAGGTTAGCTGTAATTGCAGGTATTATTCCTTCTCCACAAAAAAATTAAGATGAATCCTGTAACAATTGTACATGTGCAAAGTGTAATTAGAGAGTTTGATACCTATATATACAAATTATACATATAAATATACTAATATTTTAAATATTTGATCTTGTTAGATAATTAAAACATCTTTTTTTTTCAAAATAACAAAAAGTAATGAAAATTGTAATGACAGAGTTCAAGGACAACACTACAGCAAACTTTTTTTAAATAAATTGTTATTGGTTTTTAAAACAAACAAACAAAACATAAAAACATCAAATCATCTTCCATATATGTACACACAGTGTGCCGGTTGGTTTACAAACTGTTTTGTGCTTCCATTTCATAGTCTTCAATTATAATTACATTGTATATAATCTCGTATTTTCAATCAATATATTAAATACATTAATATCATTATTAATCAGTCATTTGACTATACTTTTATTTATTCATGTTTTCCAAAATGATCATATTTTACTTAATTTGTTTTATGACAATTCAGATTATCATCCCAGATCTATCCTAGAATCATTTTGTAGATATAATAAGAAAAGAATACATCTTTATATATTTATTATTTTCTAAAAGTCTGCATATTTCATTACTATATTTTATTGTCTAACCATTGATAGAATAGATCCCAAATTTTATAAAATTGTTTATCATCTTGTTCTCTAATTTCAAATGTCAATCTACTCATTTCAGCACATTCCAATATTTTCTTAATGATTTCCTCCTGTGATAGTATTTTCTCATTTTTCCAGTTTTTAGCAAATACAATCCTAGCCACTGTTAATACATTTACAATCAGGTATTTCAAGTCTTTACTATATATTTTAGGTAAAATTCCCAATAAAAATATTTCTGGTTTCAAATCTATATGCTTTTTTGTCATTTTTTCCAATCACGTGTGGATTTTAGTCCAGTATTTTTTAGCATCCGCACAAGTCCACCACATATGGTAATATGAGCCAGGTATCTGATGACATTTCCAACATTTTTTGGATTTATTCTTGAACATTCTTGCTATTCTTGTTGGGGGAAAATGCCACCTGTAAAATAATATAATGCCACCTTTCCCCTGACAAGAATAGCAAGAATGTTCAAGAATAAATCCGACTACAGCAAACTTCTGTGTAGTATTTCAGAGCAAAAGATTTTTTTTTTGGTCAGAAGTTCATTCCAGATGTAGAATGAAGTAGGAACATTAACTTTACTAAAATAGCAGGGAGTAAATACCTTAAATTTATAGGGCATTAAATTAATAGTATTTAATAATAAAATACTTAATAATAATGTCTTTATTGATTAGCCCTTGGGCCATATCAAAGTGCAAAGTTCCAGCAACAATTTGTTACTAAAATTTAATAAAAGCAATTCAAAATTTAATTTAATAAAATACTATTTAAAATGGAACTTGATAAAATACAATTTAAAATGGAATCTAGACAAAATACGATTTAAGATGAAATAGTAATAAAATATAATCCAAAATAAAATTGTAATAATGTACAATAATTTAAGATATGGATAAAATATAATAACATTATATTTCAGAGTCGCCCTTGCAATCTACCCCAATCAATCCCATATATGCAGATCTCAACTGAATCATTTTGTTTAAATACTATGCTACTTTAAATGTTATTTTCAAGTTCTGGCCGGACATAAGGTAAGTTATTTTGATATGGGTATCCCAATGGGTCATTCGTCTGATATATAGACCAAGATACCTGTCTCTCATCCTCTTATACAGGCAACAATCAGATAGGATGTGAGCCAGGTCCTCTACCTCTGCCGCTCCGCAAATGCAGAGACACTCATTGTATGTTATTGCATGAAATCTCCTGTATCTAACCATTCTGTCAAGCTGTTCAAATCTCGCTCTCGTGAATATCTCCCTAAGATGTTTTGGGAGTTGTGACTTCAAGTAGCTATCTACTTGGAAAGTACATTTGTATTTACTCAACCATTTCAAGTTACCTACCTTACTAAGGATAGCGATATCAGTTTGTGCATCTATATCCTCAATTCTTTGGGCAACTCTTTTTTTAAGATTGTTCTCCTGTTACACAAGAGATAGGAAGACCACAGCTTCTTACAAAATTTGTTAGTTTAATGATCCAGGAGGTCTATAATTGTAGTTTTATTTGCTCTAGTAGGCATAATTTGGGTAGTCTATTTCCTTTTCTGAGACTGGTGGCCAAGGGGGGAAGTTCTAGGGTTTATTAAATCACTATTTAAAGATAATTTCTTTACCAGTTCGGTGGAGGCAAACAAGCACTGATAATAATTCTCCCAATCCTCAGCAGAGATTGGTTTGTCAAATGCAAATCTCCGTTCCTTCAGGATACCTGCTACAGAATGCCAA
Organism: Notechis scutatus; assembly: GCF_049901735.1. Taxonomy (NCBI): domain Eukaryota; kingdom Metazoa; phylum Chordata; class Lepidosauria; order Squamata; family Elapidae; genus Notechis; species Notechis scutatus. The sequence continues at coordinate 152,632,793 of NC_142009.1, read as the reverse complement.
AATAATACTGAGTTATGACTTCTGGCAGCCAACTCAAGTTCTGACCAGATTGAAATGGCAAAACTTTTTTTCTTTCATGTTATAGTTTTTTTATATTCCCTTCTTGTGTGCAACATCTTAGCTTGTATATAGGCAGTAGGGTTCCTCTGGGCAAGCCTTATGGCTGCCTTCAATTTCTTTTTCAGTCGCTGGCAATCCGAATCAAACCAGCGAGGTCTACCTACTTGGGCTCTTTTTGTAGCAGGTTTAGTTGTTAGATGTTTCTTCAGTATGTTACAAAGATTGGAGAATGCATTGTAGGCTGACATCCAGTCAGTAGTAGATGACTGGATTGTTCTAGCCCACTTAATAGCATTCTCTGTTTTAAGACATTCTAATATTGCCTTAGTATCAACCTTAGCCCAAATTAACGTTTTATTTTGGGTCACTTCTACCTTTTTAGTAAGCTATCTGTCAGCCATGTTATATGGTCTTAAAATCTGAGCGGCCTCGCAATGTCACACTTATAGGCTGATGTTCATTGTTGTTGCTAAGGTGTACTGTGACCTCCGAAAAGAGGTCAACCTTATCTCTAGACACACAAAAGAGATCCAGTACACTACTTGAATTAGTTGAGTGGTATGTATAAGGGTATATGTAATTCTTATCTCCCAAAATTTGGAGATTACCCTTAAAAATCAAGGAGACTAGGAGCAAACCAGCGGCATTACTTTTACAATCTCACGAGAGCCACTGAGGATGGTTTTCAGAGAACTCCCCTGGGATTCCCTTCTTCTGGGCAAGCTCATACAAAGAAGGACCCAGTCTAGCATTCAGATCTCTTAATAAAACCACTATTGACTGTGAGGATACAGTATTGCTATATCTTCTAGGATAACTTCCAAGCACATCCAATATTCGGAATTATAATGCTGGGATGTGCTTGGGGGAATATACACATTTACCAATATTAACTCAGACTGGTCATATTCAAATTTAACAGCCAGAAAGTACGGATACTTATCTTCGTTATATAATTTCTCTCCCTGCCTCTTGCTTTATAAGAATGCATAGTCTACCAGAGGGTCTCCCTTTGTGTTTTGAGCTGGGGAGGCCCATCCCTGAAAGCCTGGCAGTTGTACTGGTTCGTCCACTTCGGTTTGCCAAGTTTCTTGAAGGGCTATTACGTCAAATCTAGAGAAAAAGCTCATTAGTCCACTATCAACTGTCCCTTTCCAGACTGCTATATTCCAGGTCACCAACTGTATGGGGTTCTCAGAAGCAAGATGATCTGGCTTGGTTAATTGGCTGGATGGTAAAGATGTCAGATGTCAACTTGACATTGGAGCCAGATCAATATCATCTAAGCTTCCCCTATAAACACAATTGTTGTGAGGTTCAATATTTCCCCTCATGGGTTGCAGAACTTGTTGTTGCTCCTCTATATCTCGGTTGCCAGTATGCCTTTGCTCTTGCTCCAAGAATGATTTTTTCCCCCAATGGGCAGGTACTCTGGTTTAAATCTATAAATGTAGATTTATGTCCATTTTTGGAGTGGCATAGCTAAGGATTCATCTTGTGGTAAGCTGTTATGGGAGCTTCTAAATCATTTGAAGATGGATGCTGGGTTATCTCCTTAGTGATTGTCAGCTTAGGGGGCACTGTGTGATGAAGCTCTTTGTCTTTCACTTGTTTCTCAGAGGTTGGGTCAGTCAGTGCAGTTACCCCACAGTCAACCTGCGTGACAGTACTTTATTTTACTGTTAAGGTAGAGGCAGTTTGTTGATTAAATACATTGTCACAAGATTGGTGGTTAGTAGAGCCAAATTAAATAGAGGCTTTGTTGTAGATTGAGTTGTTGTTAATGCCTCTTTTAGGTCATCCAATCTTTGAATGATGTTAACTTGCTCAGGTTCTGACAATGCACTGAATAAGTCAATCAATGTTTCCTCTGGGACATCCTCAGCAGTTCCTACAGCTGTGGGTAACACAGTTTGTATATTGCTTTTTTGCCTTCTTGGGGTCAGTTCAGTTGCAGCAGCCTCAGGTTTAGCAATGTGAGAGCTGTTGCAACCTAGATTTTTTAAAATAAATTTTTATTGATTTTACAATTAAAACAGACCAACCACACATACATAAATGTAAGAGAGAAAAAGAAAAGAAGAAAGGAAGAAGAAAATAGAAAGAAAAAGATAGAAAACAATTAAAAAGCAACTTAGATTTAAAGCAACAGTTTCCACTTGGTGATGCTGTTTCAGGAGTAGGTACACTTTTTCTGTGCAAAAAACCCTTATTGGAAATATTGACAAGGTGCTCAGAAAGGGCTTCATTCTGAAAAGCATGGGAGGGTATTGTGGGTTGCTTGAACGATAGGAGAATTCTCATACATTGCATTCTTGCTGGCAGCCACTCTGCATGTAGTAAATCTATCAGGGTGAGCTCACAACGGAGCAGCTGGCTCAGGGACAGCCTAATAGCTTTTCTATTACTCCAACACCCTCTATTTACTCTCTTGTCATAAATTTGCAAGGTAACCAACCTGGTTAGTTTGCAGACTGTAGTGTTGGTCATCTCTTAGGCCTATGCCTGATTGAGTGTTTTCTCTATGTGTGGTTAAATTTTTGGGAGGAAAACGAGGTCCTTCGCTAGTTTCATTTTCTGAGTTAGCCGTTCCATATCTATCCATGGTTATCCTCCCAAGTCCTTCTACAGTATTTGAGTGGCTCCTAACAAACGTTGCAAAAGATTCTTTCAGACAATCGACCTTATTTATGACAATTGACAAAAGATCATATATTGAGTTTACAGTTTGAGCTGTAAGCAAACATTGTCTAGAGAGGAAGTCTGTCACATTTTCCTTCTTTAAATTTGTTACATCTCCCCCCTGCGCAAAGAAGGCTGCTGCTGGGCTCCAAGAACAGGAGCCACCCTCCGAGAGGGAGGAGGACAGCTCTACACACTGCTGATCTTCCGGTTAGGTTTGTAAGTCTCTAATGAATCACATAAATTAAGTTTGTCTGACAAGGTGCCTGTGAATGAGTTACTCACTGGAACAGACTGTCTGTTTGCAATATAATCTTCTATTTTCTGCTGCTTCAAAGGCTTGGATAAACACTCTGCTGCAGAGTGCTGTCTCTTCCTCCTTTTCCCCATTTTTAGTTATTTTTCTCCTGTCTATTTGTATTTGTTTTGTACTTAAAAAAAAGAAAAGATATTGTAGCACTTGTGTACCATGCCTATTATCATGGGAAAACTACCAGAAGTTTATATAGCATATAGATTCATTACATTGTATTGTACAAATTCTTTAAAAGGTGTTCTTTGGAAAAGGCAGGAGCAAATATGAAGCAAATCCTCCATTGTTATAGTTTCCTGGCTTCCATAGCTGTTTTGAAGCAACTTCCAGCTGTCCCTCTATGCATGGAGAACCACTTTGTTGAACAGCAACAATGGGATCAGCTTTCCATGCAACAAACTAGCCTGGAAAAAGATACAGTTCTTTTAAGCAACAAACTAGCCTGGAAAAAGATACAGTTCTTTTAAGAGTAAAGAAAAAAGCTTCTTGTAGATGCTGCTTTTGATTCCAAGACACTTATTTTGAAAGATTTGCACATTTGTTTAATGCACATTTTCCCATAATTCATATTAGGATATCATCAATTTTGGGCAACTTCAAAAAAAAAAAATTAGGCACACAAAAAAAATGCCTTCCTTCAGTTCCTTCAGTTCCACTTGGTGGCGTCATAATGTTTAATGTTTAAGACATGGGTTTGCATTCATCTATCGTTTAAAAAGTAGAATGGAATATGCTGTAGGTACTGAAATTAGGCTGTGTCAAATATTTAAATGTTTTAGGATGCATCCAGGACTGCCCTGATGTCTGGTAAAATGATTGAATTTGTTTATTTCTCCAATCTATGTTGGTGAGTTAGGGCTGCCATTTTTTTCCAGCCTTAAATGGAGGCAATGGCAAATCCCTTCTGAAATCTTGCAAAGAATATTGTAGGGACTAGTCACTAGATACAAAAATTGACCTGAAGGCGCAAAATAAAAAGGGTTAAAACAAAACAACTGCAGCAACAATAAGAAACAATAAAAATAATTCCACTGAAATAATTTGAGTCTCAAATCATAAATTTGGGTGGAATTTTATATTTTAAATTATTCATTTCTTCTACTAAGTAATGTGTAGCAATTTGTGTCAATCCACTGCTATTGAGAGGTTTATTTTATGCAATAGGGAAAATGATAATTTCGGTGTAGAAGACCTTCCAGATCAAATCCCACAACTCTGCAGTCTACTATAAGATCTCACAATCAGGTTTCAGAAAAATCAACAATCCCTTCTAGCAAAAAACAACTTCCAGAAGTACATTCACTTATGGAAAAAACAAACGAAATTCCAGAGAAGGTAATTTTCAATTTTGGTGTACTGCAATTTTATTAATAGAAAAGCTAAATGAATTTTAAGATGAAGATGCTTTTCACATATAATAAGAAATATAGAAATATATAGAAAATCTATTGTCAGAGAGGCTGTTGTGGCAGGGCTAGGCCAGTAGAGTAAACCAGGGATCCCCAACTCCCAGACCGCAGCCCACTACTGGGCTTTGGCTGATTCGGAACCAGGCCATGTGAGTGGCAGGCGAATACACGTGTGTAGCTCCGCTTGCGGGAGCAGCAGGCGCTTGCATACAAAGCTCCATTTGTGCCTGCCACTCGCACAGAACCATTCCCTCTCCCCCCTCCTGGCTGGGCTGACAAGCCGGAAAGGTTGGGGACCCCTCGGTTAAAATGTAGATCTCGATCTACTATCCAGGCATTACTTGCTTTGGCCTGTCATCCTATGCCTTTACGTGATATAGATTCAAATCCAGACAAATGAATGTGAATTCTGTCTGGATTACTAGTTTAAATCTTGTGATCATGGGTGGCATCTCAAGAGAAGTGTTTTGGATGAAGTTATTTCTGTCATATAAAGAGTGTGATTACCAGTGAAAGAGTTAGGTTGAAAGTATATCTCTTTACTGTGAATGGAATAGTCTTTGTTGAACTTGCTGGGATTTTTTAGAAGTCTTTATTGGGGCTGGAGAATAAAAGCAACATGGGTAGGGAGCAGTATGGTATTAAGAGAGGGGAACTTTGTTCTTAACAGAGTTATGGCATGCACTTATGAAATAGCAATAGCACTTAGACTTATATACCGCTTTATAGTGCTTTACAGCCCTCTCTAAGCAGTTTACAGAGTCAGCCTATTGCCCCCAACAATTTGGGTCCTCATTTTACCCATCTCGGAAGGATGGAAGGCTGAGTCAACATTGAGCCTGGTGGGATTTGAACTGCCAAATTGTAGGCAGCTGGCTGCAGAAGTAGTTTGCAGTACTGCACTCTAACCACTGCGCCACAGAGGCTCCTTATGAATTGTCTAACAAGGGATATTTTCTCCTCTCCCCTCCCCTCCCCTTCCGAGAGCCAGTTTGGTCTAGGGGTTAAGGCTCCAGGCTAGAAAGTGGGAGACTATGAATTCAAAAGTCCCACCATAATCATGAAAGCCAACTGGATGACTTTGGGCTAGTCACAGTCCAGCTCAACTTGCAGGGTGATTGTTGTGGAGAAAACAGGAAGAGGATGGTGTAATAAATACGTTCACCACACTTTTAGATGTGTTACTTGTAAAAATAAGAAAGGCAGGATACAAAAAAAATGACTCTTGGTAGGTTGCCTACTCTGAATCAAGAACAATACTCAGTAAAAACAGAGAAACAGATCGCAGTCATCTAGAAGAGAACAGAAACCAAATCAAACAAGAACAATAACCAGTAGCCCTCAATTTATGATCACAATTGAATTTTGATTGTAAGCCGAGTCATCGAGTCATCACGTAACCAGACTCAGTTTTATAACTATTTGTACAATGGTCATTGAGTTACTATGGTCATTTAGCAAATGTTTTGCTTAATGTCCATGGCAAAACTGCACAAACCATGATCACATGACTATGTGATGCTGCAACTAATAAATGTCAGGCAGCTGCAAAATACTTGACTTGCTATCATATGATTGTAGGAGTGATGCAGCAATTGTAATTTCAAGGATGGATTGTAAATAACTTTATTTGAGTCATCATAACTTTGAATGGTTGTTAAGCAACTGATTGTGAGTCAAGGATTATCTGTACTCTACTTCAGGGCCAGGGAGAACAGTTAGGTTTTCAGGGACTTTCAGAACATCCATACATGAGTTGACTAGGGCATGATACAGTTGCATAAATATAGGACTATAAGGTATATTGTAACAATATTATGGCAATTATGGAAAAAGATAACCATTGATCTCATGTGCATTTTTCTTTTTTAACCTCTGTGCAAAATATATAATAATATAATTCCTTTTTTTTTAAGTTTACTGTTCCTAAAAAAGAAGAGTTGAGGCCTGCTCAGCGAAAAAGACAGCTTCCAGAATGGATGGTGCCAGCAGATCTAATGGTTTCAACTCAGTCAACTTCAGCCTCTAAAAATGGTAAGCGTGGAGACATATTTGCTATGCAAGTCATCATAGCAGTTGGCTTTCCTAAATTCTCCTTTTGGAGTTTGGAATAATAGAATTTCATTTACTTTTGCTTGAGATTAGACTCTGTGTCAACTTGAGATATGTAGTGAAGTTAGATCAGATAAGACCAGCATAATCAGGATTTTGTACTATGTTGATTATAAAACATTATTGCTTACAAATATAGGACCAACTAACTATATTTCTAATTTTTTTTGTTTTCCCAAATTTTATTCTATTGTACTTTACTAATTTATTTGATTCTTTTTGTTAGTTTTTATTGTTTTGTTTTAAATATGGTTTTACATTGTGTAAACCGCCTCGAGTCGCCATGGGCAAATAGTCGGCAATATAAATTAAATAAATAAATAAAATAAATAAATAAGTAATGAGGTGGTAATCAGACAGGTGATAATCCAAAACTAAAACTGCACTTTTTTTTGCTTTGAATGGAGCCAATATATTTTCCACATTTTTTAGCTTTTATTATAAACCAAGGAGAATGGTTCTGAACATTTGTAATAAAGAGTTAAAATGAGTATGCACTAGTCAGTAATATTTTTTTTAAAGAAATAAATCTCTGACTTTATGAAGAAGACTGGGAGAAGTTTGTCATTAGGGTACAGTAAAGTGTAATTTCTTCATTCAAACATGCTCTTTGAGTAACTATAGACATACTGCTGAAAATTGTATCTGTTACAATGATGAATGCTTTTTTAATACATGTAAATATTGGTGGAGTAGCGTAACCTATAACAGTATTTCTCTACCTCAACAATTTTAAAATATGTGGACTTTTTAATTCTCAGAATTCCCTAGCCAGCATGAGATACACTGATCTGTAACATATACATATTGTTATACATATAGCTATTACATACATATAGACATATAACTATATTATGTGTATATATGTGTGCATGTTTACACATGTTTACACATGCACACACACACACACCAATATATACACATAGTTATAGTTATATGTCTCTCTATATGTAATAGTTATATCACCTATACTACACATTGATTTTTGGATTCTTCGACAAAACATTGTTTTGTGCAGACTGAGAAGCATTACATTACATTTCATCTCATATTAGAAATATTCAGTTTTGCACAGTATTTTACAAATCATTAGAATTGGTCTTAAACAGAATTTTGATACATTGTAATTTACTATTTTTAAAACAAGACAATATGAAATCTTTCTAATATGTGCAGTTTTTCATAGCTTAGATTATAAAATTGTTCTGTTCAACAGTGTTTATTTTATTTTTTAAAATTCAAAATAGGCAATAATGAAGAAGTAAATCCAGGTATAAGTAAAAAGCAGAAAATTCTTGAAAGTGAAGATTCTGCCCTTCTAAAAGAGGTATTCCTTTCTATTTTTTCAATTAATGCTTCATATTATTAATATACTGGGTTTTGCTATTTTGTTCATGGAAATGCATAATACTTATAAGGAAGAACCTTATCAGTAAAGAAGCAGTTATCAAATATCAGGACCAAGAGGGTGGTTTGCTACAGTCCAAATGGTTCATCTTGTTTTCTATTTCCGAAGCATATAATAGCCAATTCATTTATTTCAAGCATGTTTCTATTTTCTTCCATCTGATGTTTTGTGCTAGTTTTTTTTCTCATGAAAGTCACTGATTGCTTTTCATGCTATTAGAAAAGTAAAAAATGAGATACATTTAGATACAAGCAGACTCTGGTTTTTTATTCTAATGCTAGTGATCTCAATGGAAAGGATTAGTGAAAAGGGCTGATGGACCATTGCCCTAGTATCACTGAGAATAGCATCCCATTTCATTTCATATAACTGGTCATTATATTCTTGCAAATACTAGTCCTTAGTGAAGCTGAGAGTTACAAGAATGCTTTTGGTTTTAGGAAGTCAATTACTTTTTTACTTACATTTGACTTACTTTTAGGCAGGAAAAATCAAAGGTACAGATTAGGTGAGACCTGGCTCAGAAACAGTAACTGTGAGAGGGACCTTGGAATCCTAGTGGATGATCATTTGAATATGAACAAGTAGTGTTCAGCCGCCGCCTAAAAAGCTAATACAATCCTGGATTGTATAAACCGGGGCATAGACTCAAGATCACATGAAGTATTAGTGCACTTTACCCTAGTAAGACCACACTGGAATACTGCAACCAATATTGGTCACCATACTACAAAAAAGATGTTGAGACTGTGGAAAAAGTTCAGAAAAGGGCAACTAAGATGATCAAAGGCCTGGAGATTAAACCATATGAAAAATGACTGCAGATTTTGGGTCTGGTTAGTCTAAAGAAAAGAAGAATTAGGGGGTGACATGATAGAAGTATTTCAGTATTTGAGGGGCTGCCACAAAGAAGACGGGGTCAAATTATCTAAAGCACCAGAGGGCAAGACAAGAAATAATGGTTGGATACTGATCAAAGAGAGAAGCATGGAATTAAGGAGAAACTTCTTAACAGTAAAGGCAATTAATCAGTGGAACAGTTTGCCTTCAGAAATCATGGGTGCTCTATCACTTGAGGTTTTAAGAGACTGGATAGTCACTTGTCTGATATTGTATAGGTTTCTCCTGCTTGAGCAGGGGGCTGGACTAGAAGACCTCCAAGGTCCCTTCCAGATTCTATTCTGTTCTGTACTGTCCAAATGTCATAGTTCTCATGGCTCTATGATGCAGACATATGTCTGAGTGGTCAAGTAATTTTTGTTATTATTGCTTTGATAATTTAAGGTTAAAATAGTGTCATGAAGTCTACCTTTATAAAATATACTACCCTTAATAAGATTTATATCCAAATGGTGCCATTTTGGTGATACCTTTTTGGTAACTGGACCCAAGAAAAGCATCTCAGTTGAGAAGGGAATTTGAGAACCACATTTCCCTCAAAGTGGCAAGTCCACATTAATTTTAATAGTTCTGCAGTGCAGATAAGAGAGTCCTCATTTAAGGATTGCCACATTTTCAGTTCTTACTACTATCTAGTTACGAGGGCGCACTTTGGGTTGTATATTTTTCAGCACATATTAGAAACATGTATGGCCGATATTGGAACTTTAAATGTCCAAAATTTTGTTAGCTAGTGGGAATTATTCTTGAAATTATTTTTGCGTATTGCTAATTAGGCACTCCATTGACTTCCCTTTTCTGTTTGTTCCTTGAACTAAATTCTGTTTGTGACTACTCTCTTCTATCCAAATTCATTTTTTAATCTCAATTTCCAGATCTTACTGTCAAAATCAGTCTCCTTTCTCATAATTCACACTATTTTGCTCAGGTTTATGATTTTACCATCTTGTTTTTTGGGGGGAGGGTGTTTGCTAATTTTCAACTTTCTTTTAATTCCTACATTTTTCCTTAATATTGTTATCCTTTATTCTCTAGCATTCATTGTCCTCATAATTGTTTTTCTTTGTGTACGTAAGATCCATGAAGCAGAGACCTGTCTAATTTTATTATGTCATGATTAATTAATCTATCTTAGTTAAACTATTTTCACTTAAATAACAGTAAATTATAATCTGTTTCATGAACAATTTCATACCAATTTCCACATGATATAGGGGGTATTTACTAAAGATGTTGCGAAGAAGATGCCAAAGAATGGAAATAAAAAAATATCTCAGAAAGCTGAAAGTTCATTTGAGCAATTTAACAATCAGCTGGATGATGAAGAGCTGGACCTGGACCTCAAGTCAGATGGACAAGCATCTCAGCCTGCTCAAGTACATTCAACAAATACAAAAGAAAACAATTTGGAGAATATTAACTCTAAACCCAGGCAGATTTATAAGGAGAAGCCATCACAATCATTACTCGATCAGGGTGATATTCAAGAGACTACTCTGAACCAGGCTGTTGGAATAGATACGTCCAATATAATGGAAAGTCAAGAGATGCAACAGAGTTCTCACATAAACAAACCCCAGAGGACTGCTTGCCAGTATGGGAAAAGCTACTACAGGTAAAATCAAGTTGTTAAACTTCTAAATGGAAATTTACTGGTGCATAACCATATAATCTGTGGACAGGGGGGTTCTTTTTATTTTATTTATATTTAAAATCTAAGCTGTTAACAGAATGTATTTTGCTTCTGTTAAATACTTTGCTGAGTTAATGCAAAAATAACTGTATAGCATTTAGACTTATTTATCGCTCCAAAGTGCTCTCTGAGTGGTTCACAAATGTCAGCATATTGCCTCCAACAATCTGAGCCCTTATTTTATCAACCTTGGAAAGATGGGAGGATGAGTCAACTTTGAGCCGGTCAGGATTCAACTTCTGGCTGTGGGCATATACTACACTGTAACCCTTGTGCCACCAGGGCTCCTATAAGGCACTAACAGTCGTACAGCTTGGGAGTTTGTTTGGCATGCTTCCATTTGTTTCCGTTGAGTAATGCTGTTCACCTTCTCACATTTTTAAAACAGGTATTTAAGTTCTTTTAAAATAATAATAATAATAATAATAATAATAATAATAATAATAATAATAATAATAATAATAATAATTAAATAAATAAATAATACTTTATTTGTGGTCACAGACCAAAACACAACAAAAGAACAACATGGGAAAATTAGTCATGAACAATTGGTCACCAAAAACTTGACTAAGGGGAATTACAGCGTTCTCCTCTCATGGTTACAGCTCTTAAAAAAAATTGGAAACCTGAGAAGTGATGTATGAGGAGCCATCCCCTAGACCAGTGATCACCAACCTTTTTTACGCCGTGGCCCAGTACCGGCATCAGCTGGGCGCCGCGGCCCGGTACCAGCATCAGCTGGGCGCCGCCATCTTTTTTTGATGAAAAAGTGCTTCCGGTGACCTCACCGGAAGCATGTTTTCATCAAAAAGATGGTAACACCTCGGTGAGCTTTTCCGGGTAGAAATGGCTTTCTACCCGGAAAAGCTCACCGAGCGTTGGTGCCGCCATCTTTTTGATGAAACGTGCTTCCGGTGAGCTTTCTACCGGAAAAGCTCACCGGAGCGCTGGCGCCGCCATCTTTTTGGATGAAAGCGTGCTTCCGGTGAGCTTTCTACCGGAAAAGCTCACCGGAAACACTTTTTCATCAAAAAAAGATGGCGCCCAGCAAGCCAGCGGCCCGGAGGAGTTGTTCCGCGGACCGGTACCAGTCCGCGGACCGGTGGTTGGGGACCCCTGCCCTAGACAATGTAAGAACAAATCACTAACATTGGGTCTAGAAGGGTCTGTTTCAAGGGCAGAAACTTAGATCTTCCTGCGTATAGAAAAGGACATGGGCAATAGAAAAGGACATGCTCCACAGTTTCAACCTCAGCTCTGTGACAGGGGCATAGCCGCTCGTTAATCGGGAGCCTCTTAAATCGCCCATCCAGTAGTGCTGAGGGCAGAACATTAAAGCGAGCTAGGGAGAAAGCTCTTCTATACTTGGGAATGGTTAGAGTGTAAAAATAGGAAGCCATCCTCAGTCCGTAATTATTAAATTGGGTGAAGATCAGAGGGGAGCAAGTTTTGTTAGCTCTGGCTTGTAGATATTGCCAGTCAATGTTCTTTTAATATGTAATTTCAAGATCTTTTCCTCAGAATACTGTGTATTTAAAAATTGAAATATTGCGGACTTCCGGTTTGCAACCTTGCGGCGGCGGCAGGGATTCGCGACCACGTGATCCCTGCTGCGTTCACCGTCAAGGTTCCCCCGATCCATTTGGATCTGGGGGATATAGCTGCCCCACAGAGGCAGCTGAAGACAGGGGGGATCCGGCAAGGGGTTTGGGGGTGTCGCAAACCCCCTCCCCTGCCGGCTAAACCCCCTTTTCCCGAGGCAGAGGAACGGCGGTCAGCAATGGCCGCCACGAAGAAAGCTGCAGCCGGACAAGCAGGTGCAGGAGGGAGGAAGCTGAAAGAAAAGTGAAAGTTGATTCTAACCGGGACAAAACGGGAGAAAATGACCTGGAATCTTGAAGGCTGCTAAGTATATATTGTTCCCTGTGAGAGTTTTTAAGCTGCGAATATTCTAAAGGGGAAAGTTTTTTCTTTGTTCTACTCTCCTTCCTAAAGTGACAGC